>NC_046378.1:9841622-10441622 GCF_011125445.2 Fundulus heteroclitus | reverse complement strand
AGTCTGGTCCTCCACGGGGCATAAAACTTCACTTCCTGACAAACTGACTCCACTTCCAAGAGCCACAAGGAAAACCAATATTTGACACAGTACAGACATTAGTCAATTATGAATTAGGCTGGCACTTAATGATATAATGCTAGTCCTAGTTAGTAAAGTTAAATTAGAGAAAAAAAAATTACTAATCTAAATTGTTGGCAATAATTTTATGTGTAGGTGTGTGACCCAAATTCCATTTTATTTAGGAAAATTAGACTTTACTGCAGAATGATTTTCAAAAGTTACAATTCAAAGTATGTAAAAGGCAGACAGGAGTAGCCAATGATACAGAACATTGAGTATCTATCTATCTATCTATCTATCTATCTATCTATCTATCTATCTATCTATCTATCTATCTATCTATCTATCTATCTATCTAGATAGATAGATAGATAGATAGATAGATAGATAGATAGATAGATAGATAGATAGATAGATAGATAGATAGATCAGATTTGAGTAACTGATCTCCTGATCAGTTACTCAAACCACCTCAACTTTGTTCCTTTTGGTGCCCAAACCCAAAGGGGGAAATCCACCTCTTTTCGGAAAGATTAACCTGAATACATTCAAGAAAATCTGTACTGTCCATATTGAGAGCATGTAATGTGTACTTTTAACAATGTTGCTTTTTTTGTGCAGCGTGGAAGCATTATTTAGCCTTTTTTTGGATTAAGAGACGCAGTTGGTGTTCAATTGTCAGCCAAATGGAATACAGCTGAAAAAGAGCAGTTAGAGTAACATATGAACTAAACCTTAATGTTTTTATAAATTACAGTAATTGTCATACTTTTTATCTAAACTGGATAATACATAAATATAATTTGCCTTGGATCACCCAATTCAAAGCACATTAGTGAATAAGAACAGTTAAAAGAACAGAGATGCCTTAATTGCCAGGAGAACCAGGAGTCCCAGAGCTTTTCTTCTCATCATCGAACTCAGATAATCAAGGCAAGATTGAGCTGGCATGAGTTTGACTGTTTTGCCACTTAGTGTTAATTGTTCAGTGGGACACAAGGGAACTGTAAGGGAAAAGAGAAGATGTATTAAGGATGCTTTTAGTCATGTATTGATGCATTAAGTTGAAGGTCAGATTCTCAGTTCCGTTTTGCACAGCCTTGTCCTCCTTGAGCTGTTAGATGTAGAAAACATAGAATGATGCAGCAGTGAAGTTGGGCTAGTCAGATAAAGAAATACAAAAAAAGGTACAATGGTTAGTCAGTGAAATGATGACCTTAGGGAAACACGGAAATGTTTCAAATGTTGCTGTGGTGCTTACAGTGGGGCACTGGGGGCTTTAAGCTCTTTGTCATTTCTCACATATTTTGAGCACCAGAGTAATGGTCTGTTTTCTGCCGTTGTGTATTGGGTTCATAATGAGAATCAGTGGAATATTTTCACACAGCTCCTTAAATTCCAAAGTAACAGTAGTGTGCATTGTTGTGCTTCTGGAAAGCATTAAATTCCCATTCATGTTAGAATGTTTCCAGACAAAAACAGGACAGCATTATGCGAGGATATTAAAAAAGCAACTGTGCACTGTGCTGTTTTTTTTTTCTTTCCAAATTCCTCATTAAAATTATCTTTTTATGCTACATTTTACATTCTGTAATGTCAGTCTCATTCAGGAAAAAAAACTGTCACACTGTATGTGCAGATGGTTGCTAACCTTGATCAGGCAACAAGCTTCACCTGTGAGCCAGCACAGAGCTAAGCCTTGTTTCAACACAGATGGGATGGGACAGATGGAGATCTGAAGAGAGTAGCTGATGCCCTTGAGCACTAAAGAATTGTGGAAATAGACCTGCTCAATATTAGATGAGTGATCAGTTATATCATTTCAAGCTCTGAAATCAAGCAGCAAGGAGGCAGGTAACAATGAAATGTCTAACTGTGCCTGCATTCAGTTTGGGACCTCATATCAATTACTTCCCACTCCAGTGTTCTTAACAGGCATGTGCTGTATTTATGATGATGACAGCAGGCCCATGGTATCATGATCAGTAGGAATTAGATTTGTTTTCACTACTAGTGTTCCACGTTTGGTTGGTCTTTAGTTCAGACGTCTCACGTGTATTTATGTTCAGTTTTTGCCAGTGTTTAGTGCTTTTTCTGTGAGCATTTTCCTGGACAGCTATTCTAATCAACTTCCCCTCAGTCCCTCCAGTCATGATGCCTTGGCAGCTGTCTGTATTCTCTTGATTAGACCTACCGGATCCTTGTCCCACTAATTGCCTCACCGGCACTCATAAAGCTTTACACTTACTACATTCCTTATGCGCTCCATCCGTTCACTGCAAAATGTGCCACGCAGCTATCCAAACTGGATCCCTTCATGCATCCAGACAGCCCCACACCCTCCATCCTTTATTTTGAAATATTACTGGATCCACCTTACACCTCCGGCGTCTGACCTCCTGTCTGGCTCATCTGGTAATTGGCACATTTCTCTCATCCGTTAGAAACAGACTCGATCCGTATTTCTGGCGGACAATGGAGGAGGGTTCTCTGTCATGTCGTAGCTCTACGGAGCTGGTGGGAAATACCCCGTTGACTAGAATGGCTTTTATTTGTGACGTAACAGAGAGCACACGGATGACGGAGTAGTTAGTTTTCTTTACTTCTCGACAGATTTTATCTGTGATGATTGTTTGCATGTCCCTCTGATGCCCTCACCAAATCAACACTGCTGAGTTAATTTATTCTCAAGTTTCTCTCCTGTCTTCTCCATTTGTTTTTTTTCTTGATAATTCAATTCAGTTCAATTCAGTTTTATTTATATAGAGCCAATTCATGAAGCATATC
The DNA here is from genome assembly GCF_011125445.2 of Fundulus heteroclitus. Lineage (NCBI taxonomy): Eukaryota > Metazoa > Chordata > Actinopteri > Cyprinodontiformes > Fundulidae > Fundulus > Fundulus heteroclitus. The sequence continues at coordinate 10,438,772 of NC_046378.1, read as the reverse complement.
ATCTCAAGGCACTTTACAAAGTCAAAATAAATCATATTATACAGATTGGTCAAAAATATCCTATTTAAGGGAACCCAGTTGATTGCATCAAAGTCCCGACAAGCAGCATTCACTCCTGGGGAAGCGTAGAGCTACAGGGAGAGTCGTCTGCATTGTCCATGGCTTTGCAGCAATCCCTCATACTGAGCAAGCATGAAGCGACAGTGGAGAGGAAAACTCCCCAATAACGGGAAGGAAAACCCCATCAGAACCGGGCTCAGTATGAACAATTATGTGCCTCGACCGACTGGGGTTACAGAAGACAGAGCAGAGACACAAAAAGCACAGGAGCAAGCATAGATTCAGGAATCCGTTCTATGTTAAATGGTAATAGCAGATGATCTGCCTTCCAGGATGATGTCACAGTTAACAGAACGCCAGACCAGGTGTACGTACTATGAAGAAAAAAGAGAGAGAACAAAAAGTTAAAAGCTGAAATGACGACAAGCAATGTAAATTGGAGAACAGTAGGAGAACTCAGCAGAGTGGGAGAACTAGACCCCAATGTGCTCCTGTAGCCTAAGTCTATAGCAGCATAACTATAGAGATAGCTCAGGGTAACATGAGCCACTCTAACTATAAGCTTTGCCAAAAAGGAAAGTTTTAAGCTTAGTCTTAAAAGTAGACAGGGTGTCTGCCTCACGGACCAAAACTGGGAGTTGGTTCCACAGGAGAGGAGCCTGATAGCTAAAGTATCTGCCTCCCATTCTACTTTTAGAGACTCTAGGAACCACCAGCAGACCTGCAGTCTGAGAGCGAAGTGCTCTGTTAGGAACATACGGGGTAATCAGAGCTCTGATATATGATGGAGCTTGATTATTAAGGGCTTAATATGTTAGAAGAAGAATTTTAAATTCTTGATTTAACAGGAAGCCAATGAAGGGAAGCTAAAATTGGAGAAATATGATTACTCTTGTTGATTTTCATCAGAACTCTTGCTGCAGCATTTTGGATCAGCTGAGAACTTTGAACTGCATTTTGTGGACTTCCTGATAGTAAAGAATTACAATAGTCCAGCCTTGAAGTAACAAATGCATGGACTACTTTTTCAGCATCACCCCTGGACAGAATGTTTCTAATTTTGGCGATATTCCTGAGGTGAAAAAAGGAAACTCTGGAAATCCCATATGGGATTTAAATGACAAATCACAGAGCAGGGTCAGTAAAGGTTGAGGCTCACAGTGAGGAGAGGTTTCTAATTTTCTCAAATTATTAGCTACCGTTTTTCAAGCTTCATGGAATGGGTTTCCATGGCCGAGCAGCAGCATCTAGGCTCTACATCAACAATTTCTCTGGAGTGACGAAGCATATCTCTCTTTATGGAAATCCAATAATTGGGGTTTGGCAGTTGCTGCAAAAATGGCACTTGCATTACTACATTGCATTATGACAAGTGTAAAAAGAGAGGATCAGGGTTTGAGGCTGTTTTTCAGGAGTTGGGCTCAGTCCCTCAGTGTCACTCAAATGAGATCTTTATTTTCAATATACCACTTCACTTTAAACAATTTCCTGATCCCATGTTTGTGGGAACAGTTTGGGGATGACATCTTACTATTTTAACAGTACATTGCTCAATAATCCACACAAAAAGACAATGGAGAATGAGTGAACTGAGTTCTTATCTCAACACAATAGAACACCTTTGGGATGAATTAACATAGAGAACACAAACAATGCTTTCTTATTGAAAGTCAATGTCTGACCTCACAAATATGGCCTGGAAAAATTTACAAATATTCCCACTGGTACAGCTTCCCAGAAAAGATAAAGCTGTTATAACCGCAAAAAGTGAGCTGACATCAGATTAAACACTATAGATAATTAATGTGATGACACTTAAACTTGTGTGTAAAGGCAGCTGAGTGACTTTTACTGACAACAGCGTATATTATATTGTATATATTAAGTATCATGGTATATTAAGCACAGTAAAAGTGCAGTGTTTCTTCTTTGTGTTTTGTCACTGCTTTAAGTTGCTTCTGAAATTTATGTAAAAATCAACACAAAATAATCCAATGTCAACTTCATATTAGTTTGTAGTTCATATTTTATTTCACATAGAAAACAATTGGCAAAGTAGATTAAATGTACTGATTTCATTTCAACATTATTTGCATTCAGCTGGAAATCAGATATAACCACGATACAATTACTTTTACTCTATGATAACCTTATTACTGTTTTCTCAACTCACACTGGTCAGTCTTAAAGTTTATTTAAAAAGATTCTTAACAGATCCTTAAAACTGGAAAATACTTCCATGAAAATAACAACTATCTTGGTTGATCATCGCTCCAGACATTAATTGCACAGAATCTAAACACTGACATCCTTATCTATTAAAACTTGCCGCCATGGTCTCTCATGTAACAAACAAATGTTTCAGATGAACCACCTTTTAGTGAAAACTTAGAGGGGAAACTGTGATTTCTGACTTTAACTTAAGCATCTTAAAAGGACCAGGAGGTCAAAAACAGTAGAACATACCTTTTAGGTTCTGAACTTATCTTTCTTCATTCAAGAAGCGATTACTTCTGTCCTTTTCATTTTGTACTGAAGGAAATTTTCCTCTGCACCTTTTGCCATGAGTCATTTTTTTCCCGCAATGGTTTTGCAGATATAACAGGACCTCTGACCCACTAGAAGACAGCTAGATTAAATTTCCTTTGCCGTGACTGGAGAAGTAAAATGAAACAAAATGTTTAAAATCAGTGCCTCCATAGTTATGTTTTTGTGTTTTTAGCATTTTATTCTACATTGCAAGTGACATGTCGAGAAGATCATTTTTCTTTGTAAACCAATAAGGCCAATCAATATATTTTAGAAAAGGCACCTGAACTATGGCCATAAAAAACAGCATTGCCTCTGACATTCCCTTTTTGAATTGTAATGGATATTCCCATTGTAGAATCTCTCTCACATCCATCACTTACATCTAGGAAAACCTTTGTGAATTTTTCATGCAAAAGTTCAAGCTTTGCGTAAGACTTCGTGATAAAAAACGATAAATAAATAAAAAGAAAATAAAACAAAATCATGGAACATATTTTGTTTGGGTTCTCTTCAGGCTAATTTCCCTGCTAGAGTATTGTTTACCCAGTGCATACAATTACTGAGCACATTAGTGCACCCGTTGGCCAATGTCATTAGGGACACACATTGCATACAAGGTTTATGAACAGCCCGTCCATTAATGATAATGAATTAGATTTATTAGAAACGTCCTTTTCTATTCTGCTTTGTAGATTGATTGGGCTCATCTGTTATGTCTGTGGAGGACATGCACTGAAGCAGTGATAAAGAAATTAGTTGTGGCATGTTAATGATGTCAATAATCAAAATAATTAGAAACATTCTTAAAATAGATGGTGTATTTACCTCAGAGCGGTGGGGGAAAAAAAAGCATTGGATTACGTCATGTGACTGCAGTGAATAATGAATCACAGCAGGTAATTGCCGCTCTCCAAAGCCCAATGTGCCCCCCTCCAAAAAAGGTTCCCACAGGTGTAGTTATTGTAATTAGATTGCTCAAAGCAACTGAATAAGAGAGCCAGCACACGTTCCAGCTTTGGGTATGAGAGGATAAGACAGAGCAGTCAGAGTTGATAAAGCAGGACAGACAACGAAAAAGTGCCATGTTGAATGTCCTTCCTCAACAACAAGCAAAGGACCACTGCATCAGTAAAGCCGACCCAGTGGTGTTAAGGTTCATCGGAATTACACTTATCCTTCTGTCAGCACAGTACCTGACGAATGATCTGGGGAGCTGCAGCTGCAGTCTTGGTCTGAGTATCTAAGGAGGCTGAATCGTCTTTCAAGCTCAGAAGTACATGTAAGAAGGGTAAATATTTGTTCTTTAGACTGTATTGAGAGGAAGCTTGATTGGACAATAATAGCTCATTGTTGCTCAAGTGCACATGTACACTTGAGCAGTTTCAATCCCTGGCGAAGATTCTCAGTCATCCAGGTCATGATCATTCAAAAAAAAAAGTTAAAAAACAAAATAACTGGACTTTTTTCCAAAGTTTGAAGTTTTGAAGACGTTTCGCTTCCCATCCAGAAAGCTTTCTCGACTCCCCACTGCCAAAGGGGTGGATCAGTTTCAATTTAATTTGCATGTTATCTAAGCCATAAGAAGGGCTTTTTGGACAATAATATAAAGCTTAGAACTCCACACTACTTCAGACATTTGAATTGCGAAAGCTTTCTGGATAGGAAGCGAAACGTCTTCAAACTTCAGAAAAAAGTCCAGATGTTTTGTTTTTAACTATTTTTGGAATTTAAAGCCCTACATTCATTTCCAATATAGTCAATTCAGTGGTTTGTCATCAGGGCCTGCAAGACATTCTCTGCCAGCCCAAGAAATCTAATTAACTAATGTTAATTATATATTTTCCATGATTACTTTCTTAAATATTAGGTCTGTCTGCTTCCTTTCATAGCTTTTCTGCTGGTTGCTGCTATCAGATGTGTATTTTCAGATGAATGCATTTGACCAATTACATTTTGGGCATCATATGTTGCTAAGATAAAACAAATCTGCCAGGACTCAGAGTAGCAGCATGAGTGAAGTTTCCCATGTGGACCTCGTTGAGAGAGTATGGCACCAGCATTGGAGGCATCACCGTACACAAGACAGGCGCTGTGGTGAACAAGCAAATGAGATACTGGAATGCTCATATGGCCTCCAATGAGATTCTGAAAGGTTTTGGCAGGTTTGAAGGCTTGGTGAGAGAGGTTAATAGGGCAACAACAGAGCTAAAAGCCCCCTTTCCACTTCCACAGTCTAGGGCCCTCTACTCCGATACGCTCGCTTGTGAGCATTTCAGATTTTTTTTTTCAAGGGCCAGCCCAAGTTCCTCCGGCCCTGTTCAAGAGTAAGCTCAAATCAAGTGGACTCCAACAGAGTCACTGCTTTTCAGTGATTGGCCAAGGGGCGAGGAGAAAAGAGAAGGTTTTTTTCCTGAGAAAGAGGGACAATATTAATATTAAAGGACCACTATGAATGTGTTGTGTATGTGTTCTCACCTCGGTAGTTAGTTTCTGATCATTATTATTTTGTTAGTTCTGTTGGATCCTTATTTTTGTATCTACCTGTTTCTGGTTCTGTTAGTAAGTTCTTTTAGTTATAGTTGTTCATACACCAAGATTTCCTGTTACCTTCTGCTCCCCTCCTGCCACTGCCAGATAATTGCTCCCTCTATCGCTCTGCTTAATTACCTCTGCATTGCTCTACCTATTTTCCCTTTTGTCTACTCCCTGTAAGCTCAGTCACTCTGATTGTTAGGTCCTCCGTTATGCAACCCTTGTTCTGATCTCCGTTTTGTCATGTTCCTACATCCTTTTTACCTGCCTGCCTGTTAGTCTTGTTTTGTCATTAATAAACCACCATTCACCTCGACATGTGACTCCCAACCTCTTCTCTGTAATTTGGTCCATTCCCTGAACTCCGCAATCTCACAAAGCCAGGTTAAATTTGTTTCCAACAAGAGGTTTGGATAAACGGTAGGTATTTATAAGTCATTTTATTCTGTATGATCAGGTTACAGCCACTGGGAGGAGAAGTTGAAGATCCCAACGTGGGCATTGTAAGTGGCAGGTAGGTTGTTATTCGTGAACATTTGTCTATGATTCCTGTAACCTCTGTTTCTCTTGGTGGGGAATAGTAGAGCCAGGACAGGCAGGTACAGTGAATGACCGGAGTTGTAGATGACAGACGACTGATGGTAGCTTTTGTAGATTTGGTCTCACTGTGCTTTGAGGATTTTTCATGGCTATACTCATGATAATCCACTGGTAGGTAATTCTGAAAACCCTAGGAGACATGGTTATTATCTCAGAAGCAAGAAGCAAAGATCACAAGATGCAATCTTGATTCCTACTAGATTTGATATCAATCAGTCATTGAAAGACAGTCCTGCAGATGTTTTTAGAGCTGATTGGGCTCAGGTGAGTCAGCATCCCTACTCTCACAGAGAATCGAGGAAAAAGAGGGGAAAAGAAGGCAAGATCAGAAAAAATAAGACACCCACCCCAGGATATTGAAAAGAAAAGATGGATATTTGGATGGACGGAGGAAAGGATGGATGGATGGAGAAAAAAACCCTCATGTTTAAAACCTCAAGCGACATTATCAATTAAAAAAAACTTTAATTTCAACATTATAGTATGCCAAGTACAGCATACCTGTAAATATATACTTCTTAAACACAATACACTCATATATACATATTTTATATTTCTATATTAAAATGGATCATACAAGATTTGATTATGTGAGTTTGTTCAGACTTGCTCTATGCACCTTTAGTTAGCAAGCCCTGTTGAATCCTTTTCTTGTTATAGAAAAAGGACACAGATCGGGAGGTTTTTGAGAAGATCTGGTATGCGGCTTTACATTTTCCATGGTAAAATAACTCTTTCAGTGAGCCAGCAAGCTTTGACTGATTGTGCTCATCAGAAAATCTGCTCATCAGCCCCTCTTAAATTCAATCAGCAACCATAATCATTGATCTAATCTATAAAACACAGTGGAAATGACACACTGCAGTTTTAGTCCAGGGAGGTGGGTTTTGCAATGTATCAGCCTATTTAATCAAGACATGAAAAAATGTGCCTGCAGCTTTACAGTGTGCTATTTTTCAAAAACAATGTTCCACAGCACTCCCATCCTAATGTAACAGTTTGTGATATGAGGCAAATAACAATAGTAAGCAGAAGATTTCAACTAAACACTTTTTGAGCAGGGCACATAGGTTTGAGGGAATCACCTTACTGATGTAACCACATAGTTACCACAGGCTTTCCTTGATGGCCATTGACATATTTTTGATTGAGCTCAAATAGTAGTTTTCACTAAAATGGCTATTATGAAGGATTCTGTGTGTGATTTTAATCTAAAAAAATTACGGCTAATATTGTTCCTATGAAGTCCAGAAAGTGTCAGAAAGTATGGAATTAACCTTTTTCTGTTGTATCCTCTGCATTGTGTGTAGGACTGGGTGTGTGTTTGTGTTTTACCTCTTCTGATTACAAGGTGTGATTGGATGATGTGTCCATAGCTGGATAAATAGTTTTTGAAGATGTGCTATGCCAGTGCCAGTAGGGAGGTAACGTGATGCTTTTGCTAAGAAACATGGAAGACCAGGTGAACCCTCATGGAAAATGGAAAACTCAAACAAAAGGTGACAGGACTGATTCTGGTGACCATCTAATTTGGGCTAATAAGCCTAGGACTGAACAACCTAGATTCAGCATAGAGTTTTAGTTGTTTTTTTTGTAGAGACCTCGTTTCAACTGGGCATTGTTGCCAATGATGTAGTGTAATGTATTGAGCATTAGATCCCTGACACCATATGAGAAGGGGAGAACATCCTTGAGAAGCAGCAGCATGAGTGGAGTTTCCCATGTGTACTTTGTTGAGAGAGTATGGCACCAGCATTGGAGGCATCACCTTACAACAGACAGGTGCTGTGGTGAAAAAGCAAATGGGATGCTCGAATGCTCATATGGCCTCCAAGGAGATTCTGAAAGGTTTTGGCTGGTTTGAAGGCTTGGTGAAAGAGGTTAATGGGGCAACAACAGAGCTGAAAGACCACCTTTCCACCTCCTCAGTTTAGGGCCCTCTACTCCAATGCGCCTGGCCATGCATGGTGCAAAATGTTGCATTTCAGCAAAAAGTTTTCAGGACAAGCCCAGTTTTCTCCAGCCCTGCTTAAGAGCAGGCTCAAACCAAGTGGACTCAAGCAGAGTTTTGATGTGAACACACTGCTTTTTCAGTGATTGACCAAGGGGCGAGGAAAAATGAAAAGGCTTTTCCCTGAAAAAGAGGAACAACATTAATATTAAAGGATCACTATGAATGTGGTGGGCCAAACCGAAATATAATTTTAGTGTTTACAAACCATGATCCATGTCTGAGGGAAAATAAAAAGAATAGAAAAAAAACTTCTGCTGGCAGCAGCCCATAACCTGGGGGGCCCACTCCTCTGACGAAAGATCACTCTATGCAATATCTAACCCATAAAAATTATTGCACTGACTGTGGTTAAAAGCCTGCGGTTTTACATTTAAAGTGTAGCTCACGCCTGTGTAAAAGCATAATCATATCCCCAGACACATTTGAAAAATACCACCAAAGAGGGCAGGGATAAGCAGAAAAGCGGAAGGAGGGGATGGGATGGGGGCTGTGTCCGGGATGGGGGAAAGCAACAGCTTGTTCGATTTGCCAAATATGATCATGGGAAGTGAGCAGGGTTACGCTGGTAGTTACGCCTCAGTTTGGTCATTTGAGGTGGAGGATTTTTCTCCTCCCTCATCACCATAGGTTGAGGGAGTATTTGTGGAGCACAGGTGCTGACTCACCAATGCTCGAAGTGGAGGAAATGACAGATTCATATATATTCATATTCATATATATTATCATATGTATTTGTGATCCAGGGTGGGATCACCAACAGCTTTGCACCTGCATGATTACTTTGCAATGTTAAAATAGAGTATTGCTGATCTCCTCTCTGCTCTCTTTGCTCTGGCAGCAAGCAGGTTTCAGGATGAGGCAGCAGCTGTTTGCCTGGGAGACAGCGTTATGGGAAGTAAAAAGGGGATAATGTCAGCATCGCTGTTGTCTCAAGACAGTTAACAACAGAACAATTGGTGCTTTTATGTGAATTCGCCAATAATACTTAAAAAGTTGCTGGATTTGTTGCTGGTCAATTTTTTAAAGAAAAAAAGTCGGTCGAGAAGTCTGAAAAGTGCAACAGTGTTTGCTACCGAGTCACAAGATGGAGCTATGTTTTTGTTTTTAAGACAAAGCTGCTTTCATACACCACAGCAGCAGAGCTACTGACATCTGTTTCTCCAGATTTTGTCACAAAAAACCTTTGAACCAATTGTAGTACGGAATCGAAATTCAATGCAAGACCACCATTTAACTCTAGGAGGGCACCACACTGATGATTTTAGACACAAAAGCAGGATTTCAATAAATATGCTCTAAGTTGTCAAAATAATGACCAGGCTATGCAAACAGGACTATTAGACAGCAACGTTAGCAGTTTATTGGTAAAAAAGTAGATTTTTGGGGTGAGTTACCCTTTAAGTTCTCCTGTCACTCCTGCCATGGCTGAGGCAAAAACATTATCATACAGCTGTAAATTTTACAGGAGCAAAAACTAATAATGACATCTAGTATTTCAAATCGGAACAACACCTACACAACAGCCTGCCACTGACAAGAACCTATTATGCTGTTCCCTCAATGATCCGTTGCTGCTGTGAAACCCAACTGAATATTAACTTACACAAGGATAGGTATATGATGTTCAATTCAATTGAATTTTATTTACATAGCACCAAATCACAACACGTCATCTCAAGGCACTTTACAAAGTCAAATTCAGCATTCACTCCTGAAAGAATGTAGAGCCACAGAGGATAGTCATCTGCTTCATCGATGCAGACGACGGTATCAAGGGTGTGACTGTTCTTAACAGTGACCTTGTTCCGTCTTCTTAACAAAGAAGAACCCAGCCATGGCTGGGGAGGTGTAGAGTTGGATGAAACCTTGGTTAAGTGTTGTAGCAATAGACTCCTCTATGGCCTTGTTCTCCTCGGGGGATTGATAAGCAGGAACAGCAACAGAGTTGAACAACTCCAGGGAGACGTTTGATGGCCATATCATAGGGGCAATGTGGGGGTAGGGTGGAAGCCCACTTTTTACTAAAAACTTCTGAGAGGTCTTGGTAGACTGGAATAATCATTTCTGGGTCAATGGATTCTGGTAGCGGAAGTCTTGTGGAACATATCCTGCTCTTAGGAACATGACAGCAGTGAAGGAAGCTGGGGCCCTGGTCAAAGATTTGACAATAAGACCAGGAGACATGGGGGTCATCTCGAGAAAACCAGGTATAGCCCAAGATAAGAAGAGAGCACATAGAGACAACAAATAACTTGATTTCTTCTAGGTGATCTGCAATAGACATTTATACAGGCACAGTCGGTTGCTGGACTGGGTAAGGTTCAAGAAGATACCCATCAACAGATGTGATGGGAATGAAATGAGCTGGAACATTTTTTGGAGTGGGACGGCATCATGACATGACACCCTGATCTACATTAACAATCTTTACAGCAAGATCAACTGTCCCAACAAGTCATATCATTACAGATATAATTGACCAGACCATCCAAAAAGACTAAGCAGACCGTGACATCTCCCTAGTTTAACATGGCTTCTAAGGTTTAGAATTAAGAAACAAAATCTATTATCTGCATTGCTCATCGCATGAGAGACGGAGTATACCTTATACAGGTCGCCAGTCCATCAAAGGCCCAGGCAGACAGACAACCTTGCACTAACACTTAAGGGCAATTTCGAGAGACTAATAGTTAACCTGTCAGTTATGTTTTTGGAATGTGAGAGGAAATCAGACTAACCAAAGAGAACCCATGCATGCACAGGGAGAAACTGCAAACACCATTAAGAAACAAAGATCCTGGAAGGTCCTGGGTTTGAACGCCAGGCATTCAAACCCAAGGCTGGATCTGTGAGTGATTTTAAATGTGAGTCTGGTTCAGATGTCAAACAAAGTGCTTAAACTTGTAATTTTTGTTTTAAAATTTTTTGGATTTATAGCTTCTAAAGCAGAGCTGATTCAACTTGTTTTGTGAAATAAAAATAGTACCGTGAATACATTTTTGCCCTACTTCTTTTCCACGGGAACCTATCATCTTGTGATTTATTTATAGAACATACAGAAAATAAAACTAGGTTGTTTCATTTATATGTTGGTGCATTCAAATTAATGAAAATGACAAATCTTTAAAATTTTAGTCTGGAAAAGTATAGCATTTTGAAATGTAAGATGTCTAGGAATGCTGTATGAAATGTTGGAAATATTGGTTGAACAAAACTTTCTAAGTGCAATAAATAATTTCTATCTAAAGCAGTGAACGATAAATGGCCCATAAATTAACCTGATGGCAACAGTTGCTCATTGTAAAAAAAATGTGAACTCTTATAGAACCTAATGTCTGCTTCTCCAGCACTAATTTATGTCAATACATCAGATGCCAGATGGCACAGAGTCAGTGTGGGAATAGGATAATTGACAGGCAGAAGAGCTTTGAAGAGACACAAAGAGAGAGGGAAAGAAGCAACGGCAAAACACAAAGAACTTCTCCTGCATCACCAATTAAAGACAACCTGAGCTCCACAAAACAACACATGCAGCTTAATGAAGCCTGTAATTAGAAATGCTAAGCACACACTGCCACCCACTTAACTGATGTGAGGGTGGCATTTTTTTATGCGCAACATCATTTTATGCAGTGCATGAAATAATGCAGGAACAAGTCAGGAGCTTCAAATATTGCTGACATAAAACAGAGTCTTAGGGAGTTGGGTTGCAACATAACGGCTGGGTCTTGACCAGCTGATTAGGCAGAAGCCATAAAACGAGAAAAACTAAATTAAAACAAGTCTTATCTAAATTACCGTTTGGAGATTTACAAGTAAATTCATTGGTACCTTATAAAACTTTCTTTTCAATGCTGGCTAAAATGCACCAACTATTAGCATCCTTCAGTCCGATAATGTCTTACTGAAAACAATAAGTGCAACCCCCTGACAAACATAAATGTTATGACTATCCTGCTTTTGTATAGTGTTAGTTCATGTCAGGTTAAGGGTTATAATGTTTTCTCTTTGATGGACCTAAAATGGTTTCAGACTTCTTGATTTTTGGGACCTGCCGTGTACACCATGAGCAGAATGTTTTCAGAGTTGAGAAGTTAGACCTGTGTAGTGCTTACAAGTACGAACCCGATATTCAACCAACGCAGAATTATTATTTTTTAGGTTTATGAAAATGATGAGTAGGCAGGACCAGACTTGAACAAATGCAGGTAGTGATAGGCCAGACCAGTGAAGAAGGCAGGAGCTTATCAGAACAGGCAATGTGGACTGAGGAACCACCAGAACGAGCAGAGTGAGTGGCAGGAACCCACGGGAAAACAGGCAGACTTGTGCAGCACGCAGACACAGCCAACTTTCAACAGAAGAGTCCAGCTGGCTGAGTACACAGAAACTGGTAGAGGCAGAGTACACCACAAAGGACAAGATGAGATGTTCTGGCAGTGAGTGGAAGACTGAGGTTAACAGGTGAGCTGAGTTTACTGTAAATTAGTGGCAACAGGTGGAGCTGATCTAAAGCAGAGTGGTGGCTGGAGGGATACTGAGGTGATTGGATGATGGCTTAGAGGTGAAGGCTGATTAAGAAAAGTCCAGAAAAGAACGAACAAAAACCTAAGTCATGACAGACCTGTGCTTCTTTTAACTGCAGCCATGTGAAAGAAATCTTTCAAAAGAAATGGCCACATTATCTGTGTGGAATCTCATGGTTATATCTTGAGAACAAAGTACAGGTTCCATCAAAATAATAGCAATGAGCAAGTAAAAAGTTAGAATGCCCTAACCCATAATAACAAGTATTACCCCCCATTTCACTAAAATAACTTTCAGTGAGATGCTTCTCGTAGCCTCCTGCCAGTGGCTGACTGATTCATGTCTAATTCAACAGATAATCAAATGCCAGGGCAAAAAGTCTTTGTGTCAAAACAAACACAATGCGTAACCTAAACCTGCAATCTTGTGCAAAATGTTTTCAATCATAGCCTTGACACCTTTTGTAATTCAAAGATCTGGAGGAAAGATGGATGATGCGTTGCGCCAAACTAACACAAATATTTCACACAACAGTTTGAAAACTCTAGCTTTTGGCTTAACCAGTGACACTTATTAAGTTTTGTTGCAATACTGTTTGATATCATTTGAATGGCATACAATCTCTGTGACCAAGAAATAAAAACATAATATGAGAACAATAAAGCAGAAATCATATGAGTGGATTTGCACAGCAAACCCAAATGATAAGGCTTCTTGTTTACTCTAACTTTCAATCTACTCTTCATACAGTAGATTGTAGAATCCCAAAGCTGTGCCAAATTGTGGCTGAGAATTGGTGTTTAGGAACGCTCACATTCTGACAAAATGGAATAATGTGTGCAGCTTGCTAATTATACATTTTCGTTCTAAAAACACAACATTTTTTGAGTGAGTAAAGTAAACTGCCAAAGAATTTGTCTGTTTCCAAAGGAATGGGGTAATCCCTGGACATCTGCTGGTGAAGTATCCTGAGAGACGGGCCTGTGGAGAACAAAGTATGGCTGTTTATTTTGGTCATTGCCTTATTTGTGACGCTTGTGGGCATTGGAGTGTGCAAAACAAGAGATGCTCGATTGGCTGATGGCAGCAAAAGCAGTTACAAAGACCATGAGGATGTAGTGGCTATGGATAGTATCACAACATTTGTCTAAAAAAAGATTTTAGATGAAGAAAGGGACTCCTTTCAAAAACAACCAGCTGGAAATCTGTTTTTGACTCTTGCTCCTTTACACATGCAAACAAAGTGGACAGAAAAACTCTTCACACAACTTATAGTTTTTATTATTATTATATGTAAGCAATAATTATCAAAGTTCAAAGAAATAAAGGTTTCAAATATTTCACTCTGTCTTTAATGAATCAATAATTATGTGTGTTTCATTTTCTGAAATGATAGACAAAAATATTGAACTTCTCCTGGTATTCAACACCTTTGAGCAGTACCTGTACTGTGATGCAGCCAAAAATCCTCTGAATTTACAGTTTTTAAGAAGAAACCTGAAAGCTTTGGATCACAACTGGGTCATATTTAGAACTCTTCCTTATTTCATTCATTTAGACGAAAAGCGTAGTTCCACTTGCAGAAAGGTGACCCCTCAGCATGATGCAGGCACCATTAACTTTGACTGGGTGTATTCCTTTCTGATGTGCTGTGTGGTTTGTGGCATACTTAGGTTTTCCAACAGTTGATCAAGCTATAACCAACTGTTTCACAAGATTTTGGGAAATTTTTTCCAGATGTTTATTTTCAATGTTTTAAAGAAAAAAATGTCTCTCCTGCAACCCTCCTCTTTATTTGAGACATGTAGAGAATACACATGAGACAAGACTGTTGCAGGACACAACTCACTCGGCACCTGCTTTACTGTAGTGTTTAGCTTCGTGTATGCATTTGAAAACAGTTTTCCTTACCACTTAAATTTTTTTTAGGTAGTTTTGAAGAAACGTCCATGCATTGAAAAAATAATGCGACCACAGTGACATTGCAGTTTTTGATCACTGCACCTTTGTATGAATACAACGTTGTGAAATTTGTGTCAGATTTTAACCAAGTTAGCCCAATTTTCCCACCTGTCACCTTTGTATGATGATAGCTTTTGATCCTTTGTAACATCTCAGCAAATTGTAATATAGCTAGATAATGTAGAGAAGTAAATGCGAGAAAAATTACGACATTTTAACTTTTTTTTCAGGTATTTAAATGTAAGAAGATAAAACAAATGCTGTGAAGGTAGAGCAGCTCTCCCAATGACAGGTGTGAACAGATTGAATTAATGGAATTGAATCAAACGTTGGTTAAGCAAATTATTAATTTGTGGGTGTGTATTAAACCAGGGTACTGCTGCTTTTTCACTCAAAGAGATATGTTTTTTGTTTTTCAGTTGTATCGTTCAGGACCCACCTGCTGCACTAATTAGTCAACTCTGTTCACCTGTCTACATATACCTGCTTCAGCCAACTCATCCCTGCCAGACCGTCTCTTCTTGTCCCATCTCGCCTGAGAGCATCTCACCCTTTGTGACGTGTTCTGCCTCTACCAGTCCCTGTGTGCTCAGCCAGCTGGACTCTTCTGTTGAAAGTTGACTGTGTCTGCGTGCTGCACAAGTCTGCCTGTTTTCCCGTGGGTTCCTGCCACTCAATCTGCTTGTTCTGGTGGTTCCTCGGTCCACATCGCCTGTTCTGATCAGTTCCAGCTTTCTTCACTGGTCTGGCCTGTCACAACCTGCATTTGGTCAAGTCTGGTTCTGCTTGCCTGCCTCACCTGCAATTATTCATCTTTTCAATAAACCTTTTTAAAATGTAACTGTGTGTTTGGCTGAATATAAGGTTCACCAGCGTGATCCATTACATTGACATTGTTTATCTTACAATGGGTATAACACGTCTACATATTCCTGTTACAAAGTCAAATGACTTAATTGCAAGAAGGCAGAGAGCAGGAGAGCTGTGCTTTTAGGGAAAGTCGGACTTCTGTCATACTTTGTTGCACTCCACTGATGTTAACCAAAACTTAAATCTCAGACCAAAGAGCAGGACATTTTTTTTGTTCACATTTTAGACATTGCTTCAGCTATTGTAAACATTCAGCCCTGATTTAATAAGGAGCAAATAATATTTTATGATGGATATTTTAGTCTGAGTATCAAGAAATATACTTAGCCTTCTCTTTATTATAGGTAAGGATAAGCAAGAAGACAATAAGATGAACTGCACGTGAAAACATATTTTTGACATAGTGTAGTTCAACAATTGGCAAGCTTCTCGTAGCTCCTTGTTATTCAGTTAATTTTAGTCTCATGTCACTGAATAGACCAACTAAGACACTGTAAGGAGCCTTCTGCAAGCAACCTATTCTTTATTAGCATGCCCACCTCTCCTAAGCCATCCTACAGCAATCCTCGGAGGGATTATTTAAGACAGTATCTTCGGGATCTTGTCAGAGCCCAGGCTTGGGAGACATTGAATCTACTCTTGTCAACAGAAGTGCCAGCCATCATCGGCTCACAGGAAATACAATATGATAGGTGCATGTCTGTATATGGGGTGCGTTTCCCAAAGTATCTGTCGTTCAGGGAGACACTGACGACCCTGATCTTTAGTGGAACTGAACAGTGTTATTGGAAACATGTTTAGTCGGTCTGAATGGAAAAAGTTACAAAACAAATACGGGTAAAAAAGAAAAAACTTGTTCCTTTATCTGCAGAAATTACTATCTGTGTCTCACTAAGTGAAAGAGAAAATCTGGTGTCTGACAATCCCCCTCTCTTTTAGCGTGTGGCCATGAATTATTGATAGACACGTTGAATTTCTCAGCACAGGCTTATTCTGACATTTTCAAGGTCCAACTTTTACTCAGCAGTGCATTGAACAAACTTACAGTATCTTAGCTCTACAAGTTTGCTATAAATGCCACAATTAGTTTTCTAAACAATCACACAACTAATGAGCATATTGTTGCCATTCCAACGTCTTTCTCACAAACACTTGAACACAAGGGAGGGGTAGGGATCGAACCACCTGTCATCTGACTAGCAAATGACCACAAAGAAGCAGAGGCCACTCCCGGATTTGACTGCACTGTCAAACAACTCAGCAATACATATGTGGAAGCCTCTGTTTCTGTTTGGCCTGCAGAGAAGCTGTATATTTTTCACCGTTTTCTTGCAAACAAAGAAAACAGTCAGTTGTCACTCATTTCCAAAGTATGTGCACTTGAGAGTACTCATCACTTCTCACCAACAAGAAACTGTCAGTGTACAGAAAAAGAAGCAGTGGAATGAAAGAAGGCTATGAAATGAAGGAAAAGACAGTATAGTATTGTGGACATATTTGACCAAGTCGCTTCAAACGAAGTGACTAATGCGTCTGATATTTGGCTTTATCTGTGAGAGCACCAGAGGTCCGTAAACTGTTAAATGTCAATGATAAGTGGATGTGACAAAGTTGTGATGAAAAAGAAAGAACTACACATAGCATCAGGCAGATATCTGATTTAATCAGTACTGATATGGATGGAAATCCAGTCAAGGAAAGAGAATGCAAATGGCAAGAACAGCATTACTATGTCATCTGTTATGGTAATAATTTGTCAGACCCTGTCCTTAGGTGTGAACTTGGGCCATAACAACGTGGAATACCACTCTGACTCAGCATTTACGGCTAATGTAAAGGGCAAATGCCATATTACAATGTTAAATCACTCCTCAGTCAGATGATGAGGCAATTGAATAATCATTTACCAAGGGGTTGTTAGGATAAAGAACATTTTCGTTTTTATAGTGCAGTGCCATCCTTAGGCATCGTTGCACCACCTCAGGTAAATCACAGTCATCTTAGCTTTGGGGGCCTCTATTGCTGCGCTCATAAAATGTGTTTTCATCTAAATCCAAGTATCCTCAAAATAACCCAACAAAAGAATTATCATGATTAAATGGGGACTGTTTCTATAACATATGATGTCTTGATTAATGTGTACCATCAATTTAGAGAAAAATAAGGCAAGGCAAGGGAAAAGTATTTGTATAGCACATTTCAGTACAAGGACAACACAAAGTGCTTTACATGATTGAAACATTGAAAATAAAAACAGAATAAAAGCAAGTAAAAAAAGTTGGAATAAAATGTAGGAAAATTTAAACAAAATACAATATATCAAAATGGAAAATAAAAGCAAATCTGTAATGGTTTGCTTGTGGGAATCCAAAGTTTAGCCAAAACACGGAGCTGATGCTAAAAAAAAGGTGTTTATTGACGAAGCAGATGGATCCTCCAGGAGGATAAACAGGCAACAACTGGGACAGACTCAAAAACAGAACGGATAATGCAGGGCAACAAACAGAGAATGTAAGCAGAGGCTGCAAGGCTCTTACCAGCAGGTAGCGGACGGGGACAAAAGGAGATATTCCGGCAACTAATCAAAACGAAGGTGTGTTTAAATAGGCAACAGAACAGGAGATCAGGGCGGGACTAATTAACAAAAACAGGTGGGGTGATAAAGGGAGCAACAGACTGATAAACAAAAACTTAAGGTAAGAAATGAGACTAAACAGGCAAGGGCTGAAAATAAAAACTAACAATAAAGGCCAGATAACAAAAACAGGCTAAGCATAAATCTAAAACAAGAAACAGAAATAATTCTAAACTGAAAAAATAACCAAACCCACAACAGAACATTACAAAATCATGATTTTAAAAACAGTTTAACTACAAACTTAAACTCATGACGTTTCAGAAGAATAGTCAAAGGCAATCCTAAACAAATGTGTTTTTAATCTTAATGTGAAAGAACTCAGGCTTTCAGCACTTTTGCAGTTTTCTGGAAGTTTGTTCCAGATAGGTGGAGCATAGGAACTAAATGCTGCTTCTCCATGTTTGGTTCTGGTTCTAGGTATGCAGAGTAGGCTGGAGCCAGAAGACCTTAGTGGTCTCGATGGCTGATACACTGTAAACAAGTCTGTGATGTATTTAGGTGCTAAGCCATTGAGTGATTTATGCACTAACAGAAGTATTTTAAAAAGAACTATTCTCTGAGATACAGGGAGCCAGTGGAAGGACTTTAGAACTGGGGTGATGTTCTCTACTTTCTTAGTCTTAGTGAGGACACGGGCAGCAGCGTTCTGGATCAGCTGCAGCTGTCTGATCCACTTTTTAGGCAGACCTGTGAAAACACAGTTGCAGTAATCAATTCGACTAAAAATAGAAGCTTGGATTAGTCCTTTAATCCTGGAAATATTCTTTAGGTGACAAAAGGCCAACCTTGTAATTGTATTTAGATGTTTTTGGAGGTTCAGGTCTGAATCCTTCATCACACCCAGATTTCAGGCCTGATTTGTGGTTGTTGGCTGAAACAACTGGGGGTGTCTGCAAACTTTTGATTGGTCCTCTATCAGTCCAAACATTATTACTTAAGGGCGTGCTTGGGTGGTGCAGTGGTTGGTGTGCACAACCCATGTTGGAGGCCTTAGTCCTCAACGAGGTTTGAGATGGGCCTGTAGTTCTGCAGAAGTACGTTGATGAAGATTCTCAGTCATCCAGGTCATGATCAATCCAAAAAAAGGTTAAAAAATAAACAACTTGACTTCTATTCTGAAGCCGAAGACGTTTTGTTTCCCATCCAGGAAGCTTTCTCAATTCAAAATGTCTGGAGCAGTGTGGAGTTCCAAGTTTTATAGACCTGCTGGTGAGGCCTGGTCTGGAGGTATGGAGCGCTTCCAGTATGTAGCTTGCAGCATTTTGCCTTTGCATGTGTTTTGTGTTTGTGTGTCAGCATCATTCGTGCTTGTAGCATGTTTGCACTTTGTGTGACTAATTTCTGTGATTGCAGCATTTCTCTTTTGCTGCATTTTTTCCATTCTGTGTGTTAGCCTCTGTTTTGTGTTTGGAGTACTTTTTGTGTATGCAGCACATTTATGTACTTGCAGTGCGTTTGCACCTCTTGGCCACCGTAGAGACACATTCCAAAAGGCTTTACAGCTGTATGTGCAGTTAAAGGTTGTTCCTAATGTATTTAGTTTAACACATGTATCTCACACTTGTCAGTTTTTGTTTTAAAAAAAATTAAAACCATGCAGCATTTTCCTTCCACTTCACAAATATGCACTACTTTGTGTTGTACTATCAAAAATGCATTGATCTTTTTGGCTGTACCATGAAAGGAAATCAGAAAAAGTTAAATGAATACTTTTGTAATGCATTCACAGGTCATCAAAACACTGTAATCAACAGTCCCTTCTTTACCATTTAAGCAGTGATCGTATTTTATTATCCTGAAATGAAGTGATGTTTCTGTGGAGGTGCAGCATCCTCTCTCTGCAGCATCACCACTTGCATCAATCATGCTTATGTCCCATAATGCAATCACAGGCCTAATGGCAAACACAGCACAGCAGCACAATGCTGATGCAGAGCATTTTTCTTGCTGGCATAAGTGGACACGTAAATAAGTAAGTTAGGGTAATCAGTTAGTGAGATGCTCAAGGCGTTGTGTGTGCCCTGTGTGTGTACATTTCTCCACAATGTCAGCCTAATATTGATCACTTTCACAGATGTAAGACCATGTTAGGCAACTTGCTCGCTGGTTTGACAGGTGTCCTTGGACACGTAGCTTGAATTAATTTTAAATATTTTAGTTTTATTTTTCCATTAGTAAAACCTTTTTAGGGCAGGTGCTTCAGTCAATATGAAACGCACAAAGACAAAGGTGACAGACACAACAGCTCCCTTTGTGGCTTCCTATTAATTGCAGTGTTGGAAAAAGATTGCCATATTACAGATTTCCTCTGTTTTCACTTCTTTGTGACAGTTCAATGTTTCAAATCATCAAACAATTTTGATGATTTGAAACAAAGATAACCTGAGCAAATGGAAAAGGCAAATACCAAATTCAGTTTCTTGTGAAACCAAACTGACCCTATGTGAGAGTATACTATAATATTAGCTCAATAAATAAAATCACTGAATTATTTTTTTGTATATACTCGGATAAAAAAAGAAAGAGAGGGAAAAACAAAGCTCAATCAGAATAAATCTGTTAGGTGAGCACCATTTCACCACATTATGTATCACTAACTGAGCAAAAGTGTAGTTGCCTCCGATTTAAGCCTGTTTGCTATCACTACTGTTAGAGCTAAAGGTATTTGTCAAATAATCTTTAGATGTTTAACTCAAATACTTTAGCTGTTCAATAATCAAATTGTGGGGCTAAGCTGAGGTCAGGGGGTCATCGGTCGTGTGTGAAGAATCCTTGAAGTGGTCCTGTGGCACACACAGAGAAATGGTAATCACTATTCACGACGCAAAAGCTCTTTATTATAGGGATACACTGCAATGATGCAAGCCAGTCTTGCGTGAAATTGAAGAAGTGACTACTGTGTTTCCGTCTCCTTTTTTTATTTGTCAGCTTTGCACACTTCAATAACAAGTTCAGGCCGTCGCTCACTAAAGTTGACTGACAATGTGTTATTGTGTTCTATTTTTGGTCAGCCCTCCCTTTATTTATTTATTTTCTTTCTTTCTTTTCCCCCCTTCGGGGTATCCAATAAAAACATACTTTGATGACACCTGAAAACCTGTGTCTGTACCTGGAGGGTTGAATCCCTGTGATTGAGCGAGAGAGACCTCGCTTTGACATGCGACAAAAATACATCCAGGAGAATGGGTGATAAAGGGGGTTTTTGGGAGAGGCTGTCAGCAAAAATGAATTTCAGCACGAGAGGAGACGACGCTGGCAACGGTCCAGTGGTTCGATGCATCCTGGCGGATATTCACAGTGACAACTTTTCAAACATTGCTTTGCGTGACTTTAAATGACTTTAAATTCTCCAAAATACTGTAATAATCTGAACCAATACAGTCTCCCCGTGTTGGGATAAGTGTAATTCTGACCTGCATTAGTACAAAAAAATGCACTCTACATTTTACTTTTTACTTCAAGATATAGAATAGTAGATACTGTCTTGTTGGGGTTATTAAATATTTTAATTGATGATCCTTTTCAGTACTAGAGTGAAAAGTTTGAAGACTTTATTTTCAGTCATGTAAAAATGTTATTTGGTCATGACTCCAACTATGACTACAGTTTAATTAGAAACTCTGGACCAAGTTTATTGACAGGGGTTCATAAGGGTCAACTAATTTGCTCCCTAAGATTTGAAGAAAAGTTTCTAAAAAAAAAAAGTTTTCCTGCTGTCACTGGAGCTGGTTTAGGAGAGATGCACATGTAGGTGTTATTGGTTTGACAGATTCCCTCATTGAGAGTGTGCCTGAAGCCTTTGCATCCTTACTGACCTGGAGTGTTCACTCGGTACTGTTGCTGACATAAGAAATCATTCTTCTGGTGTAAAAAAAACCCTGCCTTTTAGCAATTTAGCTATTCAGGTTGAGTTCTTATTCCTATATTTGTTTCCCTTCCGTTGTTCAAACTGTTATCCAGAGGGGTTCAGTGTTCAAGTATATCTTTCTAAGATATATGTAGTGGAAGTGATCTTCATAATTACTGAGAGCCCCCTAATGTGAAATACTTTTAGGGCAATAGTATACACTTACGGTGGCAATGTAAAAAAAGAATCAAAACTTTAATATAGTTAAATTGATTGCATAATTTGTGGGACATGAAATCAAAAAATATTTTTTTGTTTTGTTTTATATAATCACTAATGCAACAGGTATCGGCACCCCCTAGCAAGCCCTATAAAGTGATTGTTTTTTAGTTTCTACTATTGTTTTTTTATAGTAAAATAACCAGACTGTTCCACGGAGGCCCATTTATTCAAAACCATCTTGAAAACAGAAAGGACAGTTCTTGCATTCAAGTAAGCCTTGCTGATCTTCATAAATCAAGGGAATGGGCAGAATAACTAACCAAGGTACTAGATTTTTTTTATTAAACCGTTTAATCTGACTGGAACTGTGGCAAACATCACTCAGCCCAGGTTTATTTTGTGTCCACAAACAGCATGAAGAATGGCATTAAAAAGGTAAGTAAAAATAATCTCTAAAGTTCACTGTTACTGAACTGTAGCAAAGAGAGACAACCTTTAGATGTTATCTACATGCCTTATTTAGGAGACACTCTTGTAAGAAGCCTTCCCTGTTCTATCCCTGTGTGCAAAAACTTTTCAAGTTGGCTGAAAGTTACTGGAACTAACTGGAGCAGCTCTCAGCTGAGGCTTAGGATTCAGCAACAGGCACTCCATGTAGATCTGGTGTAAACCATAAAGTGAATATGTGGATATTCTCACATGACCACTGTTGACCACAGTGCACGATTTGTGATACTGTGGGTCTGTTTCTCTTCCAAAGCCCCTTGGAACATTGTAAGAAGGCTTGGCATCATGGGTTTAAGATTCAAGACTGACACGATGGTGCACAAAGCAAAAGTCAAAGATCCCTCTCTCTCTGTATTCTCAAACCTTGAAAATTTTTAAAAGGGTACCAACAACTGTGACGTTCTGTTTTCCTAAAAACACATCCTAAAATGGGTTATCAGCTTAAAAGTTTATTTTTTTTCTAAATAAAGCATATTGAGATATTGCTACTACTGCAACTAAACATTACTTTATCTAATGCTTTTCACATTTCTTTACCTGAGGTGTACATGAATGTGGAGATTGCTGTAGCATATCTTACTGCAGGCGTATCGCCTTTACTTCAGGCTGAGTATGCTTTGAAGCGCAGGGTTAAAAATCAGAACCGACACAAAACATGATCTTGCAGGACTCACAGTGGAACTGAAACATGATCCTGGGTGACAAATGAAGAAGAAAACCCATGTTGTAACGCAGGTTTAATAATTTTCTGAAAATAAGAGTCTGATAGTTTAGTTCACTGACACCCCATCTACCTCCTGATTAATGCTATTACTTTTTGTTGATTGGTTTGAGAAGAGCAGCACAGCATAGAATTGTTATAGTGAGATTAATAAACCTTAATGTTTTTTTTTTTTTTTAAAAGAGCAAAACCATACACTTTTTTCACACAACTGTATGATATAAATGTAAATGAGACATCTCATGTTTCATGTCATGGTGTCACTTCTTTCTTTCTTTTGTTCTCTTTTCTGTCACACCATCTCTCTCTCATTCCACTTTGGCATATCCCACCAGACCCCTTGTCCCCACACTGCACTCTCTACAATGCATCTGACCAGCTTTCTGAAGCATTTTCTTCCCTCCAGCTAAGCCCATTCTTCTGTTTTGTGCCCTACTTCCATAAAAATGCTGATCCCCAAGGTTTACCATTAGATGTTTTTGATGTTCTCTCCCCTTTTATATATTTACGCCCTATTTTATGGCTAACAAGTACAAAATAGAACATTTTGTTTTCAGACAGAGGGATTATATTGATCTTTTCAAGGGTGATATAAAAGAATGATGGATTAGTGGCCAATATGGACTTTAAATTTTTTCACAATATATTTTGGCTATAATAACAATAACAGCGATGATAAAATACTATTTACAGCTTCATGTATCTGTGTGGCTGTGACTGATTCAAGACTGAATCAGTCCCAATGGGCTGTCAGTACAGGGAAGAAGAGTCAATTCACTGCCCCAAGAACCGTTTAAAAACATGAATATAAGGGTTTTTATTTTACAAACTAGGTAAAGACACTTTTCTTTTTTAAACTTTCCTTTCTTGATGAATTACATTACTCATTTAAAATGTACAATTTATGCAGATCTGACCTATACTGTAATTCATAGCTTTTAGCAATAAACTTTGAGTTCTTATTCTTGAGGTTGTACTCTGCTTTTTGCCAAAGGTGTCATAGCAACCAAGGAATTTATCAACTGTGGTGAATTATGATTGGCTGTATTGCCCAGGGACCGTTTTGTTCTTGCAGGATGATGATGCGATCCGGTCTATATATGTGTGTTCTTTCAGCTCTGTAGAACTCATTTTATATTTCATTCCAACATGTTCTATCTGTACAGCAAAGAGGGACTAAGTTTAAAGCCCACCTTTTTTCTTGCTATGGCTGTGTTGAGGAGTTTTAGCAGCTGTAAATAGGATGTTCAAATTTACATTTTCCATTGTAAAAATTGATAGCCTGCTGTGAAATTTTCCATTAAATTGTCTTAAAGATAAAGCGGACGACGTTTCTGGAAATTTAGGTAAGGAACACCCAAGTTCCTTTCTGAATAACTGCACATGTGCAAGACCATCTTACCTGCTCTTCCGCTCCTCAGGGGGATCACGTGAAAACAAAATCTCCCAAATACACTTTGGTCTTATTTCTTTTTTCTGAGGCCTTCCTCTTCTCCTCATAAACTTGTACGCAG
The DNA here is from genome assembly GCF_011125445.2 of Fundulus heteroclitus. Classification (NCBI taxonomy): domain Eukaryota; kingdom Metazoa; phylum Chordata; class Actinopteri; order Cyprinodontiformes; family Fundulidae; genus Fundulus; species Fundulus heteroclitus. The sequence continues at coordinate 10,414,226 of NC_046378.1, read as the reverse complement.
TTTGAAAATGGCTGAGAGTCCCAAGAAGCAAAATATACGATGAGAGCAGTGGCGCTACCATGAACTGCTAACACCGACGCTGACTGGATACATAAATGCAAGACGTGCACATGCGCAACCAGTAAGCAGAAACTAACAAGGAACGAACACACACATTGGCATTACGTGAGGGCGTCTTAATGATTGGCACGTGGGACAGCAAATAGATAAGGTGATCCCCACGGAATACAAAGTCCACTATACTTTTAAAGCAACACTTTCTCTCTTGATTGCAGATATTTTTTCTGCATATAACAAGTTGAGATGTTTTCTTTTTTTATTTTGGCTAAATGTACCCCGCCTCTTGCCCAGTGACTGCCGGAGAGCCTTCCACGCAGGAGATAAGTTGCAGGGCAGGCAAGCAGAGAAATTAAATTGGAAAGAGCTGTGTGAGATGACTATGGAGGCTGATTTAAGTTGTGGAAGAAATTATAGAAGATGTAAGTCTGGGTTCGAAGGAGAAAGCATCTTGGACCAGCAGGAACTGCTGGTAGGGTAATCACTCGAGGAGTCTGGTAAACTCAAACTATAAGCACAGCCCTGTTTTCTGTCAAATAAAGAATTTTCTAGAAACAAAATTAGGGACATTTAAAGAGAAGAAAAATAGAAACAGTTATCCAATAGGGAAAAAGTACCAAAAAACTGTATTACTTGTGGCTTAAAGTGAGAGCTGGAAATTGGGTGTGTGGAGTATGAAAAGCTCTAACAGTGTTACCATTGACTGTCTGTGTGTGCGAGATGCGATGTGACAGCTGAGCGAGGTTGTGAGGGCAGTGATGAATTCACAAATGCTAGCCCCAGGGATTGGTGGGTTAGGGGGGAAGGTGGTGGGAAAGAGTGGATGGGTGACGGTGTACGCTAGGGAGCCAGAGAGAGTGAAGGTTATCAAGGGCCAGAGAGGGCAAACAGTCTGCAGTGCAGCCAGGATCCTTTCTCTTCTATTCATCTTTGTATTCTCAGACAAAATCATCCTTTGCTTTTCACAACTTCCTCTTTACCAAATGTCAGCAGTGAAAATCACCGCAAAAGCAAAAGCATGCACAGGAAGCTACTTAGATTAACACGAGACTGGAATCACAAAATATCAGTCTATCGTTCCTGTTTTAGTTTGATGAGTCAATCAGCTGACTCTTCAAAAAAAATCTACTTCCCAGAGCATGATAAGGTGGGATGCCCTTGTTCCAACCTCCTGTTAACTCCTACAGAAATTCACAAGTGGAAATAAAGTAGTATTTTTATTATTCATTTTTAACAAGAAATTCATTATATAATTAGTATCGTTAACAAACCATAACCACAACATTGGAGGTTTAAGGACATTACACAGACCATAGGTCAAAGATAACATTACCAGACATTTAGAAACCCTGATGATCAATATGATGATGATCAATCAATGGCAGAGTCAAGGCCCCAGTGACATCATTGTTCCCAGAGTTTCTTTGCAGTTTCTGAGGAACTAATTTATGTTTGCTATACTTTTCTCAACTTACCCTTGTGTTCTCCATGCTCCCAGGTTAAAGCTGCCACACTAACTCTGGATAGCGTCAACAAATCTTGAGACAGGTCTTCAGTACCTTATTCACGTCACAGTCGTGCAGTGCAGCTTTGCGGTCTTCCGTTCTCATCTGACTGCTCACTCTCCTATATTCACCCACTTCTTGGATCTCCAGGCTCACATGTTCCACCTCCAAAAAAAAATCACCTGTGGAACACAAATTCTTCTCAAGACATCTCCATCCGTATTCCACCACCAAGATCATCATTTCTCTTTCAACTCCGTCCTTCCATCCTGAACTGGTAAGCCCTCCTCATTTCAGTTCTTCCTATACATTTATTCTTTATCATTATTTGTCTTCATCCCGGTCTAACCGCTTCTCTCCTACTCCAGACGCTGCCGAACCACTGACTCAAAAAAACTCTTGAGTTGTTCTCCTATCCCGTGTACATTTCTTGTAAATAAATCCCTTTGCATTTTTCTTCATGTGTTCTGTGAATGATTCTGCTTGTGGGTCAGAAAAACTATACCTCAAACCACACCTCACACCTCAAACCATAAAGGGCATAAAGCAGTTTCTTTATAGGTGTACACTTTGTGTCAGGGGTACCAGGACTAAACATGTCACAGCATAACTTGCTATTTTCACCTGGCACTGAGATTAATGTAATGTCTTATTCCTATGGTATTTACTTTTTAAACAAATTTTTTAAATTTTTAAAATTTGTTTTAAATACAGTTTTGCTTTTTGCCTCATTCCATTTTGAGCTTTCATAAAAAGCATTACATGGTGATGCCCTCTTACACCCTGCAATGGACGGTATTTTGTACTTGTTATGGCTAACAAGTACAAAATACAACATTTTGTTTTCAGACAGAGGGATTATATTGATCTTTTCAAGGGTGATATAAAATAATGATGGATTAGTGGCCAATATGGACTTTAAATTTTATCACAATATATTTTGGCTATAATAACAATAACAGCGATGATAAAATACTATTTACAGCTTCATGTATCTGTGTGGCTGTGACTGCATGCCAATTATTGCCCATTAACCACAAATACTTTTCTTAAAAAAGATTTTAAAATGTAATATTAAAACAAAATTTGAAATGCGTTTCATCAGAACACCGGTTACATAAAGTAGTGTGATTGTTTTCTTACCTAACTGCACAGTAACTGCATTTAATTATATTTATGAATTTATTGATATTTATTGATGCTCTCAATAAACTAAGAGTGCAGAAAATAGCAATCCTGACAAAACTGGCAGTTTTGGGGGGGTTTCAGACACAACTAGTTAGATTTTGTCATTATCAAGATAAATCCAAATTTTTGTCATGTGATAACGGCCCCACCCTACTCTGCATGATGTTGCCCAAGCCTTAAGTGCAGTGTTAGATTGTTATTATATTCTCATCCTTTTCATCCCACTGAAGGATCAAAGGGCCCAATGGGCTGTCAGTACAGGGAAGAAGAGTCAATTCACTGCCCCAAGAACCGTTTAAAAACATGAATATAAGGGTTTTTATTTTACAAACTAGGTAAAGACACTTTTCTTTTTTAAACTTTCCTTTCTTGATGAATTACATTACTCATTTAAAATGTACAATTTATACAGATCTGACCTATACTGTAATTCATAGCTTTTAGCAATAAACTTTGATTTCTTATTTTTGAGGTTGTACTCTGCTTTTTGTCAAAGGTGTCATAGCAACCAAGGAATTTATCAACTGTGGTTAATTATGATTGGCTGTATTGCCTAGGGACCGTTTTGTTCTTGCAGGATGATGATGCGATCCGGTCTATATATGTGTGTTCTTTCAGCTGTTCTTACACCCTGCAATGTGGCTTGCATGTATTGTGTTAAAATATGTGCTCGCTCCATGGCAACAGCACCAGTGAAAGGTCACCACAACCTTTTTGATTTCCATGGTGCTGACACACAATTTTCATGCATTACATGCTTGCACTTTGTGCAGCAGTGTTACAAAAAGGGGTGTTCCCTTCATGAATTTTTATTAGACAAGACTGTACTGGTCGCTAATATCCACTGTGTTGCATGTTTTTAGATTTGTCCCTGTTCCATCACACAATTTAGATTCAATTAGCTCCTCAGCATGTCTACGGTTTTAAGACAAACATGAGAAAGACTCAGACAAATTCATGAAAACACTTTGCATCATGTAGATGTGTCAACCATACTCTACATACCCAGAACCAGAACCAAACACAGAGAAGTAGCATTTAGTTTTTATGCTCCACTTATCTAGAACAAACTCCCAGAAGACTGTAAAAGTGCTGAATGCCTGAGTTCCTTTAAATCAAGGTTAAAAACCTATTAGTTTAGAGTTGCCTTTAAATGTTAATGTTGAAGTTTATAGCCCAAATTGTCTTGTATCTTGACCTACAGCTAGTATTCCACCACAATGTGCTTTTCTCTGTAATGTTTCCTTTTTCCGTGTTCTCTTAATGTACAGCACTTTGACTTGTCTTTTTATAGAAATGTTCTTTACAAAAAAACATGCCTTGCCTTTATGTTTTGTTATAACCTTACATCTATATAATTGAACTCAGCCAAAGAACATGAACATAATGTTTCATTCTTAACTAGCACAACTTCGCTCAGCATGGACAAATTAATTCCCAAAACCATGAGCTCTGTTGGTCTTACAGAGCTCGAGAAGATGCTGCATGTATTCCTGAGTTGGTGGAGCTGGCAGACTGCAGAAAGTTGTTTAACTATAAATGACAATATCACAAATTAATAAATAGATAAATAAATCAAACATTTTGCATTTTAAATGACTTCACCATCTCCAACTCAGCCAATCAACTGTGCTAATTAAAACAACTTGCCCCGCTGAGGCTCAGATGAAATCTCTCGTATTCCCTTGTAGGAGATGTCTGTCTGACTAACTGATCTTTGGTAAATCTGACTAATGGAAGCTACAGTTCTAATCAAAATTGGATGAGGATGATTTAATGCCAGGTAATAAAAGATGTAATAGGGTATAACTTCTTCAGAACTACAGTTTGCAAGTACATTAGAGCCCCTCACCCCTTCCTTCTCTACTGCTCTATCCCCTCACTCTGGCACAGTTCTCAGCCTAAGGAGGTCCAATATCCTTGCTGCTTCCTGCTGCTGAAACACAGACAGTGGTGTGAATTTACTGTTTGTAGTGTCCGTGTACTGAGCGCTAACTTGCATTGAATCAAATATCTTTCATCTCCCATCTTTTATGCTGTATGGAGACCTAGTGTTTTGTCTACTGGTGTAGCCATTGGTCTTTAGAAGGACTAATTCTGAACCCCAGTCTGCCTGGAAAGATATTCTTACCCTGTGCTGGGCTATATAAGCTTTTAATTTCTCTTTTTTGACAGAAATAACATATCTTCACAATTATACAAAATGTACTGTTACCCATAGACTTTCGTTCATCAAATATTGCTTGTTTGGCACTGACCTTCCTTTTCTTTTCTTTTTTGTTTTTGTTTTCTATAATAGACATAAAAAGTTTGTTTTACATTTTATTCCAAGACAGGATAAATGATAGTGTTAGTTCACATGGTAGGAGGAGAAATCCCCGACTTTAAAGCAACAATTTTTATTTTTGAGTGGTGCCCCCTGTACATATCTTTTTGAATATAGCACTGTCGTAAACACTGGCTGCCTTTTGCGTTCCCCACACCGCCCAGCTACAGCACACTGTCACTCTCAAAGCAGCTGGAGGACACATATCACGACAAAATGTCTGAAGAAGTGGGTAGTTTATATATATATATATATGAATAAATGTAAACTAGCAAACAGTGGCCTTTTTGCTGCAAGTTGGTTTTGTACAAATCAGTGAAGTTTAAGTTTGCTTCTCGAGATAACAGTTGTTCTGATAAGGTGTAATCAAAACTCTAAACTCACAATAGTAATACTAACAGAGATTAGCACATATGGTACTTACAAGTCCAATGACATAGCCAGGCTTGCATCAGTTTTGGTTGCTTATTATAGTTTTCAGTAAATGCCTTGCCCAGAAAAGTGAGGTAAAACATTAAAAGGGAGAGTAGGTAATAAAAATAGTGTAGAGAAAAAAAAAGTGAGTACAAGAAAACGTACTAGGACCCTGCTTCTACACCTGCAGAAAGAGATATAGAAAGAACAACAAAACAAACAGAAGTAGCATCACAGGTACAACCAACTAACACATATCACTGAAAAATACACAGTATTATCTAATTCAATATGTATTTAGTGGCAGCCAAAGCTAACTATGAGTACTGAAGTTAATCTGTAAGCACCTAGATCTAAAACAAGCAGAGTCTGCTTGTATACATAAGGAGACCTGAGTCCCACACACCGAGAGGGCCCCCAGTGCACGGTAGCCCAAGGATGACCAACACAGGGATAGCTGCGTCCACCTTCCCAGAGAAGAGCAGAAGAGAGTGCAAGGAAACTCCCCAGCAGCCACAGTGCTGTAGCCCTCAGGGGGCTGCAGCAATGAGCCCATAGACTCCATCCCCACTCATCTATGCCAGAGCAGATCCAGCCATGGACCCAGAGCCTGGAAAGCTCCGACAAAGCCACCGCGACCAGGCCTCTCAAAGCAGCCACCAGGAGTAGCCACATCCGAGTACCCTGCCCTGGACACCGAGAACCACCAGCCTGACGGGAGTGGATGGGCTCCACAATCAGTGGAAACCCGAGATGTTCTAGGAGAGGGGGCAGGCCAAAACCCAACCTGACAATGAAACAAGCACACAATCATGCAGTCACAATCAAACATTCCTACTCTAATGCCAACACATGCAGACAATCACATGGCACAAAAATACACATGGCACAAAAATACACTCAAATAATACACAAGAATGGAGGCTTTATACAAACTTGCACTCACTACATACATCTTATACTCCCAGGTCCTGGAACCACAAACTGAGACCAGGGCTGAGCACTGCCCTAACCTGGGCAAAGCTGGTCCATGCCCCCAATCCCAACCCAACCCCTGAACCCATCCATCCAGAGATGGGACCAACACAATTGGAACAAGTCAGCCAACCAGGGCCCTCCCCACAAACCCGGAGGCTTTGTGGGGAGGACTTGCTTGCTTAAAGGTTGTTAAAATAAACAACCTTCAAGCAGGTAATAAACATCCTTATGCACACCCTTTTCCACCTTTACCCTAAAACCATTCTTTTGAAATCTCTTCAAACTTTGAGAAGGAAGATGTACCAAGGAGAGACTCAAGTAAAAAAATCAAATGCACATTAATCCATTATCCTGAAATCAATACCATTTATATGAACTAGATGTCAACAACTGAGTAGACACACTGTTACCCTGCAATGCAAGGCATGTTGAAATGACTTGCATAGCTTGAATTGTTAAATAACAACTAATGCTACCGTTGTAGTTTGACATTCATTTCTACTCATGGTGAACATGTTGAATTTGGGGTATAACATTTTTTTGTACTATTCTTTTATCTAAGTATGTCAAGGTTTTTAGTGATTTGACCCACATGCAGAACACACTCAGGAGACAGAGAAAAAAAAGTTTAAGAAGTTCATTTGATTAGTTGAGTAATTTATCTGAAATCCAGAACCAGGCTCCTAAAATACTCCTCTCCTGATGAGGCTTGATGGGTAACACCTGCTGCTTCATCCAGCCACCATGCTCACTGACATCCTCTATTGGAGGAATAGTAGACTGCAGCACCCAGAGGAGACAAAGTCTACCAGACCCCGACAAAGTAGACTTAGATCAAAGTAGATCAATAAACATTTAACGTCCATCCATCATCCATCCATCTTCTTCCGCTTATCTGGGGTCGGGTTGCGGGGGTACCAGCTTCAGTAGGGAGGCCCAGACGTCCCTCTCCTCAGCCACTTGGGCAAGCTCCTCCGGGGGAATCCCAAGGCGTTCCCAGGCCAGCCGAGAAATGTGGCCTGGGAACGTGGTGGGAAACATGGTGGGACGTGCCCGGAACACCTCAACAGGGAGGCGTCCAGGAGGCATCCTGACAGGTTGCCCGAGCCACTTCAACTGGCTCCTCTCGACGTGGAGGAGCAGCGGTTTTACTCTGAGTCCTCCCAGGATGACTGAGCTCCTCACCCTATCTCTAAGGGAGAGCCCATACACACTACAGAGAAAACTCATTTCGGCCGCTTGTATCTGGGATATCGTTCTTTCGGTCATGACACAAAGCTCATGACCATAGATGAGGGTAGGAACGTCGACCGGTAAATTGAAAGCTTTTCCTTTTGGTTCAGCTCTGTCTTCACCACAACGGACCGGTAAAGCGCCCACTTCACAGCAGACGCCGCACCAATCCGCCTGTCGATATCCCGCTCCATCTTCCCCTCATTTGTGAACAAGACCCCAAGATACTGAAACTCCTCCACTAGGGGCAGCACATCCTCCCCAAACCAGAGAAGGCACTCTGCCCTTTTCCGGCTCAAGACCATGGTCTCACATTTGGAGGCACTGATCTTCATTCCGGCCGTTTCACACTTGGCTGCGAACTGCTCCAGCACCCTGATGAAGCCAATAGAACCACATCATCTGCGAATAGCAGAGACGTGATCCTAAGGTCACCAAAACAGATCCCCTCAACACCTCGGCTGCGCCTAGAAATTCTGTCCATAAAAGTTATGAGCAGAATCGTTGACAAAGGGCATCCTTGGCGGAGTCCAACTCTCACTGGAAACGAGTCCGACTTACTGCCGGCCAGACTCTGACACCGGTCATACAGGGACCTAACAGCCCTTAAAAAAGGACACGGTACTCCTTACTCCCGGAGTACTCCCCACAGGACCCCACGAGGGACACGGTCGAATGCCTTTTCCAGATCCACAAAGTACATGTAGACTGGTTGGGCAAACTCACATGCACCCTCCAGGATCCTGCTGAGGGTGTAGAGCTGATCCAGTGTTCCACGGCCAGGATGAAAACCTCACTGCTCTTCCTGAATCCGAGATTTGACTATCTGACGGACTCTCCTTTCCAGAACCCCGGAATAGACCTTACCAGGGATGCTTAAGAGTGTGATTCCTCTGTAGTTGGGACACACCCTCCGGCCCCCCTTTTTAAATAAGGAGACGACCACCCCAGTCTGCCAATCCAGGGGAACTGCCCCCGATGTCCACACAATGTTGCAGAGTTGCGTTAGCGAATCTCATCCACCCCCGGGGCCTTGCCACCAAGGAGCTTTTCACCCACCTCGGCAAGAACGAGGGAGTCCCCAGGAGGGGCACTCTCCAGTACCCCCTCTAAGGACTCCAAAAAGGGTGGGTAATCTGAACTGCTGCTTGGCGCATAAGCACAGACAACAGTCAGAACCTGTCCCCCCACACGTATGCGGAGGGAGGCTACCTTCTTGTTCACCGAGGTAAACCCCAATGTACAGGCACCGAGATGAGGGGCAACAAGTATGCCCACTCCTGCTCAGCGCCTTTCACCAGGGGCAACTCCAGAGTGGAAGAATGTCCAGCCCCTCTCAAGGAGACTGGTTCCAGGGCCAGAGCCATGCGTCGAGGTAATTCCGACTATCTCTAGTCAGAACCTCTCCACCTCGTGCACTAGCTCAGACTCCTTCCCCACCAGAGAGGTTACATTCCACATCCCAAGAGCCAGCTTCTGCAGCCGAGGATCGGAACGCCAAGGTCCCCACCCTCGACTGCCACCCATTGTACAATGCACCCGACCCCTTTGGTCCCGCCGACAGGTGGTGAGCCCATTGGAAGGGGAGACCCATGCTTCCTCTTCGGGCTGTGCCCAGCTGAACTCCATGGGCAAAAGCCCGGCCACCAGGTGCTCGCCAACATGCCCCACCTCTAGGCCTGGCTCCAGAGTGGGGTCCCGGTGACCCACGTCTGGGCGAGGGAACACAATGTCCATTAATTGTACTCATCATAAGGGGGTTTTGGGCTGCTTTTTGTCTAGTCCCTCACCTAGGACCTGTCTGCCTTAGGTGACCCTACTAGGGGCATAAAGCCCCTGACAGCATAGCTCCTAGGGTCATTGGGACACTCAAACCCCTCCACCACGATAAAGTGGCAGCCCAGAGAGAGGACATTATTGACATTTAACTTCAATAATGAAAAAAAACAAGACTGGCTGGGGAATACTGAATTAATGTGAGAGTTTTCTCTCATCCACACAAGATGGGAATTATACAAACAGACTGAAATAAATGCATAGGCTTTGACTGATTCTGTTAAATGCTCCTTATAGAGTTACACCTCACATGCTCATCTACACATCTGTTATCATCAGCCAAATTCAGGTAGTAATTTTAACTGGTTATTTGATCACTCTTTTAGGGAAGAAACAGTAAAGATCATATAAATGATTTATTTTATCTGTCTTTTAAGCATGTTCCAGATATTTATTGGTCAGATTCAGCCTTCCTTGCTTTGTCTCTGAGCACTGAACACCTTGTACTTCTGGGCACTCTAGGGAGGCTGTAGATCGGAAATTTGACAACACTGGAAGAGAGTAGCTGACTGGTAGTGGCACATTTTCTTCTCTTCAAATCATTGTCTGTTAATTTGGCACAAAAAAGATTGATAGTTTTGTGATGACACCACAAAATCATGGCAATTTCAGTTCTGCTTCGCACAGAAAGCTACTACTTTTGACTTTTTAGCGTAAGTCTCTATTTTGGCCCATTTATAAATGAGGGATAGAATTTGCAGAATAATTGTGCACATTTAATATTGGGTATTGATCTCCCTGGGCCACAAATTTACCCACACTGATAGAAGCAAATATGCTTGGCTTGCCAAAGCTTATAATTTGTCAGCTATATAGAGTTATTTAAATCTTTTCTGACTTTATGTGTTCTTCATCCATAGTGTCTTAACTGTGAGCTTGGTATAATGATAGAAAATTATGACAGGAAAGAGGAGAGGGATGCGGGTAATGCTTTACCAACTCCACATTCTAGGCAGATGTGCAGGCATTTGAAACACACGACACAGCAGACAAGATGCTAATACTGAGGTAATTACCAGCTGCTGCCACTCTACTGCCTGAGCCTCATAGCCCAGAGCATGACTTAGGCAGTGCTCACAGCTACTCTTCTATCAACACTCTTCTCAGTGTCTGTCAGTTTCTCCTTTTCTGTATCATTATTACACTTCCTTTCTGCAGGATTCCAGCATATTGTAACTTACTACCAACTTGACCGGGTAACAGTGTAGTTATTGGGTTTCTTAATTTCATGCAGCATAAAACGTCTGTGCAATCACACCGGTTATTACAACTTTTTTGCTACAGCAATGCATTGTCAACAACTGCTTATTCATGCACGGTCATGAAAGAGGGGAGGGATCTGGTGCCTGTCTCCAGCGGCCATTGGGCAAGAGGTGGGGTATGTCCTGGACAGGTCACCAGTCTAACACAGGTCAACACAGAGACACAAAGGACAGACAACAATGCACACTAATACCTAAGGTCAATGAGAGACCAAGTCATGTAACAATTATAGTTTTACATTGTGAGAGGAAGGCAGGCATGCAGAGAGAACATGTAAACTCCATGCAGAAAGACTCCAGGGATTTGAACCCAGAACCTTCTTGCTCTAAGGCAATACTACCATCAACTGCCCTACTGAGCAGCCCATCGTTAGAAGTAATAGGGATTACCCTTTATCCTTTTACTTTTCATCCCTTTGCTTTAACAATTGCATTTCAAATAGGACACATTAGGTTAAGCCAGCTCCTCAAAAATTGAATTGCTTTGCAATGACAGATTTACTCAAAGGCCTTGCTCGTGTCCTGGCTGTGACCTAAGCTAACAATAATCATTCATAAATGCAGAGTTGCAGGGCATAAAGAAAGCTTGCCAATACATATGTTAAATTTTATTTCAGTGTTCACAAGCCTTTTGACTAACTGATTGCTGCCCCTAAAGGAAGAATTGACATTACAATGAAACATAGTTAATTCAAGGCTGTTCTCATAAAACTGCCACACTTGCTTATGAAGACCAAAGTAAATGTGCTGAGTCACCTCCCAGTGACCACTATACATTCAGTTGTGGCAAAATGTTTTTTTGTTTTTTTTAATTAAAGATTTTAGGGCACAATATAATTGGGTTCTGTCCTCCTACACTACGACATAAAACTTGTTAAATGCTCGTTCGGATGTACAAAAAGACACTTTAATACACTGTCATTATTAAATTGATAAGAGCTGAGCTAAAACGCTGAAAGAGTGTGAAAAATCTAATGCAATTTCATTTAGTTTGTAAAACCTAAAGCATTCAATAGATTGTATAACCAATCTTAACAATCATCAGCTTTAAATAATTTAACTGTCACAATTGTCTGTTTTTTTCTATTTTGGTGCCAAAAGGGCAGTTGCTCGGGCCGCCACCTGCTTGGTTCTGTAAAAACAAAGAAAGGAATGAAAAAATAGCCACAGAGGTGTGGCACGCTGGTGAGCGCCTGGTGGCCGGACTTTTACCCATGGAGCCCAGCCGGGCACAGCCCGAAGAGGACACATGGGTCCCCCCTTCCAATGGGCTCTTCACCTGTCGGAGGGGCCAAAGGGGTCGGGTGCATTGTGTAATGGGTGGCAGTCGAAGGGCGGGGACCTTGGTGTTCCGATCTTCGGCTGCATAAACTGGCTCTTGGGACGAGGAATGTCACCTCTCTGGTGGAGAAGGAACCTGAGCTAGTGCGCAAGGTTGAGAGGTTCCAGGTAGAGATAGTCGGACATGGCTCTGGCTCTGGAACCAGTCTCCTGGACATTCTTCCACTCTGGAGTTGCCCCTGGTGAGAGCCGCCGAGCAGGAGTGAGCATACTTGTTGCCCCTCATCTTGGTGCCTGTATGTTGGGGTTTACCATGGTGAACAAGAGGGTGGCCTCCCTCCGCATATGTGTGGGGGGATGGGTTCTGACTGTTGTCTGTGCTTATGTGACAAACAGAAGTTCAGATTACCCACCCTTTTTGGAGTTCTTAGAAGGGGTACTGGAGGGTGCCCCTCCTGGGTACTCCCTTGTTCTACTGGGGGACATCAGCACTCACATGGGCAATGACAGTGAGACCTGGAGGGGCGTGGTTGGGAGGAATGGCCCACCTGATCTGAACTCGATTGGTGTTCTGTTGTTGGACTTCTTTGCTCATCATGGATTGTCCATAACGAACACCATGTTCAGGCATAAGGGTGTCCATATGCTCTTTGCACCAGGACACCATAGGCCGTAGCTCAATGATCCACTTTGTTGTTGTTTCATCTGACCTGCGGCCGCATGTCTTTGATACTCGGGTAAAGAGAGGGGCGGAGCTCTTCACCGACCACCACCTGATGGTGAGCTGGCTCCGATGGTGGGGGAGGAAGCCGGTCAGACCTGGTAGACCCAAACGTATTGTGAGGGTTTGCTGGGAATGTCTGGCAGAGTCCCCCGTGAGACAGAGTTTTAACTCCCACCTCCAGGAGAGCTCTGAACACGTTCCAAGGGAGGTGGGGGACATTGAGTTCGAGTGGACCATGTTCTGTGCCTCTATTTTTGAGGCGGCTAGTCAGAGCTGTGGCCGCAAGGTTGTGGGTGCATGTCGTGGTGGCAACATTCAAACACGCTGGTGGACACCAGCGGTGAGGGAAGCTGTCAAGCTGAAGAAGGAGTCCTATCAGGACTTTTTTCCATATTGGCCTGTGGGACTCTGGAAGCAGCTGATGTGTACCGACAGTACAAGCGGCAGGCGGCTCGGCTTGTCGCTGAGGCAAAAACTCGGGTGTGGGAAGAGTTCGGAGGGGCCATGGAGAAAGTTATGGTAGCTGATGTTGTCAGCTGGTGTTGTCAAAGCGGCTGGTCGTTGTTAAGAAGGTGTTTAATTGTTGAAATACAGGTTTTTCAATAATCTTGCTGATAAAGGGGAGGTTTGAGATGGGCCTGTAGTTCTGGAGTAATAGTCTGTCTAAATTGTTCTTTTTCAGCAGTGGTTTGATATTTGCTGTTTTTAGGGACTGGGGGAAAACACCTGACAGAACGGACGGGTTTATTATCTGAGTCAAATCAGACACTATGACAGGCAAAACTTTCTTAAAGAAAACTGTGGGTAGAACATCAAGGCAGCAGCAGGAGGAACTTAGCTGCTGAATGATCTCCTCTAAGCTTTTGTAGTTTATTTGGCTGAATTGGGACATTTTGTCAGGATAAGTTCCAGCTGAATATGGCTTTGGTTCTGGAGTTGGTATGGATGTACAAACTGATCCTCTAATATTTATGATTTTCTTAGTAAAGAAGTTAGCAAATTGATTGCAGGCCCTGGTGGAGTGGAGTTCTGAAGCCATGGACACAGAAGGATTTGTTAACCTGTCGACAGTGGCAAATAAGACACGAGCATTATTAATGTTTTTGTTGATGATCTCAGAGAAGAAAGATTCCCTCGCATTTTTCAGTTGTAAGTTATATCTGTAAAGACTCTCTTTATAGATGTCATAGTGAACCTGAAGTCTGGTCTTTCTCCACCTGCGTTCAGCTTTTCGACACTCCCATTTTTCACCTCTTGCTGCTGGAGCACTTCTCCACTGAGATTTTTTCTTGCCGGAAAAAAACCTTCACTTTAACTGGAGCAATGCAGTCTATTATGTCTGAGACTTTAGAATGAAAGTTATCTACTAGTTCATCTACTGTGTTGCAACCCAAGGTTGACGTAGCAGAGGAAGCTTAAATAAAACTTTCTGCAACATTGTCCTTAAAGGTGCGTTTTCTTACGATGTCCCTTTGGCTAAATGAGTCACTGGAAATTATGCTTTCAAAGGTCAAATCAGAAAAATGATCAGATAGGGCAACATCAGTTACATTGACTTTAGAAATATTTAGACCTTTAGTGATGATCAAGTCTAAAATATGTCCCTGTTTGTGTGTTGGCTTTTTAACATGTTGAGTCAAATCAAAGTTTCTACGTGTGTCACACAGTTCTTTTGCACTTCTGTCTTCAGGGTTGTCAACGTGAGAGTTGAAATCTCCCACAATAACTAAACAGTCATAGTCAACGCATATCACAGACAGGAGGTCACTAAAATCATTAAAATGTTTGATGTGGACTTAGGAGGCCAGTAAACATTCAGGAACATAGTTTGTACCGGGCTCTTTACCTGGAGAGCCAAATGTTCAAAAGAGTTGAATTCCCAAAAACACCTTATTACACTTACGTGAATCATTAAACAATGTTGCCACTCCTCCACCTTTCCTTTGGTGTCTGCTCTCAGAAAGAAAATTGTAGTTCGGAGGAGTCGACTCCATCAGAATAGCTGTTTCATTAAATTCATGTAATTCATGTCTCAGATGGGGGGGAAGCAGTGCAGTACCAATACTGTTTATAGTGGGGGTGGTGTGCTGCTGACCTCGACTTGGGACATCGTGGGTCGGTGGGCGGAATACTTCAAAGACCTCCTTAATCCCACTAACACGTCTTCCATTGAGGAAGCAGAGCCTGGGGACTCTGGGTCGGGTTCTCCCATTTCTGGTGCTGAGGTCACCAAGGTCACCAAGGTTAAAACGCTCCTCGGTGGCAAGGCCCCCAATTCGCTCTGAGTACCTTAAGGCTCTGGATGTTGTGGGGTTGTGTTGGTTAACGCGACTCTGCAACATTTCATGGACATGGGGGCAGTTCCCTTGGATTGGCAGACTGGGGTGGTGGTCCCCCTATTTAAAATGGGGGACCAGAGGGTGTGTTCCAATTATCCTTTGGGGGGTACTCCAGGTGTATGGAGTACCAGGTCCTTTAATATGGGCTGTTAGGTCTCTGTATGACCGGTGTCAGAGCCTGGTCCGCATTGCTGGCAGTAAGTCGGACTCGTTTCCAGTGAGAGTTGGACTCCGCCAAGGTTGCCCTTTGTCACCGATTTTGTTCATAACTTTTATGGACAGAATTTCTAGCCGCAGCCAAGGTGTTGAGGGGATCCGTTTTGGTGGCCTTAGGATTGTATATCTGCTATTCAAGGATGATGTGGTTCTATTGGCTTCATCAGGGCGTGATCTACAGCTCTCAGTGGAGCCGGGATGAGTATCAGTGCCTCCAAATACGAGACCATGGTCTTGAGCCGGAAAAGGGTAGAGTGCCTTCTCTGGGTTGTGGAGGATGTACTGCCCTTAGTGGAGGAGTTTAAGTATCTTGGGGTCTTGTTCACGAATGAGGGGAAGAAGGAGTGGGAGATCGACAGGTGGATTGGTGCGGCGTCTGCTGTGGCGCTGTAGTGGTCCGTTGTGGTGAAGACAGAGCTGAACCAAAAGGAAAAGCTTTTGATTTACTGGTCGATCTACGTTCCTACCTTCATCTATGGTCATGAGCTTTGGGTCATGACCGAAACAACGAGATCCCGGATACAATGCCCGAAATGAGTTTTCTCTGTAGTGTGTCTGGGCTAGGACACACTAGGGACTCAGAGTAGAGCCGCTGCTCTTCCACGTCGAGAGGAGCCAGTTGAGGTGGCTTGGGCATATGGTTAGTATGCCTCCTGGACGCCTCCCTGATGAGGTGTTCCGGGCACGTCCCACCTGCAGGAGACCCAGAGGGAGACCCAGGACACGCTGGAGGGACTATGTTTCTTGGCTGGCCTGGGAACGCCTTGGGATTCCTCTGGAGGAGCTGGGCCTCCCTACTGAAGTTGCTATTCCCACCACCCGACCTTGGATAAGCAGAAAAAGATGGATGGATGGATGGATGGATGGATGGATAGATGGAACCACTATTGCAAATGTGACAACATCTGATTTGTAGGTGATTAAAGAAAAAAAAAATCAAATTTTTGAGACTCTCCCAAATGTAATTCAAAATAAGCATTTCCAAATATCATGAAGCCATTTGGAAAATATAGGTACATGCTCAGACTTTTTAAATCCACATCTGGACTACAACTGCGCCAAATCTGGACTAAATCAGCTGAAGTAGATTTGTTCCACAAAGGTTTTAGTGGGCAGTGTGTCAAGTAGACCTGTGATTTTGGCACAATTTAGCAAAATGTGCCAAAACCGTGTCAAATGGTTTTTTTTTCACCTCATAAAATAGAATCTGTTTAAATAAAACTGCTGATTTCCATTGTAGGACTCCTTCTGCATCCTGTCATCAAAATTGCACACAGCATAATATAGATGTATTGTGTATGTGTACAATAAATCACTCTCATCTCCGACATGCATATCTAGCAAATAAAGCTGGTTCTGATATCAATAAAATGAAGAGAAAATGAAGCTAAATTGTATCCTTTTGCCTCATAACGTCTTTCAAAGATTGCAGTGACTGGCAGTTTTGGAAGCTCCATTACACACAGACAATACTTCACCAGAATACGTTGGAAAGGTAAGACTGTCTGGTTTCCAATGATGCCAGCCATGAGGGAATGGGGCTAAGCATGTCTGTGCAGCAAAGCAATTTTCTGAGAGTCAGCAATGTTTCATAGACAGTAAAAGGGCATCTTGTGTGTTTAAAGTGCTGTAAAACTGAAGGTATTTGTGAAAAAGAATTGGCAACTTGTTTTAGAAACATTAAAGCCTCCTCCTTAGAGGGATTAAGAGGGAAAAGATGTGTCTGTTTCTTACCTACTTTTAAAGCATGATAAAAAAAACGGGCATCGTTGTGTTCATACTGGTACCGGTATTGACGGGCTTCACAGAGTCGCTGGGCGGCTGGTACCGAACTTTTGCAGGCATTGGGTGACAGTTGGGTACTTCTTGGACTGCTTGTCAGGTGGGCTTTATGGAAGAGAGGCAAATCACAAACAAAAAAAAAAACCTTACAAAGACCTGTTTGAAGTTTTCCACAATCAAATCAGACATCATACGTAGAAGAACAATGCCGTGTGTCGGGGGCACTGGTGACAATCTCCAGCAATCATTGAGTGAGAGGCAGGCTACACCCTAGACTGGTCACCACTCCATCACAGAGCTGGACCAAATGAGACGAAATTCAAACTTTTTAGCCTAAATGCAAGATGCTATGAATGGTGGAACACTTATACAGCCCATTGCCCAAACTATTGTGTTCTCTTTTAAAAATAATAAAGTTACTCGATTAAGAGAGCCCCCCTACAAGGACCTTTTTCTCCACTCAACTGTGTGGAAACCCTGCAAGCTTTGAGCAAACAATGGTACTTAGATCCCACTTTCTGGGTTACCACAGTCCTTAATGGTTCTTTCATATTTCTACTTATGCCAGTGCTCCTATTAGATTAATCCGCTTTGGTTCCATGAGCAGATGCCAACCACACACATATGTTCTGCAACACACACACAAAAAAGACTGCACATGTCTGTTTTCCTGGCAATATTCCCTTCCTGTCTTTTTTTTTTTTTTTACTTATCCCGATAGAGCATGTCTTTCAGTTCAAACTAGATTGAAAAGTACATTTTCCCACTTCCATCAGGGAAATGATTCAGTAATTTTAGATAAAAACGAATTAACTTAAAAACAGCTTCTTTCCCAAAGCAGTGAGGGCTATCGTCCCCTGAGAATCAATTAAACTACCAGCCCAGTTCATGGTCTGTACATGTTTACAAACATACCTCTTGTATTACAGGTTCTTGATCCAATTGAGAATTATTAAAACTATCTCTCATGTGCTAAACTTCTATTTACATACTTTTAACTTCTAAGGAAGTGTTTTTTTTTAGACATCCATGCAAACTGCACAGTTCTTTAACTTGAAGATTTTGTTAATGACTAATTGCACACTTTTAACTCTATGGGAATGTTTGTCTAATACACTCATGCAATTGCCCGGTAAAGTGACTTAGATAATAACAATAACCATTGTTGATTCTTCACTTTTATAGGTAAAATACTATAAATAATCTGATGTAATGTCATAATTTGGTTTCTGAAAAATCAAAATGCAGAGACTGACTGAAATGAAACATAGTTATTTTATTAAGAAATTAGGATGACTTAGATATTGCTCTTTCAGGGGACATGCAGGTGGAGCTAAGTAATGTGTAACGAAACAGGCATTGTATGGATAGTCAAACAGAAGAATCCAGCAATCAACAATGACAACCGGTCACCTTAAATACTGAGAGAAAACTACAGAATGACACTTACTGCAGATGAGTAAATCAGGGGATAATGTGGAGAGGGTGAAGCAGAAGGGAAGCAGATAGACAGAGGAAGGGAGACTACTTCACATGAATAGAGTTGAACAAAGACACAAAGGAACAACTAAACTAAAGGGGAAAAGACAGAGATCTAAGAGACTTAGCTCCTATTGTACAAAGAACAGAACACAACAATAAACTAACAAACTAAACTCTAAGGAATGAATTAATGTGGCAACATCCATCTAGCAAAAATGAGCACAGAAAAGTGCACAGGGTGAAATGGCAAGACCTTATCTAACATAAATTAACAACATGGAAATGCTGAAAGTATAAACACAAAATAGCCAAAACCCCACCCAGAGATTGTGACAAGTACAGAGAAAAAAGTTTTTAAAAGTGCAATCAATGATTATAATTTACATGAAGGACTTAATGGGGCAAACAGTGGTGCTCGTAGACAGCTGAATGCAGTTACAATAATTACATGGGGGACAAACATTATTATCTGCTTGGACAACTTATGAGATTGCATTTCCATGATAATCAGTGGACCAGTCTTGTTCCTCCTTCCAAACCCAACAGACGGCTAATTACGCGATGAAACATGGTTTAACAACAAGCATTTGCTGAGCCAGTGCCGTGAACGGAGCTGAGACACCTACAGAGACCCTTAGAGCTAATTTGAGAGAAATCTTTTGAGTGAGACATTAACACAGCACAAGTGATATGGAAAAAAAAGTCAATTAACATTTAACCAAGTGATGAAATCCAACAATACAAACAAGTGTGCCTCTGGGTCCTCATTAGACAGATGGAAATTATTGAAATAAGATAATAAGAAGACCGCCTATAGTGTGAAGCTATGCAGGGTGTAAAAGTTAAAGATGTTGCATTTTTCCCAATAATGATCATGAATAAAGAATATTCATGGGGAGGAACATTTGTTTTAGTTTACGATCTTGAATTCGGCACCTTACTACTACTCGGTTCTTGTTTTCTAAAATAATTTCTAAACTATCTCTATAATCCTAATGTCCTTCTATTGTAATTTACTTTGCAGCTGTGTAGAAGACTGCAATATTGACTTCAGCATAGGTGATCTTTGACCTATACATCTAACGTATCTTGTCTGTGCATCATATTGGAATTAAAACACTTGGAACAGAGGTTGGGATCACATAGGAAATTGTTGTTTCCAGATCGGTGATTCTGTCAACCTTTTTCCTTTGGTCATATCATCTATTAATAAAGTCATATATCATAATAAGTGCTGCACATTCTGCAGCTGTCATTTTTAAAATGCAATTTAGTCATCTCAGACCCTCATTTTGTCACTTAACTGATCCCATCGATGAGTAAAAAAAATAGAATTAGTTCTTCATCATTAAATGCACTTGACCTTATCTATTTGAAGCTGTTCATTTTCAGTTCTTGACAGTAATATGCCTCTCTTCTACATTCCTCAACAGTCTATTGAGTTATCACAAGGTTGCTGTTTAGGGCTTTCTGCAAAGTCGTCCTTGTAAAACATAATAAATAATAAAGTGATTCTATGGTAAATGGACTTAATTTATATAGCACTGTTTGGGTCATACCAAACACTCAAAGTGCTCAACACCATTAGATAAAATAGGAAATACCATACTGTCCCACAATGGGAAAATTTGGGCGTGACTGTGGCAAAAATACATACATGAACTGATGAAGGAAAATATTGCACAAATATTGATAATATGGCATATTTAGATAAAAATGCAATATTCAAGGTGAATAGAGGAAAATAGCAGCTGATTTACAAAACAATGTGAGAAAAATATGCAATATGTATGACTGTACAATCAACATCTCAGTGTAGCTAAAGCATGGAAAAACTTAGAGCAAGGTTCTGGTCAGGTACCGTTCAGGTGCGCTAATGCTCTGACACCTACCATCAGTCTCCAGCTGCCTTAAGTACTCCTCCTAATTGGTGTGGATGGAAAGCACCTGTGGCTGGAGTCCACCTGTCACAGCTTGCTGGAGAAAGGTAAGAACAACACCACACCTCTACTACACATAACCACATCCCTGACAAAGGAAGAAATACAAGTACTTTGCTGATTCCATCCTGATTCCATTCTTGCTTAGCAAATGTTTGCTATCTCATTTCATTTTCTTCATGTACCTGATTTTTTCTTATGAAGACAGGTTGCTTTTCCACAATTTTCTTCTCTTCTGTTAAAATGGCTACTTACTTTTCACATTATTTCATTTGTATTACCCTCTATAAATGCACAAAGACTTACTCATAAATGCAGGCCCAGCACTTACATTTTTCTAACAAAGTGCATGAACATACAGAGAGGCTATTTGTTCAGTAGAACTTTTTCAGAAGCAGATATTGCTTTTCATGCAGATTAAGAACAAGGTGTGGAGGAGGTGCAACTTCGAATTTGTACGTTAATCACATACAAATGAAGTTAAGACGAAATTCAAGCTGGAAGACTCACCCCTGGCACACCCGTTTCCACTGATCACCTCGTCATGCATCCATGCACCAGCCAATCTGTGTCAAGTCCTCATTATTTCTTCTTCTTCTTCTTGGCGGTTGGCATTTTTCAAAAACTCAAAATTGGTTTATATACACCTGTTTGAGAACACCCCTGCAATACTAACTTCAAGATAAATGGGATTTAATTTTCTTTCAACTGTAATCTGAAGATGTCTCTCTGCTGTTCATATCTCATGCAATGCATAAGCACATGTTCAGCCATCTCATCTTCCCCACAATACTCATATTTCCCAGACAGATTTCTTCCTATCACTGTCAATGTACTATTAAGTCCTGTGTGTCCCAATCTCATAAGTGATATTATGTCCTCCTCTCTCCAGTTAAGCTCACCTCTATACACAGTTAAATATAATTAATTGAAACAGCCCGTCATCCCAGTCTTTTTGCCATATTGTCTTCGTATTTGTTTTTACTAATACTCTTAACTTCAGCCTTCCCATACTTGAGTGGAAAATGTATTATTTCTTTCCTTGCACCATGTTTTGCACATCCATCAGCCAGCTCATTACCCTCTACTCCAATTTGGGCCGGCACTCACGGGAACATTACTTGTTTCCCCAACATTCTCACTCTGTTCATTACCTGTGCTAGCTTTATTACCATGTCCATCCTTGATTCTAAGTCAATGGTCTTCATACTTATTAATGCACTAATAGAATCAGAAGCAATTAAAACTTTTTCTTCCACACAGTGCAACACTAAAAGCAATGCCAGCAGTTCTCCTGTGTAGTCTGCCAAATTGTTTCTTGTTTGTTTATTAACTTTAATGCCAAGATCCAGAATAACATACCCAACCTCAATCATACCATTCTCCATTTTTGAAGAATCTGTATACACCTCTAAATAGGTAGGGTACTTCCTCCACATATATCCAATAATAATATTCCTATTAATGTCTTTCTTTCCCAATAAACCTCAATTTATATTGGGCTCCACCAACACTCCGATCGGGTTGTTGGGGATAGGAACCATAGGACTGAATAGGGGGTTTTCAGCTGACGTCACGCTCACGTGACTACTCAGCGCGTCCGCCATATTGGGTGGCAGTCGTTTCGCACCGTTGACCTGCATTGTATGACGCCTTAGGCAGTATTGGAAGTGAACAATGGGGAAAACGTGTTTAATGGTTGGTTGCACGGCCCGTGGAGGTGGAGATCAACGCTCTTTCTATCGCCTACCAGCCGTAATAGTGAATCAGTGTGAAAAAACAAAACAGCTATCTGAACAACGCCGTCACCTATGGCTGACACGGATATCCAGGTCCGATTTGGACGGTGTTAAGCTGGAATACGCCAGAGTCTGCGGTGCTCACTTTGTCACAGGTAATTAACTGTTAAGTATTTAAAACATATAAGAAGAATATATTAATAATAGGGCTTGGGCGTTATGACTTATTACTTTCCGCGGCTGTCATGTTGACTGCCTCCGCCGCCTCTACTGCCTATTACTACCGCATACTGTACTCCCTCTCTCAGCCGTGTTTTAATTTGATTAATTTCACCTTAACTTGATTTCAACCATGGTAAACCGTTGCTGTATTGTGGGCTGTAACAGCGCAACACATGATCGCCATGGGAAAAACATAGAAACAGATTAATTTTCCACCGCTTTCCTGCCTGGAGGCGCAACCACGGAGAACAACTGTTAGTGATAACAAAGAGTCGTCGGCTCGCTTGGATCGCGGTTGTAAGTCGACCGAACATAACTTTCCACAGTATCCCGATGTCAATGAGAGTGTGTTCTAAACGTTTGAAACACATAGCAGCAAGTTAAAAGTACATTACATTCGCGAGTGGTTGTTGGCGCTAACGGTTAGCATGTGCTAACCCGTCTGAGCGCAGCTTACCTTTGAACGAGTTACAGAGATAACAAAGAGATCGTCGGCTCGCTTGGATCGCGGCTGTAAGTCGACCGAACATAACTTTCCACAGTATCCCGATGTCAATGAGAGTGTGTTCTAAACGTTTGAAACACATAGCAGCAAGTTAAAAGTACATTACATGCGCGAGTGGTTGTTGGCGCTAACGGTTAGCAGCTACTAAACTAGCATGGGCCAGAGCCCGTCTGAACGCAGCTTACCTTTGAACGAGTTGCTGTGTTCCCACTGTTTGCTGGCTTTATGATCTGCAGCTCCTACCGGCACCAATACGGTAAATACAACTTAATTTTGCACTGGTCATTGTTCTGCTTAAATAATTAAAGCCGCGAGTGGCGTCGATCGGCCTTGCAGCCAAGCGCCTTCGCGCACCGCCCGCCGCCGGACGCCAGCCACCACAGAAGCATGCGACACATTTGCGTCGGATTGTTTACATTTTTACCATCTTATTAAAACTCACCCGTCCACGTATGATGGCGATTTCCTTGATGTACATAACCAGATGTGAACTGGTTGTGAGCCTCTAGACCCTTGTAAGCTCTCATTTCCTCAAGAGTGTGCAGAGGGTTTTCACCGAACACCAGGTAATGCATCTGGATTACGGCTAAACAAGGCACCGTGGAGGCATACGGGTCCATATGGTCGATCACGGAACATTTCCTCAGATATACGTCCTTATCTGGTCGCTCTAGCGTGCTGGCGTACTTATCCATTCGCGATACGATAATACGTGTAAGACAACTAGAGATAAGGAAGTGTGCCACCCAATATGGCGGACCGGAAGTTGGCCAGTGACGTCAGTGAAAACACCCTATTAAAGTTGACTTTAATTCATTCAGCATCTCTAGTTGTTTTTCCATTTACACCATCCAAAACTAGAGAGTTGCACTCTCTTTCTCCTGAAGTGGGCCCAATATAGTCTATCTATCTATCTATCTATCTATCTATCTATCTATCTATCTATCTATCTATCTATCTATCTATCTATCTATCTATCTATCTATCTATCTATCTATCTATCTATCTATCTATCTATCTATCTATCTATCTATCTATCTATCTATCTATCTATCTATCTAGATTCTGCTTATAAGGCGCTCCTGCCACAGATTCTCCTGCTCTTCAGCTAAGCTTCAACCCTCTTCCATCCTATCTCCTTCTTCGTGCTCTCAGGCTTCACCTGACTACTTCTCCCCTACGGCCTCCACCACCAGTGTACGGACCCCGGGGGAGACTTCACTAATCCTAATCCTAAAATGAATTTCCAAGCTCATAGTAATTCGCAGCTTTTAAGTCTTCTGCCAGGGTCCAAGCACCAAAGAACTTTTGTAATTTATGTCAATAATGCTCTCTTATTGCCTCTTTTTGTCTGTGTGAGTCTCTCCAGATTGAAATAGTTTTGTAAATTTCCCACATTTTGTTTTGAAAAAGTTAAATAAAAATATGACATTGTCCTGATCAGAACAGCCACAACATATCAATTGGATGAAGCAAATCTTAAATAAAGAAGAATAAATGCACTCTACAAAAAAAATAGTATCCACACTTCCACCATGTGCTCCATGTTCCACCAAGAGAAATCATATTGCATCAATCTTTCAACTTTTTATTGACAGGATGTCGTGATACATTTGTCTGACAGGCACTGAAGCATGATGAAATATTAATTTTATATCCACTGTCTGGTGTTCCTAGATGTGGGAGCAAGTCCCTTTCCCCTCTGGCAACAAAAGGCAAAGGTTCACACTGTAAAATTACAAGCAGATAATGTTAATGGCATGCTGAATAGCAGGAAACATATTGATGGCACTGGCTAATAACCCCTGTATGGGCAGTGTAATGTGGGGACAAATTGCAAGAAAGTCACTTTATATTAATGGTCAAAAGGGTGACCTAGTTGTCAGAGAGAGGGAGTTTTGCAGTCATTCATTTAATGCTCAGCAAGACAAATTTATATTCATACTGTTGAAATGTCCCTGTATCAGACACCAACTGCTAACTCTTGGTGTTATTTAAACTGGAAACTGTGAAAAGGCTGAAAAGTCATGCCTATCCATGCCTCTGGACAGAAGCAATAAAAGTGTTGTTGCTCCTCAGAGAATCCAAACAAAGAAACTGTCATTTCATTTACAGAGATGGAACTTATACTAGATAAAATAAATGCAAATAAGGAAAAAAAAATAAGGACAATTTTAATTTAAGAGGAGGTTACCAGAAGTAAATTTTTACACTTAGCATAATTCTTCAAATTGACAGCCTTGTACATACTTTAAAATGTGGTGCAGAACTTACTTGCTGGTTTGGTGCTTTCTATTAGGAATCTGTCTGGACAGTAAATGAATTATGACCATCTATTCCTGCAGCAAGTGCAAAAACCATGCCATCAAGTGTAGCTACAGCTGTGAGTGTAGATGAGAATCACAGACATGATGAAAGTGTAATACATCAATACATTACAAACAAACGGCACTGCATTCCAATCTTGTGACCATGGCTTTACAAAACCATCACACTGCAGGTAAATGGAACTGTATAGGTGCATACCATATAAAAAGAACAGCATAGATTTTTTTATTTTATTTCACAAATTCAATTCAAAAACTGAAAATTCTTCTTTATATAAATTTAGTGTTTATCTCTATTTGTAATGGTAAAGTGGCTTACAGCTAATGAAAACCCAAAGCTTCGTCTCAGGAAGTTATTATATTTAATTAGACCAATAAAACATTTTTTTACATAAAAATGTTATGATATAGTTTAAATAATTATGAAGAAGACTGCTTACTTGCCAGTTGTTTCACAGACCTTTACTGATGCTGTCCACAAGTAGAGTCGGCCACAAAATGTAACTGCTAAAGAAGCTCGCTGCCTACAACATTCTCAACCCAAGTATATTAATGGAATGTCAAGTGGAAGGAAAACGTTTGCCAGGAACACTTGCACAAGTAACAGGAATAGCAGCAGCCTTGTGAGGAATCTAAAGCAAAGCCCATTCAAGATAGTCAGTCTGATTTACGAGGCAAGAGCTGTACCTTGCATCATTGCTATCATAGCCATCACACACGTTTTCAGGACATAGGCTGCAACTGCTGAAGGCCTTGTGTTTAGCCCATCCTGAAGCAGAAACAAAATCACAAATATTTTACTTTCACTAAGGAGACAAAGGGTTGGGCTTTTGCTTAGTAGTCCAAAGTCAGATGAGTATTGAGAAATAGTGAAAGTGAAGCCAAGTTGTTTTAGGTCAAGTTTGAATTTTCCACAGTCTGTAGCCTCTTTCACAGAAAATCACAGGGTGGGATTAAGGACATCACAGGGCCCCTACTGAACCTATCACCTAGAGTTTTACCCACTCAAGATAGTGGACACATCCAGAGAACACTATCCATACTGCCTCCCCTGCCCATCTTCAATAACACTGTGTCTACATTGGATCACTTCTACAGTAGACAGTCTCCTAGGAATTGTCATGGTTTAGTTTTGGTTTGGCTTCTGTTTTCTATTAGTTGTCACTTTTATTTATCATTGGGGTTTTTAGTTAGGTTTTTGACCTTATTTAGTGTTAGTTTTTTAGTTTTAGCCTCCCTTTCTCACTCAGCCTTTACGTCACTCCTCTTGCAGTCAGCCGCACCTGTTAGTAATTTACCTATCAATCAGTCAGACTCTTTTCACCTATTAGTTCCCCTATTTAAACCTCCCTCTGTGCTCATTTACTTGCTGGTCCGTCGTCGTTCATCACCTACTCCATGCCTGTCTGTATTTGTCTTCTGCATAACTGGTACCCTGCCACCTCTGCTTCTCCTCAAGGTTAGTCCTGCTAGCCGTCTCTGTGAAGCTGTGGACTCTGCTAGCCGTCTCTGAGGTGCTGTGGACTAGGCTAGCCGTCTCTGAGAAGCTGTGGACTCTGCTACCCGTCTCTATGAAGCTGTGGACTTTGCTACCCGTCTCTGTGACGCTGTGGACTCTGCTACCCGTCTATGAGAAGCTATGAACTCTCGCACCTGCCAGTCAGCTCCTGCATCCTTCACCTCCGCCTGGTAACAAACTCTGGTTCTCCATGTTCTCACCATCCACTACCTGCAATAAGCTCTCTTAAAACCTACTCTGTGTGTGCGTGCTGTGTCCGGGTTCCTCCAAGACAAAATCATGACAGGAATCACCATTTCTCCAAACCTGAGCTGGTCCTCACACATAGACACCGTTTAGAAGAACACCAAGCAGACACTGTACTTCCTTCAGCAACTCAAGAAGTACAACCTTGGACAGTGCCATTATTTAGTCTACCCTGTGTTCATCCATCACTGTATTTTTGGCTTATCCAGAGAACAGGACAAGTCCAAACTACAACAGATCTCAGGGCTGCAGAGAGGATCACCAGGGCTGAGCGTCCCTCTGTCCAGGACGTGTATAGATCTAGGGTCGGGAAAAGAGCAGCTGCAGACCCCACACATCCTGAACACAAACTGTTTAGACTTTTACTTTAGGTCGGAGCTGCTGAGCGCTATTTGCAAGAAAAAAATAGCCAACAGAGAGAGAGAGAGAGTTTCTTTCCTCAGGCTTTTTTCGCTGCGCAACCCCTTCCATGTCCCTACCGGGTTGACGCACTCCAATCTAAAAAAAAAGAAATTGCGGTTGCAGTTAGAACTCAACCGTCATAACAAAGGTTATGTAAATAAAATTAGAACATAATTTGAATTAAATTGCAATAAGGTTACATGCAACTGCTCGCTTTTGTTTTGTTTTTTTCCTATATTTTAATCATGTAAAGCACTTTGCATTGTCTCTGTACTGAAATGTGCTATATGAATAAATTTGCCTTGCCTTAAAGAAACATTAAGTGTGCAACAGCACTTAGCAATAAAGTCTAATACGGATCATTACAATGCATTTTATTTATTGATTAAATTTACAGATTTTGATTTTTACATAGGAAATGTTTCTTTACACATTATGGTGTGGGGAAAAAACACTGTCAGATCGTCATTACAGTTTTCACCTCGCTCACCCCCTTGTGGCTGCTCCTTTGGGAATTCCTGCTCTAGAACATCTGGAGATGATTGTCCAAAGACAGTTTCTTCATGCAATAAAGAACATTATGGACACCCCTGAGCATCCTCTTCATCAGACTGTCATACAACAACCGAGTATCTTCAGTAAGAGGCTTTTTCAGATCCCTTGTTAGACAGGCCGCTATAGAGGTTCCTTCCTGCCAAAAAACATTTGCATCTACAACAACTCTTTAAAGAAATCTGCATAGTATGAGTTACAAAAACATGCAATTTCCCTTTGGGAAAGCATCTTTGAATTGAACTGAAAGGAATTAGGCTATTGACTTAGCGTACTGGTTAGATAGCTATTGCTATCTAACCAGTACGGTAGGCCATCAGACGTCGAGTGATCATCAGACACCCCCTGTACTCAGAGGTAGATTAGAAGATTGAATCAAGTGTGACTGCAGAACTCATCACACATCTCCAGGTGAGAAATCAGCAACTCAGGAAACATGTAAACAATCACCTCCAACACACTCAGTCCAAACCCTGATAGTCTTTCAAATAATCAAATAGGGGGGGAAATTATTATTACACCATCTCTTAAAATGTGCAGCTTTTTGGAGAAATAAAAATGTCTACATTACTTACTAATTTAGAAGCACCTTCCTGAATTTTCCCTGATTTAGTCCATATTGTTCTAAAATTTTTAAGGAATGCCTCATCGGATCAGGACTTGGGCCAAACTATTTGATCACTTCTGCGTCTGCTGTGTTTGTGGCCAAAGAGAGGACAACTGTTTGACATGTTTTGATTGTTTAAGCCTGCATACACTACACTGCAATCTGCTCTTTAGACAGTGTTTTTTAAACAGTGTCAAAATGAAGCAAATGGCAGATGCAAAACATGTGCAAAAAATACAACAAATTGCATGGCTTTTTAATTTACCCAAGAAGTCTGAAAACACAACTGACCTCTATCTGACGTTTGAAAACATTATGTGCAGAACAAGTTTAATAGTTCAACAGAACAATCAGAGTTGGTATTTCTGTCTTCTTTGTAATATTATTTTAATCTTTGGTTTATTCAACTTAATCTTACTTTATGGATTCCTTCAATCCCTCTTCTCTAATTCAAAGTTAATATTTCAAAGAATAATCAGTTAAGTGATCTAGTGAGCTGATGCTTCCTTACAGAGTTTGCATTTAATTTAAGGAGTTCAGTAATACTGTATTGTTCTTTTTAAGAGACTAACTTTATAGACATTTGCAAAACTCCAGGCAGCGTTTCAAATTAACATATGGATCCATGCATGCTGGTCCAATCCAATCCTGAAAATTAAATACCTGTTGATCATGTTTGAAAAGATTAATGAGCAGAAATTATAATGTGCTCATTCTGACTCTTTGGCATTTGTCTTATTAGCCTCGGGCCCATAGACATGTGCCCATAGGGCTGCCTGAAGAATTGCAGCCTTTCATGATATCTGCATGGGCACTCAAAATGACCAATAGGTTGACAATATGAATATCTAAATAATTTGCTTTCCTCATAAAGTTGCAAAGCCCACATCGGTAACCAAGAGTGAAATGCATTTACTGCTAAAAGGTAAGAAATATGAAAAGAAAAAAAAATCTGTTCTAGATAAAGAGGTTGTATGCCTCTTCTTATCACACTTTCCTTTCAAAATCCAAAGAAAGTCTTCGCTCGTGACAAGTAATAATACACCTACCCACAATATGGACATTCAAGTGACTATAAGATAGAGCTATCATCTCGCAGCTCCCCACACAAAACCTGTCCCTCAAGATCTGCTATTGCTGATTCACAGTTTGTCTCCGATTCCCTGACATTTTAAATAAACAGACCGCATGTCAAGGCGAATGCTGCACATTTCTGTACAGAGAAACCCACAAGCCAAGGGTAAAGTGACCACACAATATTAGTTGTGACAACAACAGACCCAAACGCCTGGAACAGCCTTCAGTGAATTTGACATGGTCCCATCTTGCCGGATGTGCCAAACTCGTCTTGAACTTTTCTTCCTTTTTATTTTGCGCGGAGGAACACAGAGAGCCTCGAGCAGCTCCTGCTTCAGTTTGAAGTAATGTGCTTTGCCCTGACAGTGACGATAACGGGCCTAAGCTGGGGGCGAAGGAGGAAAAAAAAAACTCTAAGCTCTCAAAAGAGTCTACTGTGTGCATGAAGGTTGGCTGTTTGCCTTTATCCCAGTATAGAACTGGCACTGGATTGAAGTGGCAACTGTAAAAGAATCAAACAGAGAAATGATCTTCAATAGGTCTCCTAAAGCAACTTCATCAAAAATTGATAACTCCAAACAGAAACACAATGCTTTGCAGAGTGTTCACAGGCCTTAAACTGTCCACATTTTCCCACATTACAACCAAAACTGCAATGGATTTAACGGTTTGTTTTTGTTTTTTGATGGACAAACACAAAGCAATGCATAACTGCTAAGAATGATAAATGGTATAACTCATTTGAAATTTGGAGAGAAAAATAGAAAAATGTGTGGTGCTCTTATATCGTAGACTTAAACTTATCTTTATTGTCAGATTTGCATCATCAAATGCATATTATATGGATGAGACGTCATTGCAAATGTTTAGGAAAGATGCAGAAACAAAAACAGAAGCACTGTTTTGCATATAATAATTTTATATATTACATGTAGCTCCCCTGGTTTAATACCCACCTTTTGTTGTAATTACAGCTGCAAGTCTTTTGGGCTATATCCCCACCAGCGGTTTTACATCCAGAGATAAAAAAAAAAAAATCCTCCCATTCTGTGTTAAAAGCTCAAGCTCAGTAAGATTTGATGGAGAGCATTTATGAGAATTGGTTTTCTAGGTTTTAGCACAAATTCTCAATTGGATTCAGGTTTTAAACCCTCCCATGCTCCAGCTAAGGCTGGATATTTAAAGTCATCATCATGGCGGAAGGTGAACCTCGGCCCATTCTTTTTGCCACCCACCCTTAGCACATTGTCTTCCAGTATCAACTCTGACAGCCTCAACACTTGTTGAGAGCAACTGTTTACTTTGGAAAAAAATGTCCTTATCTTTAGAGATATTTACTTCAAATCCCCCCAGGATTATTTCTGCAATATGTGAATAGTACACTTTCTGATCAGACTATCTGAAATATTTTAGTTTGAATAAGTGTCATTTTCTTATTGCAATTAATCTATTAATAGCAATTAGACTCCAAGCAGGAACTCAAGAGCAAATTAAAGTTTTAATCCAGAGGTTTTGCCTGTAAATCAAATATTTGCATAACAAGAAGTCGGCATGACATCCTCTGATCAGATGATTACCATAGTGATGAGAATCTTCAAAGGAAAAACTTTCTCCTTCTGGGGTGGGGCTGAGAGTTATAGGTTATAAGCTGCAGTATTGACTGTCTCTGGGGGTATGTTCTGCTCGGCAGCAAAGAATATGGGACACTCCGCTGTTGATTATAATGAAGAGGAGAAGAAGGAAAAAGCTTACTCCTGGAGTGGGGGTGGGAGCAAAAAAGGCTCTTTTTGATTCTTGACAGAGCTCATTATCTTCTCCAAAAAAGGTGTTGGAGGCTTTAAAATGCAGCAGTAGGTAAAGAAGAAGAGATGACTTGAAGAGAGAATATCTAGAGAAGCTAGATATTTGTGCTGCAAAGAACTTGCAGTTAAAATCCATTTCTTGATTACTCCACTCGGACAATTATTCCCACTTGATTCCCAATGCCATAAAACACCCTCCATATGGCACCCTTGGCAAAGGGCATTATTCTGCTCCTCAACAGGCAGGCACAGAGTGAGCCTATAGCTGTCTGAAATGTGCTGACACCACACTTCTTGCAACAGCCACAAGGGTAGGGGTAATGGGAGCAGTGGAGGTAGAGTAATTACTGGATTCAAAATAAGCAATGCGTTTTTTTTTCTCTCAGTTTGCTGCAACAGATGTTCATTTTATGGACTTATTAATAACTTAAAATAATCCAGATAATTCTCTCATCGGGGTCTGTTGGGAAATAAGATAGGTAATTTTTAAGTTTTTGGTCTTCTGCAGTCCAGTTTTGCGGTGTGGGGTCCTTGCCAAATTTCTCCCTCTCTCCTTCTTCCTCCCTTTCTGATAGTGCTACTCAGCACTGCAGCACTGTAGCAACAGGATGAATCTTTCCCTATATTACTTGTGTACGTGTGTGTGTGTGTGTGTGTGTAGTTGCAGCTGAGTGAGAACATCCTTTGCTCATATTTTCCTAGTAAATGTAAGGTGAGGACCTGTTTCTGGTCGTCGCTTTTTTTCTGGACTTGGGGTTAGGTTTAAGACTAAGGTATAAATTAGATTAGAGTTTCAGATTAAGTATGTACTGGTAAAGGTTAGGTTTAGGGTTAGGCCATAGAAAGGGTTGAAAATGAATTGAAGTCATTGGAAGTCAAGGCACTGTCCTTGGTATGTATTTTAAACAAGGGTGAATATGTGTTTCTGTGTGTGAATGAGGAAGGGAGGTGGTCACACCATGTCAGGGCAGCCAGCCACTAACATGTAATGCGGATATTGGGTTAATAAGCATGTTGCAAATAAAAGCAAGAAGGAAGGGCAGAGGAGAAGTGGCATGGACACCTGTCATAAGATTATTGAATCTATTTTTCTTGAGTGGGTGCTGAAACGGTGTGGCATCATGCCAGTGATGAGCTGTTCTCTGGATACGGTGCTGCGACAAAGTAGTTGCTTTTGCAAATTTCTCCTAATTTTTTTTCTTTTTTGGGTGATATTTGCACATTCACATAATCAAACAAATTTTAATACCTGACAAGGATAACTTGGGAATCTAGAAATATTTAGTTTTCAAATGATGATTTTATTTATCAGTGGAGCAAAGATTTCCAAGCAAAATGGTCCAATTATAAAAATAAACTTATTTGTCCCTAAACCTGATCCATTCTTTGTTTCTGTTTTTTTTTTTTTTTTTTTTTTTTTTACAGACAATATCCCTAATAAATACGTTCTCAAGAATTCCCGACTACTGTATCAATTGAAACAAATAAACGTCCCTTCCTATCTCCTCCAATAATAATCTCTCTCCAACTATTCATTATTTTTGCTTCAGAACTTAACTTTAAATTAGCATTACTAATCCAGTGTATTAGCTGTCTATGTGTTATTGCCACTGTCACACCCAAATGACCCCACTGCAGGACAAAAAAAGTGTTTGTTATCTCATATCTTATTCCTTCGCAGTCTGGAAACAGCAGGTACCTGAATATCAATATTTCTAAAAGGCTGAGTGAGCTGACATAATTAAATTGTATCCCATTACTGTCATAATGCTCAGGTGTTTGAGTATTTAGGTTTTTATAATGTCTTTGTTTTTCTCTGCTGTTTATGTTCTCTGGATTTAGTCATTTTAGTTTTTTTTTTTTAGTCATTTGTAAATTTTGTATTAACTGTTTTCGTCCCTGAGCCTCAGACCCTGCTCATTACTCTCCCCTCTCAGTTCCCTTGGCTTTATTTTTGTCAACTGTTCACAGCTAATTATTCAGTTGTCATGCCTTTCGCTTTTTTTGTCATATTACTTGTTATTCTGTTACCTATTGAAAACAACCCAGAGATCCTGCAAAATAAAAGGACATATTTTTTTCAATAAAAAAGTAGAATAAATCATTAAACGTACGCATTTGCTAAGAAAGATTTCATACTCTTTAATGTTTTAAAAGGATTCACATGGCATTGATAAAAAATAAATGATTTGAATATCACCATTACACGTAGCAGGGTCTGCATGTGAGGGAGTGGAACCTTCTCCTCCTGAGTTCTCTGTTTTCTCTTGCAATTAGGTGCCTGTAGTCAGGGGGTCACAATTGATTGCACTTTGCCCTTGATGAGCCAAGTGAAAAGCTGGTTTCATGGTCAGGAGATTTGGTCCCTGTTTACATGACAATGATCCTTTAGAAATGGGATTTTCTTTCCTTTTCTGTTAACACATTTACAGACAACACTCTAATTACAATCTCAGTTTACACAGCAACAGCAGAGATGTAAAAAGGGTGTAATTCCTATGCCGCACCACAGGTTGGTGCTATGTCTGGAGATGGCAAACAGTTTTCCTATGGACAGACAACGAGGTTCAATTGTTGCTGTAGGTGACTTTGAATTATAAAACCAAAAAATTTGATTATATTCAGAAGAGTCAGCAGCACAAACAGTACTCCGGTATCTGCATTTTTTTTCTCCTGTGGTTTTTAAAATTGTAGGCGGCTGTTATGTTGTCCACTTGTGCATTCCCTGTAAGAATTTTTTTTTTTTCCTGTTTGCACGACAACAGAAACGGGGATGTTTTCTAATCATTACTCTCTGTAACTTCTTCTCAAATTGCACCATTGTCAGAGAAGACATTTGCCATTGTTCTGTGAATGAACAGTACAAACACAAGCAAACCTTTCCTTTTTCATCATAAAAGGTTGTGGGCCTTGGGGTTAGACCATACCTTTCTAAACGTCATGCTGTATATAATTAGGAGGAAGATTTA
Source organism: Fundulus heteroclitus (assembly GCF_011125445.2). NCBI lineage: Eukaryota > Metazoa > Chordata > Actinopteri > Cyprinodontiformes > Fundulidae > Fundulus > Fundulus heteroclitus. Next base: position 10,379,696 of record NC_046378.1, on the reverse strand, counting down.
AGATAAACATGAGGGATGTAGAGCACAAGAAAATATGGAACATATATTGTTCAACTATAACGTGTATAAAACTGAAAGAGAAATATTGTGGAAACAGTAAGAAAGGCGGGACCAAAATGGAGTCTAGAAGGAATACTGGGAACAGCAGGGTACTAGAATCTAATTAGAAAAGCATTGTTTATACTATATCTATGTAACATGAAACTGAAATGCATAATTGATTGAGTGGAAGTTGTGGATGAAAGTTGGCGGAATGCACCTAAAGGCTGTTAGTGATCTGCTATTACAGAAAAGATTGAAGTGGCTACTGTAAAAATGTTTCATGGCTAGTATACCATTTCGGCTGCTGCTTGAAGTTTGTGAAGGCCTGATGGAGGCTTGGTTTGCCTAGTGTTTTTGAGTAGACTGAATTGAAGGCTGTTTTCCTGACAGAAGTGTTTTAATCTTGTCCTGGTTGTGGCTAATTGAAGTGACTCAAGCCAAATTAGGAGTTCTAATTTTCTTATAAAGAGCTTGGCCTTTCCTCTTAAAACCTGATTTCGTAGCTACATGCTCTCTGGCACGCCTGTCTATGGCTTTTGGCAAAAAGTACGTAAATACGTATCCACATGCCTAAAGTACACAGTCCCAATCTGCCTCTAACTTTACCTTCTTAATGACATCACAAATGTTGATTTGTAAACAACTACATGCCAAATACTTAATGCAGTTCTAATCATTACAAAAAAGATAGTATAATAATAATGAGTTTGAATAAAATGTATGTTTTTTTTTTATATCTGATTTTTTTTGTATGGAGAGAATGTCTGCTTGTCAGAAAAAAAACTAATACATTTGAATTGGTTTATTCTCCAATAATCAAATACATCACCTTGTGAGTGTAAGTGTATGTAAATAAATGTGGTTTTGTGTAGAGTAAGTATGTATGAGTAAGTCTGTAACCTGGAGGTGTAGAGTTATAGTAAGAGTAGTGAGAAGTGTAGAAGACCTCCAACACACAGCACCCAATACAGCAAAGGAAAGGTGGAACCAATTCCTGAAGGCCACTGCAGTCCCAGGCTGACAGACACAAGCCATCACCCCAGCACTGCAAAAACTGAATTGACCAGATGTCCCCAATTTAATAATGTAGTTGTACTTTGTCACAACTACATTATCCATGGTGCCTTATTTTCAACAAATCTTGTTTTGGGATACTTCCAGAAGTGAACAGGATGTTTTCCCGTTTATTCCTTGCCAAACAGGAGTGTATACGCATCTGAAATTGAAACTTTAATCTAATTTATTCGTTGATTATTGTGTACATTTATTGACTGATTAAAATTAAAATCTAACCTAAGCACAGGACACACATATATGCTGCTTAGCAACGCCTCCGGTGTGTTTTCTCCTTAACAACGCTTACTCTTCAGAAGGAGGTCTATACGTCTCAGCCGGGAGGACAGAGAACTTGGACTATCATGTTTCTAAGATGAGGCCAAAATAAACGGAACTTTCCTGTTGAATTAACTTGGTTTATTGTTGCTAGCGTCTACTCTGGGCGCAGGCTGTCTTACATGAATGAACTTCTAGTTTAAACATTACAGTCAGGCGTTCTTGTAGACTGCTCAGGAGTCCAATCAGGTAGTGGCACAGTGTACCATAATGCTCCAAATGTTGTTCTTAAAAAAGTCATACTTACACATTTTAACAGATTTTTGAGCATATTGTGCCACATTAAATCGGTCAGTAAGGACAGCTTTGATCATATATAAGGTCCACCGGATTATAAGAAGCAGCATCAGTTTTTGAGAACATCTAAAGATTTTAAGTGTGCCTTATAGTCCAGAAAATATGGTATTTTGACCCCTAAAATAAGATTATTAGATATACTGCACTTGAAATAAGATAATGGAGAAGAGTTGTTCCTATTATAAGTGCAATCTTATTCCATTGGCTGATAATTTTATTTACCTATGTTCCAATCAAGGACAAATACACTCATTTCAAGAAAATTTTACTTACCTTTAGTTCCCTTTTTGCAGTGAGGTCAGCCATATGACAATACACAGAGAGGTAGGTCGTCAGTGAAGCACAAGAGTCGTAGTACCCCTGGCCAAGTGTGCATGGGTGAAACGTAGGGCACCGAGCCTCCCGACCCAGTGGGACCTACTTTGTTCCTGCGGTCCTAGCTGGTCCATTGGATCCCTAGGTCCTGTGGTGCAGGAGATGGGCTTGCTTCACTTGGCTGACCTTTGTTTTCATGCACTGCTCCCACCCAATGGGTGGGCCACTCTGTGGGGACTACCTCAGGGTTTCTTTGGGGATCTTTGGGGTCCCCTGGTCTCAGTTGGTGCTCTATTCATGTGGGCACAGGTGGGACAAAAGGGGGCAAGTTTGGAAGATGTCCCCCAGGGGAATTTGTGGCGGCACCTTCGTGCCAATTACCTTCATCCTGTGCAACACCAGACATAAGTTGAGTCTTGATGTGTGGAACGATGGACCTGCAGTGTCTTCCTGCATGGAAGGAAGATACTGCATTATTTGAGACGATGGTGTTATTGGGCTGTCTGTGAAGCTAATAACAGCTAGCGCTAGCTACAGGTCTGTTGTTCAGGCTGTTTACAACTTCGCTGATGGATGCACGTGAGCTTTATGTTGCTCTGAAACATCTGTGTCGTACTGTTAGCTTAACACGAAGCACCGCTACGCTCACGGTCTAATCTTAATATCATTTTGACAACTTTCAGCATAACATCCCGTTACGCTGAAATGCGCTTGGATAAAACCTTGCCAGTTGGAGTTGCTAATTCACCCCATTCATTCTCCCAGGTAACTGGGAGGCAACTTATAGTCCGAAAAAAAAAAAAACAGTAGATAATTTTACTGGAGTCCCAAGGCTTTATAAATGCTTTTGTAACACTTCCCAGACTGATAGGTGTCAATAATATTGTTTTTCAGCTGTATTTCAATTTTCTTTAGATCTGGGCATCATTAGTTGCTGTTAGAAACATGTCAGCCTCATGTTGTTAGACAGGTTCTTTTTAAACAATGCCTTGATTGTACATGTCTGGCAGTAATCAGAGCTTACTGTCTGTGGCTCATGTAATTGAGCAAACAACAAGGAGGGAAATTATATTTTCACATAAGGCAAGTTGTGTTTAAATATCTGCTTTTTTCCATTAATAATTTAAATCCTCATTATAATACTGCTTTATATATTTACTCGTGCCATTTTTGTTTGATTCAAAATATGCAGATTATCCAAAAATAAGAATAAGAATAATGTGGCAAAAAAAAGTGTTGTGTCCTCTAAACAAAAACTGGAACATTTTCTTCAAATCCAATACACTTTATTTTGAATGCAATGTTGAACATAGCAAATGTTTTTGTTTGTTTTTCTCTGCAGAAAATGATGAATAATATTTATGTTTGTAAAGGTAAGCAGTAACTTTTTTCAGCAGCAATATACGGCCAGAGCATTGTGGTAATTTAATCATCTTTATCAGAAAACTGAAATGCACCAGGTATGGTTTTACACTTCTGTAGCAATGCTTGCTCTATATGCCAATAGCCACCTAAACCTGAGCCTATAGGCTATATATAAGTGTGCAGTCCTGAATAATAAATGACACCAACCACCAAAGTGGCTCCCCAGCAGCTCTGAATTAAGCGTGATTGATCCACATATTGCCACTAGAACAATATGAACCACTCAAATGGCATCCTTGTCAATTGGTTTTATCAAATATCAACTCAAGGGGTGAAAAATAAAATTGTGTGGATATATGGGGGGTAGGGGTGGGGGTGGGGGGGGGGGTTGTGCAGCTTGATAAGCATAGAGTAGCCCTTTAAAAGGCACAGACCATTAAGCTGTGTGCTGGATGCAATGAATGGGAAGCTGCTTGGCTGACATCATGCCGCCAAAGAGGGATGGCTTAATTAAACTTTCATCCGACAAATATTCATGTGCGTTTAATGATCCCGAATCACTTCATTCCACATGAATTATGAATATTAATGAACAGGAGGGAAAGGCAGTGGGGGGGGGTGTGTATATATATATGACGGAGCCCTGAGGAAAAATTGGGGTTAACGAAGAGCCACCAGTCAGTCGGCTGTGCAGTTCCACCAAACACCCGTAGGCTGGAGGTCATAATTGGTAGTGTGCATACACCATGGGAGTGTACATGTATGTATGTGTGTGTTTAGTTCGACCATTGTCGCCCTGTATGGCTAAGTGACCATAAAAACTCACCCCAAATTAGACCAACCAATGGGAAGCTGTTTTTTTGCCTATTTCTGGGGTTCTTTCCTGTTCTCCCTATGGCAAGTGCAAAACTCTAATCTTGCAAATGCACTCATGTGTGTGCTGAAATGTTATGTTTAAACTTGCATGGTTGCAAATTTAGCTTCAGCAGAAATGTTAAATGTAAATTAGCACCTTACTTTTGTATATGTGCAATTGTCAAATCCAGACAGATTGAAAGGCCTCAGACTGCTTCTCGGTCATAAGACAGAGCTAGGCAATTCTGTGTGTTTCTACAGCACATTGAGCATCAAAGGCTGGATGCATTTGCTATATAAAATAATGAATTAAAATAATTTGAATAACCTACATAATGTGACTCACTGATGAACCACAACTTTGGCTGTTACATGTCTGTTTCTTTTGCGCATAAAAAGAAAGAACAAAATCAAAGAATCTAATCTCTATCCGTAGGGTGTAAAACTATTTTCTTAGTCCTGCTTGTTAACGTTAGCTATAGGCGGAAAATCCTACTCTTTAGTGGATCTCTGACAATCATTCAACGGAATTCCAGTTAAATAGAAAATGAAAGTACAATTCAGTAAAGAAAGTTATGTTAATTCTAAAACAATTTATTTAAAACACTTATGATTACTTACTTATTTTTGTTTATAAAACCCCGCAGCCGTGGATGAATGGTGGCTGGAGGTGGATGGATGGATGGATGGCACCGATGTCCACCCAACCCCACAGACAAAAAGCTTCATGTTGCCACAACTGGGCAACCAGTGTCAGTGGATCAATGCTGCCACCTACTGGAGCTGTTTTGGATTCATCTGCACACTGCTCACACACAATATGAGAGGAAAATTACATCATCATAATAATGATAATAGGAAGAAGAAGTGCCTGTTACTTTGAACAAATTAGGATATTGTTTTGCAAACAATATCGCTCAGGGTGTTCTTGAAAAACGAAAGTATATTAGAGTTTTCTATGCGTACTTAGTATGTCTGACTGCTTTGTCCTCCATTTCACTCTTCATTTCTACTTGGTACTATTTCTCTGGTGAAGTACATTTCGTAGCACACCCATGAAATATCTCTTGTAGTTGTAAATAGAGGGGGGTGATAACATCAGGGAGACATTCGGGGTAATGACCACATAAGAGCTAAAAATAGAGTTAAGGGTTTTAATCAACAAATATTGCACAGGTGTGAGTTTTATGGTTTTGTTTTACTGCTTTCCTCTGAGAACATTAAACTATGAACACCTTGTTGCATTGTAGATTTACATGCATAAGAGCATGTGTTAGCAACTACGCCCACAGTTTATGCTGAGAGGTTTACTGCCACATATAATCAAAACTCTGCCTTGCATGTAAAACATATGCCATAAGCATAAGGTGTAGATTAGATTTCCAGTGCAGTATGTCTTCCGAAAGCCCATCTCTTTGATCTTTCTTATTAAATTAAACTAACAAAACAGAAAAAAAAAAAACAGAATATGACATGGTCCACGGTTCTAACTGCGGCCTGATTTCCATTTTCTCTTGCCCCCCACCGCTGCGCAACCATGGCGCAATCTGCGAGGATGATTCCCAGGCATGAAGGAGAAATTCATCACTAGTCAAATTGATCTAATTAACATGGAGGACAGACACAAAAAGCCATCTGATAACAGAGGGAGCAAAGCCTCTGAAATTGCTCACTTGACCTCGACTGTCAGGCTCGTCATGGACATCAGAGGCATTCAGTTCCAGGCAATTTAGGAAACTGACCCAATCATGGTAAACTAAAGGGTAAAAAAAACCTCATGTGACAGCTGGGTAATCTAAGGATTGGAAAGGTATTAAAAGTGTATCCTGCAACGTATGACAAAAGTACATAATAATTATTAAAATAACAAAAGAAAAGAACAGTTTAAGCTGTCATAAACATCAGTGTGAAGCAGCATTCAACTTTTTAAGTACCATAAACCCTGTTGGTCTTGTAACATTACTAGCAATTACAATTGTGTGTTTTTGGACAAATTAAGGCTGCAATTTTTTTGCTGGTCTAGATGTACTTCGTCCTCTGATCTAAAGTTAGTCAAAACTTGCAATGCAGCTCAGTTTATATGCCACCCTTGCCAAGATGTAGAAATTGGCCCTAAATCATTTTTGCTTTTATTGCAACTGCATAATCTCACACTCTCGCGCGCATAAAAATACAACATTTTACATATGCATAAGCGTAAATTCCAGGATTTTTGCAAACGTCTGCCCCCTCTGGCGAGAAGTTGAAATGACACATGCATGGGAGAAAACAAAAAGCAACTGTGGCTGCGACTGCACAGGCCTTTTATTCAGAGGTGTGATGTCTTCTGAGGAAAAAAAGTTGTAAAAATTAAAGTTCTCCCATTGATGCATTGATTACGGTGGAGACTCAAGTAGCCACGTGAATGAGAGAATGCAGCATGTCACACCCATGCACAGAGAATTTAGCCCGAATCATTTTCTCACTAACTGACTAATGGAGCCTATAAAGGCAACTGCAGTAAGTTGAGGATAACTCATTTTACATGTCAGGCAATTGTAAGGGGATGCATGTGAAAGAAAATAAATAATATCTGACTTCAAAACTTGCACTCTGTACCTTTAAGTTGGTCCAGCACCACTTCTGTCTGCCTGGAGGTCACTCGGGAGCTGCAAGGCTGTTATTTATGGCTCATTACATTGAATGTCTTGGTGGTTTTAACTCTAGATTTGGAATCTGGCGATACAAAAGTAAAACAGAACAAAAATCTTGCTGGAACTTTAAACTACATTAGGCAAAAATGCCAAATGCAAAGAAAACATGCAAAATGACCATATCACAAGAGGCTGATCAGGGTCCTCATGACTTGACGTGACAAAAGTTCTTGCTGGTTCTTGTTCTGATCAGATTGATTGAATCAAATCTAAACTAGGAGAAACCAGCTACTGGAGAAGGAGACATCACAGTAGTCAGACAGTAATTCAAATTGATTATGTTTGTTTTCCACCATGTTCTTTTGACTAAAGAGAAACCAAAACTTTCAATCAATGTCTACTTGTGAATGACTTCAAAGCCTTATTAGGTTCAAAATCAGAAAATTTACATTTTTCAGTTAACATACTGACATGGACATAGAAAAAAGATGAAAAAGCTCTACAAGTTGAATGAGTTTGTTGCTGCACCCAAGAAAAGGGTTAGGTTGCACCAGTGGGCCAAATATTTTTGAGAAGGCCAAAAGCAAAACATGTTACTCAGAATCACTGAAGATTGCAAAGTTTGTCTTAGCATCTTCCTCACACAAAGTAAATGTTGAGTGGGTTTTCTCACTGATGCGGGGCCACTGGACAGGAACCGTCTTATGTTGAGTCAGTGTCTGATTTTGTCATGTAATTTCAAAGGCACTTTTTGCAAAGAGCCAGCTTTGCAAATCCCGGATATCCCGGATAGAAGCGGCTGAAATGAGTTTTCTCCGTAGTGTGTCTGGGCTCTCCCTTAGAAATAGGGTGAGGAGCTCAGTCATCCGGGGAGGACTCAGAGTAGAGCCGCTGCTCCTCCACGTCGAGAGGAGCCAGTTGAGGTGGCTCGGGCATCTGGTCAGGATGCCTCCTGGACGCCTCCCTGGTGAGGTGTTCCGGGCACGTCCCACCGGGAGGAGGCCCAGGGGAAGACCCAGGACACGCTGGAGGGACTATGTCTCCCGGCTGGCCTGGGAACGCCTTGGGGTTCCTCCTGAGGAGCTGGCCCAAGTGGCTGAGGAGAGGGACGTCTGGGCCTCCCTACTGAAGCTGCTGCCCCCGCGACCCGACCCCGGATAAGCGGAAGAAGACTGACGGACGGACGGACGGACTTTTTGCAAAGACTTTCTTGCTTGTTTTGTTGAGCGACCAAAAACGGGAAAGGAGAATAGAACATTATTTAGTGTCCCACAGTATGAAGATTCAAGTGCACCAGCAGCAAAGTGAAATTCATATGCAGGCATGCAGATTCACACAAGGGTAACAAAAATACAAAAAATCCAAAAAACAAGAATAGGTGACTGTGCAGCAAGGGCAAATGTGCAACATAAGAACAAATACTTTACAGCCTAGTTGTTAGTTGTTGAAAAATAACATAATCGTCAACAAATGTGCAAACCGTGTATGCATAAAAACCTCCAAGAGACTTTCAAAAGAATGAAAAAGACTCTACGAAGTAGGATCAGATTGAGAGACAAGGTGGACGAAGAAAAAAAAAAATAAAGACTGGAGTGTACACACTGCTGCTTGTTAAATAAGTTTTTCAGGGACTGCTTCTTTTTTTTAATTACTACACAGGAAAGGGGAAAAAAATAATACTTGTTATTCTCTGAATATTATTTCTGATTGTTGTTGACATGTGAGCTATTGTTGTTAGGAGTTATTTTCTTTTAAACACAGAACAATATTTATTTCTCTCCTTATTTAATTCCAGATATTTTAAAGTAATCTTAGTGCTCAGTTGAAGTGGGTTATTTAACTATTGCTTCAAACCACATAGAGAAGGCATACTCTGTATTCAGAATTTAGAATTTTATTAAAGTGTATGATGACTGGGCCAAGTGTCTTGCGATTTTGCAAATCAAAATATGCTCACTCAACATCCACCTCTAGAGCCTTCAGTATTCCCTGCTCTCAGACAGCAGAAGAGGACTTCTGAACTCCACCGTCTAATGTCTTGGCAAATACAATCTCACACATTACTCCTTAACCTACTGGTTCCTGATAATATGTGACTATTTTTTGGAGATGAAGATTTAACTAGTAGTGTAGAAATCAAGAGTGAATCAGTTTCTCATAGCAGAACTACATCCCTTCTGTAGGGCATGTAATACTTTGGTATAAAAAAAAAAAGCCACACGGACTCCAGTCCACTAGGCGGCGGTATGCATTTAGACGTTCGTTCACTTTATGCTGAAGAAGAAGACTGACGAGGAAAACAGGTTTTCCGTTTGAATGCCGCGGTGTTCTTCATGCTAGCGTCAGTTGTTTGTTTCGGTAACAAAAAAGTTTCTCTAGCACCTCAAATACAATGGGAATAGAAGACGAAGCGGACCGCACTCTTTTCATAAGAAATTTAGACACCAGAGTTACGGAGGAGCTTCTGTTCGAGCTGTTTCTACAGGTGCTGCTGTTGTTGTTGTTAGCCACTAGCTAGCAAGGGTCCGGGGTGTTTGTAACGACAGGCTAACGCTAAAACTAGTACATGCTGTTAGGACAGACGCGCTGGAATAGTTACTTAGGAAAGTGAAATAATGATTATCTAGCGTTAGCTTTGGCTAAGTACACCCTGTCAACGTGTCCTTTGTTTTTTCTATGTTGTTCACTAAAGCTATCCAGTTAGCGTGTTATGCATGACGTGTTTTGCAACCTTGTATGACAGTATTCGGTTTGTGTTTGCAGGCTGGACCTCTCGTCAGGACTAAAATTCCCAAAGACTTTGATGGTAAACAGAAAACATTTGGCTTTGCTGTTTATAAACACGAGGTGTCCGTGCCTTATGCCATGCAACTCCTAAACGGGACGTCGCTTTACGGAAAAAGCATCCAAGTTCAGTTCAGAACGGGTGAGCCTACTTTGTGATTATTATTATTATTATTATTATTATTATTATTATTTATCTAGAAGCCTCATTTATTTAACACTAGGGATGGGTACCTTTCACATTTGAACCGATACTCTATACCTTGGAATCGATACCCGTACTTAAGGGTACCTATGTTCGGTACTTGTGTGTGTTTATGTAGTAATACATGTTGGTTTATTAATAAAATATCTAAATTTGTCAGATCAACATACTTATTTCTCAATATTTAAAACTTATTTGGATCTTCAAATGAACCTTAATAATAATATTTGGAGTTTTAATACATTGCCTGAATAAAAATTAAGACGATGTAATAAAGCAAACAAATAAGAATGAGGTGAATACCGGATTACAGCTGTGTGTGAATAAAATTCGTGGGATTGTTTTAGTGCAACAGTTTAAGAGAAGAAGAAAAAAAATAAAAACCTATTTTATCCTACTTTGAAAATCCGGATGGGATACATTTACAATGAGGGAACAGAGGTGCTCTCCTCTCTGCTCTCTTTGCTCTGACTACAGGCGAGTTTCAGGACAAGGCAGCTGTCTGTCTGGGAGTCAGAGCTTTTAGAAGTGCTTGTTGCTTTCCCAAGACAAACTCCAGAACAACTGTTACTATCAGCTGAGACTAAAATGGAATGGTTTAAATTAAATCAAATTCAGGCGTTAGATTGTGAAAGGTCCAAATACAATTTGTTTGAAAAGGAAAAAGCGAAAAACAAAATACTTCCTCGAGAACTGCAGGGAGCTTGTACCTCCTCCTGAAACTAATCTTGATGTGGAGGTAACTGGGTTTTTCACTGCTTGCCTGCAGCTTGTACAAAATGCTGCTGCAGGTCTGGCACAAGGAAGTATGAGCATGTTTCACCTGTTTTAGCTTCACTCCACTGGCTGTCCATCCATTTTAGGATTCATTTTCAAAATAATGGTATTCGCTTTTAAAGCCTTGAATGGCCTTGCGCCACCCTACCTTTCTAATAGTCGTTCTCTCGGGTCAGCCGTTGGGAAGCCACCAATAGTTGAAGAAAGTCGTTTCACTAGTCGCTTTTTAAAGAAAATCTAAGATCACAGGATGGGTCTGAAAAGTCGCCAAATATAGCTAGAAATTCGCTAAATTGGCAGCAGTGACCAGGTGCTTCCTCAGATTAGAAGTAGTTTTGAAGCTGGCCTTGCACGTCTCATCACAAATATTGCAGCAAAGCATAATCTGCTCCGCATTTTGAAAAGTGGAGACAGCGCTTTCTATAAGCCATGCTTTGTTGACGTCATTACGCTCTTGTGCGTGCGGCGCTGTGTTCATGTTTGGCATGGAAAATCTGCCACTCTTCTACTCACTCAGTATCACAGTGATGTGTTTGGGTACCGAAACATGGTGTCGTTTGATTTTACGTAAATCTGTACCCGGTAGTATCAATGTGATTTGGTCAGTACCCATAAACATACCGAATTGGTACCCACTTCTATTTAACACTGAGAGATTCCTTTAAATAAGGTTTATTTAAAAAAAGAAACTTGTCAACAAACAAGTCATTTGTGTATTTACATTAAATTTGTGTATTTACATTAAATCAGTCTCAGCTGTACCCATACATTCAAACATTTCACATTGTGAATTACTTTACTTTTTTAGTTTAATTTATTTAAAGTAAATATAGTTTCAAAAGATACAATTGCATTTCAATAGCTTTAACTTGGGCAAATCTATCAGGAAGCATGAAAACGCATAATTAGCAGAATATCTATCTATCTATCTTGCTCGAAAAAAATAGAGGGATCACTAAAATATCACTGTCCTAGATCTGAATGAAATATTCATATTAAATACTTTGTTCTTTACATAGTTGAATGTGCTGACAACAAAAATTATCAATGAAAATCAAATTTATTAACCGACGGAGGTCTGGATTTGGAGCCACACTCAAAATTAAAGTGGAAAAAGACATTACAGGCAAATCCAACTTTGATGTAATGTCCTTGAAACAAGTCAAAACGAGGCTCAGCAGCGTGTGTGGCCTTCACGTGTCTGTAAGACCTCTGTACCTCCTGATGAGGTGGCGGATGGTCTCCTGAGGGATCTCCTCCCAAACCTGGACACATCCACCAACTCCTGGACAGTCTGTGGTGCAACGTGGCGTTGGTGGATGGAGCGAGACATGATGTCCCAGATGTGCTCAACTGGATTCCGGTCTGGGGAATGGGCGGGCCGGTCCATAGCATCAGTGCCTTCATCTTGCAGGAACCTTTGACACACTCCAGCCTCATGAGGTCTAGCGTCGTCTTGCATTAGGAGGAACTCGCGGCCAACCGCACCAGCATATGATCTCACAATGGATCTGAGGAGCTCATCTCTGCTTTTTGTTGGTGCAGCTTGTAATCTCAGTAATGGTATCCATGAATTATCATGCAGAATTAAAACCTGCTTTAATTCAACAGTTAAAATACTTGAATGGAACCTGAGCTGGATTGCTATTCACTGACTAAAGCACGGTTTGTGACTTGTAGAACTTTGATTCAGCTTTTCAATCCAAGTGGATGAGCTCTAAGCATAGTCGGCATTTAGTTCTGTAACAAAAAGTGATGGCAGGCAACGGAGACAATAGTTTCCAGTAGTGCATTGCAGTTATAAAAACATAAATGACGCGATTTTGAGTGATGTCGACTAAAATAATTTGTCGACAATCTTTTATTGTCAATGCCAAACACCCTATCCGCAATACCTTCTCACATAAATCACTTTTAAGTTGACATATATTTTCACTCAGCGATTTAGCAGTCCATTGAAGAACCCCTCCTCTAAACATGTACGCGCTTCTCGGATGAGTGCTGTCGACATCAACTTAACATTGCTCTTTCGATTTGGAAAAAAAAATGAAGCAGAGTGTCTAATGTACTGAGTTGCATAATCTGTCTGTGTAACCTAATACCTTGATCAAACCCTGCTACTTTACAGGTGTTTTGTGCCATGCTTAAGCGAGCTGTACAGAGCCGTGGCCGGATATGAACTGTTGAAAATTGTGACTGGGAATTAAAGAACTGGCAAATCTTTAGTTCGCTTGATTGTTAAGCTGTTGCTTTTGTTTTCTGCATGGTAAAGAAGTAAGGCTTTCAAATAAGTTGTTTTTAATAAGTAACCAAAGTTAACGACATATTAACATTTTGTTGGTTCTGGCAAGCATTGCCATATCTAAATATTGTAGAATGTTATGTACAAACATATTTACTTTGTCGCTTAAAACAATGATTGTTTGTGACCTTAAAACTGTTTTTTTAGGGGCAATAAAATATTATACTATAAATAGTTTCTGCCACGTGTCGGTATAAAACTAAAAAGACAAAAGTTGCCAACAGATTTGTTTTTACATTGGTTCTGATGTGTTTTTTTGTTTTTATTTGTCTTGTGTTAATCCAAAAAAAAATAAAACGGTACTTAATATTTGTTGGATTAATAATAATAATAATAATAATAATAATAATAATAATAATATATAAAAATATATAATGTAACATTACAATAACAGTAGCATTTATTTTCTTAACACTTTTGTGTTGTCCCATCATAGGTAGCAGTCATAGCAGTCCAGGAAACTCACAGAATTCCAGCCCTGCAAATACTCCAAATCCCCACGGCCAAAGGTAAGAATAGCTGACAATTGTTTCCCTTGTTTTCTGTGAGAGTGTTAAGACTAGGAAGTTCAGGTAGATATTGGAAAGACATGACACATGTTTTTTTTTTTTTTGTACGGTAAAATCTGATTTATTTAAATGATAATTTCAGCCTAGAAATCCATAGCTCTGAAAGAACAACATGTAATTGTACTTTAAAGCAAATAGTAGCTAGAGAAGGGTAGTTTATGCTAGAAAAAGACAAAGTTCACACTTTGTATAAAAGTATAAAGAAGCAAGGGACTGAATGTCTTGTTCTGTATAGATATCGTCTCCCTTTTTTGGCAGATTGTCAAAAAGGTAATCCTTAAATATCTTTACTCATGCTATTAAATTGTCATGTAGCCCACCTATAAGATGTCATGTATCTTGCATCATGGACAGTGTATCAAGATGTAACGGTTGCTGTATAGTTTGGGGAAAAAAAGTATGTAACTTAATTACAGTATTTTCCAGTTCTGGAAGAGTATGGGGGAAAAAATATTTGAAATTCTAGATGTGAATCCCATTGTTTACATGTTGTCCCTCCTTCCTCGATCTCTTACTTTCTTTCCCTTCTTGTCTCAGTTTTTGGATGTTTTCAATGGGGCTTTTCTCAAATGATCTCACATTTGCCTATAGATGGCTTGAGTTTCCTGGATGTTCAGAAAAAGCAGGCTGCGAATTTAGAATGGCAACATCGCCAATACCAATAACTTTGGAAGATGACGACATCCCAGGAGCTTCATTTCAACATGCTTCAATGGAGCGTAGAACAGCTTAAATATATAGCATTGTGCGGCTCGAAGGAGGGGCGCAACATGGACGTAGTGTGCATCGTGCTAATAACAGCTAGCGTGACAGGAACTTTAATGACCGTTTTATGTCGCTCTCAAACATTGACGCATTTCAAATAAACAAACAATGTTTTAAATTATTATAGGGTATGTGGCAAAATATTTATTTAAAAAACAGCTTTTCTAAAGTTGCAAAGTCCATCATTCCGCTGTAATCACTCTGATCCCATCTCAGCTTCACACACACGCACACCTCTGCGGAGGATGCAAGGACAATTTATTAAGGATGCCACCATTCAGCTAAGATCTTTTCTGGAGTTTTAGTAAATAGTCCGGTCTTATCAAGGAATGTATTTATTTTCACATTCACAACACGTGTCATCTCAAGGCTTTTTACAAAGTCAAATTCAATCAAATCATACAGATTAGTCAAAAAGGAAACCCAGCAGATTGTCTCAAGCCTTGACAAGCAGCATTCACTCCTCCTGAACGAGCGTAGAGCCACAGTGGAGAGTCATCTGCATTGTCCATGGCTTTGCAGCAATCTCTCATACTGAGCATGCATGAAGTGACAGTGGATAGGAAAACTCCCCTTTAACAGGAAGGGAAAAACCCCCAGCAGAACAAGGCTTAGTGTGAACGACGATCTGCCTTGACTGACTGGGGTTTAGAGAGGACAGAGTAGAGACACAAAAAGCACAGGAGCAAACATTGATTTAGGAATCCTTTCTATGTTAAATGGTAATAGCAGATGATCTGCCTTCCAGGATGATGTCACAACTAACAGAACGCCAGACCAGGTGTACCTACTATGAAGAAAAAATGACAGAACAAAAAGTTGAAATAACAACAAACAATGCAATGAGAACAGTAGGAAAACTCAGCAGAGTGAGAGAACTAGACCCCGATGTGCTCCTGTAGCCTAAGCCTACAGCAGCATAACTACAGAGGTAGCTCTGGGTAACATGAGCCACTCAAACTATAAGCTTTGTCAAAAAGGAAAGTTTTAAGATTAGTCTTAAAAGTAGACAGGGTGTCTGCCTCACGGACCAAAACTGGGAGTTGGTTCCAGAGGAGAGGAGCCTGATAGCTAAAGGATCTGCCTCCCATTCTACTTTTAGAGACTCTAGGAACCTCCAGCAGACCTGCAGTCTGAGAGCGAAGTGCTCTGTTAGGAATATACGGGGTAATCAGAGCTCTGATATATGTTGGAGCTTGATTATTAAGGGCTTTATACGTTAGAAGGAGAATTTTAAATTCTATTCTTGATTTAACAGGAAGCCAATGAAGGGAAGCTAAAATAGGAGAAATATGATCCCTCTTGTTGATTTTCATCAGAACTCTTGCCGCAGCATTTTGGATCTGCTGAAGACTTTGAACTGCATTTTGTGGACTTCCTGATAGTAAAGAATTACAATAGTCCAGCCTTGAAGTAACAAATGCATGGACTAGTTTTTCAGCATCACCCCTGGACAGAATGTTTCTAATGTTGGCGATATTCCGGAGGTGAAACAAGGAAACCCTGGAAACCTGTTTAATATGGGATTTAAATGGCAGGCCTTAGTCAAAAATAACACCAAGGGTTTTTTTTATTTATTACCAGAGGCCAATTTAATGCCATCCAGATTAAGTGATTAAGAAGTATATTTTTTGAAGACTGGTCCAAAAATGACGATTTCTGTCTTGTCAGAATTTAAAAGCAGGGAGTTTAGTCATCCAGGTTTTGATGTCAGCAAGACATGCCTGTAGTCGAAGTAATTGATTGGCTTCTTCAGGATTTATGGATAAATATAGCTGAGTGTATCTTAAAATAATCATCTCAAGGTACTTTATAATACATTAAGAGTTTCCAGAGTTTGTCTTTACATATATATCTAATTGTCATGAGTACGTGTCGATGGCATTACAAATTTTGAAAATGACATTAAAAAGGCATTAAAAGCATTAAATCAGATTTACTGATTTCTGCAGAAACCCTGATTTTATAAACATCAAAAACTTATTTTTCAACCTCAACAATGAACATGCTTTCTTAACAGAATCACAGATGCTAGTTAAATAAGTGTACAAACAAATGCTAAATAAATAATCCAAATATAACACATGACTAGTAGCATGCTGGCCACAGCTAATCACACATTAATGCAGGACACCAGTCTCAGTAATGCATTTATTGTATTTAGTCAAACGGACTTTAAAGCACCGTTTGCAGGCTTGTCAAGATTTTTGTGTTTCCCTTCTTTATTTGCCTCATATGCTAAAATAGTATCAATACCATGATAAATTAGTATTGTATTGAGATACAGTGTTTGTGTATTGATACTTTTCAGAGTATTGATATTTTTGACAACCCTACCTATAAGTACACTAACAAGTTTCAAAAGATGTTTATCCACCGTTTGTCACTGCCCTGGCTCCAACTACACATTCACACATACTTCTCTACAGCGGTAGCAATCACTGCTCCACATAAAACCATTGTTCATAGCTGTGCTCTTGTCCTCTTACCTTTCTTCTTCTTGTTATGATGTGGTCCTAAAGGTAGTGTGTGGGATTTTAACGGAAATGCAAATAAATGCAAAAATTCCCTTTTTGAATAACTACATGCACAAGACCATCTTACCTGCTCTTCCGCTCCATAGGGGAAGTAGGTGAAAAAATCTCCAGAGTGGTGTGCAGGATAGAGTTGGGCGATTTAAAAACAATAGCAATACATATCTAAATATTTTTTCTTCAATAGAAATATGAGAAATGGTAGATATTGACTTTCAATATACATATAAGATGAACAGCCTATGATGTCAACATCTAATTTGCGTATTTGTTCATACATTTGTGACCCAGGCTGTAGGAGAGCTTTTGCCAAGACCAAAAAGTTATTTAAAATGGTGATTAGATGTGCTTGGATCTAAAAATTATCATTAGCAGATGATTTATGCATTTTAATGCATTCCCTGAATCCACACTACATAACAAACTGCCAAAAAGATATTAGCGGCACAAAAAGTGAACAAGGTGAATAATTGATTGAATCTGTGTGAATCAAATTTGGAGAATTATTTGAGTGCAACAGTTTCAGAAACAAAATACTATTTTCAAAACTATAGTGACGAGGCAGCAGTTGTGGTATGCCTGTGAGAGAGTGCCAGAGATAAAGTAGGAACCCCTATAGCAGCTCTTACTGCTGCCTTAATACGGTGATTCCCAGCATTTAGTGCTTTTGGTAAAATCGCTAAAAGTCGTTATTGCTAATACTTTTTGAAAGAAATTTGCTAGAGATGTCTGAAAAGTTGCTAAATATAGCGACAAAGACTCTAAATGGGCAACAGTGGACTCTCCTCTAGTTTTCCTTCCCCCCTGAGAGCAGTGGAAGCTGCTGCCACTAGCCAGCTTCACAGGCAGACAGGAAGCAGGTGGTGTTGGTTTTTCAAAATAAAGTACATTTTAACATTTCAAACTCGGATTATGGTTAGTATAAGTTAACTTTGCATTATTTCAACATATCATTAAGAAGAAACTTAATTCTGAAGGTGCGACAGCTTTTATTTTGCCGTGCCAATGTGCCACGATTAATTACATGTTATGGAAACCCTGAAGAAGCTGTGCAATGCAGTTATTTTTCAAGGGTCTTAGTTGCAAGCAGGGTAGTGTAATTCAAAATCCAGATATACTTTTTTCAAGACACTGGAATGACCTGGGAATTTTAAATAACACTTTTCCATGCCTTTAAAAAACTGTATGCATGTATGCATTCACAGCACCCAAAAATATGAAGAAATTATTGTTTGCGTTTAGAGGAGGCTTTGTTTTGCATTTTTCAGACCATAAGGCGCACCGGATTATAAGGCACACTAAATATTCTTCCCAAGTGTGTAATATCACTCCGCCCCTCCGCATACACAGCTCTCCCCTAAAAGAGAGAGCGATCAGTCTCTGTTGGGAGGACAGAGTAGTTGGACTACACTGCCCTGTTTCTAACATAAGGCCAAAATAAACTTAACTTTTCTATTGAATTAACTTACTTGGTTTATTGTTGTTAGCGTGTACTCTGGGCGCGGGCTGCCTTACATGAATGCACTTCTAGTTTAAACTTTACAGTCAGGCAGTCTTGTAGACAGCTCAGGATGCTGATCAGGTAGCGACACAGTGTACTGTAATGCTTAGAATATCCATTGAGCGGAGCGATTTGTTGCTAAGATTCTTGAGCACATTGTACCACATAAAATCTGTCAGTAAGCATAACAGTGATCTTATATAAGGCGCACCATCAATTTTTGTGAAAATTTAGGGATTTTAAGTGTGCCTTATAGTCCGGAAAATACGGTAGTCAACAACTTACCATTGTAACCCGAACATGTTGATATGTTTGTAAAATTCATTCCACCCAACTTATTCCATTTTTCAGCAAGAATTGTGGGAGCAGTTGGGATAATAAAAGAAGCAATAGCGAGACTAAAAGCTATCATTGATTATTACTAGGGCTGGGTATCGATTCCGATTCTCAAGATTTAGACTGCATTCTTTTTGATTTGATGCTGGTATTAAAACCATTTTTTTAGTTATTCCCTGAATTTCATGTAGTTGTGCAACATGTTGATACTAGTATCATATTAACATTCAACAGCAAATTAATAAGGTAATGGTAGCTGTAAATAAAGTAATGGTGGAGGACCAAAACCCTCTCCCTGCATGTTGAGACAATTGCTTTCACAAACATGCCGTGGGGCAAAATACCCAAACAGATCCAGGATAGAAAACACCAGAGATATTTACAGCTGCTATTTCTATTCATTGAAATTCAAAAATACTTTATTAAACCAAAAGGGAAAATAAATTTGAACACTAACCTGGTGCATTATTAAAAATAGGAGATTAAACCCCCCCCATACTGGAGAGTGAGGGTGATGTATGTTACATCCATACTTCCGACCAGTAGGTGGAGTTTGGTGCTTTGTTTTAGTCCTGCTGAGATCTCAGAGCATAAGAAGAACTAATAAAGAGACTCACCCGGTTGTTAAGCTAAAGTCCGCTGTCGGTGTGCTTCACTGATAAAAACACAACATTACAGCTGCCACATACTTGGGTGAGCTCTGCGCCGAGCGGACTCCACTCTGACTCTTCAGGCGGTTTGCCGTTCATAGTCTAGCGCCCCTGTTGTCTACATTTCTTGTGACAATTTCCTATAATTGCCACACTTTTTCCCTGCGGGACGAAGCGGGGAAAGGATGGTTAAATCTTTTTATTAGCTTAGCTAGTTGAGCATGTAGAGCCGTTTATTTTCCAGCAGGAACCCACCGCACATCTGTCCGTGAGAACAGAGAGGGACTGAGATGCCGTGCGTCCTTGGAGCAGCTCAGTGCATCAAGCTTGGTGTCACATATGAAACAGTTCAATGTAAACACTTCTTGTCGCTGAGGAGTTTATAGTGGGACACCGGGTATGTGGTCGTAAAAATTTAGCTTTGCGTGTACCTGTCAGCGCGGAGTTCAGACTCATGTCAGCGCATGTAATGCTAGAAGAGTAAATACCAGACACATTAGGAGAAGTTTGGATTCCCCAAACTTTCCCCAGAAATATTCCCTTGCTTGACCCTGACCAATCCACTGGTCAAAATGTTTATTTCCTGTGTTAACTAAAGGCTTAGAAATAACATGGTCTTTGATTAACTTCATTATGAGTTTGGAAAAACTATTCAATCAAGTTTAGGGACTTATAATGCAATTCATAAATGCTGACAATATTGTCATTCTTTCACTTTCACTTGCATTCAAAACTATCTTTAACAAAATACCTGCAGTACATCTTTTGTTTTTTGTTCGGTTGTTTGCTACAAGACAATGCAATCTCTTGTGCAATGAATAGACTCCGTGCACATAACATAACTTGGCATATTCTATAAATTGGGAAGGTAGCGGCTTGTGCCTTCACCTTACATTTAGTTTAAAGTGGGGAGAGAGGAATAAGGGAACAATAACCCAACAGACATATTTATATGATTAACAACCTGAAATGCATCCACACAAATGCACAGCTCTTGCCAATCTCTTGCTCTCTTGGGTACATGTCTCTGTTTTCTGTTTGAAAACAGCTAATGTTTTTCCTAAATGTTTATTACTGTACGTCTTGCTTTCACTCTCTAATAGATAGTCGTGTATTAAGTTAAAAATTTTGGAAACAGGTAATACCACTTTTGAAGACTCATTTAATGGCATTTTGAATCTTTTTTTTTTTTTATGAAAGAGTGGTAAGACTAATTAAAAATAATGAGAAATAAGGGTTTTTGATGAGTTGCTCTAAACATTTTATTAAGTGTAACTTTCTTTATATTGCTCCCTTACAGGACTCCAGTGCAGTTTAGTTCTCCGCCTTACACTCCTCCACACCAAATGCAGAGGTCATTTTCGTCCCCAGATAATCTCCCGAAGCATGTCATGGTAAAACAACACTTGTTGTCCTACAAAGTAAATGCAATAGAAAGCTTGAGCTCAAAGAACAGTTTGAACCTTCAGGTCTTGCTCCATGTCTTTTTCTTCATCTGTAGAAGAACAACATGTGGCAGCTTCATATGCAGCAGCTCGAGCAGCTTAACGGTGTCTTCTCCAAATCTCTCCAGCGGCAGTCGCCCGCTGGCGGCAACTCTGGCAGAGGGGACCTGAGGCAACTGGACAGCGATCACTACAGGCACCATCCATCCCAGATGACCAGCGGCGGGAGAAACCAGCGCCGCGGGAACGAGCACGGCTCCGGCCGCCATCAGCATCACGGCCAGGGCCGGGAGAACTACTACCACCACAACGACAGGAGTGGCGGCAACCGTCGACACGACAGCCAAGGTGGAAGCAGACATGACGAATGGGCTGGCAACCGTGGCAACAGAGAGCACGACAACAGATGGCGACGCTACTGAGTTGCTGTCAATATTTTTGTAAAAAAAAAAAAAAGGAAGTTCAGTTCTTCACATTTTTTTGTGGACATTTCTTTTAAGAAAATCTGAATTATGTTAACAAAAATCGTTGTAAATACTCAGGTCGTTTGTAAATTATCTTACCAGTTTGAGGATTTAAGAACCCTTGGTTTAAAGCCTCTTTTTAGGTGTTTTTAAATTTGAACACTTTTCTTTGATATGACCGTTTTCTTCTCAGATGTTCGGAATATTTTGAAAATGATTGTATTGTCACTCGAGCAAGGACGAAATTTAAACATGACCGGCAGTAGATTTTGGATGACAAAGTTTAAAAAAAAAAAAATGACTAAAAAATATTTTGTTATGCAACATATTTATATGGTGCTCCTAACAATGGAAACAAGTTTTTCAGGTACTTTGCTGAGAAGAACAATAACTCAAGCTATTAATTGCACCAGCAACAGTGAGACAGCAACAGGGCACCACGATTTATTTTTTATTTTATTTTTTTTAAATTAACCTTGCTCTTTTCCAGCAAATGGGCTTTATTTTACTTGTATGTGGATTTTATTTTTTAAAACTCCGATCTGTAAAACATGCTGTTTTAAATTGAACATTTTCATTATAAAGCTCTTTTCACTTGACTGCAGCATTGTCATTCATCTGCCTTCACCACAAATGCCTTTGTAAGTCTTTGTTGTTATTCATAAACGCTATTTACAGCTCATGGTGGTTGGAGGGGATAATGTATGTTGACGCTTACGCGCTGTAATGCACGCACACATGGCCTTATCGGCCCCTATAAATGGACCGGGTGTAACTAATACGCTTGTGCAGCGGCTCCTGAAGTAATCTACAGGTGGCGCCACACACATCCATTAATTGAATCAATTAAGGTGTTAAATATAACCGGGCCACATGATCGGCTCCTACTTTTGACCTTTCTATTTACGATGCTTTCAAGTGTCAAATTGGATCCGACTCATTCTTTCAGCTCGACAACATGGAGCTATGCCAAGCAGTGCCACCCCCCCCCCCCACCCCCCACCCCCCACCCCCTTCCTCTCTCTCTCTCACACACACACACCCACACCTTTTCTACCGCTTAAAAAATAGCACAGGTTATGGGCGTTTACGGATGGGGAAAAGGTTTGGCTTCGCTCCCATCCCAAAATTAGCAGCACTTGGGAACATAAGGCTTCGTGTTGCAATCTGCCCTTTAAGCGTTCCTACCTCAGACCTGTTGCTTATAACCGATCAAAAATTTTCATCCGAACTCTTTTCTAGTGTCGCAATATTAAACCCCGCGTCTAGTCCAAACATTGCATCAGTATTTGAATCCTTTGCACAAAGCTCTATACCTTGCCACTAATCTGCCCTGGTATCCGATTGCATCCTGATACTCCCAAATCGCTTTAATAGAGAGTATCCTCTCCTCGGTGTCGGTAGGCCTACCAGGAAGATCCATATTGCGCTTCTGACTGCGGCATAACTCATCTAATTGGTTGATCTGCATGGCGTCTCCAGCCCTGGAGGGGCTGAATAGGATTAGAGGGGGGCACACGGCAGCCGCTGCTGTTCGGACCTGAATAGAAGCGTGGCTCCTGAAATGATCCCACTTCTAAACAGCCCCGGAAAGCCATCCGCTCCGCTCCGCGCCCCCGCCCCGTAGCGGCCCCGCAACGCAGATTACGAGGGACAAGATTCCTGCAGACGGCGCTTCCTGGAGTTCGGGGTTCAAGCGGTGCCACGGATAACTTGGCTTAAATCAATGGCCATAGTCTGTTAACCGAAGACGAATAAAATCGCAGTTTTTTTAAGAGCTTAGTAAATAGGCGGGTTTTACTATTTTAATTTAAAGAATGGTTTCAATTATCCTGCCGTTTTGTTGAAGTCACAGCTCCTAAATTTCGTCTTCCAAAGACCAATCCATGCAGTCTACAAGGAAAGTTAATTTCCTTGAGAGAGAGAGATAGACGTTTCCCTTTTTTGGATAGCCACTTCAAAGTATACACACTTTATATTTAAGCTATACGTGTTTGTGCAAAACACGTATAGCTTATAATAAATATATTATATTTATTACATGAAAGAAAATACAAAGTTCTTGAAATAAGTCTAATTATAAATTCGAGTTTATCACTTATAAAAGTTAACCAAAAATAAACACACGCGGAAATATATATATATATATATATATATATATATATATATATATATATATATATATATATATATATATATATATATATTAGGCTTTTTAATTTTGTTGTGGAGCTTATTTTCAAAAGAAATGTCCATCTCCTTTCCTCTTATCTTTTAAAGACAAGAAAAGGTTCGTTCGGGGTCATTCAGATGCGCGCACAATTACTAATAATTTACACCTGCAATTTCTTGGGTGAGATCATTAGAAGAACGATTTAAAGGGACAGTGCTTGAAATGGAAATAATATAATTAATAATAATGATTATTATTATTATTTTATTATTATTATTATTATTATTATTATTGTTGTTGTTGTTATTAAGTACCAAAATATTTTCAGCCAATGCTTTTAGTTTTTGATAACTACAAGAAAGAAAGAAAGAAAGAAAGAAAGAAAAATGAAGTTACTATTTGTCAAATGTTTTTTTCTTCTTCTTTTGAATATATTTCATTTTCAGATCTGAAGAACAAGCGCCGTTTAAAATTGTACGTATTTAGCAAATGAATGTGGCATCAGATGCATTCCTAATAATATGTTCTAGTCGATAGAAAAACTGGCAAAAGTGAACTATCTTGACGTGAGACAAAAACATCTTGAGTAAGTTTGAATGATTGTTATCTCAACCTGCTAATAACTCATTTCCCACAACTCAGAAAAGACCAGCCAGTTACGTTTGTGATTATGTGGTTCAATCTGCAGCGCAAACTTGGAACGGGCAAAAAAAAAAATCTGATCAACTGGGGCTAAAGTAATTTATACTTACTTCACAGTGTTTTATGTTGGATCGCATTGTCAATACAACATACCATAATGATAATTGTCACTTCTTGTCCTTCTGTTACGCCCAACTTTTGTATGAAGATGAGATATTGTTTTGTGTATGTGCGTGGAGGAAGGTTGGATGTGTCCTTGTGTATGTATGTATCTCTGTGTGTGTGTGTGTGTGTGTGTGTGTGTGTGTGTGTGTGTGTGTGTGTGTGTGTGTGTGTGTGTGTGTGTGTGTGTGTGTGTGTGTGTGTGTGTGTGTGTGTGTGTGAGAGAGAGAGAGAGAGAGAGAGAGAGAGAGAGAGAGAGAGAGAATGAGTACGGAGATGAGTACACGGACTGTTTATATAGCGGAGGGTGTGAGCGCAGCGTATAACCACCGAGGCGGTGTGCGCAACTCAATTTGAAGGCTGCGGATCTTCACCGCGACACATTCAGGAAAGCAGAGCAAAAGCCGCATTTTTAGATATAAATAATGACCTCTCTGAACGCATGAGCTCCGGCACTTGCTTTTCCTCCCGACCTTTAAACATATAGGCTCAAACATTCTTAGACAGATAAGGTCGTATACCAGCGAAGTGAGCGCACAAGGGACGCACCATGCACTGTCAAGCCGAGCTGAGGCTCTCCTCCCCCGGGCAGCTGAAGGCGGCCAGGAGGCGCTACAAGACTTTTATGATCGACGAGATCCTCTCCAGGGAAACTTGTGATTACTTTGAGAAACTTTCTCTGTATTCCATGTGTCCTTCTCTCATCGTCCGACCAAAGCCTCTTCATTCATGCTCAGGTAAAACGACTAAACTCCAGTAATCTCCATGATTTTTCCAAAGCATGAAAACCCATATGAGTATTTTTTTTTTTAAAATAATGCGCATCATTACAAACTGAAGTTATAAAATATTACCTGCCATGCCTTGTGGTTTAATTATGAACCAGTCAAATTAAATTCGGGGGAGATGCAATAAAGTGCTGATGATTAAACCGCTCACCTGACACAATTCGTGGAGATGCCCTGATGTTATTTTTATTTTTTTTCTCCGATTTCATGTGCATGAACATCTATAGCTACACATTAAAATTACATTTCACTAACCGATGATATGCATCAACTACTACATTCATTATCTCACATTTACGCGTTTGCATGATTATTTAATTGCAGAAATTTCCGCTGATAATTGATTTATTTTATTTTATTTTTTGGTTTGTTTTCTTTATCTCTTTGCCAGAGGTTTCCTCACTCCCCGTTTATCTCCACGAAGCATTAGGCGCTGTAAATCAAAGACAAGCGGTGAAGTCAGACAGCGTGTGATGCTTGAGGGCTTTTGTTGAGCGCCAATGATAAATGGCCGAGCTGATGAGCTGCGCAGCTGAAAAGAAGTCATCTAAGGAAGCAGTGGGGCAGAAAATGCTCAGGGTTTTTGGGATGTGTGTGTGTGTGTGTGTGTGTGTGTGTGTGTAGATCCCTATCCTTTAATATTTTATCTGTTGGATTATTTATTATTATTATTTATTTTTTTGCTTTGATTAATTGTGCTGAGCTCATATATCTTCCTTAACGAGTTTTACCACTGTTGGGCCTTTTACGCACAGATGATGGCATGTGGTTAGACGCTAAGATGTTGCCCACGTGACTCAGTTCGAAGATGTTTGCTTGGAAAAGTGCAAATCAGAGTAAACACATATGAAGCACCTGCAGCGCAATTATACTGATGATTTGCTGATTTGTTTTAATACACGCGGGTCTATGTGTACTTTCAGATCAATTGATAGATTGTTGACCGTTGTTCAGAAAACGCAAGTGAATTCAGGCAACTCAAAGTTTTTTTTTTTTTTTTTTTCACGCTCTGCTCATCATCAACATAATTTCTCCAAAGTTTGAAACTATTGCCCCAGCAATCTGATGATGACAGCGCAGGGGCTGGTTATAAATAGGGAGAAGCCATTCCCTCATCCATCTGATATAGATTGGTAATGCTTGAAGGCACTACGGCTGGCTGGGCTTTGGCACCCCCTCTTTTCAGATGGATAAAGTAACCCGCCGCTGCATATCAGAACACTCTGCGCACCGCTTATTTGTAGCTGCAGGGGGGGCGTGAGACACAGTATAGTCCCCAACATCAATGGCATTTAATGCTCGATATAGAAGCTCGTAACCCCTTTAGGTCCCTTTGGGGCCAAAGTGGGGCGAATGGCCTCTGCATGACAGGAAAAGTTGACTTCTTCATTTTGCAAAAAGCTAAAAGGGGATGTTATGTCATCCTGCTGCCAGCGGAGGCCGCTGAAAGACGGTCATGTCAGTAATGTTGGCCACAGAAGAGGATAACAAATGACGTTTTGGGCTGTCAGTAATTTGTTTGTTAGTTTACGAATCTAGGAAACCTCTGTGAGGCACAGTATCTTCCTCGCATCTCATTTGTCTCTTCCGAAATGAAACACACAAGATCAACTTTGTAAGCTAAAACATGGAGTCGATAGGAAGAGATCAGAGCCAGCTCAAGGTTGTAAGAGGCCCTAAGCACGTCCTCCAATTAAGCCCACCTGCCTCTACAATGCTACTGACCCCACTTTTATATTCTCCATGCCGGATGATCTTTGGAGTGCCTACTTGTAGTGAGCCCACAATGAATTAAATCAACTATGTAATACAATGTGTTTTGCTTGATCCCTTCAGTAACTCCACTTTATTTATCAAATACAAAAATAACGAGTTAAAGTTCTCATATATATATATATATATATATATATATATATATATATATATATATATATATATATATATATATATATATATATATATATATATATATGAAGTATACAGTGAATTTAAGGACATTTTGCTTTTTAAGTTGTTTTCAGCTACTGTCACAACAGCAGAAATGCTTAAATTATCTCAAAACACACGTGCCAGATGTTGCTTCCAAAATCAGTCGAAGTCATGGCCTATGTGTTTTGCTCTCTATAAAACAAAATAGTAGCTTTTTAAAAAAATTTTTCTGTTTTCTTTTAAATTGTTTTTTAAACTGGATAAAATAGACCCTTAGATTAAATTTACTCGCACACAACACTCTCAGATTTCACAGAGGACGGTTAACAGAAGGGGCTGTTGCCAAGAAAGCCTAATGTGATCCAAGTACAGCTAATGTTGCTGTTCTTGATTTATTTATTTCACACTTTTTTTTCTGAGGGATTCATTTGTATTTTACACTGCTGCAACAAAAACCCTGATTTGTATGTTATGAACACTGCATAGGTTTCCAGAAAATGCAGCAACAATAAATTCAGATTTTCTGTTCCTGTTGTTGTTGATGAAGAAGAATACCAGGGTGGTCGGGAATGTTCTGATTTGATTTTTAACTATCCACTTCATATCTGACCAGCAACTAATCTGCATCATCTACCACAACTATCAAGAATGATCACCAGACAGACTTTCATTGAGTCCAGTTAAACAACTTAGTCTGACATGACTGCATATGAAAGATGTCATATCCACAATTAGTTATTAATTTTTTACAACATAAAAAGCTAGGTCCGTTGTAGCAAGAGGCAGAGTGAATGTTTGGAACCCAGCAAGTCACAAAATTACATCCTCTTTTTTTGTTGATGCAATTTGTAGAATGCTTACAGTAAATTAAATTTGATATCTGTCATATGTGCAACTGCTGTGTTGAAGACATACCAGCACAATATGGAGTTTAAAAGCAAAGCCAGTCAAATAAAGAACTAAAGGAAATTTAAACAAATTAGTACCAGTCTAAGTTCAGAAACAATCATTATCCTTGTTACCACCTGGTTCAACCTGTGCTTCCACATTAGCATTCATAATGGCTTTGGGATGGTCAGAGCATGGGCGGAAATCATGGGGGGATGGGAAGGTCTGGACCCCCACCCCTCAATCTGGGAAAAACATTGATTTGTTCCTACCAATAAATAATTTGAAAAACCTATATTAAAAAACAACAACAACAATAACACAGGAATAAAAGAGCAAAAAGACAATCTAGGCAAAATGATGCATTTAGCTTTGCCCCCCACCATTATTGGTGTAATGGGTTGGTCCATTTTACCAACAGCTAACACCGTCAAACAGACACAGCAGCAGCATTTGAGGAGCAGAATCACTGTGTCTATGAAGCACAAATAACTGACCTCCAGTAAGGTCGCTACATAAAACATAAGACATTTCACACGATTTATTTACTTCCACTTCTTAACAGAATGAAATTACCATTTGGAATCAGACCACATTTTGTTCACCTCATGACTTAGGTTGAATTTTGTGACAATGCGCCACGTAAATCTAAACCGGCTAAACTAGATAATGACATGGAATTTCTGCCTCTGGGCCAAAGTCAATTTCTGGACCAAACGTACAAGGCAGAATCCTCTGCAGTTGGAATATTTCCACTGACCAACTTTTGTTGTATCTAATCCATCAATTGTATTCCTCATAAAAATGCTCAATCAGAGGGAATAAAAATGCTTCAGAATCTTGGAATCCAGCATGGGGTTTACTAAGGCCAACAAACCTTTAAACCCATTTTTATGTTTGTAGAGCCCAGCTTTTTACCTATACATTTGCCATCTAGTGTCAGTAGTTAAGACCCGTCGACAGTTTTTTTCCATTGTTTTGCAAGATGTTGTAAAACATTTGAAAACAATTTTTTTTTCCTTGGCTCTTTTGATGATAATCGTACATTTGCTAATACTACTTCAAGCAATTTTTCTGTTAACATAACTTTCAAACTATTCAGGTAACCCCCTTGCATTAAGTGCACATTTGTCAACCTGTTGCATGGATCCAAGTTCCCTTGGAACCCCCAGGCCTACGCAGGACCCTAAGTTGCCGCAAAGTTCACCAGTACCTCAAGCTGCCCCTGGATCAGGGACATTATGGGCTGACCCGGCGCCTCAACAGCGAGCAACCTAATGGCGGGTTACGATATTTCATTTGGAGACCCATCTATCAGCAGGAGCCAGGGCAGAGAGTGCTTAATGGTGTTTTCTGGCAGAGGTGAGAGAGATTAACATCAACTGTGGTGTAATCTCACCTGACAGCATAATGACAAATATACATAAAGAGCGGGAGTGCAAAGGCGCACGGTGCATAGCTGGCTCGGACGGAGCTTTCACGGAGCCCAGGAGAGCAAAAAAGAAAACTTCATCCCATCTTAAGGCCTAATCCACCGCAGACAATAAACCCACCCATTAGGGATAAAGTCGACTCGAGGAGGTCAATAACACCCGTGTCAACACGTAGGCGAGCATACGCTCACACACAAAGACGCACTCTTCCATCTTCGGTTGAGGATAATGTCTGACAGCCTGTCAGCTCCCTGCCATTACCACCTTTATTGTTGCCATCAGATTTTTCCCTCCCTGAAAGAAACGAGCAATTAATCAGCCCTGAAAGTGGTTTATGCAACATGCTTATTTCTGCTGCACCGGTGTGCGCCACACGCTGAAGAAGAAGAGGACACTTTTAGGCGAGCAACCTGCCGTTTTTGTATTTTAGCTGAAGGCTGGTTCCAGCTTCCAGTTACTAAACGAGAGGTGAAGAATAACATCGTTACAGCCATGGTTTAATGAAGAAAGCACCTGGCTTTTACAGTAATGCTTAACTAGCTGCTCCTTAGCTATTATTAGCGGCTGTGCCTTCTGTAATAGTTACTACAAGCACTTGTTCCAGTTCCTACATTCCAACTGTGATTATCAGGCGGATCCATGTGCCTTTTCAGGGGCCCGTGTTGCGTTCCTGCAGCTCCTCAAACAGTTTATTTGTAGACTATTGACAGGACACCAGCGCTTGTCAGCAGCATGTCACTGAGCTGGCCTCGCTGTCAGTGGAAAGTCACCACGAGGGCTGACATTTCTCTCTGTGCTCTCGGTGTTCTTGGGATAGGGGTGTGTGTGTTGGGGGGGGGCATCCTCAAGCTCTTTACTGACAGCAGACTTCCTGTGAGTTGCGAGGACAAAAAGACGAAGCGGAGTTCTTCCCCCGTGGAAGGCGTGAGTGGACAAGGGGTCGTCCGTTACACCAGCTGCAGTTGGCTAAACGGCGTTGTTAAAAATTTCCTCCTACAAATGAGGGGAAACGCTTTAGTCAGATGATTTATTAGCAACATAAATATGGGTCTGACATACAGAAAGGGGCGAGAGAGGGAGGGAGAGAGAGAGAGAGAGAGAAAGAATGACAACATAAATGGGAATGCAAAAACACTGAGCAGGAAAAGACAAGGCGTAAAAAGATGGGTTCTTGTTTGGGCTTGTTGCAAACCAGCTATCTAACATCGAAGGATTAGTGGTGACCTCAGCGCTTTACCATGATGTCATGATGAGCCTGAAGCAGTGTCTGATGTATGTGAGTGTGTGTGTGCGTGTGCCTTTGAGCAGGGTAACTGTGGCTACCTACTTGCAACCGTTTTCTTCCTTGTTATTGATAAGTATCTTGGACTGGGATTTAGTCTGAACTTCTTAACCTTTCATTGCAGTAAACCTCTGTGCTCATGGGTCATTGTAAGGAAATGTTTTTTTTCTTTTGGTTTTGTTCTTCTTCGAGGATTTTCCTTTCTCTGCATTGAGAAATTGCGAACTCTTTAGAATTGTTGGAAGTGACAAAAACAACGATAAAACACAATGTCCAGGTCTTCAGCGGACTACGTGAGAATATGTGTGTGTGTGTGGGTTCTCCACTGGTTCTTGGAGAGATTCAGCATCCTAATTTTACCTTCTTTATACTACTCAATATTTTTCCTAGATTTCCTAGTTTTTTTTCCTGTATTAGTTCATGCCTTGAAATTGGTGGAATAAGCCAAGAGGTTTTTTTTTTTTTTTTACCTTTCAACCTTCAGGTCTCTATCCCTCTTGCTTCGGCTCCAGGCAAATGCTACTTTTTATTGATTCTAGCGTCTGCAGGTTATGTGTCATTTGTAGTAGAGTGCTTTTAACAGAGCTAAAGATAATACAAGACAGTGGCAAATGTATATAAGAAAAGGTTTTAATTGAAATTAATATTTTAGGTCTTGAACAAACGTGTGGCTTTCTGTAAAGGTAAATGTAAATGTAAAGGTCGAGGAAATCCTTTCAGTTTTAACGGCCTTTGAAAAATCCCCCTTCAGTTGAAAGGGTCGAGGAACTAGTGTAAAACAGCGCCTGCGTCATGCAGGTCACAACCCTCTACATGCGGGAGGTCAGTGCCAAAGCACTTTTCACGGAGACACAATGAAGCTGTCTGACAAATTACAGGGAGTCAATTTTAGTGCCATCCAAGGGCGACTGAGGGGGTCGCTAAAAAGTTATCCACAAGGATGTTTCATTTAATTGTTGTACTTAAATTCGTGTTTCTCCATGTTTTTTTTTTCCTCACCTCTGCCCCTCCAGGCTCCTCGTCGTTGCGTGCCTACCCGCTCCTCTCGGTGATCACACGGCAGCCCTCCAATGTGCAGCCCCCCTCCCCGGGCACGGCGCCCCCGCACCTGCCCCTCGTCTCCCCGCAGCTCCCGCGAGGCTCCGAGCCCTCACCCAGCCAGACGCCCCTCAGCATCAGCAGCGAGTCAGAAACGGAGAGCAGCACGCCCCGCCTGAAGAAGCCCCGCCGCAGCCGCACCATCTTCACCGAGCTGCAGCTGATGGGGCTGGAGAAGAAGTTCCAAAAGCAGAAATACCTGTCCACACCTGATAGGTTGGTAGAGTTCAAGCACATTAATCATCAGATTAGTTTTAATATATAGTACTATATAAAACATTTACACCATAGTGATTCTTTTATACAGTTACCAACTGCATACAAATGTAATAACATGAATGCACCTGATTGCCACCCAAAATATTTAATGCCTAAAGATGGGGAAACATTGCTCAAATAAAGATTCATTTGAAAGAGATCCATGGGTACTAAATAAACCTAATATATTTGCTAGCAAAACCATATAAATGTCACTCAGCGCAAACATTTTGACAACCTGTGTACTTTAATTGACAGAGAGCACATTTTCAGGCATGCACGCTCAAGGACATTCACAGGGCTATAAATGCACTTATCAAGCAGCAGTTAACTCAACAGCATAATTTGTGATTTGTCCTGTGGGGATTGTCTCGTTTAATACGAATCCGCCCGAGCTAGCGCATTACCTCAGGATTCTAGTTGGGACAAGAGTTAACGTTTTTAACCCTGAGCTCCAAAACAGCAAGACAGCTCCAACGAAGAAACATTGCCTTGTTCCCGAAAAGGAGGCACAGTGGCCAACGCAAACAAACAGCAATGTATTACACAGATTTTCTGCCAATCATTTCACTCAGGTGCAGGTGTACATAAAGAGCATTTAGTTTTGGACATAGCAGTGAAGTAATCTGCATCTTAATATGTGCGTTTTATGTGCCGCGCTGTGAAAGGTGAGACTAATTTTCCAGTCGACTTATGCGCTTCGCTTTTATGTTCCTCCTGCATACTCCTTTTCCGTTTTAATCACAAATGGGATTAAGTCATAAATGTTGTGGGGAAAAAAAAAAAAGCTTTCCTTCACCTGCCCAGAAGGATTTTCAAGCCATTTCAGTGCCGCCCTGATCCGAAAATGTTATTTCACATAAATGGCTCTAATCGGGGTTAATAAAAGAAACGACATTAAGTTGTCAGGTGCGTTAACATGCAAATAGAGACTCCATTCAAACTCCATTCAAAAACACACTTTTTTCACTGCTGTGGGCTAACAGATCCTCTCTAAAGATATATTTGCATAGTAGGAAATAGCCAGATTCATGCTTTTGCTCATGCATCCTTTCTTTGGGTACAAAGCTCCCAGATTGCATTATTAAATATGTCACACCTTGGCTTGCCCGTAGCTACTGGACAGATGCCACACCTCGTCTTAAAGAAGAAGCCCCGAGGCAGAGCAACAGCTCAGCGATCAAAACCAACCATCCGTATGAATGGCCGTGCCAAACTTCGGTGTCCTGTCAAAATATCTGATTCTGACACTGTGTTGGGAGTTAATTAAACCCTCGGATGGAGCAAAAACACCAGCAAAGAAAATCCCCTTTCAAAGCCGCACATCAAAAGGTGTGGCATGCTCCCTGTTCGGGTTTGTTGTGATCTAAAGATAGCTTCTCTTTTCCCTTCTTTTTTTTTTTTTCTTGCCGCGGTGCCTCTGCCGTCTTAAATTCAAGCTATGTGTGGGGGCAAGCGCAACCAAAAACAAACATACTGAAAAAAAAACACTTCATTACCTGTCAACGCACCTTAATGGTTTTATGAATCATTAGATTGTGTTAATAAGGGTTTGAGCCATTATCCCTGTCATCCATTTCATTATTATTATTTTCATTAACAGAATTAAAAAAAAAATGCTGGGAAAAGAGGGTTAAAGGAACAAAACAGCGCCCGGTGAATTGGCCTGAAGGCAGTGAATCAAACATTGTTTCCATGTGTGGCTACTGTTCTAACTACTAACTATGAAGAAACATATTCTATTATTTTTACTTTACCCCCAGTTGTTGCCATGGTGTATATCTGTGCGTGTTTAAAAATGGACTTTGATAAACTGCATGACATTGTCCATGCTTTTTTTTTTTTTTTAAAGAACCTGTATTCACAAATTACAAAAAAGTCTTTATTCAAGCTATGATACAAATAGCCTTATGAATCTAAAAAGCCACCCCCCCCCCCCCCACACACACACACTTTGGTGCTGGTTTTTAAATTATGCATGCTTTCTCTCCCTGACTTGGTTTCCACTTCCACCA
Source organism: Fundulus heteroclitus (assembly GCF_011125445.2). NCBI lineage: Eukaryota > Metazoa > Chordata > Actinopteri > Cyprinodontiformes > Fundulidae > Fundulus > Fundulus heteroclitus. The sequence goes on along the minus strand of NC_046378.1, from coordinate 10,345,797 downwards.
TCAAGTAAAAGTCTGGCACCTTCCCTGAGGGGTTCAAAAACCTTTCATCTGACTGATAAATGCCTTTTTGAAGAGCAGGAAAGAGGAAATCCCACTTAAAAAATTATAACCTTTCTTCTCCTGTAACACGGGATCTCCTGGTTGACTACATATCCGTGTCTTTCTGAGGTTTTGCGTTACACATTACAATTGGTCATGGAACAGCACATGTGGTGGATGCATTCAGAACAGTCCTACTCATATAGTCTGACTGGATTGCTGATCTCAGAACAGACATTGAAACATGTCTTTCTTTTGCACTGTTTACTGCATTAGACTTGAGCTTCTATGGGACAACTAAAGACTTTGTAGACTAAAATCTAAAGATCTATGTGTAAAGGTGAAACCTATAATGTATGGTCTATACAGAACACTCCAGGCCTGGGTTGATTTGACAAATCAGAGTTGGGTTCTGGGTTTGACCCAGCCTACTGGGTTAGGTTTAACCAAAAAATAGGATAAACTGACTAAAGAGTAACACTTGGTTTGCCACAGTGTGGGTTGAAGTGAAAAACTCAAAGTACAACTAACAGAGTGCTATTTGGATTAAATTGAATTAATTTGTATTTAGACTTTAATTCTGCATAAGAAAGGTCAGATGAAATAAAAAAATAAAAACCACAATCCCATGTTGTTAGACAGGATTTTTTGTGCAAAAAAAAATAATACAATGAAACATGTTTTTGTTCTTTTCAGTGCACATTTGTTTGAAACTTCAAAATTAGCTAAGTTATTTAATAAATGCACCTGATACAAACGACAAAGCTGAAAAACAGTTGTAAGAAAATTTACATTAGAAATCAACCCAGCTTCTTAGCATATCTACATCGACTTTATGAGCAGTTCTTTAGTATGAGTGTGAATGTTGAGCACAGTTTGCTTTGCACATGTTATCTATTCTTCCTGAGAAGTCCAAAAACTGCAAAGAAGTATCTGCCTGATGTGCATCATTTGTGTATTGCTTTTTTCAGATTGGATCTGGCTCAGTCCCTGGGTCTCACGCAGCTTCAGGTGAAGACATGGTACCAAAACAGGCGTATGAAATGGAAGAAAATGGTAAGACTTGCATGCAGTAGTACAATTAATAAACAATTTCTTTTTTTTCCCCCTCAGAAACAGCTTGCTCAAAAAATGGTGTTTCAATAAATGCTTACTTTTAACGTAATTATAATGGCATTTTACGCCTAACAATATACATATACCTAACAACTTAGTCAATGCTGGTGCTGAAAGACTTGAAACATGAAAAAAATGCGAAGATGCTGACACAGCTTTTTATATGACCAGTTCTGCTGGTGTATCTAAAAATGTGTTGATTTACACTCCATCTAAGCATGCTAAAAGGAAGCTGATTTTGTCAGAGCTTCCAGTCCTTTCACATCTAGGAAATACGCGTGTTGGTTTTTTATGAAAAATGCACACCTCTGCATTTTTACAAGCCTATTTTTTATAGTTCCTGTGTATTGGAATAATGGGTGTAAGATTCCCTCTCAGCTATTACATCTGGGCTGGGTACGATACTTTTGACATGATGTCACTGACTCTATTTATTTTATTTTGATATTTAAGGATCAACTAACCATTCTGGAAGTTAATATTTAATGCTGTACGAGTGTCTTCAACTGCTCAAATAGTTAAATAATAGTAATTGATTAAGTTAAGTTAATTCAATTAACAAGAAAACATGGCGCACATTTGCAATAACGTGATATATGGTAACCCCACTCCAGGTAGATATGAATATTAATATGAATATGAATATGAATATAGTGACATTAAATATAAATCTGCTCCACAGAAGATTAAATCAGTTTGTCTGATTTGTTATGATGAGCCAAAGGAGTCCTGAGCAGAAAGCTCTCAAGAACATTTATTCGGAAAGCATTATTTGTTTGGGTCATTTCTTTTCACCATGTGGCCATAATATTATTGGTATGTAGCTGCTGCATTTATTTTGAATATAACTATTGGTAGTTTTTAATAAAGTGAACAGCATATAGATAACCATATTGCAGGAAGAGAAGGTGTGGAAAAGCAAAGCCTTGACTGATGATGATTGCAGTAGGAGCAAACACTTTTGTAGAAGGGTCAACAGCACAGAGAACAAAAAAAAAGACCTGAAATCGTTCAAGATAAATGAGTGCACAAGGCCCTGCAAGCAGCAATATGTCTTCTCTTAATTACTATAATAGCAAGCATTGCCTTTGACTCCTTCTGCCATTTATTACCCGAGCCCTCCACTAATGCTGTCTGCGTGTTTTTCTAGGTGCTTAAAGGAGGTCACGAGGCCCCGACCAAGCCCAAGGGAAGACCAAAGAAGAACTCCATTCCTACCACAGAGGAAATAGAGGCTGAAGAGCGAAGACTGAAGATGGAGGAGGAAGAGCAGAGGAGGAGGGGATTTGACGAATGTCAAGATCTCCGTTCAGAAACTCAGAGTCCGAGCGGAGCAATCGAGGGATCCGAGCAGGAGGAGCAGCCACTCCTAATGTCAGAAACTCACTTAGCCAGCTAAGCAAGAACGAACCAACCAAAGACTAATGCCAACCTGAAAACAAATAGTGCCTCAGGATCAGTGTACAAAGCATGTTTGGTGTATAGAGTCATTTGCTTTAGCCGGATGACTGGATAAACTTTAATTGCACCCAGTCGGTACCAAATGCACCCTTGTATGTGTCAGTGTACTGGAAAATGTATTAGAGAATGACATTATGCTAATGTACATTGACTGCACTGGTAATCCTATGGGCTTTTGGTCCATGCTATAAAGGAGGGTCCTTCTGTCAAACCCAACAAGCCGTAGGTCAGTCAAGCCTTTATCACAACATGGTGGCATATGCCACATGCTCAGCTAGCTTGCACACACCTCTCAGCTCTCGAAGCTGTTAAATATCCAACACTGCCTTATAGTGGTAAATCGGTGTCCTTGTATTAATAACCAACTGCCAAAAAAACTGTTAATATGTGCCTTGTTGGTCTCAGAGGAAAACTTTTATCTGTTGGTAAAATGACCACCAAAAACAGTATATTTTGTACAATCAAGTGCCAAATTTGGGGACAAATTTTTACAGTTAGGCAAATGAAACCTCAGTCTGTAGGTTTAAGTTATAATGTACAGCTTTGAGCCTCAAATATGTTTATTATTGTCAGTCAAGTTTCCATGTATTTTTTTATTTTAAAGCTAAAATACAGAATTTTAGCAAAGCCAGGTTTGCATATCACTAATATATATGTATATATATATACATATATATGGCTTGGCATATATGTAAACAGAATATGTATATGTTTGTATGTAAAACTTATTATCTGCTGTTTTGAATTGAATTAAGGTACTTCTTATGTATAAGTGTATCAGTCAGCCCCTGAACTTTATTTCTACTTTCAAGGGAGTCAGAGTGATTTTCAGTTATGAGGGCACTAAGACGTTTAAGCTGTCATGATTCACTGAGGGAATAAATCACGGCCTGAGCCATAAATACACAGCAAATGTTGAACATTTAAAATCTCACAGACATTTTCAGCCTGCAGGCTTTGCATGAGTACCTCAATCGGTATGTTAGACCTGCATTAACATAACACTGCCTTCAGTTGGCCCTTTTTGACTTCTCTGTATCCATCAACGTCTCCCGTGTTGAATACTCACCACTTTAAGGAGTCACTGTTTGAATTATAGGAGTTTATTTTTTATTTGTCTCTGTTCATATGAAAAGTGCAGTATTTTTCAGATGTAAATTATGCTTGTCTGGTAAGATGTGTTGCGGATTTTTTTTAGGTCTTCATAAAATTACTTTTGGTATATGCAAGTGTGTGTTTATGTATTTAAATGCACTTAATAAAACAGCTGCCATTTAAATTTGGTTTGTAATTTTTTTTATGCTGCAGTTGCTTTGAGCTTAGGTTGTTTTGAACTGCATTTTAATTTTCTATTTTAATTATTATTATAGTTATTCATATAAGGAAATACATCACTCTCTTAAGTGCTGCTAGCATGCATATTCACTTTTTATTATCTCTCAGAAACTGGCTCTGCCTGCTCGTTGTTAGTGTCTCAACGAAAACAATTTGGCCATGAATTTACTTTCAGGATCGTTTGAAACGACTTTTTAAATGCACTGTCAGACAGAGCGAGAATAAATCAAGCAGATGCAGTAGCTTTGACAGGTTCTTTTAGACAGTTTTATTACTGATGGGGCTTTGAAAGATCTACGATCAATAGAGAAAAAAATGCTATGCCATTCTCAAGAGACTATATTCCAGAAAAACCAGGCGTTAAGGCATTGTGTGGTGTGGCTTTTAAATTTTTTCTTTCATTTACAATTTGCAATTTGCTACATGGTGCGCCTAAGGGCTCCAGAGTTTCCTTGGGCATGCGATGAGCATGCTCAGGTGTATTTTTAGTACTGATACTGGACACGGATGATTTCTAAAGCAAACAGTGTGAGTTAGAATAGAGTAATGGGTAGTGAGCTTTGACGCCTTGAGTAAACATTCTGAGGATATTTCATATGTGCTCAACAGCAGAAACCCCCACACTTTGTTGAGGTATTTTAAACATTTTATTTCCTCAGTCTTTTCAGAGCTTCCTTGCTCAAAAACAGAGATCACTTTTTGTTTTATTTTAATCAAATTTCTTTAACAGCGTAATATATTGCCACATACAGCATAAATTATATGTAATCTATATGTGGTGACTGTGGTTCAATCCTGCAATCAGAAGATTGTAGGTTGGACTCCAGGTTCCCCTTGTTAAATGTGATTGTGCCCCTGGGCATGGTACTTCACCCAATCTATGTATCGGTGTATGTATATATCAGGAGTGAACGTCAATGATGGTTTAATTCCTTCCAATTGGACAAATATATAAATGGTTTTATTGCATGATACGTGTTAACAGCCTACCAAACACTGCATTGATGCAGTTCTCAGAATTGGCCATATTAATAACTGAGATGATGATCGAGACTCGACTTTTTCATCTCTACAAGAGATGTTTACCATCTATATGCTAGTACATATTTGAATGTATTTTTCTTTATGAAACCACTTAGGATAAAGTGTGAAATGTAGTCAAACATAAACAGCAAAGTGTGCTGCTTCAATTGAGCAATGCAATGCAGCTAGAAAAAGGACTCTCCGTGTCCACGTACACGGGCCTCTGGCACCTCCCGGACAAGCGTAGCAGCATCTATAAATTTTCTGCACTAGCCTGTTGGCCCAGAATGTGCGTACAACAGAGGAACTCTATGTTTCGTTCAACCTTTAAAAGTTAGAACATGAAGCATCACCTTTATGGAAGAGAATACAAAACGCAGAGCTTGAGGAGCCCCCACCCCTCCCCCCTTCCAACGTGATGGCATACAAGAATGTAATGGAAGAAACTACGTTTTTCAGAGGAAAACTAGGAATTATTTCAAACAAGTGGTGTAGGCAGCCAGCTCTGTAAAGAGGTGAGAACAAATTATTAAAATGTTTGTTAGAAGTTACAAGAAGCACTAAATGCAGCAGTTGTTTATGAATAAGTGGTCTTGATTAAATGTCATAAGCAGAGTTGTAATCTAGCAGGAACAGAGACAAGTCTAGATGGAGCTGCATTTTGCAAGCCTCTGCATGTTTTTGATGCTCCTCTGGGTTAATTGTTGTGTGATTAGATAAGCCTTTCAGACACAGTCCTGTGGTGAGGTATAGGCAGTCCAGTCGGACAACTTGGGATTTTCTCACCAGTCCAAGTTCAGCTGTAGGTTACAAAAGTGTAGTGGTCTCAACCTGTGCCACCCCCCCTCCATGAACACAGAGACATTGACTATGCTCCATTACATGTTAGCTCACCGTATACTCAGGTAATGGTTTGGGGTGAGGCCGAGGAGAGGTCATCACTCTTTGTTTTAGCTGTTTTGCGAAACGATGGCAGATGTTATCTCTAAATGCATAGCACAGGAACAACAGGGTTCCAGTCATTAAAGGCGGATGTCCTCCTCAACAATGTTCTCCATTGTGTTCTGTGATCCTTCAGCTGCTATGGAGGAAGATCGTGTTTTTATTTTTAAATAAACAGAGCTGTCACTGCGCTGTAACTGTCCTATTTTTATGTGTGGGGTCAAAGCAAAAAGCTTTGTCTGACAACGATTTTGTCAAGACAAAATCAAAATCAAACCAGCTCTAAAAAAATTGTTTTTGAAGCATACATTTCAAGTTTTATTTACAAAAATATCTTGACTACCACTAAATGCAGTCCAAGTACCATCTTGAGTAAATGTGTCACAGTTTGAGCAATAAGGAATTTGAGTATTATGACACTATTATTTTGTAAAGCTGAACTGACATTTTTTAAACTAGGATTTGGCAAATGATTTTCCTTGTTTTAAGCATACTTGTTTTAAGCATACAGTACGTGATTTCCAAATGTTTTGAAATCTAGGGACTGGATTTTTTTTTAATTATTATTATTATTACAAGGAATCTGAAACCTAAACTGTTTTTATAGTTAGGCCATAACCCAATCCTGCTTTATTTTCTTGCCAGGTTCTTATGAATCTGATTTTTTTGGACCACTTCCAGCTTTTACACAGTCATACTTACATAGATGGTTTATGACTAAGTGTTTAAGTCCTATCTAATTGCATCCCTTGTTGGCGTGCTGGGGGATCTTTCTGTAATGTATTTAGTTTGTTAATTACAGTGCTGTCCACCTCCCTGTCCTCTCTTTAACTCTCATTCTCTGGTCAACATGTCTGATGAAACACGCTACTTCCCACCTCCCGGCTTTCAAGCTCATAAATCAACCACTGAGCTTGTGCCTTTGTGTGTGTGTGTGTGTGCCTAAATGTATGTTTTTGCTGCGAGACTATTGAAAGGCTCGTAATTACTGGCTGAAGGGTGTATATCTGACCGCTCAGGAGGAAGGCAGTGATAGACCTGTCAGTTTTACCCAAGAGGTCATGTTCATCCGTCCATCCATCCGTCCGTCCGTCCATCCATCCATCCATCCATCCATCCATCCATCCATCCATCCATCCATCCATCCATCCATCCATCCGTCCGTCCGTCCGTCCATCCATCCATCCGTCCATCCATCCATCCGTCCATCGTCTTCCGCTTATCCGGGGTCGGGTCGCGGGGGTAGCAGCTTCAGTAGGGAGGCCTAGTAGGGAGTCCCTCTCCCCAGCCAATTGGGCCAGCTCCTCTGGGGGAATCCCAAGGCCTTCCCAGGCCAGCCGAGAAACAGTCCGTGTCCAGGGTCTTCCCCTGGGTCTCCTCCCAGTGGGACGTGCCCGGAAGACCTCACCAGGGAGGCGTCCAGGAGGCATCCTAACCAGATGCCCGAGCCACCTCAACTGGCTCCTCTCGACATGGAGGAGTAGCGGCTCTACTCTGAGTCCTCCCCGGATGGCTGGGCTCCTCACCCTATCTCTAAGGGAGAGCCCAGACACACTACGGAGAAAACTCATTTCGGTCGCTTGTATCCGGTATCTCGTTCTCACGCCCATGACCCAAAGCTTGTGACCATAGATGAGGGTAGGAACGTAGATCGACCGGTAAATCGAGAGCTTTGCCTTTTGGCTCAGCTCTCTCTTCATCACAACGGACCGGTACAGCGCCCGCTTCACAGCAGGGACTGCACCAATCCGCCTGTCGATCTCCCACTCCATCTACCCCTCATTCGTGAACAAGACCCCAAGATACTTAAACTTCTCCACTAGGGGTAGCACATCCTCCCCAACTCGGAGAAGGCACTCTACCCTTTTCTGGCTCAAGACCATGGTCTCAGATTTGGAGGCACTAATTCTCATCCCGGCCGCTTCACACTCGGCTGCGAACCGCTCTAGTGAGAGCTGTAGATCATGCTGTGATGAACCCAACAGGAACATGTCATCCGCAAATAGCAGAGACACAATCCTAAGTCCAGCTCTCACCGGAAACGAGTCCGACTTACTGCCGGCAATGTGGACCAGACTCTGACATCAGTCATACAGAGACCTAACAGCCCTTATTAAAGGGCCCGGTACTCCATACTCCCAGAGTACCCCCACAGGACACCCCAAGGGACACGGTTGAATGCCTTCTTCAGATCCACAAAGCACATGTAGACTGGTTGGGCAAATTCCCATGCACCCTCCAGGATCCCGCTGAGAGTGTAGAGCTGATCCAGTGTTCCACGGCCAGGACAAAAACCACACTGCTCTTCCTGAATCCGAGATTCGACTATCCAACACACCCTCCTTTGCAGAACCCCGGAATAGACCTTACCAGGGAGGCATAAGAGTGTGATTCCTCTGTAATTGGAACACACCCTCCGGTCCCCCTCCACCCCAGTCTGCCAAACCAGGGGAACTGTCCCTAATGTCCATGCAATGCTGCAGAGCCGCGTTAACCAACACAGCCCCATAACATCCAGAGCCTTAAGGTACTCAGGGCAAATCTCATCCACCCCCGGGGCCTTGCCACCGAGGAGCTTTTTAACCACCTTGACAACCTCAGCACCAGAGATGGGAGAACCCGACCCAGAGTCCTCAGGCTCTGCTTCCTCAATGGAAGACGTGTTGGTAGGATTAAGGAGGTCTTCAAAGTATTCTGCCCACCGATGCATGACGTCCCGAGTCGAGGTCAGCAGCACACCACCCCCACTATAAACAATGTTGATACTGCACTGCTTCCCCCTCCTGAAATGCCAGATAGTGGATCAGAATCACTTTGAAGCCGTACGGAAGTCTCTCTCCATATCCTCTTCGAACTCTTCCCACGCCCGAGTTTTTGCCTCAGCGACCAGCCGAGCTGCCTGCCGCTTGGACTGCCGATACACATCAGCTGCTTCCAGAGTCCCACAGGCCAATAAAGCCCGATAGGACTTCTTTTTCAGCTTGACAGCTTCCCTCACTGCTGGTGTCCACCAGTGTGTTCGAAGGTTGCCACCGCGACATGCACTAACAACCTTGCGGCCACAGCTCCGACTAGCTGCCTCAACAATAGAGGCGTGGAACATGTTCCACTCAGACTCAATGTCCCCCACCTCCCTCAGGACGTGTTCAAAGCTCTCCTGGAGGTGGGAGTTAAAGCTCCGTCTCACGGAGGACTCCAACAGACTTTCCCAGCAAACCCTCACAATACATTTGGGCCTTCCAGGTATGACTGGCTTCCTCCCACATCATCAGAGCCAGCTCACCACCAGGTAGTGGTCGGTGAAGAGCTTCTCCCCTCTCTACACCTGAGTGTCCAAGACATGCGGCCGCAGGTCATATGAAATAACAACAAAGTCTATCATTAAACTACGGCCTAGGGTGTCCTGATGCCAAGAGCACATGTAGACACCTTTATGCTTGAACATGGTGTTTGTTATGTACAATCCATGATGAGCACAGAAGTCCAACAACAGAACACCATTCGAGTTCAGATCAGGTGGGCCGTTCCTCCCAACCACGCCCCTCCAGGTCCCACTGTTATTGCCCACGTGAGCTCTGAAGTCGCCCAGCAAAACGAGGGAGTCCCATCCCAGGAGGGGCACTCTCCAGTACCCCCTCCAAGGATTCCAGAAAGGGTGGGTAATCCGAGCTGCTGTTTGGCACATAAGCACAAACAACAGTCAGAACCCATCCCCCCACACGTATGCGGAGGATAAACCCCAACGTACAGGCACCGAGATGGCACAGAGATGAGGGGCAACAAGTGTTGCCACTCCAGCTCGGCGCCTCTCACCAGAGACAACTCCAGAGTGGAAGAATGTCCAACCCCTCTCAAGGAGACTGGTTCCAGAGCCAGAGCCATGCATCAAGGTAAGTCCGACTATCTCTAGTCGGAACTTCTCAACCTTGCGCACTAGCTCAGGCTCCTTCCCCACCAGAGAGGTGACATTCCACGTCCCAAGAGCCAGCTCCTGCAGCCGAGGATCGGAACGGTAAGGTCCCTGCCCTCGACACCTATTTTGCAATGCACCCAACCCCTTTGGCCCCTCCTATAGGTAGTGAGCCTATTGGTAGGGGGACCCATGTCTCCATTTCAGGCATTGCCCGGCCCGGCTCCATGGGTAAAACCCCGGCCACCAGGCACTCGCCAATGTGCCCCACCTCCAGGCCTGACTCCAGAGTGGGGCCCCGGTGACCCGCGTCCGGGCGAGGGAACATCATGTCCATTTATGGTATTCATCATAAGGGGCTTTTGGGCTGCTCTTTGTCTGGTCCCTCACCTAGGACCTGTCTGCCTTGGGTGACCCTACTAGGGGCATAAAGCCTCTGACAGCATAGCTCCTAGGGTCATTGGGACACTCAAACCCCTCCACCACGGTAAGGTGGCAACCCAGGGAGGAGCGAGCTCATGTCCAAATCACAAAAAATACCCTACAACTCTACCGACCTGCATGAAGATCCACGGCAGTAAACATGACCTCAATTGTAGCTGTTAAGCAGAAGATGAGAATCCCTCCTAGATATTGTGAGAGTCTGTGTCAAAAGCATTCGTGACCCAGCAAGTACTGAGTTTACTTAAGATTTGACCTTAAGGTCCAGGAAGGTGAATAGTCCTTGAATAGTTTGGGGATCAGACCACAGCATCATAGAAAATTCAAACTAGTAACAAGTGCTTCCTGTGCTTATGCCACCAGTAAAGTACAATTCCTTTGTTTTTTCACATACTCTGCCGTCCCTATAACACTGGTGGCATATTGTTCATTGGTTGTTAGACAACGGCTCACTGCCACTGTCAAAACAACATTTTCAGCACCACAAAAAAAAAACAACAACAACAACAACAACAACAACAAAAAACTCCTGAACAATAAAATGCTTTCCTACTTAAGCAGGAGCAAGGGGCAATGAAAAGATTCCCATTTTTCACTTTTGAAAGAATGAGGCTAATGTTTGCCTGTATAGTGCCTTTCAGAATTGTTACTCTTAAACTTTTTATCACATTTTCATGTTATGACCTCAAACTTCAATGTAATCTTTTGAATTTTATGTGATAAAACCCACAGAAAGTGGATGATTGTGATGTGGAAGATGAATGATAGACAATTTTCAAAATATTGTTCAAATATAAATCTGTGGCAGGCATTTGTGTTCAACTCTCCCTCACAGTGAGACATAAATGATACATGGAAAACATCAAACTTGTTGACATGAATTAATTTGCAGATGGCAACATATTTTTTCTGCCCTGGTAAAAGATTTGCAGCACGTTTTAAAGGGGGTCCCAACAGATAGTTAAGCTAAAACTATTTAACATAAACATTATATCATTAAACTTAGAAAAAACTATATTAATCATGATACATATACAGAAACAGCAAAAATTATGATTGACAAAGTTTATCTGAAAAGAACTTAAATAACATTTCTTGATGTGACCTTAGACAGCAAACTCTGCTGGAAACCACCAATCAGCTAAGAGAAAAAAAACTGTCCAAACAGGCTTAAATTGGAGGCAACCGGACTTTCCAAAAAAAGTAAAAAACAAAGCAACCGGACTTGTTTTCCGTAGTTGAAGACATTTCGCTTCCTCTCCAGGAAGTTTTCTCAATTCAAAAAGTCTGGAGTAATGTGAAAGGGGTGTGAAGGAAGCCATCTACGTTAAGAGAGAAAAAAACAACCTTAAACAGAGGAGGAGGCCTTAGGTTCCAACTCTCAAAAAAATTACAATACAGCTATAGGATTAATTCCGGCCAATCATCACCTCCGTTCTCATCCTCATATGGGTGATCAAAACATTGTCCCTTTAAACCAAGCCAATAACAACCCTAACGACTCCTCGTTACAGAGGAGTGGACCAGTTTCGGTTCAATCTGCTGGCTTAATGGCTTTAACGACTGCCCATTACTAAGGGGTGGACCTGTTTCGGTTGAATTTGCATGTTGTCTAAGCCATTACATGGCCTTTGCTTGGGCAGTAGTATATAGCTTGTTACTTCACATCACTCCAGACTTTTTGAATTGAGAAAGCTTCCTGGAGAGGAAGCAAAACGTCTTCAACTATGGAAAACAAGTCCAGTTGCTTTGTTTTTTACTTTTTTTGGAATGACCATAACCTGGATGACTGAGAATCTTTACCAGCATGAGGCAACCGTACTTTCAGTCAGTTCTTTTTGAAAACGGTTCGACACCTATCCGGGAGTCTTTTTTCTGGCTCGCACTTCATCTTTTGCACAGGCAAAACTATCAGAGAAAGTCACACTTCTGGGGAAATAAATATATATTTTTATATTCATCACTGGCGTAACTATAGCTTAGGTATTGTTTAGAAGTCTGGGGTAACTGCTATAAAAGTAATCTATAACCACTCTGCATACTACAAACAGAAGTAATTAGAATAATATATGATGTGGCATTAAGGGAACACATAGACTCATTGTTTTTAAAATTACATAAAATTACATTAAACTTCTTGGATTTAATAAATTATAAAACTGCACAAATCATGTTCAAGGCAAAAAATAACTTACTTCCAGATGGTATACAAAATGTTCAGTGACAGAGAAGAAAGGCTCAAAATAAATTAAGAAACAATATAAAACGTAAAGGCAAGCTGTCCCGGGTGTACTCACCTCTTGTCCAGTGACCGCTTGAGATAGGTACTAGCCCACCAGTGACCCTGTATGGACAAAGGGGTATTGATAATGGATGGATTGATATAAAAATCGATAAATAGATTCCACCTGGGTGTCATTTTATCTCAGTGAACAAACAGCATGAAAAAGACCAAGAAAGCCAGCTAATATGTCAAGGGACAAAGGGGTGGAGAAGTTTAAAGCCGGGTTAGGTTATAAAAAACACACCTAAAGCTCTGAGCATCTGTTCAATCCATCATCCCCCTAACCTGACTTCCGCCAGCTGTATGTCGCTCCGCCTAGCTTCACTCACATACATCTGGGACATCTCCCATAGAAAGTGATTTCTCCAACCAATTTTATTGTCTGGCCAATCAGGACGCAGGGCTGGAGTTTCATAGATGTAATGTAGTGGAGACGCAACCGTGATGTGAGACTGTTTTGATAGCAATGGTAGCTCGTCGAGGAAGCAAGCGTTAACATTGATGCTGCTATTTCTTCTGTGTTGTCCAATCACCTCATATTGTTTCATTAAAAGAACATCAGAGAACGCCTCTGAAGGCTTTTGTTGGTGGAAACAATGTTTTCGCCCTTCTCCCGACCGGATTTGGCAAGTTTTGTTTTCCGCGGCGCGTCCGCAGCGCAAATCATGTTAGGAGGCCTTTAGTCCTCAACGTGGTCGACCCGGGATAGACTCCGACCCGCGGCTCTTTGCCGCCTGTCTTCCCCCCTCTTCCTGTCAGCTCACTGTCAATAAAACGCATGCCACTAGAGCCGCAAACACATAAAAACTTTTTTTTTTTTCCCTGCGTCGCTCTCATCAGCGTCATGGGTTGGCTTCGGTGTGAGTGGTTAAAATAGCACGTCGATAAAGATGACAGACAAGTGGCTCCTCCAATCATATGCAAGGATTTTTGATAAGGCTTAGCCTTCAATAAAGGCAATTCCTATGGCGGTGTCCCAGATGTATGTGAGTGAAGCTAGGCGGAGCGACATACAGCTGGCGGAAGTCAGGTTATCAAAATGTAAAATTACTAAGAGATGGCTGTCTACCTAAACTGCCAAGGTGAGCAAAGGTGAACCATGAACCATGGTAACTCTGGAGAAGCGGCAAAGATACAAAGTTCAAGTGGCAGAATGTCAGGGTTTTAGCAGGTAGACTCTCGTGCCAGTAACAATTACGGACACCGCAGAAGAGTACAAAGAGTTTATTGAGAACAATGAGTTGTCTGGATATTTGTGCCACCTGGGTACTGGGAAGGAGAGGTAATTACCTGCAGGGAACCAGGATTGATGATGATGATGGCGATGATGATGACGATGATGATGATGGTGATTTTGATTGGGTAGGTGGGCACTCTCACAGAGGCTGGGACGGACAGGTGGCTCTACAGTCAATTAATATCTTTCTTAGAAGTTCTCCAGGGGACTGTTGGATGAGCCCTTGTGAGGGTGGACAGGCGGGGTGGTGAGCAATCACAGGAGTAGGTGACAAGGGAATGGGCCATGAGGAGGGTCAGTGGAGTTTGAGGGAGTTGGACCCAAAGCGAGGGACCCTGGGAGCCTTTTAAGGCTGGAGTCTGAAGACGACAGGATGGGACTCAGGTTAGATAAGACACACAGACTAATTTTTGCTAGAGCGTATATTTAAACCTGTTTCTGCACTACAAGAGCAAATTGATCTACCTTCTTTCTTTGGCTTCCAGCTCCTCTTTATGCTCACGCTGATTCGTTTCAACAAGCTGCGTCCGCTAGTCGCACCCTGCACAGAAAGGTAAGGGACAGAGACTCAACCAACCTGCACAGAGCCCTGAGAATGTGACAGAGAACCAAATAGTTGCGCACTCCACAAAGCATCTCCTTGTGAAAACATGACAAGAAGAAGGTCGTTTTTTTTTAAAAAAGGCATAAGAACTCCTGTTTTTTTTTTTTGACAAACCAAGTAAGGGATGCTAAATGAAAAATGTAATGGAAACTAACACTGCACATCACGCCAAACTTGGTGGTGGTGGCATCATGCTGTGGGGTTGCTCTTCTTCAGCAGGGGCTCAGAAGCTTGCTAGAGTTAAGGTAAAATTGGGATAAAGTAAATAGAAGGCAGTCCTGGAGGAAAACCTACAAGAGGCTGTAGAGGTTCCCCTATTAGCAGGTCATTGACCAATAAATAGCTAAAACTAGAATGCAACGGTTTCACACAAATCACCTTCATATGTTTAAACCAGCCCATCTTGTGCGCACTTACAAAAGTCTTAATATATGTAGGCATAACAAGTGGCCATTGGAGATCATTTTATCTGTCATGATTCAGACATGAAAACATTAACAATATCATATTATATAATTTGTGAAAATCAAACCCAGTTTCAGCGCAGTTGCGTTTGTTATATTAAAGGGTCTGTTTTCCAAACACATTGTGTTCACTATAGCCATTTTCCCAGAAGAAGCAGTTTAATTGTTGTGGTGAGCTGGCATTAGCAAGGCAACTGGTCATCGTGAATTCGGGGCAGGCCAAATTACTAAGTAGACGGACACTTTGCAGTGATGTTTCATAGTTTTACATTGTTGAGTAAGACAGGAAAGCTGGGACCAAAGTCAAAGTCATTCAGGCAGACTGAAGAACAGTCCTTTTGTGGGAGAGCCCAAAACATTTGTCTCATTGTCTAAGCTTCCAAAATCTGCAGATGTTGGAATATTACTTAAAAATCATAAGAGAGCAACACCTCTAAAGTATGCCAGGTCCATTCTAAAAGCATTTTCTGGTATATGTGATCAGCTCCTACTCATTGCCCTTTAAGCATTACAAGCAAACAGAAATAACAAAACGGTGAAGCTAACTATTAGGCAAGGCTATGTGGGTGGTAGGAACAGTCAGAGTTTCTCACTGTGACCATAACTCATTTTCAGGCACAGCTGGGAAGCCTGGAGTCATCCATACTAAATCCAGAAAAGCCTTCTGTTTTTCCCCTTCTGCTGTGACCTGGTTTGGCCTTTGACTACTTTCATGTCCCAGTTATGTTATGAATGTCACTGTGATATCTATTTATGCTTCAGAGTAATGCATTCAGTTGTTAAACTTGAAGTTAAAATTTTTGACAACTCTTTCTGTACTTGTCTTTCGTCACATAAGCATTTTTGTTGTTGTCGAATATTCTACAGGGGCCTTGAGTTATTATGATCTAAATGCATTTCCATTGAAGGAACCTCTTCAAGCAACCATGGTAGCTCTCTGGGGGCATTCCCTTACCCCTGTGCCAAATCAGATTGCCAGGGTAGAAATCTACGACGGAAAATCCCCCTGGTAGAGAGGTAGCTCTGTTAGAATGGATCCGGAACTAACGTTGAGAATTTTCGACGTGACGGTGCTACGTTTTTTTTTTCCTAGATGAATATTCCCACCATGTTGCTTTGGTCCTTTCCATGTTTAAACTCCTTGAAAGTTCATGTTTTCTGTTAACTTTAACTTATCCAGCAGGAGTATTTGGTACTTTGGTAGTTTGCAAAAACAATATGTGAAACAACTCACTAATGTTGTGTGACATTCTGTTTTATTGTATCTACATCCAAATACTTTA
Source organism: Fundulus heteroclitus (assembly GCF_011125445.2). Classification (NCBI taxonomy): domain Eukaryota; kingdom Metazoa; phylum Chordata; class Actinopteri; order Cyprinodontiformes; family Fundulidae; genus Fundulus; species Fundulus heteroclitus. The sequence goes on along the minus strand of NC_046378.1, from coordinate 10,329,658 downwards.
GATAATTAAAATCAGCTTTGGTCAGGTATTAAATAAACGAATCAATGGAAGCACCAGTTTAATTAACTAGGGAGGATTAGAGTGCCAACTGTTTCTGGTAAATCCCTAAAAAAATTAATTCTTCCAGCAATTTATATAGCTATAATAGGTTTTTACCACATTCTTGCATTCTTGTTCCATGATACAAATTAAAACAATCACAACCCCCCAGGAGTGTGAATTAACAGATTTTAAATTTGAAAGAAATAGACATGCTGCAGCTGTATGTGTGTAGTGATTGCTTCCCTAGGATGGGCAGAGCAGGCTTTAAGTATATAAAAAATAAATAAATAAAATCTTTGGATTACATCAAAATTTCTCTGCATTCAAAAGTACACATGGTGTCTTGTTTCAGTCTTCAGCGTTCATTACATGCATATTTTAGTGGTCACAGGGGTACCACCAGTAATTGTCTGGGGCAGTAACGCTCACATGCGATCAACAAGGGGGAAAAAAACATTGACAGAAAAGATGGAAATTATCCATTCACATGTTCATTGGCAGCACAGACCACATGCAGTGTCTCTTTTTATGTCTATTTCTGAGAATGTACCTTATCAGGATGTCTTCCTCCTACACTACGCTTGCTGCTCCCTGAAACTTTCCTTTGAAACTAACTCCCAATTGTCCTCTAGTTGGCTGCATAACCTAACACCAATCCAACTTAATGAACACAATCAAACCATCAGAACTGTGACACTTCACGACGTTAGTAATGATTGGTCCTATTGATGTGTGTAAAGGAAGTTAATTGGGCCTCACCTCTTTGTTAGAGCATACCTGCTGTAATGTGATCACAATACGCAAGATTGTTTTACCAACTGGTGCTCTCCTTTAATTTCCTGAGTAAACACTTATGGCAAAATTCCTCTAAGTTTTGTAAGTTAAATCTTTTCAAAAGATTTGGGGTAACTTTACATAACCTCTGGCCCCATACGTAGAGACAGTTAGTTCCTGATGCAGCAGTTCGGGGTTCAAGCTCCGACCCTTGGACCTTTGCTGAATGACTTCTCCTGCTCTACCCGTGTCCTGTCTCGTTATTAGGGCAACCTGATCTGGACAAAAACATGCAATGTGCGATAGTGTTGGTGAACGTCGCAATGCCAACTTTATTTGTGATAAATCACCAAACACTTAAAACAATATAAGTGTATTTCTCCTTCGTGTTTACTGCAAACGACAACCCCAAGCTCACAGTGAGTACTCTGTTCAGTTACTGGACAAGGAATGAAGTGTATTAAATCCATTCCAACAAGATTGTTTTCATTGAAAAAGTTGCCCTAGAGATCCTCGTGTATGGCACTTAAAATAAGCAATGCACTCACTGCTGCCCAAGCAGTTATTTACTGTTATAATATAGTGATAGACTGTGTAGATCTACAACTTACTGTCAATAAAGGCCAGTAGTGGCAAAAGGTCCAAAACATATAGATTTTATGATGGACTTTAGCAAAAGATGTTATGATAATTGAATTAATATACATTAATTTATCACATATGGTTTAAACATATAATGAATTCAAGGTTTTATTAGTGATCAACAAATGCAATTATTTCTGTATCTAAAAAATTAGCGACAAATGGATATATATATATATATATATATATATATATATATATATATATATATATATATATATTTTTTTTTTATCAGTGTAATGTTTGTATTAATTTCATTTGAATGACAGGAATATAAGTATGTAATTGTCAAATTATTGTTTTGATTGTGACTGTGTATTAATCTTCGCCATATGTGTGTCATGTGTTGGACTTTATCATGTTTTGGTAGTTAAGTTTCTTGTATTTAGAGCTGTCTTTGGTTTCATATTTTTAACGTCCTGTTTTATTTTAAATAGTTTGGGCCTTTCTGTGTTATTTTGTTTTGTTTTGTCTTTATGTCCGGTTATCTTATCTTATCTTGTCTCTGAGTTTTTCAGTGTCCTGATGATGTTAAATCTTTCTTACATTGTATCTTGTAGTGTTCTGTTTTGTATTTCTTAGTTTCTGGTCTGTGTTTAGTTTCTGCTCTGCCATTCATTTGCTTTCATTCTCTCCCTGTTTACCTGCTGCACTCTCAGGTGCTTCCACTCCTTTTATTTGTCTCATCTGCTACTTGTTCCACTCATAATTTCTCCTCAGTATATACCCCCCTTTGGTTCTTTAGTCACTGCTCGACTTGGTTCAATCCTACTATAGGCAGCCCCGTGTAATGCTGCCCTCTGTCTTCCCTCCGTGTTTCTTGTTTGTTTCTGAATTGCTGTAATTTCATGATCCCATTTTAGCATTTTTGTACCACAGACTTTTGTAAACAGCTTTTTTCTTACTGTTAAACATCTTAACTTTTACTCCACCTCTGCCTCCCTCTTGCTTGCCTTTCGATCCTCCACAACCACTGTCCCCTTTGTGACAGTGTGTGCATTCCAGTTCTGGGATACCTACTGTCAAAATGCATTTCTTAGCCTCTTGTCTTGCTTGCACAGGCATTTTCTTTCTTTCTACAAGCCTTTGGCTCACGGTTTTCCTTGATGACAAGAAAACTGCTTTCAGATGTTTTCAGTATAGGTTGCACACAGTATGCTTGCAATACCAATTTTACACAAAACCTGAGTTTTAAAAATGAAGCTGTTTTAAAGTCCCGCAAACGTCAGAGAGAGTTGCGTATAAAGAGAATTGATGCTTGCTGTGTGGGATCAGCCATGTGGCAGAACGACTTACTTGTTGAAAGCTTATTATAAATCTGAAACCAACTAACGTTTAAAATGAACTGTGGAATCTATTTTTTTATTGTGTATGGATACACTTAACCTATAGGGTTTTGGATTATCCGCGAGAGCTGTGCTTTCGATTGACATCCGTGCTCTGTGTGATGATTTCCTTTCTTTTTACACAGCACAAAGCAAACTTCCTTTTCAAACTTATCTTTAGCTCAGGCTTCTTTCTGACACAAATCCATGCTGCGATGCTTTCCTGTGCTGACAGAATATATATATATTTTTTTCCCTCAGAGAGGACCCTCAGATCCTTTCTGCCTTCAGAAATGTGTGTGTGTGTGTGTGTTTGGAAAAGGACTTAGTGTCAGTTAAAGCGTGTTGTCTTGGCCCAGCAGGCAGGTAATGAGCTCAAGTGAACGACCTGCTCTCCATCCAAATATTTCCACTCGGGGAAACAAAAATAATAATAAAAAAACATGACGGGTGGATGGTGGTGATTGGCAAGCTGTGAGGATCCTCTGTTTTCGCAACATGCTTAGCTTCTCTTCTCGTCTGACAGCGGAGCATTTCAGTGAACCTGCGAGGGGGGCTCACTACCTTTCTGACTTGGCTGATGTCATAGAGCAGAGAGAGGTCAGCTGTCAACTCGAGGAGTGGTGTTAACAGTGTATGGAGCCCCCGTCATTAATGTAAAATCTGCTAACTTTGGTACGAATCAACGGATACAATATCAAATCTAAATTATTATTGTTATTATTTGATTAAGGTTATAAATCATCAGATGTGTGAAAACATTTCAGCGTTTATTGCACATTCAGGTTGCTACATGTGAAGCAGATGTGATCATGACTCATCTGTGGAATCAAGGGGAAATGCCGGTTCACGTTTTATTCAGGATGGATGGTCATAAATGAGTTTGAACTACAAATCAAAAGAATGTCTCTCGAAAAGCTCCATAATAATGGTGATTCCAAAACGGCAAACCGCCTGTGCAGTCTGTAAAGTGAGAACGAAAGGGCATAAATGCAACCCATAATGGTGTAATAACTCCGGAAAGGTTCAATTTGTTTTACAAGATGCGGTTTTAAAAATAAAAACAAGCCTTAAGCCACATAACAGATTAAATCATGGTGCACGTTGTTTTTTTTTCTCTCATTTTTTTGGCAAATTATAGCTCATAATAGAAGACCAAGCATCACAGGTTGTCTAAACTGTGCTATTAGTGTTTTTTTTTTCAGCACAGCTGACAAAACTATCTGTATATGTGAAACGCTCAACTTGTTCAGTTCCTGCGGAGTTGCTGTCACAAGGCATCAAAAAGCACAGCTCCAACCTGCCAAAGGTTCATCCCTCTCCACCTGTTGTGGCGCTGGTTGCTATAAACATCCAAGTGATTTCAATTGAGTATGCAGTGTTGTAATGTTTTCCTCAAGATGTTATCTGCGTACATCTGGCAGGGGGCCATTAGTTCGCCGTGTACATGCACAAGTTGAGACACATGCACACTTAGTCACACACACATAGGCAGAGACAGAGATGTATTCATAAGTTAGAAATGGGAAAAGGTAAATGGAACAGCAATATCAAGAGGAGATGTGGAAAATGTGTAGGTCTCTGTTTCTTTTTTTTTTTTTTTTTGACCAAGCCAGGTGAGCTCTTTTTTTTTACCCCCAGGACTGAACGCATTGTTCATTGGTGAAGCAAAGGAAAAATGCTTTGAGCCATTACAGAATGTAGATAATTTCATAAGCACTTACAGGTGATGAAATACATGGGCATGGCAGATGGAAGAGCATGTTTTATGTCCTAGTGCATGTGGGTTTGTGCACGTTAACCGACAAGAGGATACTTTATCATAGTGTCAGCTGGTGCCAGCAGCAAATGCACTCTTTGAGAATGCACACTATACCTCCACAAACATCTGTCAGTACAAGTCAACTTTGCATTACAGCATAGTTAATCCTTTTATTCATACATTTGTGGTTCTTAACCCTCTAAATCCAAAGTAAAAGGTTGAGGTATATTCCACTATGGATCACTGGACTACGACTGAAATGTTGCAGACAGCTTACAGACTGCAGCTGACCCACAGCGGAGTTGATAATCCCTAATCAGAAAACACCAAAGAGCTGCATTAGGGTCCTTTTATAAATGGTGGTTGATTTCCAGGCAGATGTATGCGTAAAGATCTGTAAATATCTAAATTGTAGGGATTGTAATGTGATAAAAGCAATAAATGGAAGTCTTTACATAATAATTCACAGTTCTCTTTTGTGACTATGGGTGGGTTACTTCATAGATTCTGATTTTAACTATGGGGAAAATGGAAAATTTTATTGCTTTCTTTTGTCAGGATTTGTCTTTGGATGAATCCGGACACAGCACACACCCACAGAGCTGATCTTGAGAGTTTATTGCAAACAGAGGATGATGGACGATGAGAACCAGAGTCAGTTACCGGACGGGAGTTGAAGGGTGCAGGAGCTGACTGACAGGAATGGAGCGGAGATGGTAGTCAGGATTCAGAGGAGCTGGGCTGCTGCAGAACCGGGAGTGAAGACCAGAGAACATGAAGACGGAGACAAAGGAGCAGAGTCCAGCAGCGCAGCAAACAGGTACCTTAACTGAACAGGCGGGGAGCAAGACGTAAGAACTGGAACGGACAGGCGTGATGTAGGATTAGCTGAATACGAGCCGGCAACGAGGAACAAACTAGGGTGAGTTTTATAGCCAGGTGAGCAGGCGGAGCCAGTCCGTGGTTAATTGCAGCCTGACAGGTGTGCCTAATCAGGGCTGCACTGGAGGAGTAGGAGCCAGGGAATGCTCAGGGTGCAGTCAGCAAGGCTGCACCCTGACATCTTTTAACCATGTTTTTTTTTTCTTGTCAATATTCTATGACAGCCACATTTGTGGAGTGCTCAGCTCATAGCTGACCCATCAACAGATTTTCCTGCCTGAGCTGTGCATTTCCAGGATTAAAGGACTAATGTCTCAAAATGATCTTGAAAAACTAATCCAAGCGTTTATTTGTAGTCAAATTGATTACTGTAGCGGTGTCTTCACAGGTCTGCCAAAAAAGTCAATCAGACAACTGCAATTGAACCAGAATGCTGCTGCCCACGTCCTCACTAAGACTAAGAAAGTAGAGCACATCACTCCAGTTCTAAAGTCCTTACACTGTCTCCCTGTATCTCAGAGAATAGACTTTAAAACACTTCTGTTAGTCTATAAATCCCTGAATGGATTAGCATCCTAAACACATCACAGGCTTGTTGTCAGTGTATCAACCCTCCAGACCACTCAGGTCTTCTGGCTCAAACGTACTCTGCATACCTAGAACCAGAACCAAACAGAAAAGCAGCGTTTAGTTCTTATGCTCCACTTATCTGGAGCAAATTCCCAGAAGACTCTTAAGGTGCTGAATGCCCAAGTTTCTTTAATTCAAGGTTAAAAACCTATTAGTTTAGAGTTGCTTTTGAACGTTTGAGTCCGAATGGTCTTATACTGTATCAGACCTACTGTACTGTTCCAATGCAATGTTTTTCCCTCTGTCTCTGTAGTACTTTTCTTTCCTCTGTTTTGTTTTGTTTTGTTCTGTTCAAGTACATCATTTTGAATCGTCTTGTTACTGAAAGTAACAACACTTTCCTCACCTTCTCAGATTAATGCTCTTCTTGTGAGTCTGTCAGTTTAGGTTGGCTGTCATGTTTTCAAAGGTTTAAGACTTCATCCTTGACCCCTCTGATGTGTTTATTGGTCTTCATGATGCTGTTCTTTCACTAACGCTCTTAAAACAAACTCAGATCTGCAAAATAGCAACCTGTATAGATACTTAACTTTGGTAGGTTTTTGGTTGCAATGGATTTCTTTTAGAGGTCTGCCAGTGAAAAAGGAGCGAATTAAAATGTAGTGCAAACTATCACATACATACAAAACATTGAAGTTTGTGGTTGTAAGGTGAGAAAATGTGGAAGAATCCAAGGGATATGGACATATTTGCCAAGCCCTGCTCATGATTCTGGTGTTGTGGGACTTAATGCTTTAACTCGACATCTGTTGTGGAGAAGATGGTTATCATCTGAAACATTTCCTTGTTAATTTTCAAAACTAATCAAAAACATGAACATGATGAGAAGGTCAAACCACATGCCAGCTTGCTTAAGGAAGATCAAAGAATTATGATTAAACCCTCGCTTTTGTTAAAATGTCTACTCACCAACACCACAAATGCACTGTACAGAATACATTAGGCAGTGAGGATGTTTTTCTTTCCTGTGGTGTGGGTGGTAATGATTCAATTTAAATGATAAATAGGGACTACTTGCTTCCTGATTAGTGGCCAAACTACTGAGCGGTGGGTGGTGTGGTAGAAGAAAATATGGAAATGGCCTCCACATTACCAATGGGAGTAATGAAGAAAAGGAACACATTAACCGCCTTAGGGAGAGATTTTACTTGTATTCGGGGGCTTATTTGAATCCAAGTTTGCCGTTGATTGAAATCAATCGGTCCGATATCACATAACTCGATCCTGGGCCCAGATGGACGAGTCATCTGAGAGGACACTCAGTCTAATCCTCAGTCATCTCATGTGTTGCCGCGTTCCGGGCTGGTCAACAGCGAAAAACAAAAAAAACAAAAAGACATGCCAGTGACCCTTTGCACACACAAACCTTCAAGCGGGAGGTGTCTGATGGCTCTGGGGAAAACTGATTTCATGCTGGGTAAAAAAAAGAGATCAAAAACAACATGGAGGTGTGGAGGAGAGGGTTTTCTTGGTTTTACTTCTCGTTGAGCATTTGGAGTGACAGGGGGGTAGAGTCAAAGGCCAGCTTGTCACGAGTAGTTATCTAAACATGGCTTTGACCCCTGCTCACCTTGGAGAGTGGGGTTTCAGTAGGCTGAAGAACAAATGCTTCACTGAACGTAAAGAAAAAGGATGCTGTGGCAGCTTTCCCCATTAGTTCAAATGAAATCAAGTTTAAAGCATTTTTTAGAGTTTAGAGTCTTTTTGTCTGTCATGCAGTTTTATACTTGCAAAACAATGAGGCAGAAAATTAGTCCCATTTAAACAACACCATGTCAGAAAATAACATGACCACGTTAAAGAGTGCTGACTTGTTGGTCCAACCCAACTGAAACTGACTTTGTTTATTCTTTAATGACTTATTCCCCGAGCGTTTAAAGCCATTTTGCAATTCGTTTAAACAAATTTAGGATGAAATCTTGTCAACAGTAATGCTTCACTTAGCTGGCATTCAGGTTGAGTGAGCAGAAGAGGAGACACAAAGGGACTATTGTTCGGGGGCGGCCTTGGATACAAACCTTATGGTTGCTATTTTTATCAACAATCACTTGCAACACATCTGCCGAAATTCTCTCTGCTTAAGTGGTTTTGCACAAAGATAGTCAGTGTTTTGTGCTGGCTGATAGTTTGTGAAACGCAAATGATTTACTCAGTCTTTGATACCTGGACAGGCCACCATGCATAGGAGACACAACAAACAGCGTAGATAATAAACTACTATTATCGGAAATGTGATAGTAAGGTGACACATTTCCAGGGAATGAGCATGTGTGCGGGCTGATTCAAGTGGATGTGAAGAAATTAACGTTCAGAAACTGTCAAAACGGAGTATCAACACATCACTTTTGTGGTGACCATTTCTGGGGTGAAAGGATGTTTTAACATCTGATGTCAGATGTACAGGTTAAATTTAGACTAAACGTGAAAACGCAGTTGAAATCTAAACCAGTTGTAGTGTCAAAGAGACACACACATTTAGGTTATAATATGCAATGATAAATACTCACTGCATGTACAGGGAATACTCCAGGTAACGTCAGTTCTTTGCCATTTTTCACCTCTGCCACTAGGTTTACTTTACATTTTGTTTCGTTCTTTTGACTGTTTCATACCTGTTACCTTCCATGACTTGTCTGCTTTTCTTGATTACAAAAAGTAAAGGAAAAACAAAAACATAACAAACAGGTAATTTTTAACCCCATTTGCGCCTTTTTTTGACTCTAGACAGACTTTAGCCACATCGGCTAGTCTTAAAGTGTCAATATACAAACAAAAAGACCACATGGTGTGCCTATTCTCGACTCTGTATGATGTCCCAGAGGCATCATGTCGTCAATGGACAGCCAATGTAGCTCTCTTTTACACTGACACATTATTAGATCAAAAATGACAAAAGGTTTACATCACATTATGATGTTACAAGTACAAAAAGGATAAAGCAATTCTTGGGAAAATGCCCCTTATCACAGAGCAATCATTTTTCACTCTGAAGGAACTCGTCTGTTTTCTTCCAAATATGACTGGGTCTAAACACAGTTATTAATACACAGATTCAATTGTTAACACAGTTACTGATACAATACAATTCTTGGGGCACTGAATGGAATCCACAACTTAATAGCTAATCATCTCATGTCTATTGGCCTCTATCAAGCTGCACTAATGATCCCGACAGTCCAGAGTAACAAAGTGTTGAATTTAAAGGCTTTTCAACCAGCTGGTAATTTTTAAATTTTTTTCTTCAAAAAGTACATTGGAAATTTAATACAGAAACAACGATCAAAATCAATAACCCTAATTAACACAATTGACAACAGATGACCAGTCTATTTAAAAAAAGTGCAGCTGTAAATGACCATCTCAGTGTCAGCATGGTGGAGAGAAGTGGTGGTGTGTGTGGATAAGGGTAGGTGTGAAACATCCGATACAAATAATTTCCCAAATGACTAACAAATGGAAATAGTCATTGATAGCTGCTCTGGGTGCAAAAAAAAAAAAAAAAAAAGGTACAAATTGCCATGTGATAGATTATGTGAACCAAATCTTGCATTCAAACATCATGGGCTCTGTAGTCGCTGGTGTTTTTGCAAACCTGAAACAGCAGACGTTGGATCTTGAAAGGAGCGTGATATTGGAATATTTCTCATAGGCAAGTCCCCGTTGATAACAGAGAAAAAAAAATATAAATTTGTGCAACCAAAATGCCAGGCTGAAGAAAAGAGTAAGTTGGCATGCATTAGCCTCCATACAAGTTTAATCAAAATAAATAAAATCAAAAATGGAGTGAACTCCAGTTCAGAATAAGTCTCATGTGTAAGCTCCTATGTTTGCTGAGCAAACTCATTTTGCTCACAAGAGAAAAAGCTTTGACAACTTTACCTTTGTGGTCTCTGAAGAAGTAACCTGCTTGCCTTTTGCACTAGAAGACTTAACCTTAGTGTCAACTCTGCACTCTCTTTGTTTTCCAAGTTCACTTGTAACTTGAGTTGTTTGAGGACCAAGGGAATATGATCCAGACTCATACTGGTGAAAAAGAAACAGAAGATTGGCTGCTGTTCTGCAAGCAAACCATGGTTAGTTGGAGCTGTTTAGGGAACAGAAGGCATGCAAACAGTTTTTGTAAGGTAGGAATGGTCCTTAACAATGGAGGCAGCGAGAGCCCACCTAGTAAAAAAGTGGGGGAAATGTTAAAAGAGTTTGTTGGTTCATTGAAATGATCAGTAATACTTTTTTTTATCAGCAGTAGAAAGTTGTAATATCACATTGAGTTTGTAGCAAACTCAAAATCATCACAGCAGTGGAAGACTAATACCTAGCTACACTACCTGTTTTAGCTGATTTTAAACAGTTTATGTTGCATTTATGGCACAGTCCACACACTTTTCTGAGTCTTGAAAATTATCTTGATTGCATATGCATTAATACAACAGTTATCACATCCAACTGATATAAACTTTATTGGTTTGAGCTGTTTTAAACTGGTAAAATTCATATGTTGCCAACTGACTGGTGACTGAAGAGTGGACAGAGCTGATTGGGTGGTGACAGTGTGCTGCTGGCTGAGGGGAGTGGAAAGTAATTAATCCAGAAAAGTCCAAAACAAAGCAAACAAAAACCTAAATCAAATACTGGGTGTAGAAAGAGGATTGGCCATGTTTATGGGTAGGAGGGATATGTGGGAGGAAGAGGGTATGAGAATGCGGGTGGGTTGACGATACGAAATGTGTCTCTGTGGGAGATTGTGTGGTTTTAATGTATGTTTTTAATGACTTTTGTTAACTGTTGTCAAGTGACCAGATATATGGTGGGTAGCTGGGCCAGACCCGGCAGGGGACAGAGGATGGAATTTAGCCTCGGCTATAATCTTGTATTTTTTTACTTGTACAAATATGAATGTGTACTATGTAAATTCATTGTCCTCTTCCAAATAAATAAAAAAAAAAATACAAACACAAATATAAGGTAGTATAAGATCCTGATTTATGTCTTCTTTGTGTTTGTCCTGCGTATAGTGATTATTTAAATTTTGCAGATTTTGAAACGGTAAACTGTTATACAATAGATGAAAAAAGAATACATCTCCCATTTCAAATGGGAGATTTTTCAGATATAAACAAATCAGACAATGAGAAATCTTCTCAAAACTCATTCACTGTCAATGCGACATATATCCTGTACAATCAACCTGAAAGAGAGGGAATATGTATAGATAAAAAAATGCAGTTTCCTAATGCAGTGCTTAGCCTAGAAAATACTTTGATAAGCAACCTTTTACATTTAAGCATCCAGCCTTATTGGGTACACTAAGACTGTCAAGTATAGAATAGCTGATGAAAAAAAAAAAGTCAGCATTCTGTCATTGGGTTGCTTTTATTCAGGTTTAGCAACATATTTAATTAATGTGGACAAAATCATTAATTGTTCTAAATGCAAGTCAGTTACGTTCCAAAACCTTCAGGTGCTAAAAATTTGAAGATGAAGAAGGGTTTTCTTCTCAGCCTCTCTGTGAGTCCAAGCGAGCGTCCCACTCAACGAAAGGATGACTGGAATGGCAAAGTCCAGAACTTAATGTGTGAGGTCACCTGAAGATGGCTGTGCGCAAGAGACGTGCTCTGATGGATAGAGAAAACTGGCAACTTTAACTCGCTAATATTTCAGCCATCATTTTTGTGACAAACAGTCTATGGGGAGTGCTGGCCTAGTGGTTAGAGCAGTGTGCTTTCCCTCAGAGAAGGATGCAAGTACCCGGTTCAATCCCCAGTGCCTGCACTTTGGGTCCCTGAGCAAGACCCTTAACCCCAGAATGCTTCCCGGGCGCCACGCATGGCAGCCCACTGCTCCCCAAGGGTGATGGGTTAAAAGCAGAGATACCACATTTTGTTGCTTTGTACTTGTGACAGTGCAATGGCAATAAAGTTGAATTCTATTCTATTATATTATATGACCAAAGAAATTTATGCTGAAATTTAACTAAAAGTTATTCCACAAAAATTGTTTAAGGGATATGCTCCCTTGTGCAGCCATGTTACTTGTTTATTTATTTATTTTGTCTTAATTTTTTTTAGTTTAATTAAAGGATAGATATGAAATTAAAGAGAGAAAGTTTTGAAATTTCTCTATTTTTTTCATGTCTTATTTATCACATAAAAAAAACTGTTAATGCAACAGGGGTGTGTAGATTTTTTTTATAATGCGTTTATGTCCAGCCAGTTAACGCTTTCAAACCTTTAATGAGGATCTCTTCGTTCTGGCTCCCATACAAACACCACTGAGCAATATATTTGTCGTGCTTAGCTCTACTTTGTTTAAACTCTAGCAACTCAAAGGATTGAAAGATCAAAAATAGCACTGCATTTGTTTCTTAGAAGACTTTTCCAGCATGCCAGTCTGCAAAGATCATCCTGTTTTTATGGGACCTATTTTTAAAGCAGCATTAAGCACCAGTTAATGAGAACAAAGGTCTGCTGACTCGTCTGACTCGATGAAGGCATAAATTATTCTTCTCTTAATTGGATTACAACCTCACAGTGAGTTCGGAGACCACCCACATCCAACAAGCTGCACCATTGTAGAGATTCTGATCTCTTAAATGTCTTTGGTTTCTCAATTGATATTGGACAAGTACCCTCATTGCAGAGTCTTCATTTTATTGAGAGAATAAATCTATTATCTCAACAACAGAGAAAGAAAAGATTTTTTCCCCCTTTTATACCTTTCTTGCGCGCGTCAAAAAAAGTTACCATAAATAAACAAATGATATCTTCCCCATCATTGTTAAAATTTTTTCTACTCTTCTATTCCTCCCCTCCCTTTTGTCCCCAGGTGTAAGGAAATTGTTGGCACACGAATGTGGATTGTTCAGCCAGCCATGATGTACTAACTGCACTGACAGTAATCCTCACTGAACTGTGTGTGTGAGTGTGTGTGCGTGTGTGTGTGTGTGCGTGCATGCGCGCACGTGTAAGTAGGTGAGAGAGGTTGCGGTGCATGTGTTTGTTTTTATGAGCTTAGCTTAGGCACACGTGTGCTGACAGCAACCTGCTGGGTGAGCTTAGCGCTCACTGCGAGTTAAATGAATGACACTCTGACACATATCAGCAGAAAACATCCTCTTCATTCAGCATTCGTTTTGTAACTCTTTACCGGCACACACACAGGAAGCGGAACATACCGCAGAGGTTTATTTCTCTTTCAGAGGGAGGAAAGAACATATCTGAAATGTTTGTGTCGTTGAAGAAACGCCATAAACATTTCTTTTGTCAACATTATGTTTGGTTAGGATTTTGCATGGACCTGATGCTAAATGTTAAATATAAATGCATGAATGGGAACTGAATGTCTTGCAGGTTCTGCACCAGCTCATGACTTTGTGCTTTGTGTGACATTTCCCTAAATTAATGCATCGGTGCTAACCGCTTTGATTGCTCAGTTGCATAATCATCCAGAAAATGTCTTTGATTGCAAAGATACAATGGGCAGAGGCTTCCTTTGAACAGTGGTTGGGTAGTGATTTTATATTATACTTAAATGTGCTTCTTCAAACACATTACCTGTGTGCCGTTTTTCTCTTAAATAATAATGCACTTAATTTAAATTACTGAAGCTACATAAAATTAATACTGATGATGAACAAACAATACTTACAATAACTTTTTTTTTTATATGACACTGCAAGAGGGCGGCTGTTGCCTCGGTGGTAGAAAGCTGCCACTTCGTGTCTTGGTCCAGGGCCTTGCTGTGAGAAATTTGCTTGCATCTGTGCATATGAGTAGATCCCCACTATGGCACAACCCAGTAAACTGCAAATAAATTACTTTGCAGTTGCAGTCTGAATGAGTTCTCTTTTACTTTTTTTGCTGAGATATATGGGATATATTGCATGGGATGCAGAAGCGAGGGCTCACCCACAGGGCCATTCATGCAAGAACCACCCCTGTCAGCAGGGAGTGTGCAATGCCTTTGTTCTGTCTTTACATTTCTCATCTGCACCGAGAACAACATTTATATAATGGGTTACATCGACGAGACTTCACGCCATATGTAGATCTAATTAAATATGTACTTGTTTCTTTGTTAAAACTAAAACTAAAACTAAATAAATACTGGATGAAAATGTGAATTTTGCAGAAGCAGCACTGCACCAGCAGTTGTTTTTCCAGCTAACGCCCAAAAACTGGATTTTGGATATAGTTCAGAAAACAAACAGAGACATGAATGAAAAGAAATATAATAATAAGAAGAAGCTGGTGCCTTTATGTAGGGCCAATTTGGATGCACCCAGGTCTCACACACCAGCAAAGGTTTCCACTTGCTCATCTGAAGAACCCAATCCACCCTGAATTACAGGGAGATTAGGGCCGGATTACACTGGCTCTGAGAATCGCAGCCAGAGAGCAGCTATTATATCCATCAGAGGAGACAGTGGGCCGCACCTGTCGCCCTGCAGTCTTATGAAAGGGGACAGTTCTGACCCACTGTAGGATATTTAGAGAGATTTCAAGAAGAAGAAAATTAAACATTGGAATATATGTATGATAAAGGTATACATTTATTTAACCTTTACTGTTTCCTCCAGTGTAGCAATTCCATTTTAATGCATGTTAAGTGAAACATGTTTTGAATTTTACAACATTACTTCATACCCTGGCAAGAGATGGCTCCAAGAGAATGTGAGCATGTGTATGGCCTAAGAGGTTCTTTATTGTCCCTGTAAGCTCTTTACAACCAGCTGTGTAGGTAGTAACTCACTTGAACGTAATTATCTTGAAAAACTGGGCCATAAAAAAGGCAATTTCAAGAAAACGGTGTCAAGAAAAGTTAATAAAAATGGGAGTTATTTACATGGATAGCCATACAAATGACTGCTAATGCCATGGTAATGAAAGGGAGGAGTGAGTGGACGCTTAAAGTTAAATGCGTTTCTCAACAGTGCTACAGGCTTGTAGATTCAAAATCTAAGCAACAGCACCTTTTGTGAAATAGAAGACCTCATTATCTTTAGTAGTGTGAACTTTCCATTATTTAATGATTTGATTTTGTGCTTCTCTAAGTTAAATAAGATACAGCAGCTTAACTAGACATTTTATGTGGACATTTTCACAGAAAACACTTTTTAGGTTGCTTAAAGGATTTCATTGGATGTAACATCCATGGAGATTTTTCGTATGATTATTTAACATTTTTTAGTCCATGCCTTAATCAAAAGTAGATAAATACATTGAAAATTTAACTTTTTTACCCTATTTGGGTTGTTCAAATGGAGAATTAGGTGTACAGCTTTTCCTCTATATGTTATCCAGCCATATTTTTTACATTGCATAGACAGAGAACATTGATGTCTTTTCTATGTTTATTTAACAATATTTGGCCACATGTGAAAAAAATGGTTGAGTTTAGCAATACATCCTTTTACTTTTACCTCTCGCTGGCTGCGGTTAGAAATGTGGATGTCCTGATACAGTTCCAGTGATCTGATCATGATCACTGAGTTTTCTTAAATAACCAATATTGGAATTCCTTGGTGAATTTCATCTCTCGATACCGGCTGTTTGTCTTCTATCAATGGCTGCATCAGCTTCCTCCCTAACAAGGCACGTGGCTGTTTTATGCAATTGCAACTTATTTTATGTCCATGCTTTTAAAACTGTGTTACAGTTCACACACTTTGTTTATCGAATGGTTTTCCACTTTGATTATACTCCTTTTTCATCTTAACAATGATATTTAATGTGATCGAGAGGCTGCAGAAACGACCTGTCTGACTGGGTTATGTGACCTGCTCTGTCGGCTACATTCAAGTGTATACAAACAGCTCTCAGAGCGACAGAGGGAGTTCCGCGTAGCAAGACTTAAACCCTGCTCATTAAATTCCTAACAAAGAGTTAAGTACACGAAACAGAAGAACAACTATTTCTTCAATGAACTGGAACTGCAAAAAAAAAGATTATATTAATATAATGCTACAGCAAAGTATGACAGGTGTAGACACTGTCAGCAGAAGCAAAATAAATATTTATAGAATAATAGATCAGTACTTTTTAAATCAGTATAATGCATCTTTAGAAACCCAATAAAGGTTTGCACCATTTAGGAGAGCTGTTATTGAAACATTGCATTAGCTTTATTATCTACAACCGGGTGCCCAAGTCCAATCTTCAAAAGCTAACATCCTGCAACTTTTAGATGTGTTCTGCTCTAACACACCTTAATCCAGTGCTGTCCAAACTTTTCGGTACATGGGCTAAAATATTCAAGTCGAAGGAACCCGAGGGCCAAAAAATTAACACAATTTTTTTAATATCATAACAAATTCTGTTAATATTTTATATAATACCCTGAGATGACGAGCATGTCAAAAAACAATACCTTCCTTACTTAGACAACCTTAAAGGAGCAATGAGCAAAATTTCATTATTTTAGATAGAACTAAAAAATAGGGATATGAAGAACTAAAGGTATCTTTTTAGATGGACTGTGGTATGATGTCACACACCATCTCTCTGCCTTGTTCTCCAGTGTCTTGTTTACCAAGCCAGGCCGGGTGCGTGTGCACGTACGTGCATGTGAACAGCTGCCACTCAGAGCACAGCCCAATAAATGCCACTGCCAGGGTAGTGTAGCGTAAGAGCAATATGGCAGACAGCCCGTCCAGCGGATCGGAACATTCTCTTGCTAACAGCATTATAAAGTTAGGAGTTACTTACTTCTTCACTAGACATGTTCCTCTGAAAGGTGATGCTATTTTAATGTGTTTTTATCCTTTGCAAATATGTGCATATGAGGCGAAAGGTGAGAAGGATAAAGGAAAGGGGGTATTGCAGGTAGAGAGTTGCAGCTTGTTACACCTCTTGTTTGGGTCTACAGACAGAGCTCAACAGCCCACCTAGTGGTAAAATTTCACTTATTACTCCTTTAACTACCAGACCACCAAACAGCCTAATTTTCAGTGGTTTTATTTACAATTTAAAAGATACATGGGTAATATTTAAAATCTTTACTGGTGTAAGGGTTCCACTTTTAGAAATGTATGGCTGGATGTTTCTGTTATGTTAAAGGCACACCCAAAGAAGTCACTCGCCCTCACAGAGCAAAATTCTGTTAAAAAAAAAGACTCAACAAAAGGTGCTGAGGCTAAAAAGTCAAAGGTTATAGCTCATCTTTTTAAAGGTGGTTCTTGATAAATAATCATTTCTGGACAAATAAAGACACAGATTGGCCAATCTGAAATAGCCATAAAAGCGTAGAAGAAGATTTTTATATTTCAATGGCAATTTGTTTGCCCACATAGACAAACTGACCTGTTTTTTAAGAATGGGGAAAAAATACAATTAGCTAATTATTTGAGACAATAGCACCATTGAGGGAGATAAAAAGGAACAATCTTTCAGCACTCCTCTCCGCCTAATCCTCCATACAGGCTGACCACACCTAACCGTAAAAGAAACCTAGCTTTACAAAGGAATATTTGTATGGACAATGGCAGCCACTAAGCCATGCCAAAGGAGATTGTGCAAGCACGTAATGATTTAACATGAATGCGCTGTGATTCAGCAAAACCTGTCATTTGTCAATCGACTTAAACCTGTGCTTTTCAGGTTTTCAACAAGAAGGAATAAAAGGACAAGACACGATAATTTTATTTTAAAGCTTGTTGTTACTCAAAATAAAGCGATTACCCCAATTCAAACAAGTTATATAATGGAAGTTCATCTGTTGTAATGTGCACAATGCTTGGAATTAGTGCTTTGAAACGTTTGCATCTGATGACCTGAGTGCAGAGGGACAAAGGCACATTTTTCTTGAGAACACAACCAGTAATGCTGTTGGTACATCTAAGCTATTGGGCCATAAATAAGATGAGAAAAAAATTGACTTACCTGTCAAAAGACAAACAGGACAGGTAACAGTACATAAGGAAAACAACTTGCAGTTGCTAAGCAACAGGCAAACAAATAGTACACAGTAAAGAAAAAGAGAAAAAGTGGTTAGGTGTAAATCACCCTGAAGGGACAAGGGCCCAGTCACTGCAGCAGCGAGCCAGTTTCACAAGAGAGGCCCAGCCAAGTATCATGCAGCACAGAATACCAGCAAGTAATCGTTTACCTTTTGTTCTCTTTTGCTCTCTCCTCTTCTGCCTCTAGATCATGTTATCCATTAATCTCTGTCTTTTTTACTTCCAAATCTGGGCAGTATGAGGAAACTGCTTTCTGAGATGTTGTTTTTTTTATGGTATAATGACTTACAGCACTTGTCTTCCGTTCTGTTTTAAGGGTGTAATCTTTTAGATTTCAACAACGGCAGAAACTGCTCTGGAGCCAGAAGATGAGTGAATGAACTTTCCTTTTAAGTGTCATCGCCCAAAGAACACTTTGCAAATCCTATTACTTTTGCATGAATGATGTTAACAGATACAGTTGACGCCTTGCTGCTCTTCCAGTCTGAGCCAAGGAGTTAAATGCATTATTGCGGTTTATGCATCGGCTTCACCTTGCACCTGAATTGAATTGTATAAGCTGCTCCGGAACGTGACAAGTTAAAAAGGTCAAATGAAGGGAATCCGAGACACAGGTATCCGCTGTTAACCGTGGCTTCGGAGTATCAGTGCTGAGGTGAGGTGATACTTGTTTGGTTTCGATGCAGTTCCTCTTGGCCGGGTTGACCAGGGACATTCCTCAAATGAGTGCTTCACACTTTAACATAGCTGCACACACCCTTGTCACTTGTTTAATTCAAACCCACAGGAACAGCAAAATGACCTAATGTGTTTCTCCTCTTCACGGTGTTCACCTGGGGAATGTGAATGGAAAAGAGTCGGGCCACAGTGATGCTAAGCGTTTTGCTTTTATCAGCACCTCTGGATCGCCTAGGTGTAAAAGGCATATACAGCTCATCATACACAAGCCCGTTGCAACACTTGCAGTATGACACTGAGCGATTTACTGTTCATTGCTTCTCCTTAAAACGTCTGTTCTGTGGTGAGTCAGGTAAGGAACGTTTACATAAAAAAAGGTGCATTGAGTTTGTTTAATAGATTTGTCTTCACAAGAGGAAAATAAAAAAATGGCATATTCCTAGAACCTCAAAAACATTCAAAGAAATAATTTATCCTATTTTTAGGCAGAGTCAAGAGATTTTATCAAAACTAGTTTGCTGGGAATTTCAAAGAAATATCATATCTATAAACACCTCATTTAAAAACTGGAATGCTCAACATTTTTACATTCACTGTAAAAAGAACCATGGAATGTCATGAACTGCTGATCCCTATCTCCAGCAGTCCTTGGGTAAGTGGCAGAACCCAGAACCTTCTACCTGCAAGGCCAAAAGTGCTAACAAGTGTGCCCATGTCAGAAAGGGTTGCCAACCTTCCCAAGGCATCCCAACAACTTTACCCAAATGCTCAGTCGGTGCAGTGTTTAGATAAACTGCAAAGACTCAAATATCAACATGCTAGGCTTGAAAGGAGGGTAAATGTTACACTTTATGACTGTGCAAATATAAAACGTCTGAACAAGTTTAGCTGGTTAGGGAGGGCTGCTATGCGAAAGCTTCTTTTCTCTAAAATGAACACAGCAGCATTTGACTTCTGGAACAATGTCCTTTCGAAAGACGATATTAAAGGACATATGTTTTTCCATATAGACATCACCTTGTCTGGGAACAAACAAACACAGCATATCAGCCCAAATATCTATTACTAACTGTGAAACAATGGTGGTGGAGGACTGACGATTTGGGCTTGTTTTGGAGGCAATGAACCAGGCACACAAGGGCTATTACACTCTTCTCTGTATACTGGTTCTCTAGAGTCAAAGGTCCATCATCGGGACTGGGATTGGAAATTCAGTTACGAAACAGAACATTTATCCCCAACACAACAGTAAATCTACATCTGAAGTGAGAAGACTGGACGTGCTGCAATGCTCTCGTTATTAAGTCCCCCTCCTGATGGAAATGCCATGGTAATATCGTAAAAGGGTTTTATAGAAACATTTTATTTGAACCTAGGTTTTAATGACAGGTGTATCAAAATTGTTCCATAATGATGACATGTAAAAAGTTGTACAGAACACAACTCATTCAGGCTACTTAATCATTGAGTATACTTATTTTTTATTTTTTTTGCACTCATGCTTTTCATTTCCACTTCCTCTTTGTTTAATAAATACTGAACATGTTGAATTTGGTGTGCATTTTTCTATTCACTGGAGGCTAGATTGAACAATTTTGGAACCAGGTAAATACCAGATAATTTTTATTATGTTCTGATCTCTAAAACCCCAGACTTTCTTTTCACCCTGACTGTACACCCAGCCGGATGTTTAACGTCAACGTCTTATTTAAAGTTCATTCACATAAAGGGAAGCCTCCTGGCTGGTTTTCTCGGTCACCTTATAGCTCCTCACCCCATGTGGGCCGGGTGTTTTCAGCCCAGCTGCTGGCAATATCACTCGGCACCAGCGACACAGTGCCGTGCTGCAGAGTGAGCTAATGGGCTCTGGGTTACTTCATCACACTTCTAAGTACAGCTTCATTTAAGTGAAGCCACAATGACTGCAAAGGCACTAATAAAGCCGTTCAGAGAGAAAGAGAGGGAGCGTCCCCGGAGAGTCCGCGGCTCTACTTGTGAATTGTTGACAAGTCTTTCCTAGAGGCCCAGGTGTATCCTTCAAATCCAGCTTTCACTCCTCTGCGCTGCCCATTCAGATGCTCTGTGAGGGCTTTTAAAATAAGTCGTGCAGATGTAATAACTCAACTCAGCTCTCTAAATTAAAGGCCGGGTTTTTCCCCCTTTGACTTTTTATCCGGTTCTGCTGTTTTATGCGGAAAGTCGTTTTAGTTTTTTTTTTTTCCCGTTTTTGCATCACCAGCAGTTAAGTCATTATTCACGAGAATTAGATGTGAAAACACAAGCTCTACATTAAAATGCATGAGGTTGTTTGATGCAAATGGAAAGCACTAAATGTAAAGGTGAGCATTCAAAGAATTTTCTGGCTGTGCCAAAAAAAAGAGACTTTTATTGCTTATATGTTTGGCTCGGCTGTTCCCCTCCTTCTCTTTTTAATGTTATGGTATATATGTCTTGGGAGGATTTGCTGCAAAGATGCCGCACTTCTTTAAGGATTTATGAGAAATTTACACACCTGGCCCTGATGACATTTTTTTTTTTTTTTGCCAGAAATTCAAACATGGCCAGAAAAAAAGTACAAAACACCATGCAGCATATGCAAAAGAATTTCCTTTAACTTCAGCCTGGAAACTTCTTGCAGCCTGCTTGCGCAACTAAATGCTTTTCCTCAGAAGCATTCGCTGTCTTTGAATTAAATGGCAATTAGACAACTGACAGACAAATCACAGCGTCTGTGAATGTATGCTTAGCCTGACCATGCAGTAGAGTCGGGGGTGAACAGAGGAGTATACATTTACCTATCTGCAAAAAAAAGACAGATGGTAAGAGATGCGATGCCTATAGGATCACAAACAATGTCTAGTTTTAATAACTTCAACTGTCATTACCTCACCTTGCCAGTCTGCATTGCTGCTATTAATTCATCAAGTGTTTATAAAGGTAGTCAAAAAGGAATGAGGAAATAATCCATATTTGTATTTTTATGGTAATTTCCCGTAGAGAGCAAACTCGTTATTCCGAGAGGCAGGTCAGACCAATGAGATCAACGTTTTGGCATTAATTCTCAGGACTGGACATGCTCCGCTCCCATCCTGCCAGGTGAATTGAAGTGTCTTTATCTTACACGAAGAGGATGTTGTTCTTTTCCGCTGCTCAGTGTTGTTTTACCCTGCTACTGCCACGCCAACATTTCCAAAAAAGTCACAGATTCAAATCCTCGCTTATCAATACATGTCAGTCACTGTTACATTTGGTGGAAACTGACAAAAAGATGGAGAGGGAATTTGGAGCCGTTGCTAAGGAATGATGCTCAGTACACATAACAAAAGGAAGAAATACATTTAAACCTGTTTCCACCTGAATACTGCACGTCAAGAGCACTCCCAACAATCAACATCAGAATATAAAGTATTGTTTTAAGGGAAAAGGCATTAAATCCCTGAAAAAACAGTGGGATTAAATATTAATGTACAAAATGCTTTTTAACATTCTATTTAAAAGTAAAACATGAATATCAATCAAATTGATGTATTTCAACATTTTTCGACAGAAAAACAACACCACTAAATTTTTTAGCATCTGACTCGGGTGTTTTCTAAATGATATGACACAAAGAAGTTTAAAAATCAATGACTGCTCTAAAGTGAGGATAAACAATGGAGTTATTCTTAAAAGGTTGTATCATGTCTACATATACTGTTTCCCTTATTTGATCTTTGCTTTTATTCTCTTTTGAAAGCTGTGGTCTTGGTTTTTTGCACTAGTGCTCATGTACCTCTTTTCAGGTGGAAAACAAGCCCACTGTGACACTACAGCTATAGCTCACTTTTATTAAGCTTTGAATGATGATTTGCAAAAAAGAAAGAAAAATAGTTTCCAATACCCTGAATGCATGGTTAGCATTTATTTGTATGAGCAGGGCCACATCTGAGCTGGTGCCTGTCTCTAGCAGCTATTGGGCAAGATGCAGGGTACACCCTGGAAAGGTCACCAATCCATCACAGGGCAACGCGGACACATATGGCACAAACAAACATGCACACGCTCACTCTCGTGTCAAATGTGTCAAATTCTCGTGTAGGTCCTTCTACACACTACAAAGAATCCCTGTTACAATTTGTGACTCTAAGTTGTGGGTCTCTGTATTGGGCTCAGACGTGACCTGGTCATGATTTTTTGTGTCTCATGCCAAAATGGGTACAGAAAGAGAGAAGGTGGCTTGTGATGGAATGCTTGCACGTATTTGAAATATTCAATATTTATGCAAGATGCTCTGTCACAGTATAAGCATACTATCTATCTTCATGTGGTTTGTTCTGCTATATATAGTTTAGATTGTGTTCATATGCTCCCTTGAAATTCCAGAAATAAAATCCTTCCACATATAAGATAGATAGATTATACTTTATTGCCCCCATAAGGGAAATTTGTCTTGGACTACATGTGCTAAAAAGATATATATATATATATATATATATATAAAGTTCTGTATAAGTTACCATTGTACTTGAAAGTCAGCTTTTAAACATACACATTTGTAAAAATAACAAAAATGTCCAGTGAAATCAAGATTGCCAAAGAGAAAATTGGAAACTTACCACATCTTCGCAGACAAAAAATCAAAAGTCTTTTCAAATGTTGTGCAATGTAATTTCGCATCTACTAGACCTTATCGGTTCATCTGTGTGCTAGGCATCAAATTAAAAAATTGACTTCAAAACAAAATCTTATGCAGAACTGCAGAGGTCATAATAACTTTCTGAGAAGGCAGTGGCTCAGGAGCTAGGAATTCGTCCTGTAAGCAGTGAGTTGTCGGTTCTTAGGCAACACACTTCACCTACCTTACCTGCTGCCAGTGGTCAGATGTCCTGTATTGTATGGCAGCCCTGCTTCTGTCAGTTGCCCCCAAAGCCGCTGTAGCTTACCACTGTCAGCGTGTGAATGTGTGTACGAATGGGTGAATGACTTTGGAGTCCTCGGACGTGATAAAGCGTTATACAAGTACAGTCTATTTGTCATTTCTAGAGCCACATGTTCTGAGGCATGTACAGAAGAGTTCTTCAGCTGATAGAGATGTAGAGATCTTCTGCATAGCTCTTATTTCAAATGCCTAACTTTTGGTGTCATGCTATTTAGTGGACCATTTACATAACTATTGCTTTTAATTGCCCTGATTTATGTACCATGCACATCTTCTGCATGCAATTCTATGTGTTGCAACAGATGCTTTTTTCTCTCTATACATACCCTTAGTTCTGATCTTGTGGCGTTTAATGTTCTGTGCAAATCTTAATCAATATGTCATAGAAGTACAGATTTAGACAGGGGCCGGACATTGTTTTCAATAAAGAAACCATTCCATGAGAAATATAGCTCACGCACAGCTGTTTTAAAATGTTCTGTATTTCAAAAGCCTAACATATAACTAACAAAAAAAACACAACACCTACAATTGTGTGGTGCTAAATGTTGTTTTTGCACTAACATGACTAATTCTATCATCCATCAACACATAATGATTTCCTCTGCTGCATAGCAAGCCCGCACTGGAGTAAACTTGTGCATATCAACTGAAGCCTTGCATAAAGGTCCATGTACGTGTGTGTTTGCAGTTATTGCTGACAGTAACTTTTTTGACCCATTTCATTTCTTGTGGTGTCCTGTACCTTATTAGGTATTTCTGTCACCCTGTGCCTCTTCGTTTTCTCATTTTAGTGTCCTACAATTCAGGTTTTTATCAATCACCAATTTGTAACATTTTCCTGTCATTGGAGAAGTAAATTTTTTACCAGGCCAGTTCACATCACAGCATCATCTGAGGTCACTTTGGTGAACAGCAGATTCTAGATGTCAGAGGTTTAAAAAAGACATGTTGCACCTGCTTGCTGCTCATGGAGGCTTCAGTTACAAGCGCATAATGAAAACAGTGATTCCAATTGTTTAGCTTTTTACTTTTCCTGCTTGACTGGTCTTTTTGTCTGCAAAATTACAGCAGTGAGCACAAAAAATGTCCTATCATAAGCAAGCATGTACTTGCCTGATTAGATGTTCTGAAACATAAACAGAACCTGGTCTCTATCGGGGGACTGGATAATTTTTGGTCTTGTTAGCAATGTTGCATTGCAGCAAGAGGGTCCTTGGTGTGAATGCTGGCTGAGGTCTGCCTCGAGTTTCTACATCCATCCCCATGAATTTATGGGTTCTCTATGTGTATTCCAAAAACAAGTGTGTTAACTAAATTTGTTTTTTTGATTGCCCTTAGGTTTGAATGTGTTTATGCAAATGGTTATGCAGTGTGAGCTCTCCAAAGTGTGCCACTCCTTATTCCCCCTGGAGATGATCATTAGGTACTTGATAACCATGCACGGATTAAACATAACAGGTTTCATTAATAAGGTTTATTTGTATGTGATTCTCATTGAGATAAGGTTTCATTGTCAAGAGACTTGTTTCTGTCATGATTCCGATGTGTGGTTATGTTCTGCGTATGAGTGAGCTGGGATGACCATCAGGCAAACAATGATTGTCCTGCAGTGCCTTAAATCTCCAGCAAAATAATCACCAAAGTCAAGGCAACCTACCACAGCTCAGCCACGCCTCTAAGCCTGGAGGGGAGCTCACAAAACCACATTCACAAACCATGATCATAAAAATTTAGTTTGAAAACGAATATTCCCTTTGTTTAATCATCAATTTGAGCTGAAATAAATAAGATAAAATTAAGCCAAACACAGGCCGAATCTGTTGGAAGACCAAGCTTACACTTTTTGCACGCAAATCCAGTAAGGGGAGATTATTTGTATTTCAGTAATTCAAAGTGCTGTACATAAACAGAACCTAAGTAAAGGAATTATACAGAGGAAAGCACCATGCAGTGAAATAGTAGCAGCAGGTCATGATTTAAGATAAGTTGTCTTCACCCAAGACTTCTCTACAAAAGTATCTACCAAATATATAATAGCATCCCACATTTTCAATTTCAAAAATAGATTCCAGATCTCCAATGTTGTGCCGAAACGGCACAAAAGCAAAGGAGGTCTGCCTGGATTTTTTTTCTATCTAACCATGTATACCTTCTCATTTTGGTTGTTTGGACAGACATAACCAATATGCTGTAGTTACAATTTGTGTTTATTTCCTTCTTTACAGCAAAAGTAAGACCTTTTTTTGGTAGTTTTCTTTTGTTTTTGCCTTTATATATCATTTACTCAGGCCCAGAAAAATCTACTCTCAAATTTTCACATTCATATCATCCTCCAGGACCTCCATGTTAGTTGCAAACAAGATTAGCAATTTAGGCATTGTACAAGTTGAGAACATGCCTTATAAAGTTTTTTTTTTTTTTTTTTTGGGCTTCAGAGGTTAAACAAACTCAGGGTTTCAGCACTTTTACATTACAGTCCTCTGGGAATTTGTACCAGATAAGTGGCAACATCTGACTTGAAACTGCCGACCTGTTCCCAGTGCCAGCAGAGCGAGAACAGTATCCAACAGGAGTCATTTTTCCAGGGGGTGCACACAAGCACTAGCAAGCCGACTAGCTAGAGCAGGATGAGGACAGGGACAATACAGGAAAAACAAAGAAGTCGCTGCAGCAAACAAACACATGCAGGTGGAGAAACAAGATGAGACATCCTGGGAGGGAGTGGTTGAATAAGGCAGGTATAAGTTGGAAGAGGAGCAGGTGGAATGACTTGAGGGCAATTAGTGACAGCAGCAGGTGGAGCTGATTAATTGCAGAGTGGTGGTAGAAAAGGCGACTCGAAAGGGTGGGGCATGGATAAATAATCAGTCCAGAATAATCCACAAACAAAAATAATAACCTAAAATCATGACACTGAGTGGTCTAGAGGATCAATACACTGACAAGTCCATAATGTATTTTGGTGCTAGGCCATTCAGTGATTTAAAGGCTAACAAAAGCATTTTAAAGTCTATTCTCTGAGATACAGAGAGCCAGTGTACGGATTTTAGAACAACTGTAACATGCTCTACTTTCTTAGTCTTAGTGAGGATGCGGGTAGCAGAGTCCTGGATGAACTGCAGCTGTCTGATCTACTTTTCTGGCAGACCTGTGAAGACACCGTTGCAGTAATCAATTCAACTAAAGATAGATGTATGGATTAGTTTTTGGAGATCCTCCTGAGACATTAGCCCTTTAATTCTGGAAATGTTCTTCAGGTGATTGAAAGCTGACTTTAGATGTCTCTGAAGCTTTAGGTGTGAGGGCATCAATACACTGTGATTTCTGGCCTGATCAGTATTTAATAGCTGAACCAGCTGAAGCTCCTAACTCTTGATCGTTCCTGTGTTCATACAAAACATTTTCTACAGTTATATTTTAACTGTAGAAAATTTTGGCACATCCATGCAGTGATTTCTTCTAAGTATTTATTCAGCATTTGAATGGGCAATATGGTGATGTAGAGCTGTGTATCATCTGCATAGTTATGGTAACTGATGTTGTTTTTTATAATCTGAGCTAGAGGGAACATGAAAGAGCAAACCGGTGTTGGTCCCTCTTGGGCCCATTTGCTTTTGGGGTTCTATTGGGCATCTGTGGTGCCCTTGCGGTGTCTGCCTCTGCGCTTTGGTGGCAGGTCTTTGGCTCCTCACAACCACTATTGAGCATTTTTCTTATGGATAAACCTTACATACATGAGTGCACTCTCATAAACACTTACAGATGCTGGGATCCAGGTGCTTACAGATTCACTTCCATACAGAAAACCCCTATTATTATCTTTAGCTGTCAGATTATGCATCTCATATTAACTAATACTGGATATTCTTCAGTGATGTTATCAAGGCGTTGGTTGTTTGTACCTGTAATATTTTATTCAATGGTTTTGCTGTTCTTTTTATATATCTCTCTGCAGGTGTAGAAGCAGACTCCATGGATGTTTTCTTATTTTCTCCTTTTCCTCTTTGTGTCACCTCTTCTCCCTTTTAGCATTTTATCAAATTTTTTCTCTTCTTTTTTTCCTCTTTTTCATTACCGTTTTTGTGTCCATTGAACATTAAATAGTCCCAGGTAAACTCTAATAAAGCTATTTGCATATATAAATCAAGCGGGGCACTATAGTGAAAGCAGCCATGCTCCACTTGTTCTTCCTTTTTTAACTTTAACATGTCACTTTTATAAGATCTTAATGACTATTTGCACAAGCTTTTGCTTCTCAGTTGCTGTCAGCCCATAATAACAGGACCATTGAGCAACATATTTGATGTGTATGGAGGTTTTCATGACATTTATGACTTTTAAGCATCCTAGTCTGTACCGGAGGCTTCTGTTTTAAAGACCATGGTTGCAAAATGGTTGTCTACGCCTTGCTCCTTTGATTGACACCTCTTTTGGTCAATTGCGTTGATCTATGGTTTCTCCAGATTCTCCAGCTCACTTCTTAAACTCCATCCTCCTCCTCTTGTTTTCACACAAGTTGCTCAGGCCAATACAATTGGCCTGAGCAACTTGGATGTATACATGGATGTATTACTTCTGGGGGTGGAAATTTAAATCCCCACGGCACTGGCATGAGTAAAGCAACATTTGCTGTGCCTGGTTTGCGTCCTTGTGCGTAAAAGTCATTTGTCTGTGTTAGGCACTTACTTTTTTCCTTCTGTATTAAATAATTTTAACAGTGAATCTGTTGACAGAACATGATACCTCTGGAAATTACCTTTCATTAGAGTCCTCACTGATGTCTCAAAGTATAAGTAAACAGGAGTTACAGCCTTTTGAAGTTGGCATCTCCAATTTGGCACAGTTTTGATGCATTTGGACAATTGTTGGAGAACACCAAGGCATATTCACAGAAAATAAAAAAGGTTATGAATAGTAATCTTTAATGCCATTGACTTAAAATTTGAACTTGTCATATAAAACACGTCTCCTTTGGATCCTTTATTCTTTCATCCAGAACCTCCTTGTATCAGTCTGAAGCTGCACGATAAACAAGAAAGTGAAAATAAAAATCAGAATATAAATAAAATGCCTAATTTATGTGTGTTCCAATTTCAATAACTAAAAACAGATTATCAGTACAACAAACTAGACTGATTAGGTTATAATTTAAAGTGTTACCTTTACAAAGACACCAAGCTTTTGCATCTACTACAAAGGATTCAAGAACAGCATCTAATTGAATCTGGGTATGTTTTTAGGCATTTTGGTGACCGTTAAGGGGTATTGCACAGTATGTTTTCCCATCTGATGAGTCTTTTTCCTCTGTTGTACAGCCCAACCTTAAATTTAGCTGTTTTCCATATTGTGTTTTTCCATTTCTGAGTCTTCTCTAGGAATGTTCATTCGTCATTTTTTTTTTCCATGAGGGTTTTTGATTTGTCTGAATGTTAAGTGTGCATTCATAACATTTGGTCTCACCAAAATTTCAATACGCCTGCATATTGACAATAAAGAGTCTTGATTATTTATTGATGTTTGGCAAAGTTGCAATAGCGTAAATGCATATTGGCTTAAAATATAGCACGACTGAAAATCACTACAAAAGAAAATAGACATAAGGGACCAGGAGTCTTAGAATAGCAAATTTATGCGACAGCATTTATTTTCTAAAAAGTTAAAAGAGATATTTACAGTCTCCGCCTCAAGGCAAAGGGTTTGCAGCAGAGGAAGAGAGAAAAGCACATATTCATAACTGTTAGAAAACAGAGCCCTTCCTCCGGGCTTGAGCCGGTGATAGACTTACACCCATTGACTGATAAGGAGGAGGGCATCTTTCAACATGCATTTCCCTTGAGGGCTTTTCTTAAAGAAACATACAATTCACCATTCAGAGGAAAATTGGGTGTTACACACATCCATCTACCTCTGGAGCAGCACACAGGTTTGCAATAGTTTAAATAAAAGATAGCCTGTCAGCCTTGTGTGGAGGAGGTGACATGCTGTCAGCAAATAAGGGCAAAACTCTGTCCATCAGGCAATAAAACACAAGAAGGTTGACAGAAAAGCTCTATGAGCCATATTCATGTATGTGGTGATTTAAGAAAATAAATAAAAGGACAACAAGACAAACTGCAGCTAAGAAAGAAAGCTGGCAGGCTCCCAAGTGTTGTCTGGCACACATCCATATGGAATGATGCAATAGTGGGATGAGTAGTTGCTGGAGAAAAGTTGCAGGGTGTTGGTGGGATAGGGGAGGTGGGGGAGGGCGGCATTGGAGCAGGTGAAATGTAACAATGGCAGGATTATGCACTAAAGTTAGAGAAACTCCTGTTAGTGGCCAGTCACAAAACTTTGTGTTGTTTTCTCCTTTTCTTCCTGATGGTATGTGTTCATAGAGAATTTCCTGAAAACACTGCTCTGTTATCCCAGTCAATCTGACAAGGAAACACCAAACAACTTTTCTTTCCCGTAGTTCAGGTGATCAGACAGATCTAAACTCCGATTTGACAATGCTATATCCTCTGCCACCACAAGGGGGCATTGGATGGTTTGGTTTGCAATAGTGAGCGCCTCAGAAACCCCCCCAAAACAAAACAAAACAAAAAAAAAAAACGAACGGCACTGATTTCTCTCAATAAATCAGTCAGCTGACCAAGCAGTTAATCAGTCAATCCACCATCTAATCAATAAATCAATCTTCACATTGCAAATTACATACCTTTTGGAGACACACTTCTGGAACCTCAGAGGACAAAAACGAGCGAAGGAACATGCAGACCTTGTGAAAATTATACCTTTGTTTCTATGTGACAAATTTAATGAGAATAACAAGAGGAAGACGATGCAGCTACAGGTTTCCCCTTGTAATTTTATTTTACGGTTAGATGCTTCTATAATGCATCTGGGTCTGTCGTAAAACCAGGTTGTCCTTGTTCGAAACAGGATCTGAGCAGAAACACATTAAGTGACCCAAGAAGTCTTAAACTGAACTGTTTATACAGCAACCGATAATAATAATGCACTGACTCATGAAAGAGTGACTGCTGCAGGAAACTCACAATAATCTCTTTCTTTTTTACAATTAGGTGAGAACATGTGGATGTTAGTTTTGTTTTGCCATGGGAAATGTTTGATGCCACAGAAGGAAAAATGTTTCCACATACACAAAAAACATAGTTTCGTTTTGTGTATATTTCTTTCCCAGACATTTTATTTCACTTAACCTAACCTTAACCTTATCTAAGAAGCTGATAAGTTACTCTTTTAACAGCAGATACGCTCTAAATGTTCCCCTGTTCACGTGACAGATCCCTGTAATATAAAAAAACTGAGAGCATTATTTATTATATTCAAAACATTAAGCACATATAATGTCACATTTATCCTGTACAATTCAATTAATTGGATTAATTCTAAATTAATTGTTTGTTGACCAGCTGTTTGACTTGATATGAGTGTTGGGACTTTCCCAGTAGAATCTTAATTTGCCCACTCTGCTTTACTTATCCTCTCAGCATTGTTAGGTGGATTTAGACGTATGCTTGGCGGTACCAATACTTTGGCAGGAATCTGCTAGTTTTGGGTCAAAACCGACTAGCTGATATTTGCATCCACCTTGACAAAAAGTGTAATTGCAACTGAAGATAAGTAACCCCATATCATATCATAATGCTGTAGCTAACACAATTCACTTTGGGTGTGGTGCTCTTTCAGTGGAATTGATTGTTGTTTTCAGATCAAACATACCTTTAGTAATGATGGCCCATAATTTCAAAATTAGTTTAATCAAAGCATAACACAGTCTTTAACATAGCTTTGGGAGATCTTAGCTACGCCTGGAACTGTTTTTTTTTTTTTTTGTAGAAAAATAATTTGATCTGGCTAATTTGCGCCTCAGTCCAGACATTTAAAGACAACAACAGTATATACTCACATACATAACACAATCAGTGCTTGATGGAAATTCTTGGAGCATCTTCAGTGTTTCTGTTGGCCTCTTGGCAGCCTCACTGTCCAGTTTTAGTTTTGTATTTTCAGCAATTTTGATTGCATGTACAGTTTTATATCACTATTGTCACAAATTTTCCCCAGTTACTGATGGCTGTTCTCATTATGCCATGGTGTAAACTGTACTCTATATAATGCTGATTATGTGTCTCTGTGCTCTCGTTTTGTACTCTTCTTCTTGCTGATAGACTTTCTACCATTAGATTCAATCATCCTTTTAACTATCAAGTCATCCTCCGCCGTATAAAACCAAACAGTTAGTTTTACTGGGAACACATTTAAAATTACAGCATGAGAGCCGGAAAAAGAAACATAATTTAACATCACCGTCTTTGTGCCAGGTAGTCCAATATTTGTTACTGCTCACAGTTTCTGAAGTATTTAAAGCCATTTTTTAATGGTTGCAGGGGGAAACATTATCCTTAAATCCTACGGGTGAACTGAGCTCAGACCTCAGAGTCCTGCCAACACACATGCACCTAACCTAGTTTAATATCCAAGTAACATTATGACAGACTAAGTCAGTTCATTGGCTCTCACTGGCCACATGAGGGAACAGAGACACATTTGGAGAGAATGGTTTCATTTATGAAGCTGGTTGTAAAAGGTTTGTGTTTGGGGACGGTGGTGCTCCAGGGTATTAAAAATACCTGGGCAGGGGGGAGTTGTGCATGTCAAAGCTGTAGTGCTATTACGGTAACCCTTCCAATCTGCATTGGAGAATGTTTACTTTTCATTGGTCTTAAAGGAATGAGCCTCAGCAGCTCAGAGATGCATATTAAAATATACAGCAAATTTCTTTTTTCATTTAATGGACTGAATTTATATAGGTTTCCAATATAGCCACATTCACCCAATAACACTTACGGAAACGCACACATTCATGCACCGATACGCAAATCAGTGGGGTTAGGTGCCTTGTCCAGGGGCACATCAATAAGTGACAAGGGCAAGCTGGAATCAAACACACGATTTTTCAATTGCAAGCAAACTACTTTTGTCGTCAAGCCACAGTCCCACTCAAATAATTTTTTGTGGCATAGGTAAAAAAAAAAAGATGAGAAACATTTTCAATAAGCTTGAAAGTCAAAATGAAGTCCCCTTCATTTCCTTTTGTCTTTCCTATTGGATGTACAAAAATAGTACCAACATCAAATGTAGTAATCATGTTCAATATGCAATCATCTTTACAGCTGTTTTTCAGTTGTGTTCACATGTGTAACTAATGATTGTTATGTTAATTTCCATATCTGAGGTCAAGACATATGTAAAATGTATCAAACAAAATTAAAACAAAGCAGCTCAGAAAACACACACAATATGTCAAAGAGTGGTGATCCTATATATGGGAAGTCTATTGTAACTTATTGTATATTAAAAGAAACAATACAATGCCCCCCCCCCAAAAAAAAAAAAAAAAAGAAAACAACAACAACTAACAAACAAACAAAAACAACAACAACAAAAAAGTGAAAGTACAGTACCAAGATTCTAATTGTTTAACAAACCTGGCCCAAAAAGGCTGAAGCCACTAGAAAAGTCACTTGTTGAATTTCACAAAGCTCAACACTATTTTCTGCACAGAGGATGTATGGGAAAAGTAAGAGTACCCCACCTATCATCCTATTCTATTCAGAACAAATTCATAATTCATTTGCTTGTTTTACCAAGATCTTTAGGTTTCCTAACTCTTAAATAAATACAATTCTTGATATTTGCCCTTTAAATTGACTTTCCAGGTTTCCTCCAACAGACAACAGTTCTAAATAGTTCGTTTTACAAACAAAGCTCAGACACATTTTATGTCCACAGTGAAAACATAGGCACTAAAAAAGGTTCCTCATGTGGAGTTAAATTTGAGCTTAAGAAGATATAACAACCTGTAAAACTAAATGTACTCTGTCAAGATTGTTTTCCCATTTATCTTTGGCTTCTAACTTAATTTTATACATTAGCGTATACCAATTTTCTTTTCACTGATGATACAGCTCATATGAGGTTCATTGTCATTGACAGAAGATCACATTAGTCTCCATTCCCTTAGAATTCCCAATTCAACTTCAAATAGGCATGGAATGAATGACAGGAATAGACCTCAGCTTTCACATTAAAGTCCTTTTTCCCTTTATAGAGAACCGGGGGATTTGCAGCGTATTAAGCCATTTTGCTTCACCGTCATTTGGCAATTACATGTCTGTTGAGAGAAAATAGGATGGAAATCCTTGTGAAGGAGATGAAAGGCCGTCTCGGCTTCAGAGGGACTGAGCTGCAACCCAGGACTGTGTTAGCCATGGTGGTCTCTTTTCCCCTGGCTAATTTTCTCTCATCCCTTCCCTTTTACACTCTCACTTTCTTCTTAGCACTGTTTGCCACAAGTGGATACCCTCTTGAACTCTTTTTCGCAGCCCTCTCAGCTCGGTGCTGGAGCCCTCTCTGTGAACCATGAGCCAGTGGCCACCTTTGAGCGTGGCATTGAACTGCTGTGATCTAAAAGCTATAAAATGCCAAATAAAATCTATGAACACCAATTGCCAGACAGCAAAAGCTTATATGCCACAGTGGATCATTATTATGGACTGAATGATGTCATAGCTGTGTAAAGCGATGATATTTTTCATTTTCTCCATTTTTCTAAGACAAATCTCCTCGTTTTATCTGCAACTGTCGTTGATGATGTCATGTCTGTTATTCTATAAACCTTGTGCAACAGCTTAACAACCTAAAAGTGTGTTAAATTAAGTCTAATAATACAATACAGTTGCTGGTAAAAGAATATGAATAAAGACAATTAATTGATCTACATTAGTGCCTGTGGTGATGATTAACTCCCAGGCTCACTGTGAATTTGTACTTTTTCTTTTCTATTAACCTATTTTAGCAAGCATTCACAAGTGTCAAAATAAAAATAAAATATACCCCTAAAAGGGGATTCAGGCAAAGATTTTAGATTCAAATATGCTTTTAGGAACAATTAAATAATTGTGCACTTACCCACACAACCCCAGCAGTAAATCTGGAATATTTTCCTGTTCTTTCTGCAAGCTAAGTAATAATTTGATGTAGAGTTCTGTTCTAGCCATGTGTGCATAATAATAAGTCACTCTAGGAAACACTGAGCAGGTAGTAATTAGATTGAACAGTCATAAATCGTTCTTTTGAGTGTACACGTTAGGAGCATTTTGCAACACAGGCTAAAAGGTTTCTGTTTTCTATCCATGCAGAGTCATAAATTGTGGTTTGAAACACATCCTCTGTGATGGGTCCTGTTTAGATGTCGCTGACTGTTTATTATGTGTAGCCGTTATCTGAACAAAGAGGCTCTTTGTAGGTCTTCCCTTCTTGTCTTGCTCTTTTGGCTGTGTCACCCACACACACACACACACACACACACACACACACACACACACACACACACACACACACACACACACACACACATCGAAGATGCACCCTTTAAGTTATTGCATAACTTAGGAAACCTAAGCGTTCCTTCTTATCAGAACATTCAACGGTGCTGAAGGAGATGACCGTGTTGGCTCATAGGTCTCTGGGCTTTGGTTATCGCTGGCTTTTCTGTGTGGAGTTTGCACCTGAATGTGAAGTTTTTTTTTTCAGAATACACCAGTTTCAAATCACAGTCCAAAAACACGCATGCTGAGTTAAGTGGTGATTTGGTTCTGAATCGATCCTGTGAATCATGGGTCGGTTCTATGCTGGACTGAGGGTCTGTGAGCAAAGCTGTCCTCTAGCATCTTAAAACAGCCTCAGTCTCAAAAACAGCCGTTTATCGGAACGTTACTTTTTGTTTAAACCTTTAACCGTCTTCACGTTCACATCGAGCCGTTATTTTCAAAGCTGATTTCCGCAGTAAATGGATGTGGGAGGCACAAAGTGCCAGGAATAATCCTACGTGAAATACGCTGAGAACAGAACATACACAGCCTTTGCGGTCAGAGTGAACATCAAATTAAAAAGAAGAGCAGGGTGAAATTAATTTTAAAGGCATTCCGTTAAACTGTATATTTATCTTTTTTTTTTACTTTACACTGTGCCGTACTGTTCTGACGACGTTCCCTATTTTCGCTTTATCGTGTGGTACAGAGTGAATGGATTTTTACAATAGGAAGACACTGAGGGGTATCTACTACTGTGGGTAAGATAGTAACAGCTTATCACGTTTTAAAAGATCTGCACTTCAAAAAAATCTAAATTATCGCTTCATGGATACTTTCTGTGGGCCTCAGTAGCTCATTTCAGGCACATAATTACGTTTATAAAAATTTCACTATTTCGTAAATACGTATACAAACTCTCACTTTGTGTATGTGTAATTAAAACGCCCGGTCCTTACACAAGAGATACTGCCTTGTTCTCTCACTTTCTTATCCCGCCGTGCCATCCCTTGTGGTCTCCGGCGTTCGACCCACAAGCCCACCAGCGGGACCAGTCGAGCCGTACGCTCCTCAGCCATCGTGCGCTCCGTCACCCTGGCGTCGCATGAAATTCTTTCCCACAGGCAGCCACATAGTTCCAGCGTCTCCTCATACAAGGGGGCCTGGGACTCTGCAACAGGCGGGGGGCACTTCAAAGACTGACCGGCCCACAGCTGCAGCCTGTCGCTCCAGCAGCCAGCTCCAGTTTGTAATCATTATTAAAGGCTTGACCTCAGAGGCATCTCTGCCGCTGTTCACACCCCTTTCCCACCCCTGATAACGCTGCACGGGGTTCCTCTCAAGGCAACTCCAGTTACCCATCAGTGGAACGGACTGAAAGGGATGTGGCAGAGGTATTGTTTCTTGACGCGGGCATGGCTGAGTTGAGTTTTGTGAAGGAAACTTTTTTTGGGGGGGGAACCTTGATCTCAGCCCAAACAATATTTCAGGGGCTGGTGACATTGCCTTGCCTCAGTCTTAACTAGTCCGCTGGCAATAGATCAGGGGAAAAAGACACCACCAATATGACTGAGCAGGTTTTATGTGTCATTGTAGGCTTGTAAAAACAGAGTCATAAATTTAAATTTAAATTTGGATATTGTCTGGATTTCAAAAAAATTAATCATGTACTTCTTGTTGGGAAAATTACATTTTCATTGCACACACTGCAGAACGGTAAAAAAAACCAAAACAAAAACTAAAACAACTTTGGGTACAAAGCTACAATGTCAAGAAAACACGGACACATTTCTATTGGCCCTCTTGCCGTTCTGGCTGTACAGTGGTTGCAATGTTAAACAAATAACCAATGAGCAAACGTTTGTTGGATAGGCATAGACAAATGTGATGTTGTTCTAATTAAAAGGTGTAAACACACTGAGATACAGTGAAAATGTTTATTATGGTCTAAATCAGGGGTGTCAAACTCATTTTGGTTTAGGGGCCGCATACAGCTTAATCTGATCTCAAGAGGGCCACACGAGTAAACTCATTGCAAGATTAAATAGAACTAATAAAAGTGGACTTTTTGTTGATTTTTATATTAAATGAATTTCACTTTTACACAATATATTATGAATAACCTCAGCCTTTTTTAAGAAAAGTATGTGCAATTTCAACAATACTTTTACTCAGTTAAACATTTACTTAAGTGCATTATGCATAAGAACGGATCACAGTGATTGTACAATGTTGAAAAACATTTATTCACATTTTTTGGAACTTAAAAACACTGTCCTGCATGACAAAATACATCAAACAGATAAAAATTAGGAAATTATTTAAAATCAATTTTCCACATCTGAAGCTCAGTGCTACCATCTGCTGATTAAAACACAGCGCCCCTCGTGGACAATACAGGGACTGCAGATTTTCAATTAAACGAAGTACATGTTTTTTTCAATAATTGCTTTATCATTCTCTTCCTTTTATCTCCTCTTTCACTTTTTCTTTTTTCTTCTTGTTCTTCCTTTCCTCTCCTACTTTCCCATTGTAGTGTCCATATCATTTGAGATATTCCCTGCATGAATCATAATAAAACTATTCACATTCATAAAATTCAAAATTCATAAGCACTGTGGCAAAAGCCGTACTGCTCCACTTGTGAAAGTCAAATCTGATGAGCTCTTTGCGGCATTAAGAACACAATTCTTATTGCCACATTGCCAGACAGGACACTTTTTTTTTTTTTTTGTTGAATAATGATAATGCATTTAGCCACTGGGCAGGACTAAATTGTTCGGCGGGCCAGACTAAATTGTTCGGCGGGCCGGAACTGGCCCGCGGGCCGTATGTTTGACACCCCTGGTCTAAATGGTAAAATGTGGTTAGATTTGATGATATGTGCTAACAAAGACATATTTTTAGTACCATTGTTTAGGCTAAAGACAAGGCCTGACCAACCTTGAATGGACATAAAAAAGATGTCTGTGGCGGGCTAGTGTATGACGAGGGTTTGCTACCAATTCATAAAGTTCTTACACAATGTGCTATTTGGACACGAGACTTCAAGTTCCAAGTTGAAACACTTGAAACTTAAATTCCAGCTTAGAAAGACTAAGGAACTGTACAACATCAAGTATTCAATGCATACAATGCAGAGCTATTTTTTTATTTTATTGCTGTTAATTGTTAACCTATTCACTGATTACAAAAAAAAAATATGCAAATTCCAACCGATGACTTATCCACTAGTAGCTTTGGCATCCTTCAGCTTGCACCACAAAATTAAAATAGGCTTTTATTTTTGCAACAACAGGAAGCATCGAAGCAGGTGACGACATCATTGGCATTTTGATATTGTGAGAAACGTTTACATCACAATCCATGTCCTTATTGATCACCAGGTCTGAGTTCCACTGCTGGATCTGCTCTATATGGATGCATCGTAAACACTATTGTAAAAAAGAAACACCTGTTCGTATCCACAATTACAGCCGTGCAGATAACAACAATAATCAGAAATACAATGAAGAGTGTTCTCATGCTTAGGTTATTTGAAAAATCTACAGCCAGGTGTTAATGTAGCAGAATCCAGGATGCCTTCCTTTTCCTTTCCTCATTAATCCGTGGTGCACGTTTATTGATGTAATGCACTTGAGTCACGCCAAAGCCAACACAACAGCAGGTGTCCATTAATGGCAGGTCTACAAACCGAGTAGGAGGGTACTCCACCAGGTGTTGCATCGCTTACAAACATGGAGCATGATAACCCTTCATTAAAGATTCCACAGTGAGCACAGCATCCAGCGAAGCTGCAAGTACTTCTTTTACTCAGTCTTCTATCCTTGTAGAAAGTCATTTTATTGGGGCTTTATTTTATTCTACAGATGTTTAGGGGTTTTGAAAACCGACTTTCTAGATCCCAGTTTATGGCTCTGTTAAAAAAAAAAAAGCAGTAAATCTTTCATGACAGTTTTGTGTCAAATTCCAATCCTGTAGAAAAGATCCTGTTAATTATACGGTTGGGTTCAGTATACAACTTGATGAACGGGTCTAGTAAAAAAAATACTTTACTATCGCCCTGAATCAGGGTAAACTTTTGAATCAGGATATTATTAAAACAAAACTGACTCACATACGCCTCTTTAGCCCTGTATTGCTAGGTTGTACTCAATAAAGCTTTTTAATGGAATACTGAATGTCAAGTCATCTGTCCAGCAGCAGACTGAATAGGCAAATTGTACAGTATGTTGGGAACTCTTGAGCTCAAGCAGTTGTTCTAGTTCTGTGGTCAAAATGATAGGGGTATGTTTAATTTGTTGTCACTCT
Organism: Fundulus heteroclitus; assembly: GCF_011125445.2. Classification (NCBI taxonomy): domain Eukaryota; kingdom Metazoa; phylum Chordata; class Actinopteri; order Cyprinodontiformes; family Fundulidae; genus Fundulus; species Fundulus heteroclitus. The sequence goes on along the minus strand of NC_046378.1, from coordinate 10,290,357 downwards.
GCAGAAAGTTATTAAAAAAATAGCATCCTCTTCCTTTTTCTTTACAAACTTAATAATTTTCTGTATCAAGCAATAAAAAAGAGATTTAACTAACCTGAATTAGTGAACTAATATGTAATTGTATAAGCAATAGTTCTGACTTCACATTTGTGTTATCTCTCAACAGGTATTCCAGCCCAGGACGATCGGACTGTTTCACCACTTCTCTGCATTTCTTAGTTTAATCACAATCAGCATGTTTGATGTCAGTTACATTCTCATCTTGACTGATGGGTCTTTTGCTTTTAGTTGCCAACAAAGTGTGCAGTGTCTATGTTTTTAATCAGATTTTTGTGAATACCAAAAGAATCTTCATGAGGAGGCTGCGGTATTAAAAGCATGAGTCCGTACAAAATAAGGTGTGGCCACCTGGCACACCTGGTTAAGGGAAATCATTCCCAAAAGGCTAGTAGCAAGTGAATATCTATCTTTTCAGTCATTAATTAGTTCGACTCAAAAAAAAAAAAGGATTCCCGTTGGTGAACTAATGACTGCTGAACGACCTTTTTTTCATACTGCTCCGCCTTAAAGATAACCAGAACAAGATCTGCAACTTATGATTTCTGCGAAGAACGTTTCCCTATCATGTTTTAGTGATCAGTGATAGCTTTGCAGCCTCTCTTTGTAAATTTCATAATAAACGTGAACTCGAGTTTCACGTCATTACGTTCAGGCCTACGACAACGTTTTCTATCACAACTGACTAATGGGGGCATTTCTCCATGGAGATTTCTTCCTCCCAGAGACAACCTTCACTTTAATAGGAGCAATGGAATTGATGATTTTGGAAATCTCAGACTGGAAATTAGCTAACCAACTCACCTATTGTGTTATAGCATAGAATCTTAATGAATCTATCCTTAGTAAATGGATATGCGTCACAGGTAGTTTTAAAGTAGCTGTTATTTAACCTTATCTTAAGAAACCCTTTCTTTATCAAGATGACTTAATAAATTACAGACATACATCTAATCTTCAAGTATATTACAATGACTAAAATGCAACAATGGCCAGTGTAATCAGTGCTTTGGGTGAAAAATAAAAAGAATAAAAAAAAAACAGGACTTTTTTTGTCCTGTTTTCACATGTAGTATTTGTTTGATGAAAACCCCTAAAAACATAATAAATGTCTGATGTGATGATGATAAATTTTATTTTCCTGAGGAAGATTGATTAGGAGGAGTTCATTAAAGGTATACTATGCAACCGGGGTTGATTTTCCAGCGAGGCTCCCCCCAGAGGGCGAAAGTAAAAGTGCACTGTCGTAAAGATGCTCAGCTGTTCTGATTCCTCCGTCAAGCCAGGCGCGGTTGTTTTGAGCTTAGACAGGCGAACACAACGAATACAAAAGTCGAAAAAACGGCAGTACAAACAATCACTAACACAGTGAAAGTATGAATATGCACACAGAGAGAGAGAAACCATTCCAATGCAGTGTTTCCCCTAGGAATTTTGGACGACCGGCGGAGCGGGGGGCGGAGACAAACTTTGCACCGCTGACGGCGGAGCGGGGGGGAGACAAACTTTGCACCGCTGACGGCGGAGCGGGGGGGAGACAAACTTTGCACCGCTGACGGCGGAGGGGGGGGAGACAAACTTTGCACCGCTGACGGCGGAGCGGGGGGAGACAAACTTTGCACCGCTGACGGCGGAGCGGGGGGAGACAAACTTTGCACCGCTGACCGGCGGAGCGGAGCGGAGCGGGGGGGAGGGAGACAAACTTTGCGCCGCTGACCGGCTGAGCGGAGCAGCGCGCATATCAAGTAAGTTTTATTTTTTTATTATTATTTTTTTGGAATGTCGGCGAGGCGGTAGCGTGAGGGAAACCCTACAATGTTACTTACAATCGCATCAGCAGAAACGCGAGGTCCGAGTCAGCCTTGCAGCCTTCTATGTTCACCCGTGTACGACTCCTCTCTCTGTCCAGAGCCCTTTTCCTCTTTCTTGCCTGCTCCAACATGGGCTTTCGCTGTTTTCTCGCTGGTTCCGCCATGATAACTGCACAAATATCGCCATCGCGCTACCAACGAGCACACCTTTCACTGCGGGCGTGTAGCAGTTCTCGCCGTAAAGCAAGACCGACTCTCGCTATGCACACGAGACTTCTGAGCCTGTGGATGCGGGCCGACTGCTTCTGCAATTGCAAGTGCGGTATTTCCCCCACAGACCACCAGGGCGGCCGAGAAAACCTTAGTTCAACCTGAAATGACTCATTTAATCATCCAAAACGGTAAGGAACATATTCATTAACTGAAAAATGTTGCATAGTATACCTTTAAACCATCAAAGTCTGCAGAACTTTGGCAATTTATTTTGGATTAACAAACTTTAACACCTTTGTTCAGAGGAAATCATTCTTGAATTACAAATGTAACAGGCTGAACATGGGATCAGTTCTCGTTGCCAAACTTTTTTTCCATTCATCAACCCATGACTTTGTTAAAGTAGCACTGGGAGCTTGTGTACCTTTTTTCACTACTCGATTACATACTCAACTCATGGATGGGGGAACCACAGGAGAGACTGGAGGTATGTCTATCTTTTTCTTGAGCAAAGATTTTCATATCGCTTATATCTAATAAAATGCTTTAAACATTTTTATTTTAAATATGTCATTATTATGATTACTACAACTATGATTTTACTCTGGCTGGCTACCTCCCACAGTCCAAAAACATGACTGTTAGGTTTTTTCGTGCTAAAGAACTACCCAAGTTTCTGTCACATCTATGTATGACATAAGAGGAATACTGGTACTTATTTTATTTCACTAAAAAAAACACTGCATTTGATCTTGTACGACATCGAACCACAACGCTTTGGATTGAGAAAAACTTTAGGATAGGAATATATATTTTTTTCTCTCAAGCTAATTTAAGTGATGTTTTACACTTTTCTTTGAAACAGTATAGCACAAGTTTGCTCCCTCTGGCGAAAAGTTGAAATGATCCCAGTGTTGTGCATGTGAAGCACATCACAGCAAAAACGTATGCCCAGAGAATTCGGCCCGACTCATTCACTCTTGCATTGACTGATCTAGCCTATAGAGGCAGCTGTGGTAAATAGAGGATAACTAATTTTAGACGTCGGACAATTGTTTGGGCATGTATGGGAAATATATTAATGAATATTTAACCTTAAAACCTGCTCCATTCTCTTTTAAAATGCTGAAAGCTACATGAATGATAGTTTCTTTTAAATAATCTGTTCATCTTGGTACAGTATGACTGACTCTTTAAAAGGATACAAGTTTTGCTCCATTTCCATGGACACAGTCATAACAGTATAGCTTCCCAGTTAGACTTCCATGTTAATCATCTTGCGGGAAGGAATTAGTTTGTTCACAGAGCGACATGCAAGAAAACATCAAACACATGTTGAAATGACACATTCAGCTGTGTTTACCCTTAATGCTGTTTTATCAATAATCATATTTATCATTTGATGCTATCTGAACTCGAAAGTACATTTTTCAACTTAATGTTTTTCAGTGACATGGAACTTGTTCTGCCTCTCCATGACTGAAGAGATTTGTCCTGGTTGCACAATGTTGGAGGCTAAGCAAACCTGGCAACAATAATCTGAATCAATGAGACATTCTAACGAAGGACACACCCTGAACACATTACAGAAACCTCCATTGTTAGGTTGGGAAGCTTTAGTGCTTGTTTTAATTTTAACACTTGGCACATAGTAGAAGCCCTTGTGTATCATTATTGTGGGAGGATATGATGATGAAAGAAGATGATACAAAGGATGTAAATCAAATTTATTTCCCACTTTTCTGTTTTGTTTTGTTCTTTTGTTACTTGTGCAAAAACACTCTGCTTACTCATTCACTTTGTACAGGACTCATCAGCACACTGTCCCAGTAAGAGTCTGTGAGTGGGGCCATTTCCAACCCCAAAAGCTGATAGATCTCAACAGATGGAGAAGCTGATCTGTGCTCCACAGGCTGCTTTCTGTGCCCATCTTTCTTCTTTTGTTTTGTCGATTTGTTTAGTTTTGGTTCCTATACAGTCAAGAGCCTCTTAAGCTTGGAGCGTGCATGGGCCTAGACATAATATGGCCTTGCCAATAGATGAGAGGGACACCATGGGACAGGACCCCCCAGGCATGCTGCAGGGAGCTTGCTTGAGCCGAATGCCAGGAATGGCTCAGCGGTCCCAGCGGCACGAGCCTACGACACTTAACAAACACCTTCGCAGTTGTGCTCGGCCTTGACCCTGTCTCATCTTGAGATGCATTTGAAGCTTAAAGAGCAAAGAGCCTTGGGGACCTGATTAATTACACTTTGTCATTTATAAAAATACATCCCAATAACAAGAATGTCTTCCTGCAATCACAGTGATCCACCATATCTTAAATCAATACTGGAAGTCCACACCAGAACTCGTGTCTTATTACCAAATTGTTATAAGAGACATTTGTTACCTTTAATCACTCTCCAAAAATGACCCATCAGAATTGTACATACACTTAAATACCCCCAATACCACACCAATCCACTTTTTCTGAATGCATTCAATTTAAAATTGCAAAAAACTCCCTGTCGGGAAAAAAAAAAAAATGATTTCAGGTCAGAGATGCTCATCATGAATATAATCTGAAAGGAACTACCACTTTAAAGGGAGTAGCTTCAAAGCTTGTTTTTCTGGCTGACTTGTTTGTTTGCAGGGCTATATGTTCTGGGGGGTGGGGGGGGTAGGATCAGAGTGTGTTTGGACCGGTTTTTGTTTTATCTGTCTTTGTTTGTGTTCACAATGTATGCAAATGTGTCAGCGTGAACATGACAGATTTTCATGATATCACTATGAACAGGTGCAACACCAAAGATATGTGATGCAAAGCGACTCCACACGATGCCACCGAGGCAATTCTAGCGACGTAAAACCTGCAATTTTGGCGACGCCAGAGCAACATAAAACCTGCAATGGATGCGTAGCAATAGTTGTTGGAGTTCAAGAAGCTGAACTTGTGTGTCTTGCCGCGCTGCGACAACCTATCGGGAACTGAATGTGGCCGACGTGGTGTGAAGGACTGCAGAGGAGACAAAGCTGTTATCATTCAACGTGGAGTGGCGGTCTGCGGTCGGCCTGAGTTGTATGACTCAACCAATTATTACTACCGAGGCAAGTCCAGAAAGAAGCAAGCCTGGAGGAGAGTGAGTGGCGAGGTTGGAGTGGCAGGGAAGTGAAAGCGTCACTAGATGGCGCCATTGTACTGCTGGATTTGTGGCTTGTTGTCCGCTGTGCAATAGCTTTTGCTTGCTGTGTGAACGGCCGGTGATAGGTTGTCAGGCGTCAGACGAGCAACAGCAAGCAGAAGTGGTGACTTTGTGGCGCCTATGTGAACGCACGTTAAGTGTTGATTGTCAGTGTGAATGCTTGTGGTGTTGCATCGTCCTTTGCCTAGGCAGTGAGTAGTGTGTAGTTGGGGATTGTTTTTTTTCCATAACCCTTTTCAAATCATGTTTTTCTTCTTTGGATTACAAATGTGAATATGGGTTTGTTTACTTGCAGGTTTGAAACAAAATAAACAAGCAAACCAATAAAAACCATTTAATTTGATTTTAACTGGTAATTTAAATTAGTACTCCAATTTTAACCTTTTTGTTTGATGTAAATGGCTCATGGCTGCTGTTTGTAGAAATGCTGTAAAAGTGTTCTTTGTTTTCTGGAATATCTATATTTTTGCCAATAAAGATCTGAAACACACAAAAAACTGCACTGACGCTAAGCTAATGACCATCAAGTCAAGCAGAAAACAGATTCTATGACACATGATAGTATTTATTCAATGTGTTTATACAATAGCATACATTTTAGAGATTATACCACACTAACTGGATGACAATTAAATTACTATTTTTATTTAGTTTCCTTGGTCTTTGTATATATGATGTGCTTATTTGAATTGGCTAAGAATAAGCAAGGAAGAATTGTCTGAAACCTCTGGTGTGGACTGGCTATATGGTGGTGCCCTCTAAATACAGATGTTTCTCTCTCCCCTATAATGTTACTTTTATATGAAAAAGTCCAAGCAAAAGAATAAATGTTTTGAGTTATTTCCCCCTATATTTACAGTAATGGATCAGAGTTCTGATGAGGGTCCTGATCATGGCATTTTCTTCAGAATTCTTGACTAATATACAATTCCAATTGCTGTTGTTGGTCTTAAATCTCAATCTTATTTTAGCAAGCTATACTGTTGGAGTCCGCACAGTCAAAAATTGATTTTGTTGATCTAACAAATGTAGGTTTTTGCCACTCTGCTGCCAACTCCTAAATAAGGATATGGAAAATCGAACTGCTTGTTTAGAAGAGCACTAATGCTATGTACTATGTGTCATGGTGTTTGTCAATTGTGCAGGTCACAACTATGGACAACAGCAAATGATTGAAATATTTTTTTTTAGTTTTTTTTTTTTTTTTTTTACACAAATGAGAAAATGTATATTTCTTCCAGGTTTAGGAGCATGTTCCAGGATGACACTGAGGCCTTGTACACATGTAGCCGGGAATTTAGAATTTTTTTAAATTTTTTTATAGAAATAATACTGTACACATAGGATTGTTTTTAGAAAGGTTTTCAACCACACAAACCGTTTAATTTTGCCATTCACAATTATTTTAAGCATGGCAGATCCATAGGGGGCAGTGTACCTGAAAGTTAAAGCCTGCATTAGCCAGTCAGAGTCCTTCAAAATAAAAGCAATGCTGAACAGCATTGAGCCTGTGTAATCCAGCTGACCTCCAAGCGCTTTTTCTCCTTTGCACCTCAACGTATTGAAGCAGCTGGGCTTATAAAAATAGACAAATAAAAGGCCTCTGATTCAGCTGTAATGTTTGTACAGTTCAATGTATGCTTTTACTTTGAAGTCTCAATACCGAGGTGAAGACAAGAAATGCTGTGCAGTGCCAAAGTCAGTTGGAATTGAACAACCCGAGATGCCATAGGTCAGTGAATTTATCCAATTTAACATTGGTTACACACATTATTAACAGTCAATCACAACAACAATGTAGAAACCAGCTTTCTCTCTGACAGCATTCATTTTTTACCCCACAATGGCCTAGTCTACAACAATGGTTGCATGTTTATGATGTCAGCACTGTGATGTGCCTGACCCTAGAACTCTGTCTTGTCATCGACACATGCAGACTCAAAAACAGTCTTTTAGAAATCTCCTCTTTGTCTGAGTTTTGAGAATCATTCCTTTTCAGAGATATAAAATCTAATTTACGTTTGGATGAAAGCCCTAACTGCAGATATCCAGCTATGTATGGACTAGACCTCAGATACAAGAGGTAAATGATTGTTGTTTGAAGTGATGTTTGATAAATTATGTGATGATGATGATGATGGAAAGGAGTGTTGTTGAGCAAAAAAGAGGACAGTGGGAGACAGGTAAGTATACCCTGCACTTTAATTTGTTTTGTTACTGAAAAGTGCTATATAAATAAAGCACGTTGCTGATGGTGTTTTTCTTTCTTGTTTCAGAGGGGAGAAGTTGGTGATGGTTGAGCGGTAGGGGTGGAAAGGCAGGTGAGTCATGATATTAAGAGGTTCAAGCAGCGGATCTGAGGAAGAGACACCTAGAGGAGCAGTGAGAAGATTCTTTGCAGGGGATCCAGAGGTGATTTCACGAGGGACCTCTGGAAAATGAAGAGGTAGAGACTGAAAACCAGAGGGAGGGCTGAGAACTGAAGTATGCGTTTGTTCCTGGAAGGAGGACAAAAGAGGAAAGCTTAGAAATATGAAGTAGGGTGCAACAGATAACAAAATATCCGATTAGCATTCTGCGATTATCTACCTCAAAAGATTAATTCCTCTATGTCACAGGTGTCTAAATTCCAATCCTCAAGGGCTGGTGTTCTGCAGCTTTTAGATGTGTCCCTGGTCCAACATACATGAATCAAATGGCTGAATTACCTCCTCAGTATGCAGTCAAGTTTTCCAGATTACTACTAATGAGGTGATTATTTGACTCAGGTGTGTTTAAGCACAGCAGCATATGAAAGTTGCAGGACACCGGGGGAGGACAGAAGTTTGACACCCCTCCTTTATATGAACCTCTCGATTGGTCTGAATGAGCTCCCACTGCAAGGACACACCCGTCTGTCACACCCTGCAATTAGAGAAGACAAACTGTATCCACATCGCTGCCAATGTTGGCAATGAATGAGCACAAAGCACAGCTAAAGCACTTGTCATTACATTTTATGATGTACAAAACAGCAGTGTGTTTGTGGGTGTGTGTGTTCGTTCTTGTACTTGCAGGTCAGCAAGACATTTTTTTTTTTTTTTTTGCAAATTTTTACTAGTAAAGTGAGGACTTTGATTAAAAGTCCTCACTTTTCCTAGACTAGGATTATGTTTAGGACTAAGGTGCTAAATATGTTTAGGTCAGGATTGGGGTGAGGATCAGGGTAAGGCATTACAAAGGCTTGAAAATGAATGGAAGTCTATCGAGGTAAAGACACAGTCCTCACATTTTAAATGAGGATATGTGTGTGCGTGTGTGTGTGATTAGGTGTGTATTAGATCATCACTTAAAAATGCGAAAATGTTACAATGGTGAGGAGAGTAGAAACTGTGCAGCATTCACCACCCAAGAGCAAGAAGGGGTAAGTAGCCTCAGCTCCCGGAGGCCACAGTAGTGCCAGGCAGGCAGACACAAGGTAACCCCACCAAGTAGCCATATGCCAGCTGGGAGTTAGTATGTGTAAAGCAATATATTCAATGTACTTAAATCGGAATGGGCGGCAAAATTTGCTGATCAGGACATTAATAGGTTTTACTATTAAACTTTTTAAGATTTAATAGAATATGTGTCATTTCTCTGGGTGTGATTAAAAATGGTCAATGAAATAAAGATATTATTTTTTAAAAGTTTGCAGTCACTCAACAGAACATGACAGCAAATAACTACTGCACAGGTAGTGATGTCATTAAACCAAGTGGTGCATGTATATTGCACGCTTTAAAACAAGCAGCAACCGCATGAGGAATATCATTAATGCCCTGAGAGCTGCTGGCATGGATTATTTTTGTATCTAAACTCTCTTTTATACTCCTGTTTCTGAAAGCCAAGGCACCAAGAAACAGCTATCCACATGGCAGGCAGTTAATGCGGTGGAACTTTGCCAAGTGTGATTCCATGCAAACTGAGCTGCCTGATCCTGCACTGGTCTGGGAATACACAAAATGCCCCACATACATTATGTGATAGTGAATTGTGCTTTGGAAAACGTGGCTTTTAATGTTTCTCTAATTGGGGGGCATTAATCAATTGTGCTCCATCAGCAGAGGCTAAGAGGGGCCTGTAAGCATCTGCCCACCATCAAGCTCAGTGACCCAAGACCAGCTGGCTCACAACCCACGCTCTGCTGCAAGAAATCACTTTTGACTCCATCCATCAAAGCTGCATTAATATTCTGTATTAAGCAGCCCACAACCAGGACCACGTCCGTCGTCCTAATTACCTCAGGCCCTGCCAGAGAAGGGTGACCGCAGAAGGTGAAGTAACAGTATCAGCTATCCCCCCCTGTCAGTTACCATACATTTATACTCCATCTGGGACAAGGGACTCTTTTAGGCTTGTCCGCTTTGGCTCGTACTTTCTGCATGCAAAGGACAGGAGGCTCTAGGTTGGGTATCAGAAATCAGGGACAATGGCAACAACTGCACATCTAATTTAGCTCCTTGTTTATCACAAATTTGAAACCAGATCCCCCGCACAATGCAGGGGAGCACAATGGAATGGTGATCAGGGAGCTATTGTTTTTCAAGCTAATTACCCTCCACCGGGCCACTGAATCCTCTGAGGTGTGCAATCCTGGAGTTTAACTGTGGCTAAAAGTGGAATATGTCCCTGGTACCATTATAAAAAGCCTTACAAGTCCATGGTATTTGGAGATGTATCATATGGAGGTTAAGTTATCTGCTCATTATGTTGCTCTGTTGAACAAAGCCCAGTATTCAGCCCTGTGGAAGCGCAGCATCCGCACACAAGTTGCATTAACTCTAACGCGGCGCACCAGTTCCACATGGCTTGTCCGCAACTGACACTTTGGCAAAACTCAAAAATGAATGCAAGAATACAATGTTTATCAAACCTTGAACCATTTAAATTGTTGTCACATTACAGCCACAGTTCTCAATGTAATTTCTGTGATAAAAATGGAGAGCATAGGATTGGGAAGTAGTATGGAAACTGGTACATGGTTTTATTTATTTATTTTTCACAAATAAAAAATTATAATATAAAACAAATCAGAAAGTCGCTTAGTCATATATACATGAAGCTTCTTGATTCTAGTTAATAGATCCCCGTGGGTGAAAAGTGAAAAAGGCAAGTACACAAAAAGACTCTGAGGTACACAATATAAAAACGTAAAAATAAAAATTTTAAATGTCTTCTTTACATGGCATTCCAAATAGAGGCTGTAGTGAGAAATACATGTGCAGAGTATAAGCATACCTCTAAATATATATATATTGGGGCCATTTCCAAAATCCCTTGCAAGATGCACTTTATAACATTATAGAATGATTTATATTTGCCGTTCATTGTTTATAGATGGTGAATTTAAATATAGAGCATACTATGAGACACTCATATTGCATTTTCCTTGACAAGTTTGGTCCATTTCATCAACTGGTCTTAAGTGTTGATTAAAACAGTCAGCACCAAGGGTGGAAATGCTTACTGCCATACAAAGAGGGGAAAAAACCCACACAAAACAGGCACCCAAAATTCAACTTTGACCCTAAGGCATTAACCTCTGACCTGCAACAGGTGGAGACAGTGTCTTTTTGTCCGGTTTGAGCAAAGGCCAGGGCCTTTCTAGCATCTACCCTGTGCTCTTTAGGAAAATATTATCATTTTGTTGAGGGCCACTCAGACAAACACAGTGTAGCCTACATGTGAGGTCTTGCAGCACATGTTATTATGGGTGTAAATGCTGTGTCTGGAACTAGTCGGGATCTCAGAAAGGTGAATGGTCATGGAAAACAGACCAAACACCTGTTTTGCACCAGCATCCCCCTGCAACAGAAAAAAAATATAAAAGGAAAATCCAGGGTTAACTGTATACATACTGTATCGTTCAATCAATTTAGATTTAAACTGAAATAGACACAGCTGCCAAATCTATATGGAGTTATTTCAGTGGTTTTATTTTGGCAGCTTTTCAAATAATTTTTAGTTCAGTACCTTTTTATTTCTCAGATGACTCTTTGGGGGCAATGGGGTAAACCCTGAGCTATGTGTTAGTCAGACATAATCAAGGAATGTTTTTAGTGAAAATAAACAACAAGCACAATACAGTTTGTTAGATAAAATTTGATATTGTAGTTCCAGAAAGCTGAAAAGATATGGTAATTAGCTATTTCTTAAACTGGTCCTGCATTAGATGAGATGCTGAAGAACAGATTAGGTATTTGCTGGATTTAGTTCTAATTTCTTTATAGACAAGACTTTTTAGATACAAAGTAATCTACTGTAAGCAGTTTTTCCGGCTTAGATTTATTCCTTTGACTTTGACTTGTTTACTTTCATCATTTTTAACCAGAACGTGTTCAATATGGTGCCATGTTTTTTATTCTACTACAGGTTATATATTTATACTTAGTGTTTTACAGTGTGAGCACTTGAAACTGAAGTCAAAATCTTTGTTTGTGTACACAATCTTGACCAATAAAGAGGATTCTGAATGATTGAAAAGAAAGCCAGTTTATGTAAACCCAATATGTTTTTAGTCATGTATTTATTGCTACAAAATAGTTTTAGTTGACAAACTTCACTCACTGAATCACCTACAATGCAAAAGTTCAAAATAACAAATCATAAAACGATTGCATGTAACTTATTAACTGTTACTAATAATTATGTTATTTTCTACTTACCTACTCCTCTTGTACAATGATTACAGATATTGCAGTAATAAATAAAATAAAAAATAATCAAGGTTTCCAATTCATCTTATAAATTAGTCATACATCGAGCCATCAGAATGTGCAGTAAAGAATAAAGCATTGATGTCCAATTTAATGGGAGGCATTTGACACATCCAACTACAGTTATGGTATAGATTATTTGTGAAAAAGATAAAAGCCTTCAAAATAAATTCTTGATTACTTGTTTTTTTTTTTTTCATAAAAACAGTGAAACACCACCTCGTTTCTGCAAAATTTGGTAATACTTTTTAAATATGTTTTTAAACAGGGAAGACAAATGCTAACAGTGTGTCAGTTGTGGTAGAACACAAACACCATTGTGACTTTGTTTAGGTTTAGAATAAATTAGTTTAATGTTAAAAGTATGAAAAGTATTCTTAGGCCTAACAATTATTCCTTTGAGTTCCATTTTTATGCTTTTCACATTTTAAAGCACATTGTGTACACACATGTGGTCAGGGACAGTCAATGGATTGAAAATTAATTTAAAAAAACGGTCCTATTCCTTAGAATATCTTTGCCCTTCAGCCTGAGAAACAAGTCATTAATTACATTTAAAAAAATTATAAGACAGATTTTTTTCGTTCCTGGAAGCAAGGTATGGATGAATGAATGAAACATTTTTATTAGTAGAATGACTGTCGGGGTATTGCCTTCAAAACAACGTGTAGAGAATCAACTGATAACACTAGCTAAACTATGCAGAAGCAATTCTGGATATAATAACCAACAATGCATCATCAGTTTTAACGGTTATTCATCTCAAAGTCTTTGTGGCTATTTCATCCATGAGACACCCTGCTATTTTAGAGCTTAAGGTTATTAGTAATGGGGCAAGAAGGCACAGAGTGGTCTGTTGGCTGCCAACCAAGTGGCCAATCTTTGATCTGCAACTGTGTGATTCTTGAGGCCAGGCGGCTTCATGAGCCCTTTGAGAGAAGAGTGCAGGCAAAGCTTTCCCAATAGGTGTCGGCGCTCTCCCTCAGGGCTGTTCCCATTGTGGGGAGAATGTGCGCAAGTGGCCCTCAGAGATTTTTCCCCAACATGGCTCTCAGCGGCGAACGAATTTTAATGGGGAGGTCAGGGAGAGTTCCTCACCAATGGGGCCGAGGACCAGGTGCCACATCACAGCGGCCCTGTGTGCAGCTATCCCCAGAATGCGACAGAGTGGCGTCGGCAAATTTGCCTCTGATCAACGAGGGGAGGGCTGGCTGTGATAGTGTGGCCAAATGCTAAGAGGACGATGCCACAAACCTTGCCAGTCCTCTATTGGACTGTGCTGTTTGAAGGATAATGTTGAAGATATGTTTGTTCTTTTTAAACAATTTGATTTTAATGAAGATTCCTTACCGCTCTAATCACCTCTAGCTAAGATCTGTAAAATGCCTTAAAATAAACTCATCTTTTGTTCCACAAGCATCAGCTCATACTAAATAATTTAGAGAAATTAATCCTTTAATTCAAGTACAATTATGCAATGGAGGGTATAATAACCCACCACAAGAAATAAATGTGCTGGTATCAGAACCCTAACAATTCATTAAAAATAAATGTGACTGAAGCATTTTTAATGTATACATTTCTTAAGGTTGATCAGTGTTGGGGAACTTTACTGGAAATCAGTGAGTTCCTGTTTCTCTGGGGAATAAATATGATGCCACACATCATCATCAGAACAAGAGAGAAAAGAGATTATTCCAGTGTAAGTAAAGCAGATAATGCTTCAACCATATTTTAGGAAATGTGAAGATCCATATCTACAGCCTGAGCACTATTTAACAAGTTTAAAAAGAAAACAAAAAATAAATAAAAACTTCATTGCATCATCTCCTAACTGATCTGTACACTACATCCAGATGTTTTAGCTTCCTGGCTTTTGTGGTAATGGCAATTTATGCCCTAAATTATCTCTAAACTGGCTGCTTTCATTTCAGATGGTTTTTATAATTATCGGACACTGTATTAGAAACATTTGTCCTTCACATGTGCATTGCTCATGTAGTGAAAAGTAGTGTTTGTGGAATATGCCATTTTATCCAAATACAGCCAGCAGGGTCTACAAACAAGAAAGCTCCTGCCACCTTGTGTGAAGACAATTTGGCTGCCCACAAGGTAGGTTTGCAGTAAATCACAAGAACAGCTTTCAATTTCAACAACTGACCTGTCGTCTGAGGTGCAGCTAGGCTGCTCCAACTCTCGTTGTCAGTAGAGGGCGAACTGCATAGTAATTTGGTAATTGATATGACCAGCACAGATGGTACTCGTCTCTCCTTCGGAGAGTCACTCATTATACATGATGTGTAAAGCAAAGCGTGTAGTTTATAAAGTGGGAGAACAACACCTTCTGTGGGTTTTGTCCATACACGATTAATTGGAGCCTCCCAGAAAATAGAAACCAGACTATAAAAAGTCACTTCCAGCTAAGGACAGGCAGAGTTAGTTTGTCATTTGTACAAAGCCCTCCTTATGCAAATGTACACTCCTTGTTATTATGTAATACTTTTAAATAACCGGCAGATTTCTAAGAGCTTTACAAAATATAATTGACCCTAATTTAGAAATAATTAAATTAATACAATAATGTTTGGGTTAATTTTCAATTTAATAACTGAGGTTGTTAACGGCATGCTTATGGCAATGTTTTAAGTTTAAATTCAAAAGGAAAAAAAAAAAAAAAACTACATTTGGGAGAAAACATGAACAAAATAAGTTTAGATGTTCAAACGATTTTTTCACACACAAATTATTTTAATTTCATTTTAATTGTCACAGAGAAAAACTATATTTGAAACAAATGCCTGTGAAACTTGCAAATGATGTAAAACCTTTGTTCATCTGAATGTTTTAAATCCAATAATGTAATCATTATTTTAGGCAATAATATAACAGTTTGCCTCTAATGTTCATGTACAGCTTTTTGGATTGTCTTGTTACTGAAAAGTGCTATAAAAATAAACTTGCCTTGCCTTACCTTGCCGAATGTAAAAACAAATTATGTTATTAGTTGGTTTACACTGAGCCAACGGCTGTGGTTCATATGACTACTGCTCTCTTCCTGAGTTCTAGCATGTTACACTACCTGATGAAACAAGTAATCACTGAAATTAACAGCGTAATTCCGATGTGTACTTGATGAATGCAATTGACAAGCATGACCTCCACTTTAGCTATTGTTAATGAGCAAACTGCAAAAACTATTTTATTTTCAAGAAATGCAATCTCACTTGTGCTTTCCTTTGTCATTAGCTGCAGTTGTTACCCTTTCAAAGGATTTTAACAGAATTCATTCCCTTAATGGAAATTAGTTGTGATGTAATCAGTCTAAAAAACAACAACATTGCATTATTGGCCATTAAAAAAGTTTTGTTTCTAAAACCTTGGAGTTGCCAGTACATATTTTCTTAAAATGTAACTATCCATCCCAGTGTTAAGATTTCCAAGTATAGAAACAGAGACAAACGTTTTCAAATCTCTGTTTTTCTAATGCCCAATGGACATGATTCAGTAATGCCATCTACAGGCTGCACGACGTTTCACTCTCTCTCTCTCTCTCTGAATCCCCAGATATTCAGAGCTGAATAAAACACATCACTGGTGTTTATCTTTTTTTATTTTTGCAGTCGTGTGGTTCAGATCCACCTGTTCACCTCCCAGACTTGTTTTTACACATCAGAGCCTGCTAATGTCTGTCTTTCCCTCATTTATCTCT
Source organism: Fundulus heteroclitus (assembly GCF_011125445.2). Taxonomy (NCBI): domain Eukaryota; kingdom Metazoa; phylum Chordata; class Actinopteri; order Cyprinodontiformes; family Fundulidae; genus Fundulus; species Fundulus heteroclitus. The sequence goes on along the minus strand of NC_046378.1, from coordinate 10,274,645 downwards.
ACCTAACAGAGCTGAGTCTGGCCTGAAGAGGCAGACAAGGAGTAATTAGGCTGCGTATGGCACACAAAGTGGCTCTGTCATCTAGTGGCCATTGAAGAGAACAAACACTCCCTCGCCACTCTCAGCTGTTCAAGAGATATTAGAATAACATTTTAAAACACCAGCTGTCTTGTGGGTTTTCACTGCAACAATCCCCCGAAACCACAAGCTGTGCAGCCAAACGTCAGTCTGGTCAGTCAATCATGAAACCACAGCCAGCTTCTGTCTTTAATAAAAGAGGCTGTTCTGAAGAGGAGACGTTTCTATATAAGCAAATAGCCTAATGGCTTTTTGCACAAAACAGATTCCCCCTCAGTCCAAACACAGAGTCCAAGGCATTACAGAAACCACAAAGACGCTGTAATGTTAAAACTTGTTTTCCTTGTAACAAATTAACATTTGACGTGTGAAACGAGAACTTCTGCAAATAAAATCAGCAGATATGAGACAGCACTTTACCATGTTCACACAAAAAAAAAAAAAAGTTGTCAAGAAATGATTTGCACCGCTTTCGTTTTTACCACATGCAGCCTACAACACAACTGTGGATGTGCTGAATTTCTCTTTTCTCTCTGTCATCACCTTCCATTTAAGTGCACAGCAAGAAACCATTCCTTAAGTATTTTGCTACTAAACGTTTAAGCAATGAATTCAAAAGCACTACAAAAGCACTACTGACTGAATGCATTTTGATTTGTGTAATTACTGGGGAGAATCCTTGGTTTGCTTGCTTTTGCTATGAATTACTGGGATCAGCTTGGCCTGCAAAAACTGCAAATAGGGAACTAAAAATAAGTAAATTTCTCTTGAAATTAAAATATTTCGGCTTGATTTGAGCAGCTAAAGCAGACTATTTGGCCAATGTAATGAGTATTTTTACCCCTAAAATAAGATGGAGATGAATTGTTCTTATTTTAAGTGCAAACATCTTATTCCATTGGCAGATAATATCATTTTCCTGCTCCTTCCTTTTTTGCAATATTAATTAGTGGAAAATAGGAATAACGGCATGTGCACAAGGTACACACCATCATCGAATTTCTCTTAGGTGAACAGGTGTAATTTGTGTAGTTAGAAGTGCAACCAGTTTCTTTTTGTTGTTGTTTTTTCTTGTAGTTTTTACATCTACACTGTTTAATTAGGAGTACACATGTCCCTACAGGCTAATTTTTTCATTTGTCTGCTTTGAGAAGGTGTGCTCATTTGCACTTTGAAATAAATTATTTAACATTCAAACCCTGCAACTTTGCTGCAATTTTTAATGAGCAGGTGGGTATCAGCTATATCTTGTTAATGCAAAAAAGGCGGAACAGGATGAGGCAATGCATTTATCGTGTGAACACTGAACAATTATAGGCAGACACACTAATGAGGAATAAATGTTAGTGTCAGTATCTGGAAACTGCTCAACTACTCATCGTTATAACATTTATTTATAGATAGATAGATAGATAGATAGATAGATAGATAGATAGATAGATAGATAGATAGATAGATAGATAGATAGATAGATAGATAGATAGATAGATAGATAGATAGATAGATAGATAGATAGATAGATAGATAGATAGATAGATAGATAGACTTAATTTGCATAACCGTCTGCATCCTAGATCATCTTTAAACAGGCAGAGCTATGACAAGTGTTTATTTCTGTTGATTTTGCAAAAAAAACCTAAAATGCACTTTCTCTAAAAATTTGAAGATTACATAAGTCAAATAATAATAAAAAAAAAAATTCAATACAGAAATGTTATGTCATGGCCTTTTTACCAGCCATACAATGATAGGAAGACTGCCGACTTGACAGTTGCCTGGCAGGCAGTAACTGCTGTCCTGCACAAGAAGAGAAAGCTTCGAGAGATGATTGCAAAATGAACTGGCTGTTCAGAGTGCTGCGTCCAAACATATTAATGAAAGGTTGAGAAGCAAGAAAAACGGTGTCAGAAAAAGGCACACAAGGAACCGGGAAGACTTCAGCTTTGAGAGGAATGTGAAAGAAAAAAAAATAAGGCTGAGGCTGGAGTCACCGCTTCAAGCCTTATTGAGGACATGTGGACTGCAGTTGTTGCATCACTTGTGTTAAAACGACTAGACTGTCGCTCGGTGCTCAAAAGTCCTCTTTTTGGATGAAGTTTTGTGATTTAGGGAGCCACTGTGTTTTATCAAGCCCAAAGTCAGTGCAGTCATGTACCAGGAAGTTTTAGATAACTTCATGCTTCTGTCTGCTGACAAGCTTTATGGAGATGCTGATTTCACATTACATCAGGCTTTGGCACCTGCCCACAATGCCAAAAGTACCGATACCTGCGTTCATGACCTTGGTATCTGCCTTAAACCCCATAGAGAATTTATGGGGTACTGTCAAGAGGATAATGAAAGACACTATAGCCGACAATAAAGATGTGCTGAAAGCTGCAATGATACAGATTAATCACCTTCATGCCAGGCCACATTAATGCAGACATTCATGCAAAAGGAGCCCAGAGCAAGTATTATTATGCATATGCAGTACAGCACAAGGGCATCCTTTTCAGTTTGGCAATATTAAAAATAATAGTTGGTTTCATATACCATTCATATTTTTGCAGAAATAGAGTTTATTTTTATTTTTTATCAGCTTTTGGAACAATGGCACTAAAAATACTATCAATTCCAATTGACTGATATGTATAAAAGCAAATATAAAAATCTATCTATCTATATATATCGATATATAGATATATATCTTAAATCAAATGACAGAATGTAGCCTACTGAATAAGAAGGATCTGGATATATCTGAACCATAAATAAATCTGACCTTTTCTCTGCTATAGTTTAAAAAAGTGCTAATTGATAAACACTGGAGACACATTGATTATACTTCAGGTTGGTGCCTAAGCTAGAGGCACAACATAGGACATCTCTCACATGACTATAAGATTTATTTTGTTTATTAAATGCAAATGTTGCAACATAAGTCAAGAAAACCGAAGGTGTAAAGATCACGGCAATACCAGGATACAAATATGTAATCAACAAGTCTTGGAGCAATCCGGTTTTGACGAAGAATGATATCAAATGAGTTACTCAGACACAAGAAAACAGCAGTTCCTAGTGAAAGCAACAATGGAGGATTTAAAATGTTACCCTTTTGAAATTATTGTGCCATAATATGTGCCATGTTTTACTGCCACATTCTACTTAGACTAAAAATACCAAAACATTTCTATCAGTTCAAACTACCTAATGGATTGGACATAGAAGAGAGAAAATTTTATGATATAAAATGACATTTCTATGATAGATTTCTTTTCACAGTGGAATATTCAACATCTTGCCTGACTTAGCTATGGGAACCTTGATAATAAAATCATCAGCTCCATAGAAAATACATGGGAACACCTGCGCTCCCTATCACAGCAGAGCAAAAAGCCCTTTTTAAAACTCCAGCAGGAGGAAAAAATGACCTTGATCACCTCCTTTGCAGTGCTTTAAACTCAGATAAAGAGAAGATCAAATGCAGCCAGCAGAGATCCCCCACTTACCTTCCCGCAGCCGAGATGACAGCTTCTGAAATATTAGATAGAAAAACACTTAAGGAATATATGTCCATTTAGAGCCTTTCACCTCATCGGAGACCACTCAGCTTGCCAGTGAAGCCCGCCTCTACACTGAAGGGCCATAAATAATGAAGGCTATAATAAGTGTCATTTAACCTTTTTGAGCGTCTCAAATACAGCGTGACACTAGGATTCCAAAACTGTCTTACTGCACAGACTGACGAGTTTCCATTATTGATCAAAACGATTCAACAGATACTGAACAGCAGAGACTGTAGATCGCTGGCTTTCACATGACTTACGTGAATAATGTCAGGACAACAATGAACTACATTTCAGACAAATCAAGTCTAAAATGGTCCATGTTCGCCCATCCTTTGTCATTTGTTGAAATAAAATCTGCTCCAAGGTGATGGAGTTATTCCCTGTTGATCCAACAGATGGGGCTAGAGTTGCACTGCTGCGCGGCTGCTGTCAGAGCAGCCTCTTCTCAAATGGACAGGGGGAAGATTTCTATGCATAGCTTATATTACTCTTTATACCTATATGCTGTCTCTGTGATTCCTGCTATGGTTGTTACACTAAGATAATTCAGCGAATAATTCAGGTTTTTTTTTTTTGTTTTTTTTTTTTTTTGCTCTGGAAGCAGTTGTGCCTTTGTGTGTGTCTGTGTTTGCAAGTGTGTGTTTAAAAGAGGCTTGCCAACACAAGCATTTTGGGATGTTCACTGTTTAATGCAATTCTATTCTATTTACTCCATTAAAGCAAATCACTTACTTAAAATGATTATTATTGTGTGTGTGTGTGTGTGTGTGTGTGTGTGTGTGTGTGTGTGTATGTTCTTGCTTTGTTTTTAAAACTGCAAAACAATCCAACAGAACAATAGTGACAATATGTTTAAGAACATTTATTTTTTTCTTGGGAAAAAAAATAAGGCAATTAAAGATGCTTCACTGGTCTCTTGTCATGGCAAAAATCTGTCTCCAAGAATGTATGCTTTTCTTGGCATTCATGTTGTTTTTTTTGAGCCATTCACTTTTTTTCTGTGACAGGGATACACAAAGAGCCACACAAAGAGCTCAGAGAAACATTTTGGCTCAGCATAAGCAATCGCTTCCTGAAAGATAGCAGAAAAAGCTCACATGCACATACAAATACACACGCACATGCACACCTTCTGACCCAATTTCATTAAGATTTTGTCTGAGTTCTGTTCTGACAGTGATGACTGCTGGGTGTTGATCAGGTCAGAATAATACCGCTGTCAACTCTGGCACAGCATGATTTGAATGTTAAACAGCCGCGTGCCTCTCACGAGATGGTGACACTCCATAAAAAAAACATCAATTTGCAAAGATATCAGAAAATATACTGTAGCATGAGAAAGGATTTCCTCTCTTTTTTTGCTTTTTTTTCCCATCCTTAAATCCTTAAGGTCTGCAAAGTAATTTTAATATTGTACAAATAAATCTAGCAGAAATACAAAAGTACTATTCATATGATTTCATTTGTAAGGAGAAAACGCTACCAAAACCAACCTGGATCTGTGTGAAAAGATAATTTACCCTTGACTCCCATAACTGGTTGTGTCACCTTTTGCAGCAACAGCTGCCATTAACCAATACCTGGCAACAAGTCTTTTATATCACTTTTAAATTTTGTATCTACTGTATTCGTCTTCACAGAACTATTCTAATTCAGCCATAATGGAGAACTTTCAAAACATGAACAGCCTGTCTACAGCATCATAATGAGATTTAAGTCTTGACTTCAATCAGGCCACTCCAATGCCTTTGTGTGTTTTAAACCATGTGGAGCTGGACTTGCTGGTGTAATTCAGTCTTGTTGGCTAAATGCATGTGAACTTAAGGTAGCTGAAATTTTCTGTTAAAAAGCAAATCATGGTTCCATCACTTAAAGCAAGTCTTCAAAGTCCTAGGGGGGTAAAGCAGCCTGGGATCATCACATTACTATCATCATGTCCCAGTTTCACCATCAGGATGTACACGTTTCAGACATTTTCATCTGTTTCTTGTGGGTGCACAGAACATTTTCCTAAAGTCTTAAATTGCTTTTTGTGGGATGGGATTTTGGGTTTTTCGAATTTCTGTAAATATGGTAATGGCGTATTGCCTGTTCAGATCTTTTAGTCCACTAGATGCTGTCAAAGCAGTTCTATTAAATAATTTTGTCTGTCAGACAGAGGCCTGTGTGAGGCTAGTGAAATCAAACTCATGGTTTTCCAAACCCTGTGGTCAATCACAGTTAATTGATGATTTAGGAAAAGAGTCATTTACATTTTTAACAAAAGGGGCTCGGATGGAAGCGACATATTTTCTTTGCTCAGGTTATCTTTGTGTGATATTGAACTTAAGGTCATGATCTGAAACACGTAAGAATGACAAAAAAGCAGAAACAGAATAAATTTCTAAGAGGCCGAATATGTTTTCACAGCATTATGTTTTTCCATCTGAAGTAGCAGGTTCTGTGCTACAGATACTAATTTTATTTGGAATTTTGTTGTGTCAAAAGAGAAGTGTTGCTATGGTTAATTAAGCATGAATAGCAGAAGAAAACAAGATTCAAGGAGATACGAAATAAGCGGTTTGTACAAACATAGTGATGTTTACCTACATTCCAAAGGCAAAATATATTTCAGACAAAAATTAAATATTGTTAATGCTTTATGACCATAAAGTCTATGACATTATTAATTCAGTTTATCATTTGCCATTTTACACTTTGTATGTTCTCCATAGCAGTACATATGTCTCCTCCTCCAGCTTTCCCATTAAGAGCTGCCTCTTACCTCTGAGCAGTTCCATTCCCTTGTGAAGTTTCTCAGAAGTATGAAGGCGTTCCTTGCCTTGTCCTTCCTTCAAATCATAGAGCGGAGAAGAATACATAATAATACATCCCCGGAGAGTGGGTGTAATTGAACTCACTATCTTTCATACTGTATTATTGCCTACGCAGCCCAGTAATGAGTGAAACTACAACCATTTTACGTAACTCAGCAATAATAAGGTATGTGGGCAGTAAGATAATGCAAGGCTATTCTCCCCCTTCCATGCTGTGATTAGACAATGGAGTACAATAGGCTAAATACCAGTTTCTCTATTATTTCCCTTTATCTTCTGTGCAAGACTGAATGGGATTGAGTGTATATTTGTTTTCTCCAAGTATTTGCTTTTGTGTCAGGAATCAATTGTGGTCCTAAGTATTTAGAAACATAGTTTGAGTTATTTACACAGAAATGTATGCAGGATTTACTCATTGACATGTCAGCTCTTACTGTATCCATATTTTTGTGACAGTGAGAACTATTTTTTTTAACCCTAATGCAGTGCATATAAGAATGAGCAATTTACTGCAACCATGATTTATTTTGTATTTTCAAATATCATTCCCTACATAAAGTAAAACTAATAGCTCCTTGCACTATAGCATTATGCCTTGTATTTCAAAGACAGAGGAAGCTATGCCGTCTCAGGTAAGCAGTGCACTAGGAACACCTTTCCATGTATTCAACACTGTGGCACACAAAATTAGAAAACCAGTTATGACAGATTGCCATGGAGTTATTTATGGGAAATGATGGGAAATCAATTATCAATAGCATTACAATCCTATGCTACGAAGATGCTCTGTGAGCTGTCAGCGTTGATGAAGATTTACTCATCCTGCCATCCCAAATATAATAAGTAGCTTCATCTGACAGCAGGTCGACCTATTTTCAGAATGAGTCATCTATTAATTATTTGACCTCTTGGGGCTTACTCTCACCACAGACTGTGTAAAGAGCATTACACTTTGTCCCAACAAAGTCAGGTGATCCTTGAATATGGAATATCTGTAGCACTTGTTATGTAACATACACTAACTGTGATCTGAAGCTTGTAGACTCCAGCTGAGGTTAGCTGGGGGACATAAAAAGGATATTGTAGGCTCTAATGGAAGATTTACATATCCTGGCGAGGCAAATCCACAATACACAAGACTGGTTAAAGGAGAAGTCCAGTCAGCAAGGAAGAATCAATGGATCATTATCTATACCTAAAACTAATACGTTTGCAATAATTTAATGAATTTAGCGTTAATCAGTAAAAAATAAAAAGTATTTGGTATATGGTAACACCTCACTCCTGACGTCTTCTGGAAGTGACATCGCGGTGCGGTAAGCCGAGGGCCATTCTCCACGCTTTACAAGCAAATTCAATTGGAACTATTATACACATCTGCGATCAACAACAATTATTTAGGATTTCCAGAGGACTTCACCATTAAACTTTGCGAGAGCAATTGTTAAAGCAACAACGCCCACGTGCATGGCAGTTGGACGTAACAATACATCAAGTAAAAGTGGAAAAAAAACATTAGTTGTTTCACCTTTCCGCTACACCACAGCCGCAGCAGACAGATTCAACTCACATGGTCCCTTTTTGGTCTCCTCGACTCAAACTGATATGGCTGTATTTCGTCAAAAGTCAGGTTGCTGTCAAGAAAGTCTTCCATATATTCCAAATAGCTATCAAATGATGACGATACGTCCATGGAACTCCCATCGCTGTCGGTATTAAATCCATTGCTCCCTGCTCTGCATACTGCACTGGTCGTCGCCATCTTGGATAATAGCGCGTAGTGACAAGCACCAGATAAAGCATTGGGACTTGCGCGACAGCCGATAACGCACCATGACGTCACAAACTGGGAGGTGGCAGTACTGTTCTTTGACGAACACGGATGCCTACAGTAAAGCACATTCAAATGAAGATTACTCTTAATTAAAAGAACTTATCATTTATTGAACAGTATGTAATAATTTTATATTTAAAGTACTTTCAGAAGTTTGAATTCTGAATATAACCGCACTTCTCCTTTAAGAGTCTCTGAAATTATTTTACAGAAGAAGCGAGTCCTCAGAGGTCTCACAATATAACATCTCCTGTGCGATCTGGGTGAAAATAATTATAACGTGCAATGACTTTCAAAGACTGGTGGGTGCAAGGTTGAGAATGGTGGATAATGTTATGAAATTAACACATTTGGCTCCTCACTGACAGCATGTGCCAAGCACTTACTCTGGATTGAATATGTATATATGTATGTGTAATATTCTGGTTTTTGTTCTGGTTTTATTTGAGTCATTTTCCTCTCCTGCTTTAGGTTTTCTGCTTGCTTTGAGTTTGTGTCCTGTCTGGGTTTTTATTTACTGTTAGTTTATCCTGTTTTGTCATTTGTTTTAGTCTTAGCTTTATTTTTTTGTTTTAGGTTTTTACTTTAGGGCGATTTTGTTTCTCAGCAAGTTTGGTGTAGTTTCTGTCCACTTGTCCTGTCAGCTTTTTAGCTTTGGTTTCTGGTTTATTTCTTGTTTTGATCCTCTGCACTGATGTCTGGTCTAATTACCCACTCTACACACCTGCCTTACTCCACCCCTGTTGCAATCATCTCTGACCGGTTTCACCTGCTTCCTCCTCCATATAAACAGTTGAGACCAGACATCAGGGCCAGGTCGTCTTGTTGAGTATGGGTGAGTCTCCTCCTGCAAGTTCTGTATGGTTTGCTTTTGGATTTTTGACCCCCTTGTCTCCAGTGATCTGAGCCATCCTGTTCCTGTTCCTGTCCTGCCTGCCACGCTGGTCTGTTTATTTTTGTGCCGTTTTTTGGATTGACGGTCCTTTTTGGTTTTTCCCTGTTTTGCCTTTTGTTAATAAAAAGATCTAATTGAACCTCTGCTGGTCTGAATGAATTATGGGTCCCCTGCCTCTGATTCATCACAGTATGAGCAGTATAGGTAATTTATCAAAGTATATTTAAAATGCAAAGCTGTCTAGATTTGTTAAAACAATTTTTGGGACTTATGTAGTTCCTTCCTTTTTCAAGCTAGCTGGATCCAATGGGTTTATACAAAATCACCTTAAAATAGTTTTACTGAACCATGTGTTGCACAAAAAAATGTAAGAAATAATCAAAATGACAAAGAATAAATAATATTATTGATAATAAAATGCACACATGACACACCCAATGTAATCTGACAATGCTTTTGCTAAAAAAAAAAAAAAGAAAAAAGAAACAACAATATAACAGTACCACAAAGATCAAATCTGCTATTAAAAAAATAGTACTCATGGTGTAACATCTATTATAGTTCCAGCAATTGCTGTTGGACAATTTCCCTGCTTGGCCAGGAGAGAAACTCTTCAGAATGAAATGGAAAAGATTTTTTTTTTGCCAGTTTTCAATTACCTTTAGCTTGATGCAAAGTCCACCTATAATATATCAGCTCAAGAAAGGAGATGAGAACATCAGAGAGATGGGGCGAGAAGATGTATCCTTGTAGTGCCGAGTAAGAGATGACTTCCCTCACACAATGATGACATTTTTTTGTGAATGCCTTGGCAATCACAGTCAATATGAATGCCATGGCCTTTCACTGAAAGGTCAAATGTCAAGTGCTTAAAACCTTTACATGACTGACCAGCTCCTCTTTGTCCACATTAGCAACCTGTAGAGTACAAGATAACCCAGTTTTATGGTTGAGTTCAACAGCATCTGTCCCAGTGGTGATTTACCCCTCTTGCAAACATTACATATAACAGCCAGTAATTGCAGTCATTAATGCAAAAGTAATGGAGGCACAAACACTCTCGGCAGGTCTATTTTGCATGTTTGGCCTCGATGAGAAACAGATTCTAAATGTGTCCTTGGAGTGCAAGAATACGGTTTGCAGAAGCTACTGATGTTCGCCATTGATATGCACAGCAGTATTTTTTTTCTTCCTTTTTGTCTTCCCACACCAGAGACCTCGACTTCTGCTTTTAAAATGAGCCGCCCACCTCAATCAATGAGTTAATTAACATATTCTAGACTTGCTCTTAGGAGTTTTGACGAAACTTAACACCAATATTCAGCTGCAGCTGGTTACCCTGTGGAATAAAGACGGTTCCCAAGGTCGTACTAAGCAGGCAGCTGATTAAAATTATACTCTGCCTTGAGGGCTCCAAAGAGGCAATGGTGGAGACTATCCACTGTCAATAAATGCTTAAAGAGAGAAAGGCTACTTCTTTTATAGCTTGATATTTTTGGAGTGTTTGACAGCTTCTCTGAAGTTATTTAATCTCTCAAAATGCTAGGTTGGAACACATTCAGCGTCTGAATGATTTCCAACATAGTGAAGAAAAAGCATATATAATCTCAGTCAAACTAGACCAAAGATGGTAGAAAGTGGTATTACATGTTATTTTCATTGAAGAGGTTTAAAAAAAACACTTGCAAATCATATTTTGAAGCACCTCTCAGTTCCTTATCCTCTATTGCACTTCACTCTTACTGCTTGATTTTTGGTTTTCTCCTGATAATCTCACTGAAGATGAAATTCTTTTCCCTTCGCTCTCTGTTTTTAGTCTTTTCCTGGACTTTGTTCTTCTGTCACTAATGTTTAAACTTCAAGAGGGTCTCGTTTGAAGAGCGATGTAGGTGTATGGGAAAATGAGAAACTGATAGACTTACATTTGCCCACATCAAATATTTTAGTGTGCAAATTCCCTTTTTTTGTGAGGCTTCTCCCATAATGTGGCAAGATGCATGATCAGATGTTTGGGTTAGGTGTTGCTTATTTCCTCTTAGTCCTTTATAATGTATTTTTTTTTCAGTTCCACACATGGTTTAGCTTTTCAAGTTCTCTAAAAATAAAATTCTTGCTATAATCTTAAAAACAATGTTAGCAATGTTGTTGCCTCTTTTTCCAAATCTCCTACTGCCTCCATTGGAAAACTGGGTAAATATAACAACGAACACCTTTAAAGAGGCAAAATTAAAGATAAAAAAGACACTGACCGAAACAACACTATCACCAAGATTATAGAACAAAACTGTTGATACTAATGGAGAAAACTACTGGGCTCGCCAGGGCAGGTCAGCACAAGCTGCAGAGCTCCCACACCATGTCCAGGGAACCCAAACCAGCCACAGATGGGTGCAAAAGCGAGCAGTGAGGAGAGGAAAGGAGGGAGCAAGCGCCAATCCCTCCCAGGATTATGTCTGTGTCGTGAACTGAAGCCAAATAGGAGAGGGTTAAGGTCATATGTCAGACCCAAATTTATTCAAGGTTGCAAATAGGGATTTCCGAATTGACCCAATCAAATGCTTTTTCTGAAACTAATGATACCATTGTGGTTTCCAGATTATTGATGGTAGAGTAGTGTATGAGATTAATTAGCCTGCATGTGTTAGTGGATGACTGTCTTCTCTTTATAAAACCGGTTAGATTCAGATGTATAATAATAGAGATTATTTTTTACAGTCTTCTGGCAAGAGCTTTTGAGATTATTTTGAGGAACTACATTTATCAGTTATACTGGGAGATAGATGAATTTAAGAATGGGATCTTATCCTGGTTCCTGGAGCAAGATAATATTAGCAAAGTTCATAGTTGAAGGTATTTTGCTTCTTAATTTCTAAGATCAAACATATGAAATTTTGGTGCCTGTATAGTTCACAATTCTTTTTTTTTAACTAAACACTAAGGATTTTAACTGCTTGTAAACTATTGCTGACCACCATTAAAACCGATATCCCAGAATAAAGTGACCCTAACATGTATCCTCACTAAACATTAAAATGATACTCATGGATCTATTAAGAAATAGCCTTGAGTTTAAAACAAGCTCAAGAAATTTAAGTTCAAGAAATTGCAGACTACTTTTTTAGTGTGAAGTTTTTGTATCAACTTTCATACATTGCTGTAGTTTCTCATCTGACCACTAGAAGCCATAAAGTAAAGACGTGAGAGACATTTTATTCCACAACCAGGAAACCATTTCAAATCAGTATCATGCGTAGCAAAGCTTTATACGGCAAACCTTCATACGGAAGCTGCACAGTAAAATACAGATGTCAGTGGGTTTTTGTATAAAGCTCAAAGTCACAGTATGAAGGGAGGATGCTGGTGTAGGGCTGTAAGTGTGAAGATAGGTGACAATGACAGGACCAGGTTTAATGTTGAGGTTGAGAGCTGATTAATAGTGGTGGTTCAGGTTGTGAAGTTTCAGAAAATGTCTGATGGATTGCAATACCTCTCAGATTTGGCTAACTTTTTATAATAGCTATTTTATTCTTAGACAATATATAGTCATGTTCTAAAATTTAGTCAAAACAAGGACTTTAAATACCAGATTTACAAACAGTTACATATTTTATTATATGGAATAACAACCACCTCCTTATTTTGCTCCTCTTTTTATATATCACTGATCATAGTTAGGTTTTTCCATCAAGAGGTTTCCCACATAAAGCTTGTTATCATTTACATAACATAAAAAAATACTGTCATATTATTGCATATCTTTGCAATGATCTAATACCATATGAAGATACTGACGTACACGCATATGCTGATGTTGATAGGGTTAGGGTTAGTCGCATATTATTCTTTCTGTACCCTATCCCTACATAGACAGACTGCTCTTGCGAGCTAAAAATCCACATGCTGAAAATAATGCAGCACTGTTTATGAAACAAACTGAGGGATGTGTCGATGGACGCATCCGCAGAGGCAAACTTTCTACGAGCTGTGAATCACATGCTGAGAATACTGGACTGACTCCATAATATTTACCATTCAGGTTATATTTTATTCATACCAAAAACTCCTGGCTGAACAGTCAAGTAAAACACCAGCCAAGTGCAGTAAGCTTGGGTTCCTGCATTTAGATCAGACAACATGATGTTAAAACAAAAACATGTTAAAAAAAACACCGTAAGAGCTAATTACATAAGCAAAATACTGACATTGCTAAAACATAGAACACAGAAAAAAACCACTCAGCAACAGAAAATGACTTTAAATAGTGTATTACACTTCAATAGCTTACATCATTGCCTAGTCTTCTTGTCTAGTCTAGTATCACACTAGGATCCACGTTTACCCATTTTTCCAAACTCTGCTAGCTGTGCAACTTTGACTTTCTAATCACATTGGACAAAGTAGAACCTGTGAGTAGGCTACCCACAATCCACATTAGTACAATAAGACTGTTGTACTTAATGAGCTACAGAAATTTGAAAATAGAAAATGTTGCCTTTTTAGAGAGGAACCAACTTAAACCACATGTTAAAATGCTGTATAAAAACAAACAATGTTTTTCCTTCCACATTCTCACATGATAGTAAACTTTAGCTGTTTTAAGTGAGCTTACTTCACTAAAAACAAATTATATTTGAATTTGAAGAAAATAAACATATCTGTGGTATAAAATCAGAGGTTTACACAGTTTAAGGTTATGGATATTTTCATACATAGGATTCAAAACTATGATATTATTTGAATCATTTCAAATAAAATCAAATTTGGCAAGTGTGGTTTTCTAAATGTTGTTTATAAATAAATTGGATTTTAATTTATGTAGTCACCACGCTTCACTTCCATACCATTGAACAATTTGGAAATGAAGGCGGCAAAGACACTGAAAGACAGAATTAGATAGATCGGGAACACAGACACTACAGATGTAAACAGCTCTTGATTCACAATCTGTAGTATTTGAGTTTCTTTGTACTTCTATCTTTGTATCTCTGTTACTAACAAAGAAACTCTCATGTACTGGCCTTTCTACTGTCTTCATCCTGCCCCTTCTCAGTGTTAATTAAGCCTTATGGACCTGTGAGCCTGCCTCTCTGCTGCTTTGCAATCAGACTCATTCCACCGAACAGTTTATTGCTCTTTATAAGCTCTCCTTAAAAACAATAAGATAGCACCAGATTGAAAGCTTTACTAGTAAATGTCAAACATTTCTTCATGCCTTTTTAAGGTTCTGATTTCTGGATCCCAACCTGGATCTGTACCACGACTATGAGCTTTAACTTGGCCCTGGATTAATCTGCCCTGTTCGGACTTCCATGCATGTCCCAAGCCTGTCTCTCGGACTCGGACCAAGCCTCAGCAATCATGCCCATCACCTCTGCAGTGAGCAAGACAAGTCTCTTCCCTGCCAAGATCTCCAACATGATTCTGCAGATGTTTCCTGCCTGCACCATGTTTCTGGTATGGGTTTGTAAATATACCTTTTAGGACACAACACCACGTTCAGCTCAAATTTTGGATCTCCTGTCTGTCTGATCCTTAAGAAAACTAACAAATGTAACTACAGGCAACAACTCAGCAAAACAGAAATACACATGAGCAGAACAAAACTACTTTGAATCTTAAAACTAAGGAATGGGCTGAATATGAACTGAAAAGACTGAGAAATGCTATAATATAGAAACTCACAAGACCATAGTCCCAGACATAACAGCATGTGGAAGAAACTGGTTTGTCAGACTAGACAAAACAATGCTTCTTTGTGCATATATAAATCAAAATGTCATGACTTGGGTGCGTGGTTTGGGCGCTGATGGACTTTTCTTCCCCCATTTCACGAGGTACCTTGTTAACTCTCAGCCTGCATGTGTGTCCCTGTACATCAAAGTCAAAGTATCTTTATTTGTCTCTTTTGGGAGAAATTTGCCCTGGATACAATGATCGGCTGCATCATATATATATATATATATATATATATATATATATATATATATATATATATATATATATATATATATATATATATATATATATATATATATATATATATAAAATATATATATAAATCACTAATAAGAGAAGTCTCAGTAAAAAAAAAATAGATATACATTAGAAACAACAGTTCATAACGCAAAGTTCGACTAAAATGATCATATTAATAACAGTCCAAATCAACCTCTAACAATAGAATAGTTTCAAACACTGAGGCCCTCCCAGTTTGCTGCTGTAGATCATAGATGTGGCTATGTACGTGTCCTTGCAATTTCCCTATTAATCTTCTCATTCTAAACCATGCACTCATTAACATCTTTTACAGACAGTGGGATAACCTAATGTTTATATCTGTTATATTTGCATAAGGGGGTCCTGTACCTTCTCCCAGAGTTCAGTAGCACAAATTCAGAGTGGAGCACATGAGAGGAGTCAGATAAAATCCTGTCTGAAGATGAACTGCTCAAAAGGTTCCTGTGGAGACAGAGAAGGAGCTATTCCCATTATTTTACTTGCTAGTTTAAGATCTGGGTCTTTGTTTTTCCTGTCAAATTACCAAACCAGCTGTTGATGCAGTACCTTGGTAGAGAATCAATGGTAGCTCTGTAAAAAAAATTACCTTTATATTGGTACAAACATCAAACACTCTTAAACGACGAAGAAAAGGAAGAGCTGGTCTGCCCCGCCTGTCGATCTGCCCTTCCACCACCAGACCAGCATTCCAGTGCTGGTCTAGTGCACAGACTGCTTTATTGTGTTCCTGGATGGATCCGGTGCTTGCTCTATCTGGAAACTTATCAGCTTCTGCTCAGGTCAGTGTATCTCCGTCATTATCACCTGGTCAGTCGTCCAGCCAATATCATCTGGTCACCTGCCTGTTGTCATCACCAGCTGGTCCAAGTCTCATCTGTCTTTCCTGTCAATTACCGCTATCAAACTCTACAATTAAAATTTCAGCTCAACTTTGTGTCTGGCTGAATTATCTGGTCTCCGGTGTCTGGTCCATTACACAAAATTAATTAAATTCAGTTAAAATCAGTTAAAAATAATTTTATTAAACCAAAAATAAAGTGTTGTAACTCTTATCCAAGTGTCTTCAAATAGTCATGATAGATGTCCATATGGCAGCACATCTGAAGACGCTTTTAAATAAAGAAGTTGCAATGCAGTTTTGTGAAGAGGATGCTCAGAGTCGTCTGTGATGTTCAGTTTATGAACATTGCTCAGTCATCTGTAGAACAGAGCCAGCCTTCTTTCTCAGCTCGTTTAATTTAAGTCACTGGCTCTGATGTGCTAATCCAACAGATAATATAAAAAAAAAAAACACATATTTTTTATATGTTACATCCTGCTACAAACACAGAAAGACTGAACCTTCCTCAAGATATACAGTCAGCACTGTAACTGTTGTAATTGCAATGGGTGAATCAGTGGAGGAGCTAAAAAATACTTTGGTGTTCACGTGGACAACAGACCGGACATGGTGAAGATGTATACAATGGTTCTCGCTAAAAACCCTTCTGCCTGCCACAGTCTGCCTGCAGAAGTAGATAAGCTATGCCTTATTTGATTAGGTTAAGCTGATGTGATATTTATACCGGAGGATTACTTTGTCCTTTAAGAAATATCCAAGACAATCTTGCATATACAATTTACAAATAGGGTGTGGGGTGGGGTTGACAGGGACTAAAGCCACCTCCAGGAGGCGTTCCCTCTTACTGGCATTTCTAGACTGATAAAAACACCAACTGTTCAAAGATACACTGAGTAGGGAGGAGCCGAGGTAGACGAGCCAAACCGAGGGATGTTCAGTGTCACAAACTGTGATGTGTTTGTCAGGTAGTTTTTGATCCAAGCAATCTTCAGAGCATCTGTGTTGTGCAACTTAACCTATTTGATTATGAATATTACTAATAATTATAATTGGACATTCTAATTATTAATACATTACTCTAGTTAAAAGGGAAGCAACAACAATTTTTTTTTCTCCAAATGGTTGTGATTAAGGGCTACCAGCATTTAATGATTCTAACTAGCAAATGGGTTTATTAAAAAATTATCAACCTTGTTTTACCATAAAAAATGGATGTCTAGCCAGTTGTAAGACTGGAGGTAGACTCGCCACCAGTTTTGGTTTCCCTGAAGGCTCTTCACAACTACTATTGAGCATTTTTCTCATGGATAAACCTTACAGACACCAGAGCACTCTAACACCTACAGGTTAGAGGTCTGCACGGGCCTAAAATTTCAGGCCCGACCCGGCCCGGACCCCTGCCAATCAGGCCCTAACCTGACCCTGCCCGACAAATTAAGCTATTAATGAGCCCGAACCAGACTAAAAGGGTCCGCTATTTAGATATGACTGTTTCCCGACACTTCGGTCGCATAATAGTTTCTCAGAAAGCCGACTCGAACAATTAAACAAATAATACTTTTAAAACACGATTAACCCATGCAAAGACAAGCGTTTATGTATTTAATTAGACCTCAATGTCGAAATAACGGGATGTCATTGTCGCAAAAGCAGCATGTAACGGACAGCCAGGATATATGACATAGGTAAATCTATGCGCCACGGGAGTAGATAAATGAGCAGCACACACGAGCTCCTTGTTAGCTATGAGGTCGAAGCGCTCCCATAAAGAGATTTTCCCTCCCGTATTGGGAATTTTCAATAGCTCACCTCTGGCTAGCTGGCTTTTCAGTTTGTTCATCTTTATTGACTGACCGGAACAGAAGTACGGAGCCCTAGAGGGGTCATCGCAAAATGTTTTGCATGTTGAGAGAATGCGCGCTCGTTTTACTACATTGTGACGTGCTGCGTAGCGACGTGCTGCGTAGCGTCTGCTTCCAAGGAAAAATAGAAATAAAAAGCTGTGCGCGTGAATGTTTTTCTGACCTGACCTAACTGAAAAATCATGAATACATAAAACCAACTTTATCAGTGTCAAGCCCGAGCCCTACTGGAGCCCGTGTTATTCATTGAATTTAAGGCCCGTACCCGGCCCGAATTTGCATATTGTGTCGGGTCCCGACGCAGAGTCCATCAGCGCAGCAACCAGGAACAGAACGAGCGGAGACCAAGACGGGAGGCCAGGGACAGACAGGCATGATGTAAATGACAGAAGACTTGTAACGGATCCACAGCACGGCAGAGACCCACAGCTCAGCAGAGATCCACAGCTCGGCAGAGATCCACAGCCCGGCAGAGACCCACAGCCCGGCAGAGATCCACAGCTCAGCAGAGATCCACAGCCCGGCAGAGACCCACAGCACGAGTCCACAGTTTGGCACAGAGTCAGCCAGAGCGCAGCAGCAGGAGTCCACAGTTCGGAACCGAGTCAGCCAGAGCATGATAACAGAACTAACCTTGAATGAAAAGCAGAGGTGGCAGGGTTCCAAAAGGCAAACAAGCAGACATGCATGGAGAGAGTGTGGAATGATGACGGACCGGCAAAGAAGTGACAGCAGAGTGAGGCTTAAGTAGGGAGGCTGGCAGGTGAAGTGAGTCTGGCTAATTAGTGGCTGGCAGGTGTGACTAACTGCAGTAGAAGGCTGAGTGGGAGTGGTAGGAGGAAACTGAACTAACCATAACAAAAGCCAGAACCTAACTAAACCCAGAGGAGGAAGAACTGAAAAATAGTAAATAAAAACCCAAATCAAAACTGCAACCTGACAGTTTTTATTGCAGCTGAGTGTGTTTAGATTTTTTTAGAATGGATGGTAAACAACATTGTGTTAAATCACAGATTTAACACAATTTTTAAATTCAAGCATAGGGAATTCTGAGTTCTGCAAATTTTGTTCCTTAAGAGCAAAACATTTTCCCCTTTACATCCAACGGGCATGTTTTGAAACATAATCTGTACTTCAGAGAATGAACTTCAACCAGAGTCTTATTTTAAGCCTATAAAGTTCCATCTCTACTGCTGCTTGAGGCAATAAATGCACTTTGGCTGGGAAAGATCATGGTTCCGGTTAAATGTCAATAAACATATTTTGTCTGTAGTCAATGTGCACTTTACTTTTTTGGACTACAGCAAGAATTTCTCCTTTTACCCTTGACCAGTTGGTGATTATTTAACATCATTGGAATCATTAAGGCATGCAACTGCAAAATGTCTATAGTTGGAGACAATGAAACATAATGCCAGTGGAAAAGTTAAAAACGATCAGAATCAGAATAAACTTTATTCGCTAAGTTTGTGGGTACAAAAAAGGACTAGATTTGACTTCAGATTCCAACGTTCGCATTGTGTAAAGAACAGGCAGGGAAGTAACATCGAGCAGAACAGCAAACTACAATCTAGAATATAAATAATATTATTTAGGGAAAAACGGTAAGAACTGGGGAAATATGTACTAGCCGTAAACACGGCATATCAATGTGGAAAGCTGCTCGTAGAGTCCGATTTCAAAGGCGGGACTAATAAAGCCAACGGAAACAGGTTTGAACAAATCAGATTACTAAGGATGTGATGCAAACTCCAAGCAACACGCTCTGTTTTAGCTCCTAGAGTAGCCTGTTTTTGAGATTTTAAAGCTATACCCAGCTCTTTCAGGACATAATAAAGAACATTATTAAAACATCGCTCCGTTGTGGCCATCAACTTGACTGTTATTGTTACAGAAAAGCACTGTTGCATTATGGGTAAAGAGTGACGTAGAGGAAATGAAACAGCAGATATGGTAGCTAAAAAGGCTTTGGGAAAGAAGATAATGGTTCAGATTCCATTTGGGAAAGGGGAAGGTAAATCGATAATTAAAAATAAAGAAACAGAAATATGGCAAAAATATGGGATAAAGATCAGAAAGGAAGAAAATTATATAGAGTTTAAGAATCTGTAATTATTAGAGATTATGGAGAAAAAAGCAGAAGGGAAGAGTTCATTTTGACTAGACTAAGAATTGGTCATACCTACTTGAATGACCTTTTGTTTATACTAGGGAAAAGGAATAATGATATATGTGAGGGTTGTGGAGGAAAAAAATGTGGATCATGTTTTGATGAACTGCTATAAATTTGCAGCTGAAAGAGAGAGGATGTGGGAAGTAATTAGGAAAAAAAAGGAGAGAATGGAGTATTAAAGGAATATTAAGGACAGATTGGGATAGGGAGGAAATTAGGGTCGTTAATAAAGCACTGTCCTTTTTTTTACATAGTACAAAATAAAAAAATAGATAGTAGGTGGAACATATAAAGCTACACACTCTTGTACAGTAGGTGGCGGTGTGCACCCGTAGATTGTTTGCAAACCACCAAACAAAGAAAAAGAAGAAAAAGACAAGCCAATCAGGATCGCCGGGCAAGATTTTCGTAGATGTGACATTTCAATTGTGTGGAATCAGATGACAATGGTGGCTCACAGCGAGGAAGCAAGCATTAACGATAGCTCCTTTTTCATTGCCACTCAAAAGCCTGGGGCTTTGCAAATCGTGGGTAGCGTTTCCATACACATTTACCCAACTAATGTCTGTTAAGATGTATGCTCTGAATTGTGCTTTTATTTCCACAGGGTAAGTGACTTGTTACTTGAGGACCAAATGGTCCATGTTGTTTATCAGGTATTATGGTGAATAAACAGGCGAGGGCAGGTGGGTCTCGACACGCCCTCTCCTCTCTCCGAGTTCAGTGGAAGTACAGCGTGATGTCTTTATTCCTCTGGCAAAAGAAAACTACTGAGCAATGGGTCTAACTGCTGCATAGTCGTATGTGCTAACAATTTCATTTACCCGTGCTTTATTTTCCTGGGGCTTTGGTCCCCCAACCGACTCAGTACTTCTCTGCTTTCTCTGGGCTTGTTGAGGGGGCGGGGTTGTGTGCAGTAAGAAAATATACACCACAAGGGGGGAGTAAGGAGATGAGGAGTTTACAAACCAATAAATTTTACCTTCATTTATCACAAAAAGTTGTTTTAAGATGACTTAAGCAATCCAATCTTCTTTTGTGTCAGTTCATGGGCCAATTGCTGTTCGGACTTGTTGGGAGAAGAAGAGACCCGCTGACAGGCAGGCCTGGCCGGGAAGACTCCAGTGTCAAGGTCGCTGCTGTTCCAGCCAGACAGTCTGTGATTTCCTGCTGACTGGATCATGTTCGTCGAGGCTGAAAAGTCACCTAAAGGGTTTACTAAGAGGACTGAACTGTTCAGTACTTCTAGCCTGACTTTAACCTACATAAAAATAACTTTGCTTTTATCAATAGTCTGGGATACTGTTCTTAGAAACCGTCCTCCCAACAGAGACCGATAGCTCTGCTGCTTAGGTAGTGTATGTCCGTGGAGTGGTGGAGCGATATGGGAAGAAGATTTAATGCGCCTTATAATCTGGTGCGCCTTATAGTATGAAAAATATGGGTAATGCGACATCGGTCATTTACCGACATCACATGGCGGCTGTTCTGTTTTGGTTTTCCCTGCCATCGCTCTCAACTGCGTCAGGGGATGGTTTTAATATCAGTGGTTGAAGTAGCGTGTCAGTAAAGATGACTGACAAGTTGTTTATCCAGTGCAAGGATTTCTGATAAGGCCTCTCCTTCTGAAATACATCTCCAATGGAGCAATCCCAGATGGAAGTCTGGAGCTCTGCGGAATAAAATCCATCTGCCGAGAGTCAGGTTACCACAAGTTATACATAACTCCCACCCTTATTATTCCAATACGGTCTCTGTAACTTCCATTCGTTTTCTCTACCCGCTTATCTGTGCAGGGTTGCAGGGAAGCTGGTTCCTATGTCCAGCGGTCAATGGGGATAGGTGAAATAAACGTGGACCGACCTATTTATGTTTTTATTTTTATTTTAAATAGTTCTTGTCATTATTATCATTATAAGCTGGAGAAGCTCTGCTCAACTGTTGCATTTTGACAGGATCACCATCAATGATACATGAACTGGTAGAATAATGATAAACAGGGATACATGTGATTTTGTCTGGAGTGATTAAGTGAAGGAATTGATCTTCCTCTTTATTCAACAGCAGTTTCCAGACAGCCAGCAGTAGACACAATTTACTCATTTAAATGGTGTGGACCAAATCTGTGTTGTACTTCTTATCCACGAGGGATGCAATTTTTGATAATCAGGTGCAACACGGCCACTTTTTGCTCTCACAGTTCAACGCAATTTAGCAGTCATTATTTGGAATCTTTGAAAATTAGGCCCTTTGAGTTCTAAGGTTATGCTTTCCTATATTTTTACAGTATCTACAGACTTTTTTGTGGGACTAACAAATGTTACATTGTTACACGTTGGCCAATTTGGCACCTGGCACATTTGCTTGATCAGAACCAGGATGCGACATTTAGGACAAATTCATGGCTATGAATAGACATCATATCACTTTTTCTAAATGAGGTCTAGGTACAGCTTTTATGTTTAAATCAGATTTATTGCTTGATAAGAAATTCGCAAAGTGGGTTTGCGGTCTGCTTTAGGTTGTGTATTGTATGTTAAATATTAATGATCCAAAATGTATTAAAGGGCAAGAAATGTGGCAGAACCTTGAATTTACTATAGCAAAATTTAGGCCAGGGTTATGTGGTGGAACAAGAAAGTGGAATCCGTTTAATTTCCATGTTATCAAAGTGGAATGTGGATAGACGTGAACCCCTCTGGGCCATGTTATAAAAATGCCGGGACTGAAACACTCTGAAAGGAAGAAAAAAAAAGCTCTTTGTTCTCTGTAATGTCGTCTAGTGCCATAGGCTTTCAGCACCTTTATGAAACTTTCATATTTTGTTCTTTTCAGGCTTTGTCAGAAAGATGTTTATTAAGACTACCTTCTACAATCATAATGAAAAATTGCTGAGAAAAACATCATTACGCTGTATTGTGCAGCTCATATTTATCCTATTCTTTCTTCGACAAAATACAGTGAAACACAATAAAATGTCAGAAAGATGAAATGACAAATCTCTGTAATTTTCCAATTAATAAGTTTTCTTACTGACGGCATTCAACTATAAACACTAGTGCTAGCTTGATTTCTCTTATTAGATCTCCATTGACTCACCTAGAGATTCACCTCAGTCAATATGTGAAGTGTCATTGACCTAGCCAAGGTTTGAACTTACAAAAGGGAAGGAAATAATCATGAACACGTCTCAAGATTACATGGTATGACAGTGTGAGAACATTCCCCATTTATATAAAGTTTCTTTTACAAAGTAGTATCAAGCTGCTATCAGTACAACTCTGGTGAAATAACCACTGAAGAAGCCTGCACAACATTTAAATAACTTGTGTTTACAGGTGCTTACAAATGTTAGTGATTATTTTGAGGAACATGGAGTGACTTTGATCTTCTCTTCCTCAAAACCTGAAATACTAAGGCTGCTCAAACATTTCCCTGATAGCTTCTTTAAATAAGCAGTTAAGAAGTCCACATTAATTGTTTGTGTGGTAGTAATTTGGGTAACTGCTAGAACACAACTGTAAAGAAAAAGAAACACTAGTACTAACACTAACATTAGTCTGACCAGCACTAGTTTGACACTGTGAGAAAATATAACATGCAACCAGCTAACAATTCATATGTTGGCATCTGATTGTAGCTGCTAAACTAAAGCTAATCTAAAAAGGGAAAATTTATAGTTTTTTGTCTTGTTTTGTTCTTTTGGAGTGGCTGGGTTTGAGGGACCTATACCACAGTTGGTCTTCTCTGGTTAAATAGAAAATTGTAAAACCTATCTCTGATAATTCTACAATGAACAGAGGCTCTTTAAAACATAGTTTAAGATTTAGGAACCAACTTTGGTCTAGCTCCAACTTCCCCACTAATGACTAGTCTGCTGGCTCAGGTCACTTTCATTTAAAAAAAAAACACTCCCTGTAGGGTATCATAAACATGTGCAGTAGAAATGCTGGAAGACCAAAATCATCTTGCCTGGTTTGAGCCATGCTTTACAGGGAGAATTTTCCATGGTAATGTCGGGTAGTGATCAGGTTTTATAAGGGAGAACCTCACACTTGTTCTCTGCAGACATTGTTTCCTCATTTCACCAGCTTCTTTCTCCCTATCAGCCATTCCACCTCTTTAGTTGTCATAAGTACTGTCTTTTCCTTCTCTCTGCCATTCTGATTGTGTCTCCAGTCTTCTTGTACCACTGTTGGCGTTCAGTGTTACTAGATCAAAGAGTGTGTTACTTCCACCCACCGCCAGTTCCACATTTGGGGCTAATTGGCACGCTGGAGAGGTGCTTATATTCCATTCTCTGTGCATCCTGCTTTCAGACTGACAGGATGTTTGAGCTCAAAATAAACCCACCAGAATTAGAAAATCTAAAAGCTGAAGTTTTGTAACTATGTGGGGTTGTTGATTGCCAGAACACCAACATGGAATCCCTCACAGAGACTTTTATTCAGATTTCCACGTCCGTCATGGCATCAGTCCGCAGTGGTGAGCAATGAACCCCAGGTAGGACTGCCAGAAAAATGGAAAAGAGTAGACGGTTGGCCTAATGGCTGTCAGCTACACAGATCTGTGCACATTCTATCTGGTGGTTTTGTGGTGTATTCTTACCTTTCTCCAGCAGGTTTTGACAGGTAGATGCCAACCACAGGTGTATCCCATCAAGCACTAATCAGCGGAGCATATAAGAAGGCAGGAGACATAAGGAAGGCATCAGAACATTAGGTCACACACACTGGTAACCTGACCAAACCTTGTTCCTGTTGTTGACCTCAGGTTCTGGGACTCACTCAAGTTTGTTTCTCTCTGAAGGTGTCAGCTCATTCCTGGATCCTGACCTAGACCCTACTCTGTGTTGATCTCTGCGGAAGAACCCAAGCTTTGGTTCTCAACTGTGGTCTCAAGAGCCGTCCCGGAACTCCTGTCATCCATTGCTCCAGAAACATCATAGAACTCAGTTAAACCACTGTCTGCCTGTCCACGCTCTGCATGCTCCACCGTCAGCAGTCCACCACAAGCCATCAGTCAGATTGTTCACCATCCCCCTGGACTCCATTACTCACTCGGCCTGTAAATCATTCTCTGCCGCAATTACTACACCTTGCTATTTTCTGCTGTTGCTTAGTCCTGTCTGCTTTCTTCCCCACAGAAAGCGACCAGAGCCCTCCTGGTTTCCCTGCCATCCAATCCAGAAACCTTTAATATACTCTTTTAAACTGCACATTTGACTCATTATGGAAACACCAAACATTGAGATCACTTGGCACTCCGGACATGCTGTTTGAATGTTTAAGTATTCTTCTTCCAAGACTGCAGTGAAGTAGAATTGGACTCACAATTGCTTCATTTGCATTATGGTGACAAACCTGTTTGCCAAATTGTCTCTGAGTTCCGCACAGTTGATGTTAATGCCTGGTTCATGCGGCAAGATTTAAAAATTGTTGGCCAATTTTCAAAACCTGAACAACACATCCATATTACAGGTTTGCTTGTACAATGTGTGGTGTCTCGTGAAATAGCAAGTGCAAAACGCGGGATGAAATTGTTGGTATAGCTCTAAAGATTGATCAGCATTTCTTGTTATGGCATCGCCCCACTCTTTGCCAGTGGTGAGCAAAGTACTCAGTTTCATTACTTGAGTGAAAATACAGATCCTACTGGTCAAATATTACTGCAATAAATTTAAATGGAGCTCTATCATAAATTTATCTTATTCTATCTTAAGTCAAAGTATAAAAGTTCATGCTTTCAAAAGTACTTAAGTATTCAAAGTACTTCAAAATCCTGTGTGCTCTCCACAGTTCCTCTGTAGTAAAGAGTCAAAACTTGAATGTCCAATTCTAATACCAGTGACTGTAGCATTTATGAAGTTAGGCTACATTTATTTGGCTTTTTCTCAGCTAAAAAAAAAAAAAAAACATCATACAACTCCTGAGGGGTGTTTATGTGAGCTTGAATGTTGTACAGTAGTCTGCAAATAATAAGTGACTTTGGCTTGTTTTTCGTTAAAGTCACCTGTAATTTTCGTGACTTTTTTGGGGGTTTGTTTTCGAACATGAATTTGCTGTTTTTGGGCTTGGCTTTTTTCTGACAGAACCCTTTTCATGCCTTTTCTGGTGATTGTACCACACAACAATGTCCTGGTGTGTACAGGTACCATCTAAATACATACATTTGTGATGATTAGACGTATCCTTTGTAATTAGATTGTGGTGTTTTGGTTTTTGGTTTTTGGGCTTCTTTTGCTCATTTTGAGGCCTCTACATTTCAACCAACATTTGAGCTGTTTTACAGTTGAATCTATAAATCTTATTTGAAAAGCAAAAGTGTAGTTAGTAGTCACTTTTTCCAAAATGTGAAATACTGTATGTTGTTCTAGAAAAAGAAGCTTAGACCTTCCTCCAGTTGTGCAGTGAGAGTTATCTTAATCAACTTGCCATTGTCCACATATTTCCACAAATGTTTTTGTATTGGTATGATTTTATTTTATAACATTTTTATTTGTACTGTATTTTATACTTTTAACTTGCACAGTTTTCACATTTGTTTGTGTTTTGATGCATGTGTTTATAGTCATATCTAAGTATATTTCATTTGTCTGTAATGCCTATGGTTGGGGAGGGTAGGGGATTCCGGGGTAGGGGGTGCTGGGGATTAAATCCAGCAACCCTCTTTAGCCTTCCTCTGGTGTTAGCTTTCTGCTGCCATCTGTAGTGTTAGCGGGTCATTTTGGACGTGTATTAAATCAGCCATAAAATACCCTAAAAACAATCTTTTATCATCCAATGTTTTCTTAACCTCTTAGCTGGTTGGGCTCCCTTATCCATGAAAAGATTGGTATTAATATTTTTTTGTGGCCCCCTGGGCCTTTGTTTTAACAGCATATCTTCTCCTCATTGTTGCATCCTGTGAATTGGAGATGAGTACTCTGCAAGTCACCACCTCTACACTCAAATGGCTTGACAAGCCTGGACATGTCTCCCTTTGTTTGTTCTTGCAAAAAGGCAAAGAGAAAAGCCCCTAAATGAAGCTCAAGTGGTTGGAGGAAGAGGCTGTTGGTTGACTGTGTGTTCATGATTTAATTTTGGGCATTTTTTATTGTTTTATAATAGAAAATTTTAACCGGGTCACAAATGACCCGAACACCACAAAAGTCATTTTTTTCACCAGAGCACTTTATAATTTAGTAAAAAAAAAAAAAAGATTTTACTTTGTTTAAATAGAAGTCCCTGACAAAGTCAAAAAGTTTCAACTCAAAAAACAAATGTATGAAGTGCTTTTATGCATGTTAAAACTCAAAACGGGTCCGTCGGGACCCTAACACCATAGGAAGGTTAGGGAGAGTGTCTGCCCATAATTACTGTGTCTGCTATTTACCATCACACCAGTCTCACTACACACTCAGATTGGTGACACACAACATCACACATATATGCAGCCTGCCCAAACTGAGCTGTACCTGTAATGTACCAGTATCTAAGGGAGCCAGAAGCATTTGTAATGTTGGAAGGGACAGACCTGAGAGGGGGTCTGGGAAAATTTTGACACAAGCAGATGCCATTTCACTCCTTCTTGTGTATTTCAACAGGTTTCAAATGTTTACTTTTACTTACATAAGTAAGCATGCTCTAGATTTTGCCTTTAAATCAGTAGTCGTTTATGGAATTTTACTATTACTGACTGGAATGGACTCAAAATCAATATTGATTTGAGTACACATTTAAGATTTCATTCACAATACCCAGTACCCTTCATCACTCACCTCAGCAAAAGATCCCTCTCCACTATACCCACATGCTGACCCTGCCTCTGACTCTGATTATCAAGCTTCTCTATGTCATTGGAGATGAATTAAGCATTGTTTTTGGTTGTTGTTTTTTTTCATATTGTCACCTGAAATAAGTGTAATAATAATGTCTTTACTGTGGTGAGGGGCAGGCAGCGTAATGAAATGGCTTATTGTGATTTGAGTTGTCATTTTCTTTCCCATCCGCATATCTCTCTTTTCTCTCACACAGTACATCTGGTTGCCCTGCAACATTGAAATAAAAATTTAAATCCATAAGAAATTCACATTAACTAATTAACTATTTATATGGATTAGAAATGTCTACATAACAACAAACATGTTCTTAATATTGTCTGGATTTTATCTGGATAAATAAAGGTTAGATGGAACTAACCTGCTGATAACGCCAGCGCAGTTTATTTGACTAGAAAAGGAGCAATAAACTGTCCTTAAAGGACAGAAATGGGAGAGAGGTTAGACGCCAGCCACAGCACGTGATCTTAAAATGTGAAGCAACGCTTACCACCCAAGTGATTGAGCAGAGCCAATTGGGGAATGGGTGGGTCCAGAGACCGTAATTAGCTGGCCGCCCTCCGTTAAAATGTACAGCACCGCCCCGTGAGATGAGAGTCAGCTGTGCACACGATGCCCTCCTGTCAACTGGAGCCACCTGGGGGAAAAAAGGAAAAAGGGAAGCCCGCAGTGGCCAGCTAGGTGATGCCTGCTGGACCCTGACACTATACTCAAGTAAATTTTTTTTTTTTTACTGCCTACCTCTGCTATTTGTACTTTAAAATTGTTTAAATTCCAGCGATCCGCAGCTCCTCTGTTCCTGCTCCTTCTGATGTAGCAGCTGCTTCGCCCCAGCAGTTTTTCTACTGATGAGCCCATGGAACTAGGAAGGTTATCAAAGGAAGAATGGAAACAAGATTGGCATGAAGACCTCTGTGCCTACTGTGGGTCACCTAAACATCGTCACTCTGAGTGCTCTCTGTGTCTGGGATATTCCAGCTTGTGGTAGAGCTTCAAATAGTAAACAGACTTTCTATTGTTTTCTATTGAGGATCTCTTGGATACCGGGGTATTTGACAGCTTCATACACTAGGTCTTAGCGTCTCATCTTGAGATCTCCTTAACCTTAGTGGATCATGTCATTCCGGTCACCTCTGTTGATGGACATCCTCTTGAACCTTGCCCCATCCAGGCCTCTACCCTCCCATCGCATTGCCCCTATGACATGGCCATTGAACTTTTGCAGCTGTGCCAACCTGTGGTCTTCTGGTCTCTCTATCGACCTGAGGAGAACAAGGTCATGGAGTAATAGGCTGTAGAGGCTCTTCAATGGGGTTATGTTCAACTGTCCACCTCCCCAAATGCTGCAAGGTTCTTCTCTGTTGATAAAAATGATGCTCCTGCATTCTCTTAAGAACCATCCTTTCCTCTGGTCTCAACAGCTCTCAACTGTCTCCCCCAGGCCAGACCTTTACCAAACTGGATCTGCACCGTGCGGACATTTTGGTGCATATCAGATAGGAGGATAAGTAGAAGATGGCCTTTATCACACCAAATGGTCATTGTGAATATCTGGTCATGCCACTAAGCTTGTGCAGTAGTCCTGCTGTTTTCCAACAACTTATTAACAACACCCTTCGTGACACACAAGGCCGGTGGGTGTTTGTGTACTTGGGGAACATCCTGATCTATTCCCAATCTAAAATAGATCACGTTGGCCGTGTGAGGGCATTGCTATTTTTCAAGAAGGATAAGTGTGCATTCCACTAGCATTCCACCACTTTCTTTGGCTTTACCATCACTTTCAAAAGTTAAGCCATGGAGCCACAAACAGTCCAATTGGTTGCTCATTGGCCTCCACCCACTAACCTCAAGCAGCTGCAGAGCTTTTTGTTATTTGCTTATTTCTGTTGCCGTTTCATTTGAGATTTCAGTATTTGGTGGACTAGGCCAGCAATAGTCCTGAAAAATACTCATGGGTCTCATTCCAGTTCATCTTGTTCTCGTCTCTTAATAGTGACTTCCTTCACCTTTGTCCAGGACTGTAAGGTCCAAGACAGTGGTGGGTCCTTTAAGGTAGGAATCAGTTAACCACTAGGAGCTCTGCTGATCACCAGCTTTTACATCTCCTCATGTACCATAAGTACTGCCTTTTCCTTCTCTCTATTATTCCAGTGGTGTCTCCAGCCCTCTTGTAATACCAGCCTCCTTTATGAATCGGAGTGTGGTGTCACTATATAAAAATGTGTTACTGTCACCCTTCACCATATTCTCGACCATGTTTGGGTCTAATTAGCATGCTACATGGGTGCATATATTCCCTTCTTTGTGCATCCCGCTTTTAGACTGACAGTTACCTTCATGTAGGAGGTAAAGGATACTTGGGAGTAAACATTTGTGCCATTTAGAATGTTGGTGGAATGGGTCATAATTTTATTCTGTAGCACTTGAAGGGACAAGAAGATTTATTGTCATGAACTGAAATTTCTTTTTTTTTCCTTTTTTTTCTTTTTTTTATACTAAGGACACAGAAGAAAAAGCCATGCTAAATATTTGCTAAAGTGTTGTCACCGAAATAATGGAGCAATTTCAAAAAATTATTCAGGACTTGTTCTTACCTGAAAACAGTTGTTGAAATTTTGACGCATTTCATTCACACACTGAAGTTCCACCACCAACAACTGCCTAATACTTATGTGTGAAGCCTATTCCTGATGAGTCATGGTAAGTCATTAGCAGCAACAGAGACCTCAGCATAAACTCTCTTTATCTCTTTCTATTCATATTGGCTTCTCAACTTCCACTCTTTCATTTTGCATCATGCTTTGTCTTATTTTTTTAAACATATATCTTCTATATTTGTCAAGAGTAAACACTATTTACACAACCAGACCTGAAGCAATACACAAAACTCTTTGGCTGACCAAGAGACAGAAAGATATTCATCTCAAAAACCAAGCACTGAATGATGGACAGACCATAAACTTGCAGTGGATGATTAACTGCAGAACACAGCAATTTCTCCCAAGTCCCAGATCAGACTCAGTCAAGGTTAACACAAGTGCATGATGAAACCTGGAGTAATCTAGCCACCAGCAGGTGAAAATGTAAGAAATGTCTTCTGTTTGATCAGTGGAAGCACACATTTTGTCATTAAAAAAAAGAAAACATGTCTATTGTTGAATGGCGAGAAAGCTGTTTTGTGATTTGCTCAGGCTTGAAAGCTATGACTTTGGTAAAAGCTGTTGTTAAAGAGGTGCTACAAGGCTCTTCACTCAGAGCCATTAGGTGTGATGGTTCTGCTCTGCTCCCCGTCACTTGTTAAAGTTCACATCCCAGCACTTGCCATTCATCCTGATGAGGTGTCTAAAGTTAAAATGGCATTTGACTTGAAGCTGTGCCAGCTGGAAAGCATAAAGTCAGCACAAGTGAAGCAGTTAGAAATTCCAAGTATATCACTAATGTTTTCTTTCATGTTGTTGTTTATAAAACATTTAAAAACTTTTTTTCTAGCTTTGTTATAAATCAAAACCTTTCAAAAGAGTGAGTGGAAATTATTTTACAGAAAAACAAGTCAGGCATTTAGGTTGAATACAACCCTCCCCCAAAGTTACATTCATTATTTATTTTTTTCACTAAGATAAATTTCTTTGAGTTTTACTCAATTCCTGCAAGTATAAAGAGCCGCCTGTGGAAACTCCAGTAAACAATCAGTTTGAAAGCGTATAGCGTGGGACAATAAACTGCAAAGATGAGCATGGTTAAAAAAATATTCTCTGTACATGAATGCTTTTCTCTCGTGTTGAAGTCATGTAATAAAAGACAAGGTAGAAACCACAGTGCAGGTTGATCAAGCGGATGGATGGGCAAAGTTTTAAGAAGATGGGAGATGGACTGTGTGCTAAGGTGTAGAAATGTACCAGAAGTAAATAAATAAATAAAAGAGATAAAGTGAAGAACCGAAGCAAGGCAGTGGAATAGCCCGGTTCAGTGCTTTCTCCTGTTCCGTCTAACAATCTAGGAATCGATTCTGTGTTTCCTAATGAACTCCTTTAGGCCAGTGGGATTTCTGTCTGGCAGACTTCCAATCATTTAGGAGAATATGTTGCTGCCCCTTTACTTCATGGTTTCACTTGAATATTCAGCTGAAGTTATTTGCTCATTAGCTTCATTGGCAGGTATTTCCTTTGGATTAAAACCATGCTCTCGGACAGCTTTTGGTTGAAATATTGATACAGTTCTACTGCCAAATGATCATGCGAAACTTTTCTCTAAATTCTTTGTGAGTAAGTTTCTGCATTAATTACAGTTAGATCCAAAAATACATGACAGGATCACCACACAGATAAAACGAGTTTCTTTTGGTCCCATTTTAACAGGAGTTTTTAGTCAGTCAGTTAAATTCAGTAAATACTAATAGCCAGGTTTTTTGTTTTGTTTTGGCCTAGATATTGCATCATGTATATCAAGTTTGTGAGGGCATATTTAAATGAGCAATTCCAGTACCTGTGTTCTGCATTTTTTTCATTGTAGCCATCCACACATTTTTTACTTCAGGGAGGTCCTCCCAAAGAGGCACAGAGTTCAGGAGGTCTGCGGCACAGGAGGGACCTTGAAGGTCAGTGGAGCAGGATGATGTCTGGAGGCCCACAGTGCAGGAACCCGAGTCTGATGATGAAAGAGGTCTGAAAACTGGCAGAGCAGGAACCCTGAAGGCCGGCGA
The DNA here is from genome assembly GCF_011125445.2 of Fundulus heteroclitus. NCBI lineage: Eukaryota > Metazoa > Chordata > Actinopteri > Cyprinodontiformes > Fundulidae > Fundulus > Fundulus heteroclitus. The sequence continues at coordinate 10,242,056 of NC_046378.1, read as the reverse complement.
CAGAAGAGGTGTGAAGGCTGGTGGCACAGGAATCTCTGAGACTGAGAGTGGTGGAGATGAAGGTCTAAGGTTCAGTGGACAGAGAGTACCCACTGAGAATCTTGTCTGAAGGAAGCCCACCAGGTGATGTGGAGGAACCCATGGTTGGACTCTGAAGACTGGAGCCTGGGGCTGAACTCTCGAGACTGAGAAGAGCTTAGGCAACTGGAACCCACTAAGGAGCTGTGAAGAATGACAGCTGTAGCGCTGGAACCCATGAAGAAACCTTTGGGAACGCCAATGGAAATGCTGGAACCCTTGGAGGAATGTTGGAGAACTGCAGTGGAAATGCTGAATACCTCAAAAGAACCTTGAAGAACAATGGTGTAACTGTTGGAATCCTGGAAGGACCCTGAAGAATGGCTGTGGAACCATTGGAAACCTCTATGGAGCCCTGGAGAATACCATAGAAGCCTGGATACCCTTTATTAAGGCTCTGGAGAACACTGTGGAAGCCTGGAGAACTCAGGGACATAAGTCGGGTCAACCTGGAAACCCTCATTGGAGAACTCAGAAACAAACATATGAGGCGGATACACCTGGACATCCTCATCAGAGAATTAAGGAATTTAGACATGATGTGGGTAGGTGAACAGGATCTGCTTAATTACAGAGAGAATTTAAGCAGATTACAGGGGAAGACTGAAAGGAAATACAGTGCTCATATATGCTTGTATACTGTTACTTTTTTCAAAGGAATGAACTGATGAAGCATGAAATGAAACTCCAAAACAAAGATCACCCACAGATCATGATGCAAAGCTTCTGATGAAAATATAATCACTGATGAGTTTACGTACAAATTGAATACACAAGGGCTTAAAAGGTGAGACTGTCATCAAGAATAGTTCCCAAGTATTTGCACAGGTTCACAATCTCCACATTTTTACCAGAGATGATCACAGGAAAGGCGACAGTGCTGTGTTTTCTCAAATCAATAACCATTTCCTTTGTCTTTGAGTCATATATGTTTAAAAAGGAGAATTTACACCAGTAAGTAATCTCTGACAACTGGGCCAAGAACAGGGTCATCGCTGTTGAGCAGGGAAAGGAAAACAAAATCATCAGTCAATTTCAAAATGTGATGCTGTGAATGCGGTCTACAGCAGTGTAAAATAGTGTAAAATAAATGAAAGGGGTGAAAGGACACACCTCTAAGGCGACCGGGTAGAAGAGAACATCAGAGAGAATCCCATTAACTCTCACTTGCTGAGAACTTAAATCTACAAAGTCCATCAACCAGCATACTAGGCCAAAGTCAATACCATAAAAACACTGCAGCCTCTCAGCTAAAATATGTGGTTGAATACAGATAAAAGCTGATGGAAAATGATAAAAAGTTGTCTTACAAAAGTTGTTGAGCCCTCCAGATGTCTTGAAATAATATTTAACAATGCATTTTCCACTTTCTACCAGACCCATAAGTAAATTTAACTAGGACCAAAAGACTTAATTTTAGATAAAAGGACCCAACTGACTTCATTGCTAAAGAGGCAAGAGCAACTAGGCAGAAGTCATTCGGTAATTTGGTAGCCTTATATTTGGGGACAGAAACAGTGATATAGATCTTTCCAAACTAAGGGAAGGACACTAAGATACTGGAGATAAATATAAAAAAGAAAGCTAAAAATGTTAGCAGTTCCTGAAAACATGCCTCCTTCGCTGTCAGGACTAGGGGCCTCATGTAACAAAGTGCAAAGCTTTCATAATAAAAATTGCCAGTAGGGCGAAATCCTGGAACTTGATGTATACAGAAAAATTCAGACGTACAAAACTGTGAACACATGTTACCGCACAACTTTACTTCATACATCCCAATTTTGTGTGGAATTGGGCACAGCTTCTTGGGCTGCCCATGCCCGCCCCTAACTACATGTGCTAATCAATATAAATACACAGGTGCAAATAACCATGGCTATGGTGTTGATGGTGTTGTCAGCCAGTCATAGAGAATTACAGCTTCTTCAGTGTCAGTGACTTATAAAAGAAACTGGCTGAGAATAAAGTTTGTCTGCGCATACAATTTACAATATCTATCTAATCCAAATGATGCTGTCTAGCTGCTGAATTGAGCCCAACTTTAGCTTAATGCTTACCATTGCAATGTATACACAATCATTGTAATGATGTGAATATGCCTCCCAAATTTCGATTAGGAAGACTGTTTCAACACATTATATGAAGCACTTTAAATTCTTGAAACAAGTCAGGAAGAAACATAAAAAAATGCCCAAATGTCAGCCATCACCCACAGAGCCTGTTTTCTTTTTACTAGCACAATTATGAGAATATTAATTACTACCGAATAGGAATCCTGAGTCAAGTAGGCCAACACAACACTATACTTCTGCACATCACATTGAGGTTGCACATATTAAATGAAAATGCTTTCTATTCACAAAAGCTAATACATTTACAGATGTATTAGCTTTTCGTTAACAGTATTATTGTAGCATGAGTGCAGTCACAGCCCTTATTACATATGGCAACTGGCTTCTTGCTGCACTTGAGACCAAAATTTTCGGGGACTTTTAAAGGTTTGAACAACATATGAATGAGGCCATTGTAATTAATGATGTTGGTGAACCCAATATTCAGCCGGACAGAGTTACGTTTTTCAAATGTTTATTGAAGGGAATGAATTTGGGCAGGTGAGGCAGGAAAACAGAACCAGACTGGACAGAATGAATAATGGCTGATGGTACAGACCAGAACAGACAATGTGGACCGGGGAGCCATCAGAACGGGCGGAGCAAGTAGCTGGGGAAACACGGGGAAACAGGCAGAACTGCAGCATGCAGATACAGGTAACTTTTAACAGAAGAGTCCAGCTGGCTGAGTACGCATGAACTGGTAGAGGAAGGGCTCATCACACTGGACGAGACAAGACGTTCTGGCAAGGATGAGTTGACTGAAGCTGGTGTAATCAGAGAGGTGAACAGGTGAGTCGAGTTGACTATTTAGTGGCAACATGTGGAGCTGATCTAGTGTAGAGTGGTGGCCGGAGGGAGACTGAGCTGATTGGAAGATGAATTTGAGCTGAAGGCAGATTGAGAAAAGTCCAAAAAAAGTCATAAACAAAACAAACAAAACCCTAAATCGTGACAGCCATCCCATATGGTTGACGTTGGATTGCTCAGGGCTGACTGTAAAATACCTGACCTGTCAGTCAGCTCCCTCTAAAAAGTTCGTTTTGCAAAGAAAACAGTGTAGATGGAACTTAAACTGTCACTGTCAACGCACAGTTCTTCCGAGTTTCCCTCTGTAACACTGGGGCCAGTTTAAAAATGATTGCCCTGGGCAATCAAAACCTCATCTCTGAAAACCCACTCCCTCTGAATTCTTCCATTTGTCCTCCAGCAAAGCTAATGCTACTATTGTTCCACAATTATGCACAATATGATTGTGCACATCACAATTTTAGTGATGTCATGCTTTCTGCCTGGATCATCCGTTTATTGAGCTCTGCTGGCTTTCTCTCTTTGCTCTGCTCCCCTCCACTCTGTTAATTAGAGTGAGCAGATACATCTGCCTCTATTATAATTACCTCCACTAGTTCCACTTCTTACCACACTTTTAAAAACCTGCCTTTCATAGCCAGTCTTTGCAAAATTGTCTTCAAGTCTAGAGTGAGCTGTTATCCAACGTTTTTGGTGCATTATCTGATTCAGACTAGTTCTTATTTGTGGAATCTGTTTGCCTTACCCTCGCTTGATACCTTATCAATCTTCTGACTCTGGACATGACCTGTCCTTTGATTTAGACTCCTGCCAAGGACCTGTCTGTCTCCTAGTGCAGGCCTTCTCCGTGTATGACCCTCATTCATCTCATAGACCTGTTCACTGTCTCCTTATTCAGCCCATGCAATGACCGGAAACAGAGAACCCAGAATTCATCCAGACAAGGTAGCGATAAAAAACAGTTTGAGAAGTTAACTGCTAATTACTGAAATTAATTTATTTTGATTAATTTATGTATTCTTTTTTTTAGTAAGACTATATAATGTTTTACTGCTGTGGTTCATCTGTTTCGATGTTTTATATTTGTGTATTTATAGGTGGTATCTTGTATACTTTAGTTTTGTATACTTTAGTGGCTATTTCTTTCATGATGCAGCCTGAAGGCTGCATTCTGAATATTTTCTGGCTCCTTCGCCAGTGCAGCCCTGATCAGGAACACCTGTCAGGTTGCAATCACCATGGACTCATTCCACCTGCTCACACCACTATATAAACTCACCTCAATTTGTCCGTAGTCACCGGTTCATCTGCAGTCTCCTGAACACCATAGATGTCCTGTTTCTGCTCGTCTCCTGTTCCTGTTCCCGTCTGCTCCGGTCTGTTCCCGTCTGCCAGTTCCTGTACCCCCGCAACCTCCGTCTGGTAAAATGATTCTGGCTTTCATCGTCCACTCCGTGCTGCTTCAATAAACTCTGGAAACCAGCTCTGTGTGTGTGTGTGTGTGTGTCCGGGTCCATCCAAGACAAAATCATGACAATTTCAGCCACTGTTACATTTCACTTATTCTGAGCCAGTCTATCCCACCTCCTCCTATCCCCACTAAGAGAAAAGAGGGCTGAATACTTTTGCACCCTGCAATTTTTTGTTTTGTATTTGCAAAAAAAAAAAAAGAAATCATGCATAATTTTCTCTCTACTTCACAGCTGTATAACACATTGAATTGGTCTTTCACATAAAATTCCTACAAAATAAATTGATGTTAGTGGTTTTAACGTGAGAATATATGGAACAGTTCAAGGGGCATGAATTTGCAACCCACTATATATAACATATATATATATATATATGAAATCAAAATGTATTTTTTTCCACTTCTTTGTAAGTTCCACCTTTTCCCACTTCACTTCATATCTACCAAAATGCCATTCCAGTGCTGCACAGATGACCACTGTTGCCTTGACTCACCAGCTCTGAAATACATTGCCATGTGACAACTTGTGACATCTTGTGAGCTTTTAGTTTAAGCCAGCAGGGCAGTGGTCACGAGTCATTGAACATGCCCTGACTGTTGAACTGTGAAGTATATTTGAACTCCTACAGAAACACCACCAGGGAGGCTTGAGCATACCTGCTGTTTTGACAGGACAATGTTGTCAAATGCTCAAGTATGAGACATTACGATTTACTGGGTTAAAAAAGTCTAAAAGCCTGGCAATTAGGACTGTTCTAAAATCTGTACTTTAATTTTATCCATTCAAAGATTTTAATATAACGATTTCCCAATCTGCATCCAAATATCGTTTTGGGATCTGGTTTAAGGCAATGTTCAATGGGGAGTGGATTTGAATGGCTGTTGTTGCTCTGCTGTGTGTGATTATGTCAGTTCCTCATACATCCACCTGTTGCAGAGACAATTTCTAACAATTACAGATTATTGTCTACAGGTTGTGAAACTGTAATGTATAATCAAACCTGGGATTATTCTTAGCCCTGGCAGATTTTGGCTTAATGTAATATACTGAATTTACGAACATGTCTCTTCCTACAACAAGCACAATTTTGAAAACAAAGATTGGAATTTCAAGACTACATGCAATTAGCACAACTACACACACAATATGCAGAACACCACAGATCCTGTCTAAAATGAAACAGTAAAAACTATAGACACATTTATAAAAAACATATTATGTTACCATATAAAAACACACAAATTTTGTAAGGCTTAATTCTGTTTGAACCAGTTACACACTTCTGTGTTTAATTTGAAACACTTGGAATTATTCTACTGCTCAGTGATTAGATTACTGTAAGCAAAGTACACAGAGAAAGTGAAAACATACATGGTCAATTCACCAAACAAAACACAAAATCAGTGCTGCAGACTATTAAAAATAAGATTTAATTATCTTCATATAACCAAAGTCAGTAAACATACAGTCACAACAAAACACTCCCCAACACTGTATGCACAGAAAATGTAACGTTCTGTTGTGGTTTAGGTTATTTTTTCAGTTAGCCAACTTTTCTGTCTAAGGATTTATTTCTGTTTTTGTATTGTTTTGGATTTATGCTTAGTCTGTTTTAAGTTATCTGGTCTTTGTTATTATTTTATGTCAGCTCGTGTTCGTTAGTCTTTGTCTTGCTTTCTATCCTAGGTTTATTCTTTATTAGTCTGTATGTTCCCTTAATTGATTTCATCTGTTTTTGTTAATTGGTCCCGCCCTGCTCACCTGTTCCGTCCTCTTATTTAAGCCTGCCTTAGTTGTTTGTCTGGTGCCAGTTCGTCTGTTTGAGTAAGGGTGAGTCTCCTCCTGCAAGTTTCTCTTTATTGGTTTGCTTTTGGATTTTTGACCCCTTGTCTCCAGTGATCTGAGCCATCATGTTTCTGTCTGTTCCTGCCCTGCCTGTCCAGCTAGTCTGTTTATTTTTGTGCCGTCTTTTGGTTGTGAGGTCTTTTTGGTTTTTGCCCCAGTCTTAGATTTTTGTTAATAAAGAACCTGATCTGAACCTCTGCTGGTCTGGCTGAATTCTGGGTCCCCTGCCTCTGATTCATTACAGAAAATGGACAAATAAAATATAGTACTACCAATACAGGTTAAACGTACTGTAAAAAAACAAGAAAAGAATCTGAATAATATCAATTACAGTAAACACCACATATCTCTTTGCCTAGCTGGATCTGGGCAGAGAGTTTCATCAACATTGAAAGACATGGGAAGAACTGTCTTGAATGATGGACCCATCCTTGCACGGCTGACATTTTACATTTGACAACTTTGGTCCTCTTCTTCTTTCATGACATTCTCCTCCTGTTTCATGTCTTCCTCTACCTCTGCCTTCTGCTCGTCCTCCACATATTCTCCCTCTCAACCACACTCTTCTCCCTCTGACTTCTTCCATTTAGGTTGAAAGCAGGTAAAATTGAATAAAATAAAATGCAGCAGGTGGACTCTATTGCTGCATTTTTGTAGTGTTCAAACCTGTTTGGTGTGTGTACAATAAATCATGTTTGTACACCTGATGTGTGCATTTGTTCAACTGGCTCATTGGTGTGGTAATTTGTCAGTCAGTGCTTTGGAATTGTAAGGAAGAGACATTACAATATACTTCAGTGTCAAAGGTAGACAAGTGTGTTTAGATTTTTGCAAATTAGTGTGTGTATTGTTCTGCAAAAAGTATGAGGCTGACTTTGTGTTTATAGTGGTGAGAATCTGGTCCAATGTTTTGGTCCTTGAGTGTAAGGTACTGATAATTCTTTTGTTTTTAGTGTTTATGGGATCATAAAAAAATCTGCAATAAAGATGACAAAGGTTTTTCCACTGTTAACGAAAAGGTTAACATTTATTTATGTGCAATTCATAATAGAATGTTAAAACTTTTTTTAATATAATCATTAATTTTACATCATCTTCTGAGATACCACACTCATTTCCTATAAGAAGCAAATTTCTTTTCAGGGTTATCAATATTTCAGGTGTAACCAGAGACTGTGCACGTTATTTTGCCAATAGATTTTCCCATATATGATTGGACTTTAACCCTTTAAAAAGATATTTGCTGTAAAAAGAACAGTGCAATCTGCCTGGATAATGGGACTTGATTTTGTGCAATGTGACTGGTGGCAGTGGATAGAATGATCATGCATAAAATTCTTGAAATGTGGGTTTAACTAAACCTACTAACAGTGGTTGGGTTTAAAAAAAACTATGCAAGTGCCTATATCTGAGACACAAAACTGCTTCTCTCCCCTGAAGAATTTATTGAAGGCTCAGTTGTTTGTACAATACGTGGACCAGTCTCTCGATTCAGTCCTCCGCACATGCTGAAGCACACAGGATATCCTCAAGAGTATTAAGCATACAATATATAAATGTTTTACACAATAGATAACATGTAACAAAATTACAATGATTGGAAAAAACAAAAAGGTGAGGTGGAACCCATTGGTGAGATTGATTAGTTTCAAGGATGATGGGTAGTGAAGTCTGTAAGTGGGATCTTAGACCCTCATTTGTAGTGAGGAGGGTGAAGATTAGCCCTGGGCTAATCTGGTCAGTACATATTGTTCTTAACATGGATATTGATGTCAGCAACTTTATCATATGAGGCTCAGGACTTATCTATCGATTTAAAACGTATTGTGTCATTCAAAACCTGGCCAATTCAGTCTCACTCCCAACTCGGCAAAAGTTGAAGCTTGGTCAAACCCCTTGCACATCAGATACTGATGCCACCGGGGGTACCCATCTCATCATTTATTGAGGTGCAGTGTCTATGACAGGTTGTGGTAAAAACCCATGGAAACTTTAAATGAACTGCAATCTGCGAAACTCACACTAACCCTTACACCCACCCTAATCCCTAAACCTAAACAAACGCTAGTATACATGTTACCATTCACTACTAAAGCTACCAACAGCAACTTTGTAGGCTAAAATGTTCGTAATGGGTCACATGCGTGTCACGTGCGTGTCACATGACACAATGTCCGCAACCTGTCATACAACCTGTGCATCAATGATGAAAGGGGTGCCCACCATCACATCATTATCTGACACACAGGGGGCTTGACCAACTGTCAGTGTTTGACAAGTTGGGAGTGAGAATGATTTTACCTCTTGGGTTTTCACACTCTCCACACTTTTACAAGACACATTTTCCACCTTAACACAATACAAATGTAAACCATGTAATAGTACACTACATACAGATGAAATGCAGTGTACTATTTTACTGCACTTGAAAGCTTTTAAGTTTTCAAGATGCCATCATATAATACCTAACCCTAACCCATTTTTCAATCTCCTACTTGTGGATGACTCCATTCAGTTTTATAGATAATTAATCCCGATGAGGACACCCATACTTTTTATTTCGTAGACCATATATCAGTTTTTCTTGATTGCTTTCATGCAGCAATCAACTCAAACTCCACAGTTTCAAAACGGCTAACAGACAGGCCTAAACAGTAGTACACATTTTGTTTGCAAAAGGCTCTAACCGTGCCAAAACATTGAAAATATGACATAGCACCTTTTACAGTAAGGCCTGCAGAGTGATTGCTAATTGAAGATTTGTGTGAAGTGGTGTCAAACAGACATCTCAGTGATGTCACACTGCTCTTGTTAGCTTCTAATAGTTACAAATAGTTGATTTCTGTTTGGTTACCACAGCTAAAATAATGGTGTTTGGACTTCTTGAATGACATCTTTGTTAACTGCTTTGCAGAAGGGTGGAGAAAATGTGTCAATCCAATGAGAAAGGGTGAACAGATTCACAAGAGGTGTCTTATGCTCTGCTGATATGAAGATGATTAAAACTGTGTGGATCCCAGTTTCTTTTAACAGGTCAAAGCAATCAAGAAAACATTTAAAAGCAAAACATGGCAGATAAAACATGTAGTTTTTGAGTTTAATGTGTCGAGATTGTTGTGCATCTGCGTTATTTGCAAATGTCACATTTCTTGTGCATGCCTTCCTTAGATTACTAGATTTGTTACAATACCAGGCTGCTTTTGTCCATTTATTCTTATTCTTATTTGCCTATTATTTTGCTTTACTTTAAGCAATAATTTTAAACATGCATAAGTAAGTGCAATTTTATCTTTGGTAGAAGAACACCCAAACTGAAAAATGCATTGTCTTGCACTTGTCCTGAATTGTTAGTTGTAAAGAGACAAAAGTGAAAGCTCTGAGTTCATGTCAACCCAACAACTATTTGGACCTATTTGACATAAACTGTCTTTTTCTCGAGAGGAGTTATTTTATTAATCTGAGAGCTGAACCCTGTGGGCAGTGTGTAAGGGTTTTCCTCTCCTTTTGTTGATAGACCTGAGTAAAGATAACAAGCTGCACGCCTGTCAGCTAACACCCACCAACAGACTGCTCCTAATGATGCATGTGTGTGTCCACTGTATTGGAACGAAGGATACATTCACTTGTGTTTCATCCTATTTTGCTGTGAAGTAGTAAAAAAACAGGTTTTGAAAATTGCACTCAGAACTTCAATCAGGTTAATGCTTTAAAGGAGCATAGTGCAAGTTCCAGAGTTTTTGCAGAGGTTTGCCCCCTGTGGCGACAATTTGAAATGACACCAGTGTTGTGCACGTGCATGGGAGAATTCAAAATCTGCTGCTATGACTGCACAGGTCTTTTGTTTAGAGGTATAATGTCTTCTCATGCAAGAAAATTATGAATATTAAAGTTAGCCTGTGTTCTCTCCCTAATGTGTCAATGGAGGGTGCGCCGGAGGTGCAGGGGTAGTGTGCGCAGCACATATACGGAGGCCTTAGTCCTCGACATGGTTGACACATGTTTGACTCTGGCCTGCGGTCCTTTGATACATGTCTTCTCCCTCTCTCGCTCACCCTTTCCTGTCAGCCTACTTTTAATAAATGGTCCACTAGTGCCACAAAAAAATCCCCTAAAAATAATACATTAAAAAACTTAATGACAAACTAGCCAGGTGAACAAGAGTGGGCAGTGCATCACAACCATGCGTCTGCCCAGAGAAAATGATGCAGATCCCTCTCTTCTCAACTTAGTAATTGAGCCTATAGAGGTAACTGTGGTAAATAGAATGAAAATGATTTTACGCCTCGGGAAATTGTAAGGTTACAATGTAACTGCATTTCGGTGGAACCCTAAAGTACAGTTTGAATATTTCTGCATTAATATTAGTATTTATAAGATTATGTGGAATTTGCTTGCACTGATATCCAGAACAAATATCAGCAGGTTTATTCTGTACTGTCTTTTCCGATTTCTTTTCTTGTGTCTTTGCAAATATGCATGACACACACCCACACAAATAAGGCACAGAGGCATGCTCAAATGTCAGAGGAGCAATGAGGTTCTTATTAGAGAATATGTTCCTTAGAGAAGCTAAGCTTTAATTAATTTTGTAGCTGTCATTGCCAAAGAGGAGGGGACATTGATAACTCTGTCTCCGTGGAAACATCACAGATGGAGGTGGATAATATTTACCTTTTCAATACTTACTTTTAATAAATTATTTTCATAATTTCCTATATGACATAGTTGTTGCATCTTTCAACACAACAACAATATCAATGTATTAGGAATTTCCCTGTAAAGTTTGATCTGAGAGCTAATTAACACTGGTTATAGAATTCAAGTTTTAATATGCTTGTAACTGGCAGGTTTTGTTACAGAACCAGAAGGGTAACACCCTGATCTGAACCACACAAGTGCCTCATCTCTGACTAACAAGTCTCTGTAGCCCTTATTAAGTCTGTGTAAGCTGGACATGTTGTGCCATTCACTGCCCTCAGCACTCAGTGATGGCTGTGTAGGATGATGCGTCCTACACGGTAGAAATGTCTTTTAACATTAAGACATTTCCCTCTCTCATCCATAAACAGACACTTGTGTACATTACACAATTACACAATTAAACACTCTCTATTCTCCAGGAAGCTTTGAAGCTTGATTGTGTGTGTGCATATGTACACTTAGCTATTATTCTAATATACAATATTCTAATATACAATTGCAGTTTGGTGTTATTGTAACTAAGCGTTTTGTAACTAAGTTCTAATAATACCATCAGTTGAAAAAGTATTGTATGTATTGAAATACTATATATATATATATATATATATATATATATATATATATATATATATATATATATATATATATATATACATACATACATACATACATGTGTGTGTGTGTGTGTGTGTGTGTGTGTGTGTGTGTGTGTGTGTGTGTGTGTAGCAAAACTAGGAACAACTATCTTGAGCTGTTTACATATTCAGAAAAAGTGGACTCTAAGCTTTCCAACAAATTCAAACTTGTGGAAATCAAATTTGATTTGAAAAAGATATGACCTTTTGAATGCTAGCACTCTGCAAAGAAGATTCGGGAGAAAACAAGCCTCAAAGTTTTTTTAGAATCACCTCAAGCAGGGGGCGTGTTAACAAAAGCTGTTGATATGAATTACTTTGCACCGTGCAGCAACACCTCCCACATATTTAATACCTGTCAATAGAGGCTCCAAATTAACTCACACTATTTTGTTCAAGTAAATATAAGTCACTGCTCTGCATTACAATACTTGTGTTAGATCTGTTCATTGAACAAACATCTTCAACTGTCCAAAAAATTATAACACCAAATGTAATGGTAACACAGACACTCACTCAGACACACAACAACACTGATCATTTACAAAGTTGGTAAATGTCAAACAGTTTAATTTTTTTTATCTCTGCATGTTTTGATATCTGCAAGTTGCATCATGCACAATGGATTGTTGCTTTTTAATTCTGCATTCTGTTTTTTTTCTTTTAAAGGAACTTTGCAAAAAGTTTTTATGTACACTTGTTAAGTTAACAATTCTCATTGCCTCACAATACAAATAATCTCATGGAGCAATCTTCCAGGTTGAGCAGCAATCAATCATACAAAAGAAGAGATTGAGCATTTCTAGTTCAAAGACCAGAGTTTAGGGGTTGATGTGCATGTCTGCTGATTATTCAGAAATTAATACAGATGTTCACACCTAAACATCAATAGTATGAAAAACAAGATGTTTGCAAAGTTCCTTTAAAAGAAAAAAAAAACAGAATGCAGTTAACGTCAGCTGGAAATGCTCTCTATCCGCAGACGCTATTATTCTGCTATGATTTCTCCTGATACAGAATTGAAGATGCTCTAGAGTCCTGGTAAAAATGTTCCCACAACACAGTGCTGTACAGCAGTGCTTAGGTCACTGCACAATTCATTAACGTTAATTCTCGCTCTTCTGTCGTGAGTCCACAGCTTTCTTCATTGTCTTGGGTTAACGGCAGCTGAAACCCATGAATATCTACCAAAGTTATGCAGTCTCTTTGTCAGTTTGTTCCCTTTCAGCTCTCCTGATACAGAATATGAAATGAGTCCTGCGTCTGCGTCCTGGTCACATGTGGAGCACTGAGCAAGCCACAGTTTTGCTCTTGGAGATCCTTTCAGGTCGGTCCATCTTCTTCACAAGTCACAGAAACTCAGTTACTCTTTCAAACAGAGTTAAGTAGTTGCATATGTAGCCATCTTCTCCCTTTAAGCACGGAGCCAATTGGCTGACACGCGTTAACAAAAGCATGTGTGCAGCCACACAAAGGCGTCATACAAATGAGCTGCAGCTTTTCACAGCCCAACATCTAAATACAGCTCGTGGATTTTAAGCTGAAAACATCCCATTTTTAAACACAATGTTTACATTTTAAAGCCTTCGAAAGGATAATTTAAAGCATTGAGGGGTTACTTCATAACATCAACTGGCATATTTTGCAATAAAACGAAAATGTCACATCAGCTGCTGTGACCCTCACACCTGCAGGTCGTCCTCTGATCAGCAGTGGGTCCTATATAAGGGCGGAGCCTCCACCTGTTCGGCGTCAGATTGTTGTCTAACCCCTAGTGGTAAACACTTTCAGGCCATCTGTCCGATAAGACGTCAAGCTTTGACTAGCCTAGTTTGTTCCCTCTCCTAACCTGCCTGTTTCTCTCCCTTGTCCAGTCTCGTCCGATTTCCTGAACCCTCGCCCGCTGCCTTGGACTCCCTGGTGACGACCTCCTGCCTGCCCGACGACTGACTCCTGGATAGCCCCAACCCTGACTGACGCCACGGATCTGACCCTTGCCTGCCTGACCAAGAATTGCCAATAAATACCACCTAACCGTGCCAACTGCTCTGTTTCTGAGTCCATCCGTGCCTGAAGTGTGTGACAGAAAATCACAATTTTCTTACAAACTGAACGTTTTTGACATTTTTCTTAGTTTGTGGTCTGCTGACTTGTTCATAGTTTTGCTGTGGCGGGTCACCCCCCATACACACACACACGCCGCCACCATCAGATGCTGCCTATCTCCAAGAACAGAGGAATATCCCACAAACACATCAGATTTTGATAGGTGGAAAAATCATCCTGGATATCCGTACTGACATGAAATGGGTAATGTGTTGCTAACAAAAGAATGCAATGTCATTTGATGAGAGTGAAAATCAGCAAGACACAGATGTCTCCAATGTCTAAGAGAAATAGAAAAACTGTAACTAAAATGAAACCGTCCTCTAGCCGTCCGATGTTCTTCCACTATGCTACTCCTGAATGTCTTTGAATCAATTGGACCTTGGGTCACAAAAATTTTCGATTTGTTCCTCTCATCTGGCGTTTTCCCCAGATCATTCAAGCATGCAGCTGCGGAACGAAAACTTAAAAAATCCGGCCTTGATCCAACCAAAACTAGGAGCTATAGGTCAATATCCAAACATCTGTTTTTGGACAGAATTTTAGAAAAGGAGGTATCTAAGCAACTCATTTTTCATAGGAGGTGCAGAAGATATACAATGCTTTTCAATCTGATTTCTGGAGACACCACTCCATTGAAACAACCCTGCTTAAAGTTTAAAGTGACATATTGATGTCTGCTGACTCAGGGAAATAAATGAGGGTAGGAATGTAGATCGACCGGTAAATTGAGAGCTTTGTCTTATGACTCAGCTCTCTCTTCACCACAACAGACCAGTACAGTGCCCTCTTCACTGCAGACACTGCACCAATCCACATGTCAATCTCCCGCTCCATCTTTCCCTTATTTGTGAACAAGACCCTAAGATACTTAAACTCTTCCAATAGGGGTAGCATATCCTCCCCAACCCGGAGAAGGCACTTTACCATTTTCCGGCTCAAGACCATGGTTTTGGATTTGGCGGCACTGATCCTCATCCCGGCCGCTTCACACTCGGCTGTGAACCGCTCCAGCGAGAGCTGTAGATCACGACCTGATGAAGCCAACAGGAACACGTCATCCGTAAAAAACACAGACGCGATAGTTCTGTGCTTTTGGCTGTTAGTCGCGATCCTAAGGCCATCAAAACAGGTCCCCTCAACACCTTGGCTGCGTCTAGAAATTCTGGCCCTAAACATTATGAACAGAATTGCCGATAAAGGGCAACCTTGGCGAACTCCAACTCTCGCTGGAAACGAGTCCAAGCCTGCCACTTGGACTGCCGGTACCTATCAGCTGCTTCCGGAGTCCCACAGGCCAAGAAAGCCCTATAAGACTCCTTCTTCAGCTTGACAGCTTCCCTCACCACTGGTGTCCACCAGACAACCTTACGGCCATAGCTTTGACTAGCCACCACAAAATAGAGGTGGCTAGTCAAAGCTATGGTCCACTCACACTAGATGTCCCCCACCTCCCTCGGAACGTGATCAAATAAGCCTCTGGTATGAGAACAAAAAAAAAAAAAACCTTTCTTATATTTTGGACTAGGGCATATAATTTAAATGTCATTCAATGCTGTTTGCAGGCTCAATTCATGTTGAAATTTATTTTATTATTAATTTCTTATGCAAGTGTTTTCCGGTTCAGGGTGAATAAATTTGGTGGGTGGTTGTTTTACAAACCTTGATGCACAGGATCAGTACACAGCTACTATAGTGATTTTTAAGAGTTGTTGGGAATTTCTAATGCTATGTCTGTATTTAGACAAGCTAAGCAACATGGATAGCAATATAAATGTATATAGGAAACCCAAAGTCCAGTCATCCCTGAAAAAAACAAATAACTAAAATTGTCAATTACTGTTGTTCTTCTTAGAGATTTTCATACTTTGTAATGAATTGTAAAGGAAGAACCCAAATGTTAGCCGGACACAGAACTTATGCTTAAAAGGGGTTTATTATCAAAAAAATCCAGGAGGCAAAAAGAGCTGGCTTCAGGCAAGCAATAGAACAAACTCCAAAAACAGGCGAGCAGAAAACTGAACAGGCAAAACTGGCAGGCAGGCTAAACTAAAACAGACAAGGGTGAAGTGCTCTTACCGAGTAGATTGCACGTGAGGATAACACAAGACGTCCTGGCAACAAACAGAAAACTAAGGCGGGCTTAAATAGGCGAACGGAACAGGAGAGCAGGGCGGGACTTATTAACCAAAACAGGTGGAGATGATAAAAGGAGCATACAGACTAATAGACAATAAACCTAAGGTAGAAAACAAGACAAAGACTAAACAGACACTGAGCTGAAATAAAAAGTAATAAGACTAAAACAGGCTAAGAATAAATCCAATACAAAAGAAGAAAACAGAAATAAATCCTAAGACAGAAAAGTGGCTAAACTGAAAAACTAACCTGAACCACAACAGAACGTTACATACTTGTGTGATCATAACTGAATTTTAGGCAACTTTAGCTGCCATCAGGCTTTACAGCTTGAGGCTATCAACCTGCTTAGTAGCGTGGTAACTGAGCATTGCAGTATCGGGTTTGGAGCTAATTTAGTTTGCAAGAAAGCTTTATCATTGAGTAGTGTTGGCAAACAACTCAGGAAATAGCAAAACAGAAAAGATACAGAAGCTGAAAGGAGTAGTGTTGATGTTAGATGTAATTTTTGCAGTATCAGTGATACTTTGCTAAGCAATGTGAGCTCCCCCAGAATGATAGCATACGTTAATGAAAACACTGCAGGACGTCTCCCAAGACTTAATTTGGTGCCGTCGGGATGAATTTTCAAATTGTTTGTGTCTCCGAAATGTAACATTTCTAAGCTGCAGCATTTTCCTACCAATTGTATAACCTTGCAAGTAAAAGCACATTTTGCCCATTCCTGTCTAAGTCTGCTGCATGCGTGGGAATGCAAAACACGTAGACATGCATCACACCAAATCCACATATACATTTTTGTCATCAAAATACACAACCCATTAGATGATTGGGATGACAATTACCATGTTAACTTGAAGAAATATGTCTGATTATAAATTCAAGGCTGTTTAGCTGCTTTGACAACTCCAATTGCACAAATGGAGAGGCGACAAACAATTAAGAAAATCTTCAGGTGCATCAATAAAAGCAGATATGGAACTTAGTCAGAGTCTTAACACAAAACATCAGGGTGAAAGCTGTAAGTGTCATCTTTAGAAAAAAATACAGAAGGTGAGTGTGTGGTGTGGGAAATATTCAAATGTTAAATACAAAAGTTAATTCAGTATTGATCTGGTGTTTTTCTTTTAAATCAGCTGAGAGTTCATCGATTGATTATTTGGCCATTTTAAGGTGGTAATATTATATTGTAGGTTGAGAATATGACCATGGATGAAAAAATGGCATGCACTAGTTATTACCTGGTAAAAAAGAAACTTGTCAAGACTTGATGCAGATTGCATTAAGTCTTGACAAGCAGTATTCACTCCTCCTGAAAGAGTATAGAGCCACAGTGGACAGTTGTGGCTTTGCAATATTACTCATACTGAGCATGCATGATGCAGCAGTGGAGAGGAAAACTCTCCTTTAAAAGAAATGACAAACCTCCAGCAGAACCAGGCTCAGTGTGAACGGTCATCTGCCTCGACCAACTGGGGATCAGAGAAGACAGAGCAGAGACACAAAATAGCCAAGAAGCACATATTGATCCAGGAATCCTTTCTATGTTATAGGGTCATGGCAGATGACCCATTAATGGTCTGTTAATCCCAGCCAACAGCACGCCAGGCTAGGTGTATCTAATATGAAGAGAAAAAAGACAATATAAAAAGTTAAACGTTGGAATGACAACAAACAGTGCAGATTGTAGAACAGTAGAGTGAAAAAAATAGATCTTGATGTCCTTCCACGGGTTTGGCCTATAGCAGCATAATTACAGAGATAGCACTGGAATAACTGAAGCCTTTTCAGTTATTTCAGTAACAAGAGTTGGTTCCACAGGAGTGGAGCCTGATAACTAAGGATCTGCCTTCAATTCTACTTCTATAGACTCTGGGAACCACCAGTAGACCTGCAGTCTGAGAGTGAACTGTTTTCTGTTGCGCCCCCATTGAAGATTCAAAATTTTCCAGGCCCCTTCTTCCCAGCAGAATGGGTCAAATATAACTTTTATGATTTCCTGATTTAATGCATTAAAGCAGTCATTCTGAAGATTACCCAGAATCCCTTTTAAAATTTCCAATATATATATGGGTTAGGAGAAGGTTAACCATTGCTCCATTCATGCTTCCTCCATTTGAGGATGATGGCTTTGACTGTAGTTTGCTGGAGAGCCAAAACCTGAGAAATGTCTTGTGATCCTTTCCACACAGACTTACCAGTGAGGAAGTTTCTTTTCTTTTTGATTTTTTTAATTTTGGGGGATGATGTGTTTCTTTTAGTGAGCCTTAGAAGGCCCATTTTTGTCAGTTAGGTCCCTTTAAACACCATTATAACACAAGGTTTTGGAATAGCTTCCTACATAATGCTTCATTTCTCAGGGGCATATTGCTAAGACTGAGGGGTAACACAGCACATAAAAAGATTTTAAGGACCGTTTCACTCATTTACAAAGCATGTCATGTAGTATTTAGAATTATAATTGCATACTCAGTAAAATATTATTGCATACAAAGTCTGTTTGTGATTAGAAAAGATACCTTTATATCCAAGACCTTTTTAGGTTTGTGGTGTTTTTTACAATTAAGGTTATATCCTTTTATGTGAGCAGAAACAAGATTGTGATATCTTCCCAACAACGGCATATGTTCATTTGCCCACAGCACCTCCATCATCATTTTGCATGACTGAATCCTGAAGATGTCACTGAACACTCTGTACTATATGTTCTCTGGCAACAGAGCACCCCTGGATAGCAGTCCAGCACTAAGCTGTAAGGGGTCCACAAATTAGACTGAACAGGTGTCACTTTAATTATGTGTCCTCTTGTGGGAAGCTGGCAGAGCCTACAAGGAGAAAGTGGCTCTTTTAATTAGCCTTGGAACTCTATTGTTGAAACACAGAGACAGTGACAAGCTGGGCACCTGGAAATACATGGACAGTATCTGCCAGCTGATGTGGCTCCCTGGCTTCTAATTAGCACCAACAAGGGAGTGTATTCATTTTCCATCACTGAACCATGTTTTTCACTCCCCAGTCCTTAATGCCTGTTGAAGTTTATATTGGTGTCACAAGTTTTAGTGCTCCAAGCTTAAACTGTGACAATTTAAGGCACGCCCTTCTCTGATAGGACAGATCTGTTAGCTGGTATGTTACATAACTGGATCTTTCAACTTTGGGACTTGTCCCTTGTTCAGCGACAAAACCAGATACATTCTATACACACTCAAAACCAAAAGTGCGCACACACACGCAGGCATTTATATCTATCATTGTGAGGACTAAAACTTGACTGTAAACCGTCAGGGAGGTCCAAACAAGGTCCAAACTATGCAAATTGGGCTAATGCTTAGTTTTAGGGCAAATGTGTGAATTGATTTTAGGTTAGGATTAGGGTTGTGTGTGTACCTGTGACCTTAGGTTTAGTGTTAGGTTTAGGGGTAGGGCATAGAAAGCAATAGAAAATGAACTGAATTCAATGGAATGTCAACACAATGATGTGTATACCAACGTGTGTGGGCATATGCACACACACACACACACGCACACACACACACACACACACACACACACACACACACACACACACACACACACACACACATGGTTGCTGTCGCTGTCCAGGTACGCCATCCCCTAATTGCTTGTTTTGAATGATCAAAGTAACAGCAAAAGTGCAGACAGGACCATCCTGAAAAATTCTGGACATTTCAGGCAAATGAACAAAAAAGATCTACAGCAGTGTGGATAGGGTGTTGTTTAAGCAGGCTAAGAACAAGCTCAGATCAAGGCAGCTAAGAGACACTGCAGCAAGAAGCTTCCATGCTAACGACCCTGAAACAATTTGGGATGCTTTCAGAAACATCTCTCCCTACTGTTTTCCTTTCCCTCACCCTGACCAGAGTCCTCAACTGGCAATCGACCCAAACAGCTTCTACTGCAAGTTTGAAGAGCAGCCCTTTCGACCTCCCACCAATTTGTCCACATCTTGTTATGACACAATAGCTCCTCCTGCCCCCTGCCTGTAATGATTTGAAGCCAGAGACCCAGAATTCAGCCAGACAAGAACAGATAAGGTGAAGAAGGCAGTTTATTAAGATGAATCAGGGTCCATTCAGGGCAGCTTGAATGATTTTACTCATGGGATTGGCAGGTGCTTGGTGGTCGAAACAGCACAGGGTCAGAACTGTGAAAGCTGAGTCAGCCAGGATGATCAGGGGGAATTACCAGAGTCTGAAATCCAAGAGCAGGTCCAGAGTCAGAGCCAGGTGATCAGAAATCCAGAGGGCGGGAAGGCAGAAACAGGTTAGGAAACAGGCAAGCTGGCAGAAAAGATTCAGGACGCTGGATTGCATTTACCGGTGGCTCGTCATAATCTGGCAAGGATGAGTAGACTGAGATGGGTAAAAGTAAGCAGGTGAACAGGTGACAAGGTTGAAACTAAGTAGTGGCAACAGGTAAAGCTGATCTAGAGAAGGGTGGTGGCTGGAGGTGGACTGAGCTGATTGGGTATTGGCTGGTGGCTGAGAGGTGAACAGGCTAGCAGGAAAAGTCTAGAAAAGTCCAAAGGCAAAAATAACAAAACCCAAATCATGACACTACCTGGATTTGAGATCTCTGAGGAAGATGTTAATAGGCTCTGCCATTGTGAGAAGACCAAGAAGGATCCGGGACCTGGGAATGTCTTCCCCTCATGTTTAAGAGCTTGTGCTGACCAATTGTTCCCAATCCTCACTGGGATCATCAAACCCCTATCGGAGTCTGCTCCTATTGAATCCGTTCAGGGAAAGGAGGGACATTCAGCAAAACTTTCCGAGCTGATTGGGCAAAGCGACACCTAGTGCCCATCTATCAAAGGTTGGTTTTAGCCAATCACGATATTGAATACAAATATCATAAGCAACAGGCACCACAAGAAACCACAAGTTATGCTGGTCAGTTCGCACTTATTTGTATAGTGACACTCATTACAATCGTAGATTCTGACAAAACAGATGTGATAGCAGCAGCTACGCAGGCCTCCACCTGCACTTTCACGTTTATTTTAGTTTGGTGTTGGCTTGGCCCCTCTTGCCCTGGTCACAGCTGTGTGTTCCGCATTAATCCATATTACTGCAATGTGACTGGTCGACCCGTTTCAGTCTCTGATGGTTGAGGTGGGAGCAGGACAAGATGGATTCTTATGTGTTTGTGAACCCTTACATACCATGAGAATTAAGCTGGCAGGCAAGGTTATTTTAAAAAAATCATCATCCTAGACATCCTCCACCAGAAGCTCACCCAGCTCACACCGCAGGCCCACACCTGTCAGTGGATCACCTGCTTCCTGACTGACCAGCACCCGCAGTTCAGATTGGTGAGCAGCTTCTCTCACACAAGAACCATCAGCACCGGCATCCCCTAGGGTTGTGTTTTCTCCCTGACCCTCTTTTCTCTGTACACAAAAGACTGCACCTCAGCAAACCTGACTGTGAAACTCCAGAAGTTTGATTCAAATAATCATATTGAATCAAACTTATACAAACAAATAATCGGCATTTGTCATAAGGCTTCTGTTAGGATGCATATTGTTAATCACATGAATAATGGTTTCACATAGAATGTGCACACATGCGTGCAAATCACTTGTTGCTGTCAAAGGTCGGAGGAAAAATGGGTAGACTTGTAAAAAATATCACAAAGGCAACTGAAGCTCAAACAATCACTTTTTACAACCAAGCTAAGCAGCAGTAGAAATATTTCTATCATCTTCTTGAATCTATGCGATAAGAATTGGAGTAAGAAGTGGCAAGCATGTACTAGCAACCTGTTTCTAATAATGTGGCCAATGATTTTATGTTAAAAGAAATACCAATGGTTATTAGTGTTATTTTTATCCTGGTAGAGATATCTTTCTGCAAGTTTATGCTTAAACTCTAGGTGTATCAATTTACAAACTCTGTATGTGGGAAGTGTTTAAACACCTTTACATTGTTTTGTGTTTACCTTCCATTGTTTTGTTAATCACCTGCTCACTATAAATCATGTCTTATTTATAAAGATAATTAAATTTGTCAAATTTGCAATGTTTTCAAGACTAACAGTCTTGGAAATGCAAATCAGACATTTGCATTTTGCAAAATCAAATGCAAATCTCGGTAAACCACATTGGTCTAAAAAAAATGGAGCTAAGTCCATATTTCTTTATGGACTTCTTTTGTGATATATTAATCAGTACAAGTTACTGTTTTTTTATGATTGCTAAAGCAAGATTTGAGTTTCAAAACACTACACACAATTAGCACAAGCACACACACAATATGCCAAACACCTTAAATCTTGTGCAAAATAAAACACTCTTGTAAAAACTGTAGACAAATTTATAAAAAAAACAAACACATTATGTTACCATGTGAAACACGCACATTTCATTAAGACTTAATTCTGTTTAAAGCAGTGAAAGTGAAAACGTACACAGGGTAGATTCACCAAACACAACACAAAATGAATGTAGAATGAAAAAAAATGAATTTCTCTTCATATAACTAAAATCAGTCAACATAGATAATGACAACAAAACATTTCCCAACACTGTAAGACCAGAAAATAGACAAATAAAATATAATACCATCAGTCCAGGTTACACATACTGTAAAGTAAAAGAAACAAACAAACAAAACAAAAAACAGAATAACACAAATTAAAGTAAAAACTACACATCTCTTGTCCTAGCTGGATCTGGCCAGAGAATTTCATCAACATCAAAAGCAATATCCTCATTGGCAAGACAACATGGGATCCAAGCACATGCACAGCACTGATTTTTCACTCAGTGCTTTGGAATTGTAAGGAAGAGACATTATGATATACTTCTGTGTCCAAAATATACAAAGTCTGTTTGATGTTTCGCAAATCACAGTGTGTATTGTTTTGAGGCTGACTTTGTGTTTATAGTGGTGGAAATCTGACCCAATGTTTTGCTTCTTGAGTGTAAGTATGTATGTAAATGTAAATTTTTAGTTTTTAGCGTTCATGCAATTGTAAAAACCTGTATTGTTCACCAAGTTGAGTCAAGCTTTAAGGTGTGTACAAATGTAAAAACCATGGCTGCATTATTTAGACACTACTGTGCACTAGAGCTTTGTTTGAAACATAAAATCCGCCAACCTTCCAGCTGAGTTACAATCCTATTGAGCGTCAGTTGGTCTGTTCCAGGCGATCCCCACTCACATTTTTTTTTTCTAACTCATTTCTGTTTACTGTTTTGTACCGCTGATTTTTTGTTCAGATACAACCCGGTTCCATTTTCTGCCTCCTTTCCTGGCTCTCCAAGCTCTTAATTCTTTTTTATGGGATCTCAACAACTCCTCTGGCAGTATTGAGTTTTAGGCCTTTGGGCTCAGCAGTTACTGCTCACAGACATCTTGCCTTTGCTTGCACCCACCGCACTTCGGCTTAAATTACTGGATGCTCTTCAGGCTTGATACTGTCCCCTTTAACTGTAGATATTGGATTTTCTCCCTCAAATTCTACATCTTACATCAGAAATAAAACATAGCATCGCCTCAGGGGCAGTATGCATGTGTGTGTGTGTGTGTGTGTGTGTGTGTGTGTGTGTGTGTGTGTATAGGAGAACATCTGTTTTGGATGTCAGTGTGCAAATAAAGTCAGGATCTTGGCCTACGCAGAAATCCAATCAATAATTGTGTTTTTGATCATGGTCCAATTTACTTGCTGGACTTACCTAACAGTAAATTCAACAGCTTTTGAGTTTACAGGCTTTTGCTTTACTTGTTTGTTTGTTTTTTTGTGTGGGTTAAATAAAGAATGCAGCCTTGCTTCTTGTGACACAGCTCTTCGGCTCGCTTTTGCAGGTCCATAGAAAATGCTTGTCAACAAGGAGAACATAGAAATTCATTTCTGAAAGGTCAAAAGGGGAGGAATTTTTATGAAAGGTAGTGTAGCACTGACTAGTAATGTACCATAGCAAACTTTAGTTACAAAACTTTTCATTTCCAAGATACTTAGCTGAACTAGGACCCAGTGTAATCGAAACTACATATATAGCAGCATATGCATTGGATTCTAATGCCCTTTAAGTACTAATGGAATATTTAATCTTAAATCATTGTTTTTCTTTTTTGTTGTCTCTGTCCCCACACCGTCTTAATCATCAGTCTGCTGTCTCATGTTAATTACTTCAGCCTGCTAGTCCTGGTATGGTGGGATGTTTTCTTAATTGCGTATGTTTCAGTAACACTGATCTGCGGGGTTCTCAGCTCCCTCGCAAAGTCTCACACAGTTCACACTTTTCATAGACTCAACCCTACACCCATTTTTTTCACACAACACACTAAAAAAAATCAGTTCAAAAGTGATGATGCTAAGGCCTTAAAAGAGGTGACTCACATTGCATGTACAGAATGTACCGACCAGCAGAGTCTTCGCAATGAAAGTGAGAATTATGAACTGTAAATTACCATTTGCTCCATCACGCAACAGCGTTATGAAGAACCAAGTCTGAGCTGGAGTAAAAAGTTGAAAGTATTAGTGTTTCAGTTATAGATTATGTTGCCTGTTTGGCATCCCAGTGGTTGCACAAAAACTACCCAGTTTGATTAATCTGCCCATTACAAAAAGGGCTTAAATTGTTTTACATAATTTTGCAAACAAAAGAGAACAATATTGACATCAGATTACCCATAAAGACCACAAAAATACAAGAGTAAAAATTAAAGGTGTAAACTCAAGTCAAGTTTATTTGTAAAGCACATTTTAGCAGCAAGGCAGTTCAAAGTACTTTGTCATTAAAATTGTTAACTTTTTTTGTTTTGTTAGAACATTTGTTGTTTTTAACAACAACAAAAAAAATATTTGATACAAACATCAAGCAAAACAAATAGAAACAGGAGGAAAAATTACTATTAGCATTTTTGGCTTGCACACATGCGTAGGTGTTGAGGTGCAAAGAAAGGTTAGAAAGCAGGAGGAAGGAAATGTATTTCAATAAGAACATATTAAATACATTCATTATTGTTTTTTATGTTTATAGCTAAATAATAAATAAAGCAGTCTTCGCTGTTATATCATACCTGCAAATGTAAAGGAGAGAGAAAGAAAAAAAGTATTTGACCACTTTGGCATTCTTCATGTTTTGTTGCCTCGCAATCTGGACTTAAAATGCATTAACTGAGAGCTTGCACCATTTCTTTTACAGAACATGCTTACAACTTTGATGATCCACCACATGAAATAAGATTGATAAACCTTTAAGTTATAAGTTGGAATGTAACGGAATAGGTAAAAGGCTAAGTTGGCTGCACTTACTGTGAAGGTAAAAAGAGTGCAACTTGTCCTTAGCATCTGATAAGATGCTATCTGTCAGATAGCAATCAGTTCACAATATGATGTAAGTTAGTGTGCAATTTCATGAATGTATCAGGCAAAGCACTCCCTGAGAAGTTAAAAAGTGTGCAAATAGTCATTAGAAATTGTTTTAATGTTAAATTTCATTTATGTTCAAATCAAAAGGAAAGGTAGTAGTCAGCTTTCAGGATGATGCAAAAATAATGTGCAATTGCAATACTGTATTAGACAACTGTTTCCAGAGAAGTTAAATTGTGCAAATAGTCATTAACAAAAATGTAAATGTTGAGGTTATGAAATTATGCAATTGGCATGGATGTCCAACCAAACACTCCCTGAGAAGCTGCAAATAGCCATAAGCATGTGAGAGAGTGTAAATAATTCTCAACTGGATCAAGTACATGTGGAACCAGTAATATGTTTGTAAACATGTGAAAAGGCTATGAAATAGCTTGGTTGTTTATTTGATTCTCAGCAGGGGATGATAGCGCTCTCAGCTTTACGAAATAAATGTTAATTTTTAACTAATGTTGCAGAATCACCTGATGGAAGTGGGGTGAACAGTGAATTGCCCAGGTGGGTGGGATTTATGGCAATGCATCTAGCCCTATTCTGCGCTCTTGTAGCATGAACCGTGTCCAGATATTGTAGATGGCA
The DNA here is from genome assembly GCF_011125445.2 of Fundulus heteroclitus. Lineage (NCBI taxonomy): Eukaryota > Metazoa > Chordata > Actinopteri > Cyprinodontiformes > Fundulidae > Fundulus > Fundulus heteroclitus. The sequence continues at coordinate 10,216,178 of NC_046378.1, read as the reverse complement.
TCCCACAATTCTCTGTGCTTTCCGCGCCACCCATGCTAAATCCTTCCTCTCCTGTGCTGTGCAGCTCCCCTACCACACTGTCACGCTGAGACACATGATGCTCTCAGTCATGGCAATATATATCTATATATATATATATATATATATATATATATATATATATATATATATATATATATATATATATATGAGCAGTTGGGTAGAAAGTCCAATCTGTTTCAGTTTCCTTAGAAAAAAGAATTATTGTTGGGCCTTCTTCACCAGGTGGGAAGAGTTCTCAGTTCAGGAGAGGTCAGAAGGAATAGAAATGCCAATGGAACTTTACGCTGTTCACATGCTCCACCACCTCCCCCTGTATGCATAGAGGAGTGTGTTCAGTCTTCTTGGATCTCGTGTAGTCCACTATGATCTCCTTAGTCTTGCTGGTGTTTGGGGTGAGGTTATTCCTGGAGATTGTGGGCCTCTTCTCTGTTGTGAGCCTTGCTCCTGGCCTAAAACAATTATTTTCCTCCCATTTCTTAACTTATGCAGTACTTTGTGTTTATTTCATAACAATTATGCTGCAATTTTCTTTCTGATAAGATTTGCATCAGATAAAATCCCAATAAAACAAATTGAAATCTGTAGTTATAACATGACAAAATGTGAAAATGTCTAGCGGTGTCAATATTTTTACAAAGCAATATATATATAGTTAAGTACACACAAATTACTGTTAGGGTTAGATTATAACATACCAGCTGGCATCATGTGAAACATGTTATAGTGTTAAATGTTCAACCCAGCAGTCATCTCACCTTTACAGTCTGTAAATCTGTTCTATATGCCATGTGGTGGTAAAGATGGTGAGATCATTTGACAGAGAAAATGTTCATGTTATACTTTATTGGAATTACTCAATATTTAGTCGCATCTTCTAGAAACATGAAATTACAGCATAAGAGACCGCACTGGGTAAAACATAAAAGTTATGTGAAATAGAAAAATATTTCTTAGATCCAGATTAATTCTGCACAGCTTTATTTTTCCTACTCTCTTCTCCAATTTTCAAAGTAATACACTTTGGTAGGGGGTTTGTTCCACCATACCTGCACTACATTTATGGATTTTGAAAATAGGGTGGACTTACCTTGGACTTACATCTGTGTTTTGAAGCTAGATTTTCTTTTGAAGAGGTCATATTTGCACCCAGCTCTTGGTTTTCCCTGTTTGAGCAAGTAGGTTACGATGTAAATGGACCTTTGGCATTTGCAGACAAGCCTCTTGTGGAAATAGATACATGTAAAAGGGAGTGAATTTGAAAAGGAAGCTTTTCAAAGGATTTCTAAGACTTGCAAGTAACAGTAGGTTTTTCTTTATTAAAATCAATGAAGAGTAAACAAATTCCCACAGTTTTTCCCAGAGTCCTGCAGCGTCAGACTGTCTTCACCAGATTGTTTCAAAATATAGTGTTCTTTTTGTAAAGCACTCAGCTCATGAAATATAACAAGAGGAACAACAAAGTTACAATAATACAGAACAAAAAATAAGTGAAGTACAAAGAACATTTACAAGTTGAAAGGAGCAGGTAGAGATATGAACATATTTTTAATCCACCTTTTTCCAGCAACGTCACTCTCATTACTCCTAGTTCCAGAGATATTATCTTAAAGGTTATATATCATTTTGATCATCACATGCCTTGCCTTTAACCTAGCTCAATGGCATCTTAACGCAGCCACGTGTGCTGAAGGAAATCTCTGTATGCATCCTCCTGGCTACTGTCCACAAAAGATTCAAAGCTTTGTCTTTACTTCTTGGTTAGTTTTCCCTGCCTAGCCATCTGTTTTGTGGTGAAAACCAGAGGACAAACTGACATTGATTACCAACAGTGAACATAACTGTATCCAAAACTAACTGAGGTCCTCGATCGGATACAGTGTCCACTGATATGTCATGAAGGCAAAATACCTCACAGGCAGGATAACCCCCAATTCCTTAGATCTGACTGTAATTATGGATTAATTGGCAATAAAAGTTGGCAAATTCCAGGAACCTCTGAAGTTGTTTGCGATGGAACTGGCCAGTTAAGAACTGTAGAAACTTTAGCGGGATCCATGGAAATCTTGTTAGCCAAAATTTCAAAACCTAAGAATTAAGTAGTGCACTGATGAAACACATTTCTTGGCTTTTGCAAAAAGTTTATTCTGAAGGAGATGAAGAAGAACAGAGCACAGATGTTGTTGGCAAGTCTTAAGGTCTTTGGAGAAGATTACAATGTCATCCAGAAGTACAAATATTAGTTGTTTTCTGGTGCTATTTTTCCAACCCGGACACCGCCCCTCCCCATGTGGTTGCAGCCCATTTCTTGTCGCTGCCCTAAAACCACTGTAACATGGTATCAAAAAGAGCAGTTGCTGTCGTTATGTAGATTAGGTGTAGAGAGAGCCACTGCGTCTCAACTTTGGGCAGACATCATCTCGCTCTGCCTCACACCATCGCTCGTTGGGCGTGTTGTTTACTGGGCAGGGTCGGGGTGGTCAAGGTAACTTCCTGGAGGGGCCGAGTAATGACAGCTTTACATTGACCCTGTCAATGTGGCCAACATTTTCCAGGACATGAAGGAAAACGTTGCCCATGACCGTGTGGGTGTCCCCCACAGGTACTACGTGGTACCCGTGAGGGACACCCACACCTTTCCTTGTGAAATGGTTGAACAACCTCATTTTCCCACTTCCAAACTGTTTCCTTCATATTACGCTTTCTGTATATGCTCTCTCTCTCCCGTTCCTTTCCTCCTCTCTCTCCCATTGTTCATTGAAACAGGGTTTCTGCATTAAAAGTCATTAAATAATTTTTTTTCTTAATTAAGGCCTTAATTGGCATTAAAAGTCATTCAATGTGATTATCTGTGGCATTAAAAATGCCTTATCTTTTTTTCTAAAAAATACGTTCATAAAAACAGTTTTGTCAGATATATTATATCAGATATAACTGATTCCGCGTGTTTGCGCGGAACTGCTTCCGGTTGATCGTAAAGCTGTATGTTTTTACAATGTTTGGAAAAGGAGCTTGAGGCGGAGAAAGAGCTAGAGAATAGGGAAAATGTACATTTCAACAAAAGTGGATGGAAAACAACGAATTCGGGACATGGCTGCAGCCTGTCGACGGAAAAGATGACGAAGGATTTTGCCGTGTTTGTAAAAAAAAATTAAGCTTTGCACAATGGGTGTCAATGCTTCACAATCTCACATGAAGTCGGACAGTGTAGTCCAGGGTGTACGGGAGTATATGGCGTATACCCACTTATTTTTTTCAGTCAGCATTGCCTATATCAACTTCTGGAGCAATATTTGTGTCTTTTGTTTGAGCACGAAGTGAGACAGGTATTCAGCTTTTAAACATCACGCGCGTGCGCTCAACACCTGTTTGCCGCGCGCTTAAAACTGATAAACTCTTCTCAACCCGCTATCCTAGCCCTCGGTTCCGTGTCGGCCCGTTGTGACCTGCTACTTCCACGCTCAATACCAGCTGTGCGCTCGCTTGATTCTGTTTGTGCGCTTGTGACTTCAAAAACTGTCCACCTCACCACCCAATCACAGACAGGTTTCTTTCATCCAATCAGAGTAGGGCTTGCAAATACTGCATTCAGATGGATTAAATCAAAATGCTGCAGCTTTTGGCAGAAATTACTAAGCATGATGGTGAAAGAAAAAAATGGATTGAAGAAAAAACAAGAAACAGTTTAATATTTTGCCCTAAAATATTTAGTTTAAAATAATTCCTTGAGTTACTAAGTGAGGTGTGAAAAATCTTTTTGGCTCTTTTCTTTCCAGCTTCTGGGTGATGATGCAAAAGTTTCTTGTGATCATAGTCATCATCATTATTTAAAGAGCACTTTAACAGGAGGTAAAACAAAATAACATCTAATGAAATGACTTGGGTAAAGACTCAACAGTTTAAAACAACAACAATGTCATGGTTTAGTTTTGATTCGGCTTTTGTTGCCATTGGTTTTCGGTTTTTCCACCTTGTTTTAGTTTTAGTTAGGGTTTGACTTTATTTATTGTTTTTAGTTTCTCCTTCCCCTCACTTCAGCCTTCCCTTCTACTGCAGTTAGTCACACCTGCCAGCCACTAATTAGCCAGACTCACTTCACCTGCCAGCCTCCCTACTTAAGCCTCACTCTGCTGTCACTTCTTTGCCGGTCCGTCGTCATTCTACACCCTCTCCGTGCCAGTCCCTCTGTAAGTCTTTGTATTCTGCTGCCCGTTCCTAGAGAAGCTTTGCTTTTTGTCCAGATATTTCCTGTGAACTGCTAACCTGACAAGCTGCTTTGGAGAAGCTCTGCTCTGTGCCCTGGTGTATCCTGTGAACAGCTAACCTGACTAGCCACTCTGAGAAAGCTCAGATCTATGCCACGCCACCCAGCTTTACCGGACTCTCTCTCGAGCCCCCGCATTCATCATCTGCTCCAGCCCTGAGAAGTCTCAGGTTTTCACCCACTACAACTCACCTTCTTAAATAAACTCTCCTTAACTGTGCTCAGTTTGTGTGGTCGTGCTTGGGTTCATGAAGACAACTTCTGACAAACAATAATAATAAGCTGTTTAAATCCTTAAAAACAAGCAGAAGTTCTTTAAAGTGAACGCTAAGATAAACAGGCAACCAGTGAAGGGAGGATGGGGTAATGTGCTTTATTTTATGTTTTTCCATTAAAAGGTGTGCAGCAGCATTTGAACCAGCTGCAGACATTTGAGTGAGGACTGACCGATTCAGTGATAAAGAGAATCACACTAATCCAGCCATGAGGAAATGAAGGCTTAGAGTAGTGTTTCCATATTTTTGCCTTGAAAGAATAGGTTTTACCTTTGCTTTGTTCCTTACATGATAAAATGACTTAAACTGAGGTCCCTATTTGACTGTCAAGTTTAATATCACCGTCCGTTTTAAAATCAAGGGGCTAAACATTCATTGTCAGGGTGTCTAAATCAACAAGATCAACTCTTCTTTGGGTGTTTCAACTGGTATATTTGAAAATTCATGACAGTTCATGATTTGACAAATAGACAAAGAAATTTGAGTTTTGACGTTCTCCTCATCATTAACTTTCTCACTTTCCATAGATTCCCTTTCTCATTCAATTTAGGACTTTCCATATGCCTTATCATCTAGGTCTATATTGGAAAAACCTACAGTAAAGTAATGCAATGTTGATTCTGGATGTAGTGTAGGAATTCCTTCAATATAAACCAAAGACAAAATTACCTGCCAGAGGCTGGATTAAATCTTTACAAAAGAGACAACAGTATTTTCACACTTCACGTAGTAGCTAAAGGAAATATTTTTGGCTAAAATGAGTAAACCCTAGTGATGGATTTTTGGGTAAACTAAATAGAGCAGTGTTACATGTCATTGTTTCTAAAACAACTTTTTTTCTGAGCTGCGTCTAAAAGGGCAAACATTGAGAGTATACCCACTTCTCCAGAGACCACTACACCACTGCAGACAGCCACAGATCAGCTGCAAGGAAAAGACAAGAGCTAACAATGTCAAGTTACTTTTCTGTAAGTAACGCAGTCACGTCCGTATTAGCTACCGCAAACAGCACAATAGCAGCTGGAGCAAGCTCTACCGCCACTAACGTCGGGAAATCAGATGGTCTTCGAACAACATTTGGATCCAATGCAACACTGCATGCGGAGGTGCTCTGTTGTCTATATCAACTATATATATATATATATATATATATATATATATATATATATATAAGAGAGTCATGGGTACTTGTTGATGGCATTAAAATTATTTCTATGAGCATTAAAAGAGCATTAAAAAGCATTAAATTAGGGTTACTCATTCCTGTATAAACCTTGTGAAAGCCGACACCAGCTGCAGATTAGCTTTGCCACCTGAAGTCCTGCCTGCCTGTTTGTTTTACGTTCAGTTCAAACTGAGCATACACTGGTATATATATATATATATATATATATATATATATATATATATATATATATATATATATATATATATATATATGTCTAAGTGACACAGAAGTCACTTATTTAAAGCTAAGCTAATATATTGTTTCTCTGGATGTGCTAGCAGATGTTTGATAGAAAAAGCAGTCTCTCCGCTGTGTTAGACAGTTAAAAGCTTGACAGTATCATCAATCTGACTTTTTGTCACGTAGTATAATTAAGATGCTGAAAAGAAAAAGACCAGAGAAGATTGACAAATTTTTCAAGAGAAATCCTGTAAGTGACATTAGACGTCTGCTAAAAGCTAAAAGTTTTTTTAAATGAAAAAGTAACAAAATATATTTTTTATTACTCTTTTTTGTGTGAACTGAGCCATAAAGTAGTTAAATAATTTTGAGTCCAAACTTTACCTCTGCATCTACTGGTTTAGGTTAGACAGTTGCAAGAGGCATCGGTTTCAGAGAGAGTACGTGAAGCTTCTGAGGTAAGCAATTAAAAAAAAATTTTTTTGGTAATAGTTTGTAAAAGAACACAATTGAAGAATACAGTGTGTGTGAGAGAGCTATTTCCATCCTAGATGCATGTGTGTAAGTGTTTATAAAGTTCCCAGGGTAACTTCAAATGTGTTTAGGATCTATTTGAAGATGTGGTCAGGAGTGACAACGACAGAGAGGCAGATGAAGGGAAAGACATACAGGAGGATGGAAAAAAGAACAGAGTGTAGAGGAAGATAAAGGATATGAAGATTATAAAGATGAGAGAGAAGCAGATAACTCAAATGGGGGAAATTTGGAGCAGGTTCTGATATACATATCAGAGGATGACCCCTCTCTAACCAAGTGGTTGACAGGCGGTAAAAAGTATGTATATGTTTTTGCTGTTATTCAGAATTAAATCCTTTATTCAGCAGCACAATCATACGGGAAATACTGGAAAGTAACAGATCACTTCCACACCTGCAGTATTCTGTGATGATGGACAGGACACGGGACGTTTCTAGGAAAGAGCATGGTTGTGCCTAAATTTGCCTATGAGTGGGTTGTGTGGCCAAGCATATGACAGCGCACCAAATATGGTTGGCAAATACAATGGAGCACAGGCCATGATAAGAAAAATGCAAGCTCTGGCTCCATATGTTTATTTTGCTAAACACTGTTTTAACTTTTAAAGAGAAGGCCTGCATTGCCTCGATAGTTATTCATATTGCTCTGGACTGGGTCAATGAGCTGTGAGTATTGTTTGGACTGTCAGGGAAACTGAAGGATATATTTAAGTGGATTTCAAAGTAGAGTGTGAACGTCCATGTCAGACAATTAGACCTCTGTATCCAACAAGGTGGATAGCCCGCACCAGTGCCATCTGTTAAACCAGTATGAGTGCATATTTATAGCTTTTGGTGAGATTGCAATGAGTGACACCAATGTAGCCACTAAGGCACAGGGGCTGTAGGAGTTTGTACGCAAGGAAATGTTGCCCTTTGTGTTCTTTGTGCTTTGGAGATAACAGGGGAGTTGGAGATTTTGAATAGGTCCCTCCAGAACAGAACACAGACCCTCAAGGGTGTAATTTCAGCTGTTGCCTGTGTTAAGGAAAACTTAAGCAATAAGAGAAACAGAGCTTTCAGGCTCTTTACTCAATGGAAACAAACCTTTGTGAGACACTCCATCTCACTCCTGTTGCCTCTCCTTGTGTCCGTATCCCACCTCAGCACATCACAGGCAGTGCTCCCGCACATATACATGTGTCCTCTGCCGACTACTACAGGACTGAATTCTTCAGTCTCGGCTTGGGTTTAGGTAAAGATTTGAGCAGGATGGAATGCAAATACAGTATTAAGACATCTGGAACAAGTTATTTTATCAGGACAGATACATGCCATTGTCCATCAGTACCCAGAAATCAGCCCACTCATTCTTGAAATTCATCTTGCAATATTTAGGACAAAGGAAAGCTTTCAGACTAGTACTGATTCAATTCAATTTTATTTGTATAACACCAATTGACAAGTCATTGCATCTCAAGGCACTTTACAAAGTCAAATTCAATCACATCATACAGACAGATTGGTCAAAAAGGTTCCTGTCTAAGGAAACCGAGCAGATTGGACCGAGTCTTTGACAAGCACCATTCACTCCTCCTGACAGTGGACAGCCGTTTTGGAGCAATCTCTCATACTGAGCATGCATGAAGCAACAATGGAGAGGAAAATGGTCCTTTAACATATTCCAATATATATGGTTTTATGTTATTTAATGTTTAATAAATAACTATTGGTCTGTTAGGTATTGTCTGGTGTCAGCTTCTATCAGGACAATAGTTGAAAGGATAATTCGATTACTGGCATTCTTTAACACCAAACTCTGCACACATATATAATAAATGAGTGACTTCTCTTCAAGTTCAATAATTTATTAACAGAAATAAATGAACATGAATCAACAATGATGGAAACACCACTGTATGCCGTTTATCTGAATCAACACTTGTATAGTGCTTTAAAGGCATACTATGCAACATTTTTCAGTTAATTAATGTGTTCCATACCGTTTTGGATGATTAAATGAGTCATTTCAGGTCGAACAAAGGTTTTCTCGGCCGCCCTGGAGGTCTGTGGGGGAAATACCGCACTTGCAATTGCAAGAGCTCACGGCCCGCACACACAGAAGTCTCGCTTTACGGCGAGAACTCCATGTGTTTTTGCCCTGCCATTCACTATATGCACGCGCGAAAGCAACAACAAAGAACCGCGTGTTAACGTCAAATAAACATGCAAGCATATCGAGTTTTATTATTATTATTATTATTATTATTATTATTATTTTTTTTTTTTTTTTTTTTTTTTATGTTGGCGAGATGCTACCGCGGCGGCGGCTGCGGCTTGGCGAGGCGGCGGCCGCGGCTTGGCGAGGCGGTGGCGGTAGAGTCTCGCCAACATAAAAAAAAAAAAATAATAATAATAATAATAAAACTGGCGAGGCGGCGGCCTCGCCAAGATAGCGCTGCGGGAAGCTTGATGTTCATACCTTCACTGTGTTAGTCATTGTTTGTACTGCCGTTTTTTCCACTTTTCGTTGCGTTCGCCTGTCTGCTAAGCTCAAAACAACCGCACCTGGCTTGACGGAGAAACCAGAACAGCTGAGCATCTTTACGATGCATCGCTGGAAAATCAACCCCGGTTGCATAGTATACCTTTAACTAGTCCGACCACCCCAAAGCGCTTTACAATGCAATCACTCATTCACACACACATTCACACCCTGACGATGATGAGCTATCTTAGTAGCCAAGCTGCCCTGGGGCAGACTGACAGAGGTGAGGCTGACATACATCGGCAGCACTGGGCCCTCTGACCACTGCCAGCAGGTAGTTGGGGTGAAGTGTCTTGCTCAAAGACTGAGACCGTTGACTGCACCACTGTCGCCCTATTTTCAATGAACAAATCCTCTCTAATGAAACTTAACTAAACTACTAAGCAAAATTAAGATAGAAAGAAGCTAAATAACTATGTACACACAAATGAAACAAAAGGACACATAGCTCATCAGAATGATTCAGTGAATCCTGGTGCATTGCAGATCCAAGTTAGAGAACCAAGTTAGAGAACCATCTTAAAGAATGTGGAATGGGGTTACATTAGCTTTACTAAATTACATCATCTGATACATGTGTTCAACCCATTCACAAAGCAAATCTGAGTTATATAAAACATTGTTCAAGGAAATAATTTGCTCTGTAAAAATCAATAACCTTTAGATCACTTGATTTCTGTTAATGTAATATTTTTTCCAGAAATAATTAAAACTCAAACTGGTAACTTAGGAAGCTAGTCACTGTAGCGGACGACAACTGGAAATGACGTGTGTCCTGGTCGTGTTGACATTACTTTCATGAGTACCTAAGTTTCACAAAAACTATTAAATCAACATTAATCTTCCCTATTAATGCTATTATAATGCTCGTAGCACTACCAAACAATGGTGGAGCTATTCAAAAACCAGCATAAGGTTTAAAAGAAACTGTCATGATTTGTCTTTGGATGAACCCGGACAGAGCACGCACACACAGAGCTAGTTCTTGAAGTGAGTTTATTGACCAGGATGGAAGGTTAATGACGAGAGGAACCAGAGTCTTTTTGTGGACGGAGATGAAGGGTGCAGAAGCTGGCTGACAGGAGGAGTGTGGGGAGACTGACCAGGGAGGAACACCGGAGCTGAAGACTTGAGACCAGGGTGGAGCACTTGAGACCAGAACATCAGAACCGAGAGCTTGTGAACGTGGAACAGCTACTGGAACTTGAGAATGTGGAAAAACTTGTTGAAACTTGAGAACGTGGAGCAGCTGCAGGAACTTGAGAACGTGGAGCAGCTGCAGGAACTTGAGAACGTGGAGCAGCTGCTGGAACTTGAGAACGTGGAACAGCACAGGAGTCATGGACAGGAGTTGAGAACTTGAGTGGAACAGAGCTGAGCAGAGTCTTAGGCAATGGATTGAACAAAAACAAAGCTGAAGCAAAGACTACTGGCTGACTGAAATAAAACAAAGGTGAAGAAAGGTCTTCAGGCTGACTGTAACAAAAACTGAGCTGACACAGGATTCTGGCAGAACTGAGCAGGAGTGAACACTACGGACCGGCGACGAGAGCAGAATGTGGTGAGTTTATAAAGAGGAGAACACAGATGGCAACAGATCAGAGGTAATTGCAGCCTGACAGGTGGAACCAATAAGGCTGCGCAGGAAAGAGAGAGAGCGAGGGAGGCTCAGCATGCAGCGAACAAGCTGCATCTTGACAGAAACTGTAGTTACGTTTACAAAGTGGTAGCACAAATGTTACTCAGGAAGCTAATAGCGCTATGCTAGCAGACATTTGGCGCTAACTCAAAAAGTCTTTTTAGCTCTATTTGGTCACATTGAGCAGACCAGAAAACACAAACATTAATATCCCATTGATGTATAAACCAACCCTTATGAAAATAAGGTTTGTTATAACCCTAAAAACACACTCAAACCACATCAGCAAAGCTTTGTTTCAAATACTAGCAGGTAGCTTTGGTAGCTCCAGGTCTGTTTACCACAGTCAAACCTCAAAACAAAACAGTAAAACACATTAGTAGTGAACCATTTTAAACTTTCTCTGTTTATTGCTCTGCTATACCTTTGCTTTTTTCTGGTTGTGGTGATTGGACATTGCTTGTTGTGAATTAGTCCAGGGTGAAACTGGTTCTTTGGCCAGGGGCGAGTAAGTGGATGGCTCAGCAGAAAACAGCTGTTGTTTGGAAAACCACAACTGGGATGAATGTTCAAGAGGTCTTCTGTGGATTGCGTTCGACCTGTCGAGCGTAGGGGAACCCGGCACATCAGAAGTGTTTCCTTAGGCTTCCTCCAAGGCTGTGCACAAGTTGCAGTGGACAACTTCAGATTAGCTTTTCTCTTAGCTCTCAGCCTAGCTGCATGAGATCAATCCACGCCGTCTTGATTCAGCTTCACTGCAACAGCTGAGAAAGGTTACAAATAGCCTATTTCATGGCAGTCGGCTGCTTAGGTTCTGAAGTTGAAAGAGTCAGGAATGCACTTAGCTTCGATTCTGCCTGCATATGTGGCGGGTATCTGAGCTCAAGTCGGATCTTTCACAGAGGAAGATGAGAGCCTCCCATATGCTGCTTAAAGCAGCAGGTGAAAAGAGACCAACTGTAGCGTGGCCAGGGGCTTTATACAGTGGCCTCCTGTATAGTCACTTGAAATAGTGACTTGAAAGGAGGGAGAGGTGCTGGCATTGCATCCATTCCACTTCTCTGCATAAATTAAAGTATTTTAAAGTATTCTGGGTTGCAATCGGCTGTTCTAATACTCTGCTGGCGCTAACAGCAGCAGGAACTACAGCTGTAAAAAATGCCAAAAACAGCCCCACTGAAAGCTTAGACTGAGCTCTGGACAGTGCAGTGAATTGATAACCAAGCTATGGGGTCTTATTTCATTGCTATGCTGATGATACTCAGCTGTGCCTTACGGTGGGTAGCAATTTATCTAAGACCCCATCCACTCCCTATTCATCGTCCTCAGCCTTGTCCGTCTGTCCGTTTTCGTCCGTTTTCTTCCGCTTATCCGGGGTCGGGTCGCGGGGGTAGCAGCTTTAGTAGGGAGGCCCAGACGTCCCTCTCCCCAGCGGCTTGGGCCAGCTCCTCCGGGTGAATCCCAAGGTGTTCCCAAGCCAGCTGAGAGACATAGTCCCTCCAGCGTCCTCAGCCTCTCCACCTTTTCCATACTCATCTCATTCCACACTTAGAACCTTTCTGTTGAAGATAAGGACACTGATGCAGAAAAATGTCCTTCACATTAACAGCTCAAAAACAGAAATTAATTAAATTGCTACTCCATTTACCAAACAAACAAACAATTTTCTGTATAACTTTTAATGGCCAAAAGTTTAATATTTCCAACTCAATAGGCAATCTCGGTGTTGTTTTGATTCACACTGAACACTCAAAAGCATCAATATAAAAATAAAAAATGTTTAAGTCCAAAACATTCTAAACTCTGGTCCAATCTTTCATTCTGTTGTGTCTTTGTCTCCTCCAGACTAGATAATTGCACTGTACTTCTAACCAGGATCATCTGCAAAACATTAAAAAAAATACAGTATGTTCAAAACCACTCTGCCATGGGGTGGTGGTGGTGTGTGAGTTGCACTCAGAGAAATAAGGGCTGAATACTTTTGCACGTCTATCTATCTATCTATCTATCTATCTATCTATCTATCTATCTATCTATCTATCTATCTATATATATATATATATATATATATATATATATATATATATATATATATATATATATATATATATATATATATATAACTAATCAAAAAATAAAGTAACTAAAATAACACATCCTAGATCTGAATGAATGAAATATTCTTATTAAATACTTTGTTCTTTACATAGTTGGAAATGTGTTGAAAACAAAATCACACAAAAATGATCAATGGAAATCAAATTTATGAACCCATGGAGGTCTGGCTTTGGAGCCACACTCAAAATTAAAGTGGAAAAAACCATTACAGGTGAATCCATCTTTGATGTAATGTCCTTAAAACAAGTCAAAATGAGGCTCCGTAGCGTGTGTGGCCTCCACGTGCCTGTATCACCTCCCAACAATGCCTGGGCATGCTCCTGATGAGGTGGTGGGTGGTCCGCTAAGGGATCTCCTCTCAAACCTAGACTAATGCATCCACCAACTCCTGGACAGTCTGTGGTGCAATGTAGCATTGGTGGATGGAGCGAGACATGATGTCCCAGATGTGCTCAATTCAGGTCTGGGGAATGGGCGGGCACTCCATAGTATCAATGCCTTTGTCTTGCAGGAACAGCTGACACACTCCTGCCACATGAGGTCTAGCCTTGTCTTGTATTAGGAGCTACCCCAAAGAAGTGCCACCCCACACCATTACTGACCCACTGCCAAACCGGTCATGCTGGAGGATGTTGCAGGCAGCAGATTCACCACCTGCCGATCCTATGTTCCTGTGCTTGCCCTACTCTCATTGGTTCCGCTTTCTAGTGATTGAGTGCACCGCCTACCTCCTTGTGTTCCTGTGCTCAGTCAGGGTTCTCATTGGCTTATGATTCCTTAGACTGTTTCTGGTTTATTGATTTTGCCTAGTCCTTTGGACCCAACTCATAAACTGCGGAAAAAAGAAACACATTAGAAAACTGAATCTAGCAAATTATTATAGACATGTTTTTTTGTCTAAACTAAGGAAATGTTATGGTTCCTGTTTTCCAGATCATGTAGCTAGTAGCACTAAATCAAAAATGTACAGCCAATCCCTATGCACGGTATCAGCGATCGGCACTAATGGGTGATCAATATCGGATTCGGCAGCATAAAACCTGATCAGAGCATCCATCCATCCGTCTGTCTGTCTATCTAAAATACACTGGAAGTTGTAATGTGACAAAATGTAAAGAAAGAAAAGTGGAATACTCTGGTGACAATAATACAGAACTGTGGTCCAGAAGACTTTGTAACGTTTGTCTGCTTGTAAACAGCTCAACCAAAACATCAGATTTACAGTCTTTTACTTTCTACTGGTTTGAACTGTCCTTATGACCTTGGTTAACATGTCCAAATGTAAAGCAGAACTTAGTCACACAACAGCTGTTTGTTTTTGCAGATACAGATATGAACAAAATATATACATTCTGAAAACGTTGACTTGAAAGTAAGATAAGTAAAATTAATTAAGTATGATTTCTTTGAGTAGATTTTTGAAAGGGAATTGCTCCCAGTCAAGGTTCATAACTGATTTGTGTTTTTTTTCTTTTGGGATATTTTCTTCCTGCAGACTTATAATTGTTGTCACAGAGGGTGGTGTTCTTCAATCACTTAATTCAGCACCTTGATTGTGTTTGACATTTTAGTCCTGAGAGTCTAAAATTTTCTCAATATGTGTAAATGAGTTGAGCATTTCTTCATCATGCAAATAAGGCTGTGAACATTTAAAATCTTAATAGCAAACATTCACAAACTATGACCGATTTTAAGCATTAACATGGCCTTTAGTAAGAGGTAAAAAGATTTAGCAATTCAATTTCCTTTCAATAAATGGTCAGTTAAATTACTCTATGCTTTCAGAATCCAAAGTAACAATTGCATGTCCATTAATGTTGTCTTATCCTGTGAACACAGGGGGGCAGTGTGGAATCGTAATCTCGGAGTCACATCCTTGCATGCATGAACATAGTTGAGAATTTAATACCATTACTGTATTAAGTCTTTTATGTTTGATACCTGACTCAGAAAATGTTAACTCTGTCATAATGCAGCTTTATGTCTTACCTTTGAACCTAAACTTACCACACAGCTTCACCGATGGAGCTATCATCGTAGAATGAAACAAAGGGATAAAAAGGAGAAAAGCATTCATAAAAAAATGCATTTCCAATTAGCTTCATCACAGTGGCCTTACACATCTTTAGTTTTTGTTTTGAGTAGCTTATTAGTAGTTCTGATAATGTCATCAAAACATTTTTTTGCACTATGTATGGTTTAAATTTGACATACCAAGAGACACTCCAAGGGGGATGTATAGCTCATTAGAGAAGTGACTCACTGTATTCTGCCCTCTCGCTCCTTTTCTTTCTTCACTACGGGCTTGGTCACGACCCCTGGGCCTTACCGCCTTCTTCCACGCTTGTGTGAATAGCCCAATAACTCCCGTCCACGGCACAATTAAGCCATTATTACACCCTTCACTGGACCTCATGCTCCGGGGTGAAGAGTGGAGGGGTTGGGGAGTTGGTTGCCTGTCTCTGACCCCCATTCTGCAAGTTTTGGCCCACTGTGAAGCATTGGCTTCTCTCATGTCTGACCCATTTTACTCTCCACATGTGTCCGTTTTTACACCAACACACAAGCATTCTCTCTAAAGTGATCATGGTATGCATGTGCGCACGCACACACACACACACACACACACACACACACACACACACACACACACACACAGACACACACAGACCAAGAACACTCACATAGTTAAGCCCCCTCTGCCGTCTCTGTCCAGCAGGCAGAAACATGGCATCGTGAGTCAAGTCAGTGCCAGCAGCTGTGCAGCAGGCGCCATGTGGGGCACTCATCCGGCCAAGCAGTGGGAGGGGGCGAACGTCGTTAGAGATTGAAAGGTGTTATGTTGGTCCCTTTCTTCTGTCTCCTTCTTTTACCCTTTTCGTCTCGTGGCTGTGCATGAAGGAAGCCATCTGCCTGCTGACAGTCATGCATGGCTGCAAGAAAGTCGGTGGCATTCTGCACTTGGCACTTGTCTGTCGCCCATCCACTTTTTATCATATACACAGCATAAGACCAAACTGACCATTTTTGTCATTTACTCTCTTGTGATAATGTGTCAATTTGTCGGCTAGAAAATTTGCCAACTGTAGTGTATTCATCTGTAGTCACTTTGATAAAACTTAATCCTGTACATCTGAATGTCTAACTAATATGTTCTAGCAAAATTCTTTATAAAGGTTTTATACGCAAAAAAGCTTTATTAGAACCTATGTCTTTGATAAATTGAGCTGCAAGGTTCCCAGATACTAAAGTTCTATTTTTTTACAGACTTACATATCTAGAGTTATCAGTCGGTTTCCTTTTAAGTATTCATATAAAAGTTTACTTTGAATATACCCCAGACTGACTGTAAAAATGGAATTAGCAAAAACTAGTATCTTACCAAAATAGATGGATGGTTGGATAGGCTTTCCAAGTTTCCAGACTGTGTAGTTTTGTCCATAGCTAATCAAACTGTAAACAAAAAAAAAACAACATATCTGTCTATTCTTTATCACAGAAGCACCTCCAGCTCTCTTCTCTTGATAGTATCAGAGAACTGGAGTTGTTTATTTCCTCTTATATTTTAGCTTTAGGAAAGCTATCTTTCATTTCAGTGGATTATATGTAATAAAGGTCACTGCTGCTTTTTAAATCTCTCTGCAACAGATAATGTTTCGTCACAACTTAACAAGAATAAACTAGATAAGCTTCACAACTTACCAAGTTTAAAGCTGCCAAACCAACTGCTCTTGATGTTTGCTGAGAAACTGTATCCACTGGCCATGCATTATTAATATTAATTCATGCTAACTGTTTCTTGAATGCATCTGACTCAAAGGGATGAGTCTACCACATGGACTCACAATACACGCTTTGCACTCCAAATGTCACGTCTGCAGGGTGTTCCATTTGTTTTGAATGCACTCCAAATGAAAAGCAATTTAAGAGCTCCAGCCATTAGAAAGAGCCCTTACAACTGAAGTGCAAACTGAACCTTAATTAGGAAAATGATAATTGCTAAGTGTGTGTGCTCATTTTGCTTCACAATTGCACAACCCACTTTTTTCTAACATTACACCTTCATCCCCATGGCAATTTGTAAACTTCACTCTGTATATACACAAAATGTCAAAACGCCAGGGATTAGCTTAAAGCTGTTGTGTGAAAGGACACATCTATCACATCATAACTGACATAAGATTAACTGTTTGATATTTCTATTTTGATGAATTGACACAATAGCATCTGCTCCAGACAAGTCTTTATTCTCACCCCTTTCAAATACACTGTCCATGATAGTGCATCTAATTTGCACTATTTTTTGCTAAAGTGTATGTAACCACATTTTTGACAGTAATTTGTACTAAAATCCTGAAGGAGCTGGAAAAACATGACACTGTACTTATGATCTCTTTGACCGCTGTTTTGGAATATAAAAACGGAGACCTTGTAAATATAAATGTCTATTTTTTCATCACTATGAAAAATTATTTCTACTTTTACAGATATCTTTTGTTTTTACCTTTCAGTCACCTTCAGTGTTTCATATAGTTTTAATATCATACAAAGATAAGTCAAGAAATGACAAAAAGCAGTTCTAAATGATGATTTAATCTATGATTTAATATATCATTGAATAAATGCTATCCAAAACAACTTGCCCCATGTGAAAAAGTAATTGCCCCTACCACTAATGATTGTGCCACCCTTAGCAGCAACAACTGACATCAAGCTTATGAAATAACAGACAATAAGTCTTTTAAATCATCGGGGAGGAATTCTGGCCCACTCTTTTCTACAGAAATATTTCAATCCAGCCATATTGGAAGGTTTTCAAGATGTACAGCCTGGTTGATGTTGAATTTAACTCTGGACTTAGAGCAGATCACTCCAAAACTTTGGTTTGGTTTTTAATAGCCATTTAGAGTTTAACATATTGTTGTGCTTTGGGTGATTGTTCTACTTAATGACCCAAATGTGCTTCAACCAAAAGTCACCCATTTACGGTTCATTTTGATATTCATTTTATTTCTGTTAATACATTTTTGAACCTGTTGTCTGTCCTTTATTCCATATGTGTGCAGTGTTTGCTGTTAAAAGAACACCAGTGCTCGAATCATTCCTTTCAACTATTGTCCTAATATCAGATCTTGGGCTGATATTTACTGGACAATACCTAACATACAGATAGTTATTTATTAAACATTAAATAACTTAAAACAATGTGTAATATCACAACAACATAGCTCAGGCAGCCTTGACATGGGCCGAAACAGCTGCCGACGTTTTCAGAACTTCTCGTTACATCAGCTAACTGTCAGCTAATCCAATTATGTACGCATCTTCACCATCCTCAACTGACAAAATGGACAGACACATAATCCTCCTCTCAGGAGTCCACCGTGTACCCAGCTGCAAATGCACAGTTGGGGTACGAGGGCTCTCCTTTGCCCGGTAAGAGTGAAGTTTCAGGTAAGAGACAATCCTAGGTTAAATTAGCCATGCAGGGAAGCATACAGGCTCCTTTTCCTACCTTATCAGTCCTTATTGTCTCCACTATCCAGACACTTATCCTGGCGACCGCTGACACACTTCCACTTTGGCTAAAGAGTACTTATACAATTGAGGTATTCGGATGGAGCAATTTACATTTCATGCTTTATTTCACAAGGCAAAGAGAACAGTTTTGTTTAAATGTAATTTGCGTGGCAATTTAAATTTTTTACATTTTTTTGTTTCATTTATTTAAGGTTTAAATATTATCTATTAAAAAACACACAATAATCTACCATCATCTCCAGTGTCTTTAGCCAGTTTAGCTCCAGGTGGTTGTGAGCACAACGGTGGTCCAGCTGATGCACCTCCTGTCTATATGCAGACTTGCCACTGTCCAGGATCAGATCAAATACGGCGGTGTCATCTGCAAAACTCAGGAGTTTCGCAGACATGTCCGCTGATGTGCAGCCATTTGTATGCAGAGGGAAAAGAAGAGGGAACAGAACACACCTCTAGGGGGTACCGGTGTTGTTTGTTCTTGAGCAGGAGAAAGTGCTTCCCAGGTTTACCTGCTGCTGCCAGTCAGTGAGGAAGCTGGTGATCCACTGACAGGTGGAGGGCGGCACTGTGAACTGGGTGAGGATGTCTGGGTTGATTATGTTGAAGGCAGAACTGAAGTCTACATCACATTCCTAGTGTATGTCCCTAGATGGTCGAGGTCATGCAGGATGAAGTGTAGACCGAGGTTGATGGTAGAGGATGCTTTCAACCTGGGTTAACCCAAATTACGTACTGTTTTTTGACCTTTTAGCTTTCTTCAAGCTTTGATTAAGTGATTTCTTGATACTAAAAGCAGTAATCGTGCCTGGGTGTTACTGGTGAACCTGAAAACAAGATTTGGTCAACACTGTGCATATTTAAACACGGCAAACATTTTTTTTCCCTTTCTTAAAATGGACTAAGTTGGATTGAATGCCCTTTTTGCTTTAATAAATTAAATTGTTTTTTGAGGACTGCATTTAGCATTTTATGGGATTATCTTTGTTAAAAGTTTTAATGATCTGAATAATTTAATAGTGAAAAATGTAAAGGGAACTGTATTTCAACTATTAAAATAAAACACAATACGATCAAAATATAACAGTGATTTAGAAACATAATGTTTGTTTTAACTGCCTATGGTGTGATTCTAGTCAACACAGCTGGAACAAACAAGAGCACGCCTTAACACAGAGAAAGGTCATAGGATCAATAATTCATTTAAGATGCTCCCTGGGATTGACTCTCCAGTCAGCTTGTAATCAGGAGAGGGGATTTATTTTTCTTAACCAACTTTAAATGTGCATTACTTCGGTGGAAGAAAAAAAAAAAACAGTGCCACCACAGTCGATTTTCAGCCCTCCCACAAGGCCAAGAGTTTTTCTATTTTATTTACCCTTGACCCGAAAGGGTACTGCTCTTTAATAACGTTTGAGCTCTACACTAAGCATCTGCAAAAAAAAAAAAAAAACTTTCAGGAGAGAACAAGAAAAGAAGAAAGGCTACAAACAAGGACAAAATCCAAGAACAAACATCCATTTACAGAGGAAACTTTTTTTAAAGTGAGTGTATTGCAATCATAAACTTTATGAACCCAGAATATTGTTGTTCAGTTTGGAAAAAGGAAGACATGGCGGCCTTCCATTATACTTTTTAAGATACAGGCTTTTCTTTGTAAATTACACAGAAGAAGACATTATTTATGCATTTACTAAAAGGAACCTTGTCTGTAAAAGGATAATTGTTTGCAATTTTTTCAAATATGTATCAATTAGTGATCAGGTTTTTTTCACAGATACAAGACAGGACATCTGATTCACAGAAGAAGGCCCCCAAATTCATTTGAAGTAGATAGCTGAAAGTTTACCTCCTCCCGCCCACTCTCATTCCAACTTTCTGCTGTTTGTAAGCCGGTTGTCACATATGTTAGTTTAGCATGCCAAGTTAACATCAGCAAACATTTACCGGTAACATACCTGTCCAGAAGGAAAGCGGCAACCTCAACATGGCTTATGCCACCTTTGCTTCCCTGAGTCCGTACCAACACTCAAAAGCTTGACCGATATTCACCCTAGTTTTCCTTCTTTTTTGGTTGTCTTGAATATGATCAATGTAACGCCCAGAAAAAGACATTTTTTCAGTACTATCACGGAGCTGCTACGATCTGGCAACGACTGAACTCTGTTTCATGTTACTTGAACAAATTGTTCCTATTAGTACAGAATCCTTTCATGTTGATGTTGCCATTGTAACCAGAAGTAAATATTTATATACCTGTCTAGATTTCTAAAACAATTATTTATACATTACATATTTATTTTTCAGTAAAATTAATAGTTTAATTCTGTACCACTCTACACATTCTGTGGATGTATTATATTTGAAAAAAAAATTATGAAAAGGTTGTATGTATAATCTTTAAAATATGGAGAGAAACAAGCCAGGGGCTACATCAGAAACATTACAAATCTACTTGCCTAGCAGATTTCCCAAGATGCCAATCAAAGCTATGCCCAGGTGTTGGGGAAAATCTTGATTTTCCACAATGTAAAACCTTGTAACCTATATGTGTGATGTATTATTTGGACTCTGGATTTTACAGGTTTCAACAATGAAGCAGCTTTCACAGTTACACGTCACTATGATTCTAAGTCAGACTGTTCAGAGTCAGTTGTATGGACAGATTACTTTAAAATTAAATTAATTAAACTCCACCTTTGTAAACAATACAATTCAAGATTCCCTCAGTATTGTCAGCTGACTGCTGGAGGTGGATTATGCATTCTAACATGGTACAGATATGAGCATGCACAGGAAGTTTTTTTTGTGATAAAAAAAAATACATGGTGCATGCAGTGATCAAAAACTGGTAATATCTCTCTGTTGTGTCATTGCGCACTGTTTTAAGTTATTTAATGTTTAATAAATAACTATCGTCTGTTAGGTATTGTTTGGTGAACATCAGCCCAAACAGCTGACAATAAGACAATAGTTTCAAAACAATGCTCTCAACTCTGTTGTTGTAATTACTGGTGGTCTCCAGTTTAAACGGGTAGGCAGTATAAATATATGCTGTAATATAGACCATCACCTAATTTGTACCAATGTGTGCTGAAATTGATTGCAAATAACTTAAAAAGGATAGCTTACAATTCTTTTCAAGAATTGTAAGTTTATGTTTTAGGATTTTTAACATAATTTTCACTTTTTGGTAAGATAAGAAAGGCTTCAGGGATATACTGAAGATAATAGATGGCTCATTATGAAGGAGGAGCAGCATTGCCAACAGCTGAGGAGGCCGTATGACTTAAAGCTGACCTGTGAAGCAACTGCTCCACTGTGTTTTCATGCTAATGTTTGATAAATGGCTGAGATATTTACTGCTGCAATTCCAGCTGCAAGGAAAAGACTGCTGTGTTTTCATTTTGACAAGCTGAATAGTAATGTTTGTTATTCCAACTGTACATATTAGCATGCAGTGAGCTAACATCCTTCTGTCCAAAGCTGTGTGTCTGCTTTGAGACCTACACTCACCAGCCCCTTTATTGCATATTTGCCTTCATAGGTACATTACTTATTTGTACCATAGGTTCAGATTGTACACTTTTCTAAGATCTTTTGCTCCATATTGACATATTGCCATCATGGTACCACGGTGTTAAGAAATAAACAAACAAACAAAATCCCAAGGTAGGTGTTTATGTTGGTTATGCTAAATTCCAAATTCTGATTGTACCATTTGATTGTTGCAGCTGAAA
Organism: Fundulus heteroclitus; assembly: GCF_011125445.2. Taxonomy (NCBI): domain Eukaryota; kingdom Metazoa; phylum Chordata; class Actinopteri; order Cyprinodontiformes; family Fundulidae; genus Fundulus; species Fundulus heteroclitus. Next base: position 10,194,097 of record NC_046378.1, on the reverse strand, counting down.
CTGTAAACAGGATAGCTGTCTACACTGATTTGGTAAGGTGTATCAGATCACTTCTTGTTTTCAATGTTGCACTTGGATCTGTCAGGGTTCTCTGTTTGGCCTGTGCTCTAACTCTGCTTCACAGGTGGTTCTAGTTTGCTGGGGGGCATGGCCCACACCTGCGGCTCGTTTGGAGCGATGTTAACTGGCGTCTTAAGGAAGGCACAGACAGATGGAAGACGCCAGAGCCTTACCCAGTCGTGGTACGATGTGGCCTCTGACCTGATCGTGCAAACCTGAACTTGTGAGTTTTTCGTATCTTTGGAACCTGACTAATTTTGGATCTCCTGCCTTTCTTGTAGTTTTGTGTTTGGATAACTCACCCGCCTTGACGTCTCGCTCGACGAACCAGCTTCCAAGAATCCCCGAAGCTCAAATGTTGCTCTGGCATTCCCCCTTGTACTCTCGAGATGTTACCCAGCTGGGCTCGAGGTTCCCTTCCCTGGATTCTGCTGGTTCCCTCTCATCTCTGGTCAAAGTCTGTCGTGGCTCGCTCCGGATCCCTCGCCGCCTTGCCATCAGGCCGCCCTCCAGCTGCTAACCACCGGCTATCCTCGTGAGCACTCGGCCTCAGAGTTTCCCTCACCTTCCCCTACCCGGTTAGGTTCGCTCAACTAAACGTTCCTCCGGCATTGACATTCAGACCTGGACGGATCTCCACACCTGTGCGATCCCTGTACCTGAACCATTTAATAAAAATCATTAAACTGCACTCTGTCTTCCGTATTGTGTCTGCATGTGAGCAAAACATATAAAAACCATGACAGGATTTATGTGAATAAACTTCACTTCCAAGTGAAGTTTATTTATATATCACTTTTCAGTGACAAGGCATCCCAAAAGTTACAAGGAACTTATGAGAGACACATTGTCTGCCTTGACATTTCTTTCCTGTCCGTAATTAAGATTTACTTGTATAGCACCTTACGCAGACACTAAAATCACAAAGTGCCACACATTAAAAACAACATCAAAACACAAGCGCACTACAATTTAATGTACATCCTAGTTAAAAGCCTTTTTGTATAAAAATATATTTAATTGTTTCTTAAGAGTGAATGCCGTTTATGCATCACAAGGACAGTTGGAGCGAGTTCCAGAGCCTTGGGGCCATGGCCTGGAAAGCCCAATCTCCTCGTTTTTGGAATGAGTCTGTGGTACAGCCAGCAATCTCTGATTAGTTGATCTCAGAGTCCGAGTGGTGCAATATGCCATCAATTTACTATTTATGTATTCTGGAGGTTAGTGATGCAAAACAGTCCAGGGACAGCTTTTGGTTTCCTATCTCATCCTGTGTGCCTTCATCATCTTGACACCCCGCCTCAAGATTCTGTTCACAGTCAACAGCCTGTCCAGCCTTCATCAGCTTTTTTGTCTGGCATCTACCTGTTCGGCCCATCATCCTTGCTGTGAGCAGTCCATTGTCCTGCCTGTTACCTGCTCAACCTGGACTTTTTGCCAGCTATCACCCCTCTTTTTTAACTGTTTTATTTTATAATAAACCTTTTGAGCACAACACTGTGTCTGGCTTGAATATTTGGTTTTCTGGTTCAATCATAACACCAATCTGTCAGTATAACTCGAAAGAATTGACTTGTAAAGTGGCTTGAGATGACACATGTAGTGAATTGGTGCCATATAATTGAACTGAATTATGCTCATCGGACCTAAACTCACCTAAATTCATTTAGTGGGTGCCAAGTGATTGGCCAGTTGAGAGGGTGCTTGTTGAAGAACCACAAGCCGAGCTGAATCAGTTTAAATCCCGCCCAACCAGTTTAAACTTCGTCCAACCAGCATTACCGCCACCTTCCAGAGAGTCGCACACTGTCCTCCAAGATGTCTGTGAGCAGTAAACGGGATTCCCTCTCCTCTCACCCCGTTCTGTCCTTCATTTAGAGGGATTTGCTACCTGTTGCTAACCCATAGCACCGGTCGATTCATCAGAGTGGAAACTCATCATCAATAGCTGCAAGTAAAACCATTTAATGTGCATTAAATTAGGCAGCATTCACATGCTAATGTAGATAGCATGTTGGTTACTTTGGCATTAAACAGCATGCTTCATATGCTACAGCTAAAAAAAGTTGACCAAATGGGCTTGTAATGCTCAGAATCGGGATTTATTTTTTTATGTTTTTTGTGCCATGATATTAAAATGAGACACAAGACCAGTACCAGACATTTAAGTGACTCCTTAAATTCTGTAAATGATGCTGCATAGGAACACAATTACAAGCAGCACTGAAGGTTTTATTCTTTTTATTTTTTTGATGAGCTATAGCTTTGTCACGATTCAGATACACGATAAATCGTGTACTTAAAAGGTACAAAGCAAACAGAGCTGTTCTTAGTATAGATCCATAGGAGGTGGACAATGCAGAATACAGTTTAAATAAATAATGTTGTTTTTCCATGAAGTAACTGACATATATCAGTCTTACATGTTTACATGGCCTTCATTTATAGTCTCCAAAATTGAAATGTAAAATTAAATAAATGTTAGAATCTAAGAAATGTGTGCATTTAGATGTATTAACTTGCCGATTCTATTTTACTCTCCATATTTTACATGGATAAAGCTTTACATTTTCCACTTTTTAAACATTTGTAAATGCCCTTGCTGCTAAGAAAGTGATCAGACCAAATCCCTAAGAGTAGCTTATAAATTCATAACCACATATTTTATTCATATTCATTATATATATATATATATATATATATATATATATATATATATATATATATATATATATATATATATATATATATATACAATAAACAATACAATTAAACTAAAACCAGTATCCAGAAAACAGTGGGTATGGATGTCCACCTGCATAAGAATAGGCAAATAGTCATAGGTAATATAATTTTTCCTAATTTAAAAACGTAATTTTTTTCTTTGTGGTTAAGTTTATCTGTTTATTTCAAGCGATTATAGCTCTGTTCTGTTTTCATTTCACAAAAGGCACAGCTGGACTGTCATCACCAGCAGCAGATGACACATTACAACAAAGTAAGAAAATGGAAGAAAAAAAATTGAATGTTGATGGCCATATGGTGCTATTCAATGTATATGTACATTTTTATGTACCCCAACACCCCAACATACATATTCATGCATTTTCCTCTGCCCCTTTATGCGTATCAAATTTAAAATTATATTTTTATCTTGTGAGCACATTGCCATTTTTTACAGGAAAAATTAGGTGTAGACAGTCCAAAGTAACTTATTAACCATACAAATGTTCTCCTCAGTCTGTCCTTTCTAGGCCATGTGACCCAGTTCCCGGTCTAACATCAAGCCTGACAGATGACCAAGTGAACCAGAGGATAAAGGCAACAGCCTTTACCCTTTTTCCAGCACAAGAGGAATGGATGATGCATAACTATTTCAATTGTATCCATGTGTATTTTATTTATGATATATGTTTATTAATGTATTGTTTTTGTGTGAAATTCCCTTTTCAAGTTGGCCTATGTCTTGGATAATAACAAAGCTCCTGCTCTCTTGGAGCTTCTTGGAGCTTCGAAGGTCTGCTTTTTTTCTGTTGTTGGTTCACAGACAAAACAGTGTTTGGTATAAAAGTACAATGCAACATGGATTTATTTCTGTAATGTTAGGGCAAACATTTCTACACTGTCGACAACTATGTGGTAGTGACCTGGTTACCACCAATCAATCACTGAATCTGGATGGCATTAAATTGGCCTCTGGTAATAAAGTAAAAAGACTTGCTGTTATGTCATGTCATTTCAATGACATGTTAAACAGGTTTCCAGGGTTTCCTTTTTCCACCTGTGGAATAATACCAAAATTAGAAATATTTTTTCCATGAGTGACGCTGAAAAACTACTCCATGCATTTTTTACTTCAAAGCTGGACTATTGTAATTCTTTACTATCAGGAAGTCCACAAAATGCAGTTTGAAGCTTTCAGCTGATCCAAAATGCTGCACCTAGAGTTCTGATGAAAATTAACAAGAGGGATCATATTTCTCCTATTTTATCTTCCCTTCATTGGCTCCCTGTTAAATCAAGAATCCAATTTGTAATTCTCCTTCTCAGGTATAAAGCCCTTAATAATCAAGCTCCATCATATATCAGAGCTCTGATTACCCCGTATGTTCCTAACAGAGCACTTGGCTCTCAGACTGCAGGTCTGCTGGTGGTTCCTAGAGTCTCTAAAAGTAGAATGGGGGGCAGATCCTTTAGTTATCAGGTTCCTCTCCTGTGGAACCAACTCCCAGTTTTGGTCCGTGAGGCCAAAAAAGTAGACACCCTGTCTACTTTTAAGACTAAGCTTAAAACTTTCCTTTTTGACAAAGCTTATAGATAGAGTGGCTTATGTTACCCTGAGCTACCTCTACAGTTGTGCTGCTATAACGTTTTGTTCTCTGTCATTGTTTTCTTCATAGTAGGTAAACCTGGTCTGGCGTTCTGTTAGTTGTGACATCATCCAGGGAGGCAGATCTGCTATTACCATATAACATAGAAATAATTCCTGGATTAATGTTTGCTTCTGTGCTTTTGTGTCTCTGCTCTGTCTTCTCTAGCCTCAGTCGGTCGAGGCAGATCGCCTTTCACACTGAGCCTCATTCTGATGGAGGTTTTCCTTCCTGTTAAAGGGGAGTTTTCCTCTCCACTGTCGCTTCATGCTTGCTCAGTATGAGGGATTGCTGCAAATCCATCAACAATGCAGACGACTGTCCCTGTGGCTTTACGCTCTTTCATGAGGAGTGAATGCTGCTTGTCAAGACTTGATGCAATCTATTGGGTTTCCTTAGATAGGAAACATTTTGACCAATCTATATGATTTGATTGAATTTGACTTTGTAAAGTGTCTGTTGTGAATTTCCGCTATATAAATAAAATTATATTTAAGAGTAACTGCTTTGCTGTGTAAAACCTTTATTTTACACAGAAGTGTTATCACAGCGTCAACAAAGTGTTCTCTAGATTAAAGCTGTGATAACACTTATGTGTAAAAGACAATGGTCGCACCATTGTCTTTGATTGTTCTACATCCAGCTTTTTCAATAAAACCTTATGTTTTCTCCCCAGTATGCTCTGTATACGACCGCACACTTGCCCTTTTATTTAGATAAGTGAGTCTTCGTGAATAAATGTAATATTTTTTAAGGGGTGGGTGGGGTTGCTTGGAAAAAATTACCATGAGAACATTAGAAATGTCATGGTAAAGACAGTCACTTTCTATGTAATATTCAGTCTGACATGCCTGTAATTAGAAGGTGGTTGTGCCATCAGTTGCTTGAGGCATTTCCTCTGGCAGGGTATGGACACCTCTACTTTATTAAAACTCCATTATTTGGTGGTTAGCTTGGAATTTGTAAATACATAAATAAATAAAACAACATATCCTGGAAACCCCCTTTTTCTTATTTTAATTATTATTATTATTTTTATTATTATTATTATTATTATTATTATTATTATCCTAGTCAATTCATCCCAACAGAGCCAGGTACAATGGTGGGCTCCCAAACCAAGAACATGCATGTATGTTTTCATGGGTGAATGTTTCTGTCTAGCTTTTGCATGTTGAAGGTGGTATCCCTTACAGTATCAAAAACAGTCAAGAAGCTCATGACTGATTTAATTATGCAATTTCCTTATCATTTTGCACAAAGGACATGCCTGTGCAGAGAGACATCTTGGTCGCTTGGAGGTTGTGAAGCAGAACTCACATCCCTTTGCCAGGAAAGTTACCCCACCACTAGTCCTCTGCGTTGATCAGGATGAAGCACTCATGGCCCTAACAATGCGGGACAGGTTTTCAAGCTTCCTGCTTCATACAGAGGACATTGGCTACTCTACCTTCTACTCTACTTCGTGTTATTTCACTGAGTGACAAACAATCAAGTTTCAACCAAAAAATGCACCAGACACAGACTCGAGTGTTTTGGTAAAATGTCTGGTTTTCTTTGTTCTATTGTTATTTACCATCTGCTGAGTCTGTTTTGCTTCTTCAAGCCGACATACAATAAACAGTCAATATTGTCACAGGAAGTGCTTTGCTATGCCAAACAGGCTTAAATCAGAGGCGACAGGACTCTTGCTTAGTTCTTTCTGAAAAGGTTTCAATACATATCTAGGAGCCTTTGTCAGTTCTGGTGGCTCACACCAGATGTGACTCAAGTGCGCCATTATGATTGGATTTTTATAATTAGCGCCAAATGTCTGCTACTAGCGTCTGCTACTAGCGTCTGCTACTAGCGTCTGCTACTAGCTTACAGCCACGGCCCTAGCAAATGCAACTAAGATTCGTTTTTAAAAATAATGTCTGTACGTACGTTTAGATCTGTCATTGGTCTATAATGCTATGAGTGTTATTACAGCATTAATAGGGAGCATTAATGTCGATTTAATGGTGGTTAAGTGAACTCAAGCTAGCGCAAACAATGGCCGTAGGAAGTGCTCCGTCCTGTGTTATCCAGTCGATCATCTGCTTACAGCGCCCCCTAGCGCCCCCCTTTCAAGTTACCACATCAAATAATTTTTTTTTCTTGGAGAAATAATTACATTGATACAATTAAGTGGCCTAAAGGCAATGATTTTCACTGAGCAAATCATTCTTTAAAGGTATACTATGCAACCGGGGTTCATTTTCCAGCGAGGCTCCCCCCAGAGGGCGAAAGTAAAAGTGCACTGTCGTAAAGATGCTCAGCTGTTCTGGTTTCTCCGTCAAGCCAGGCGCGGTTGTTTTGAGCTTAGCAGACAGGCGAACGCAACGAAAAGTGGAAAAAACGGCAGTACAAACAATGACTAACACAGTGAAAGTATCAACATCGGGCTTCCCGCAGCGCTATCTTGGCGAGGCGGCCGCGGCGGCCACCTCGCCAAGCCGCCGCCGCCACTGCGGCCGCCTCGCCAAGCCGCCGCCGCCTCGCCAGTTTTATTATTATTATTATAATTTTTTTTTTTATGTTGGCGAGACGCTACCGCCGCCGCCTCGCCAAGCCGCAGCCGCAGCCGACTCTCGCGGTCTTGCACGAGACTTCTGAGCCTGTGTGTGCGGGCCGAGGGCTCTTGCAATTGCAAGTGCGGTATTTCCCCCACAGACCACCAGGGCGGCCGAGAAAACCTTTGTTCGACCTGAAATGACTCATTTAATCATCCAAAACGGTATGGAACACATTAATTAACTGAAAAATGTTGCATAGTATGCCTTTAAAATGTTATTTCCTCAAATACTGTTTTGTCTAACTCAGATTTGCATGGGTTGAATGGGTTGAAACACATACCAAAAGTTGTTATAAATTAGTTAAACTCATTTAACCTCACTCCACATTCTTTAAGATGTCTTTGGTTCTCTAATTTGGATCTGCTGTGAACCATGATTCACTGAATCATTCTGATGATGGTTTTCAACTATCTTTATTTTGTCCTTTTGTGTGTACATAGTTTCTTAGCTTCTTTTTATCTTGTTTTTGCTTTGTAGTTTTAGTTTCACTAGCCTATTATAGAGAGGATTTGTTGATTGAAATGTGATGTTAATTCAAATAAACAGCATTATATATTGATGTTCTCTGGATGATCATTTTATTTCTGTTAATACATTCTTGAACTTGAGAGAAGTTGTCACTACTTTATGCTATATGTGTGCAGAGCTTGTTGTTAAAAGAATGCCAGTGCTCAAATCATTCCTTTCAACTATTGTCCTAATATCAGCTATTTGGGCTGATATTCACCAGACAATACCTAACAGACAGAGAGTTATTTATTAAACATTAAATAACTTCAAACAGTGCGTAATGACACAACAATGGTCATAATTCTAAGTTCTTACAATATAAAGAATTTTATCGTGATGCATTTTGCGTAGATCTTGAACAATGCACAAACAAGAAATGTTTTTAAAAAATCACCTATTACCATTTAATGAAGCTAATATTGCATTTATGATAGTGTTAAGTTTAAATTACTTTCACTAGTTCTGGTGTTTACTGTTATTTGTGAGTTAAAAAACACAAGTACAGATTTTACACCAAAATAGCACCGATATGTGACTCACGTGGGAAATAGATTGAGTCACACAAAGATCTTAGAATCTTATATTTTAAAAAAAGAAATTTTTTTACAGCTAAGGCAGGTATGGACATCCATTCTGTTTAATATATGCTCAATAGTTTAGATGTTGGAAGGAAAAAACTGACATGTTGTGCAATTAGTGGTGCATGTTATACACTTCTTTTCTCAGTCTTCTTTGACATCTTATATTATGCTGAGATACACATGTTGGTTGAGTGAGTTTTCTGCCAGAACACCTGTCCTTTGAAAAAACAAATTACTCTAAAGAAGGAATTTCATTGGCAATTACATCAAGGGAGCAGCAGTATGGAAATTTGCTTTAACGTGTCAGTCAGCTCCTCTTTTCTGCTTGCTGTTAAACCGTATGGTTTACATTGTGGGTACTATAACCAAGTTTGAATGACAACCTAATCAAACTCTGTGAGCAGAGAGAAAACACAACAATTTTCTGAATGTGAATGCTGGCTGACACATAACAAAATAATGAAAAGAACATGTTTTTTTTGTTGTTGAATGGATTTTAGTAATGGTTTTGACATTTCATTCACGTACCTGCTGCTCCATATTTTACTTCTCACCCAGTAAATATCTGCCAATGGAAAATTTTTGTATAATGCTTGGCTTATCATACGCACCTGCTATTTACACTATATGTGTGCCTCTGTTGTATTAGTTTTAAATGCAATTGTCTACCAATGTAGTTCACGACAGAGTAAGTTGTGATAGGTGCTTATCGGAAAAGAGAGAGAGTATTTTATGTGCCATTGTTATTCCCAACTTGGATCCTTTAGAGTAGGTGAAAGCCACAGGGATATCCACAGGCTTGCTGTTTTTGTCAAGGAAGGCCCAATTGAATAATTAGTGCCTTCCAGTAACTAGTTCCAAGGAGAGTGTTTAAAGTGATAATGTAGGCAAATGTCTGTGCCGAATCAGTTCAGTAATGAGTTGGAGCTCGGTGATTAGTCAAATCCATCGCAAATGGCACTATTTGTGTAATGTTTGGAAAACACAGACGTTTTTTTCCCCCCTTCTTTTGGAACTTTTTCCAGGGAAATCATGTTGTTGGCAGATGGATTCCTAATATCGAGGCTAAATTGGCTGTAGCACTTGCTTTGAGGCTACCTTATCCTGGCAGAGTCCGTTCTTTGTCTGCTTTGGATGCTAGTTTGATGTGTCACAAGGAAAAAGCTTGTTTCTTTCTTTCCGAGGCCATGCTGTGTTTACAAATCAGAGAATTGTTTCTGATGCTGACTAGACTGCCACATCTCTCTGCTGCTGACTGCAAGTAGATTAATCCAGCTAAGACTAATTGCCCTAGCATTGTATTGACTATATGCATGAGGGAATTCAAATCACTTTTAAGTTTCAGCTCTGTAAGACCGTAGCCAGTACTTGAGAAGAGCTACAGTGTTTATGTGAGTTCATTTAGTTAGAAGAGAGACTTGGATGGTGCTATCAATGGATTAAAGGTCTGCATGTAAATGTAATAGGGTAAATCTGCTGACTGCCCTAGGAAGTGGCAGGGGGAGAAGTGAATAAACAGCAATGTCTCTGCTTTTGCCAACTGCCGTGGAAATAAACCTTGAGACAGAAAATGTTTGAAAAAACTGATTATGGCATCGTTGCTGTTCCTGCAGAATGTTGCAGGTGAAGCACAAGGAGGGCCCAGTTTCACATAAAGTATTGCAAAACTAAAAATGCAATTTAAATGTGTTTAAATGTAAGCCTAAACGATGCTGTGATTTTGCAGAAACAATACATGCGTTTCCCTTATCTTTAATTTTCAGTGCTACCAAAAGAATACATACTACTGTGGAAAAGTTTGATTCATCCCTGCTTTGCTTTTAAATTTTTTTCCAATGGGAGCCCGACTTTATTTTAATCTTTTACTATGCTGTTGATCAATAGCTCTGCAGGCTTTCTGAAGGTCTTTCAAAGTTTTTATTTGGATTTTTTTGCTGCATTAGGACTTATTTTCAGTCAGGTAGTTTGGAGAAATATTTAGAGAAATATTATTTGTTTGCAAAAAGAATAATTGAGAATTTCTGAAGTAAATTTATGTGAAGATATTGTAAGTAATTTTCCTATCAATCAAAAAGAAGATAATGTCAAAGTGAGTTTTTCTGAAAGGTGAAGAAATCCTCAGTCAGTCATTTTCGAAATAGTATTAAAGGCAAAGGGACAAGGGCAGAAAAATAAATTTGTGGACATGAAGGGAAGGATGAAGGCTAACAGTTAACCAGACAGACCCCCAATGACTTAAATATAAAATATATCTGCTGGGTACAGTTGAATGTCAGTGGTTACTGAATGTCTACATTTTCATAAATTATGGTTGTTAAGCTTGTTTCTTTTAAAATCGCACAGTGGGAAGCTTCCGGCTGTATCAGTCCTCATCATTAACTGTTAGTGAGATCTTTAATAGCATGGGACTATATTGCCTCTGATGAAAATTACCATTTTTTTGTGGATTTAGAGCTGACTGATGAGTTGCAGCAGTTTATATAGATTGATACAGCAGACAAGTTCAAATGTTAACTTGGGTTCAGAAGCAAGGAAGCACATCAACCACACCTCTAATTACCCAGATGTTTACTTGTACTCAGTTCACCTAACCTTCACATGTAATATTTCCATCCACTTGTCATGCACATTTTGAGCGACTTTTTTATAATGTCACAAAAAAGAAAGTATGAATTCCATCTACTAGTTTGGGTGAATTAACCAGGCTCCACAAACCATAATTTCATCAGAAGTTAATGGTGCACATGGCTGTAATAAACAGGAAGTAGAGGTTGCAGACTAATATGGATTACAGGTCTAACAAATGAAAAGAAAGGAGGCTTTCATGAATGTGTTGCTGTGGGGCAAGTTGTAATTGTTGTCATGTTAATTGGTATTGGCAATGTTCCAGGCAATTATATGCGCATTATGGAAATATCCGGGAAGACGGCAGTAAACGGGAGCGGCTGATCAGTAGTGAGGTAAATGTTCGCTATGTCAGAACTTAGTTGGAAAACGTGTTTCCATCTTCCATTTAGCATATCAACTCTGTTATGCAAAAGCCAAAAACACCTGATGAGGGTGTAGCAACATTTTTGCACAATTAAGGAAGTTCTTTCGCATTTTGCCATTTCAATAATGTCTAATATACATCAAAATGTACATAAAAAAACATTGATGTAAACACGTCTACAGTCTGTCACATTCTCTCAACCCTACTTACCTGAAACCTCTTCTCACTTCATCCCTCTACCTCCTCTTAACCCCACACCCCTCATCTCTGTTTCCTCATTCCTTATTCTCTTCAATTCATTGCAGGTTTCAACTGGGCACAATCCTCACCTCCTGTCCACCCATCCACTTAACTCCTTTCTTCAATAAACATTTGATCTCATATATTTGTGGTGTGGTCGTAGTCATTGAACTCTAGGGATGTTGTTCAGCTCACAAAACAGCTCCAAACTTAAGAAGGGTCTTTAATCAAAGTAAAATGGTTATTATCCATTAATAATAATAATAATAATAATAATAATAATAATAATAATAATAATAATAATAATAATAATAATAATAATAATAATAATAATAAGTAGGCTCTAGTTTAATAACTTGCCAATATCAGGGGGGTTGTAAGACTACCTGTTAGCAAATCATCACTTTGACACTGTATCTACACACTCATGGCAATTTAAGGTCTGTCTACTGCAAATAAGGGCACCATTAACAATTATTACACCAATTCTAACTATCTGAACTATCAGTTTAAGCCTCTTAGATCCCTGCAACAAAACTCTAGATTTTCTCTCTCTTTTTTTGGTCATTTTGAAAAAACAAGACAAAAAAAATTAAAAGCCAAAGAAACCTGTGTGGTGTATTGCAGGGGTTCTAACACGTCATGTTGTAGGGTGCCATATTGGATTTTCAGGTTCAAAGCAACATGCAATGTACAGATCCATTATAGTAGGTGTGTTTACAACTTACAAGCAAAATAAAAGACACTGTATGCCTACAATCTTTTGTTAATGACCCTAAACAATGCTAATTTCTTTGATAATGAGGTACAATGGACAATTTTGTTTCTGGTTTTTATCTGTTTGATCTGACTATGAGTCAGAGGGATTTATGCTTGTCTCCATTATTGAGTTAAGGCTTGTTTGTTGCAAATATGTTTGCCAGTAGCTTTATTCGAGCTGAGCAGCCAACGTGTCACTTTGCTTTGGATCTGAACTTATTAAAGAGTACCTACATGAATTTTGTTGGATTATAAGACAAACATCTTTATGCTTTTTGCCTACTGACCACTCGGGGCTTCTACTTTGCATACACAAGAACAAAACATGGAGAAGCAAAATTTTTTTTGTATGCTCCGCTTATCTAGAACAAACTCCCAGAAAACTGTAAAAGTGCTGAAACCCTAAGTTATTTTAAATCAAGGTTAAAACCCTATTTGTTTCGAGTTGCCTTTGGTTCTACTTAACTGTTAACTGACACATCATTCGTTTCAATTTGTAGCCAGTTCTCTTTACCTGCCTTTATTATGTCTCTGTAAAGTACTTTTCTCTGTGTTTTTATTTTCTGATGGTCTGTTCTTGCACAAAACCTTTAATTGGCTTGTCACTGGAATGTACTATAGAAAGAAATTTGCCTTGAGTTTGTAGTCAGTTCTTCAAATTTGAGAGAAGTCAATAAATAGAGCATGTGCTGGAGTAGGTTATTTGTTTGTCTTTCTTTTGTTGTGTGTTGCATGTGGCTGTAATGCATTTTTCTGTCTTCTCTTTGTTGGCTTTTAACGATTTTATTTTTTTCCCTAAACAATGTATAATTTAATAGTTTTAACAATACATGACTCTAACCTGGAAAACACAAGTAAAAATACTAAAATCTAATATATAACAGAACAACTGGCTTAATCATTCTTTAATTAATTTTTATTTTATTTTTTTGGGAAGTTTAAATGTTATAATCCTTAATTCCTATAAATGGGAAGTTTAATTTTGCGAAACTGAATTGTGGTTGTAATATCCACCAGTGGCATCCTGAATGACAGAGACCAGAGAAGAGAAACACAAACTCAAACATCAGTTTTATTTCCAAATATACAGAGCAAAAGCATCAAGGAGTCACAGAACAGTACAGTTAAAATACAACCGTTTTTCAATTTATTTTCTTTTTACAGATAGATGACAGCCACTGCCTAGAAATAATGGTTGACCCAAAAGCATTTACAGGTTGTCGTCTTATCAAAGTTATTGTACGTGAATGGTTATTTATACATTTTCTGAAACTACCCTCTAAAGCAGTTGTGATTCTTGGTTGAATTGACGAGTCCATCTTTCTCTACCGCCCCACATCATCCTCAGGTCTTTTTTGTGAATTCAAAATCAGAATAAAGTTGTCATGAATCGAACACTCTGTTTTAAAGAATTGCTGTTCATTGTAATCTAGTGTAGAACAATTTAGTCCAGTCATTTTTACATTTTTTTCTGAGAGATTGTCCAAAACGGACTACAATCCTTACAAAACACCAAAAAAGCCATTCGATTTAGAGATCAAGTTGTTGCCGCAAAGCACTTCCTAATTTGTCATTAGTGACCCACAGTATTTCACTGTGCTTGCTTTTTTTTAAAAAACTCAGTACAGGGTGTCTCAGTCCTGATTGACTTGAACATGGAATAAGAGCCAGAAAACTCTTCTGGTGCTCAAGGGACACAACCTTTTAACTTTGATCACCTGTGTCATTCCCAAAAACAATGCCACCTATGGAGGTAAGCCATGCTTCCCACATCAAAAACCACCACTGCTATAAAGTATATTCATGGTAAGAAGAATGTTCATACCCTTTAAATTATAGGGTTTAATGTGTTATGTACATACCTTGGGTACATAGATTTTCACCTTCATATTTTGGCTTTATTTTTGTTTAATAAATAACATATGACAATGATATAAAAAAAAAACAATAAAATGATGGAATTTGGGTACACTTCAGTCTAGCTCTAAATACTTTCAGAACCAAGTTAAGACCCGATCAGAAGTTACAACCTTAGAACTGAAAGAGGTCCCACTGTCTTTTTACCATGACCGTGGGTACTTCACCTAACCTTGTGTAGTGTAACAAATGACACCTCTTGTCATCATCAGGACAGCAAATCACCTGAACCAATCGCAGAGAACTGGACTCATTTGACTTGCTTTTCAGAGGCTTTTTCTGTGACCCTTTCACATTTCAACCCAAACCCAACTCATTACCAGGGTGGTCTGAGGCTAAAACAAAAAAAAAAAATCCAAGGATTAACTGAAGATACAATTTTAGTGTCAGTCTTAAGCTTGTATTTTCTAACAGTAATAACACAGTATTGATTTGTAGGAAAAAGAGGGAGAGAAAAAGACAGAAAGAATTTACAGAGTTCAAAAAAGGCTTATGAAGATCAGTTTGATGTCTCAAATGGCACCTGCTCTAATGGGCTCCAGCACTGACATTAACACTCATCATACACAGAGAGAGAGATTAGACGATGAGATTTGGTTTCCAATCAATGGAAAGATTTTTGTCGTGGTAATGCTCTATATTTCGTTTTGCTTTGTGTGTAGTTTATTTGGACTATGTAGTGCAGTTAACACGTTTCACTTTGCAGCGTAATGAGCTCAGACTTCCACTTTAAAAGAGTTATTAGAGGCTTCTCCTTAGCATACCTGAATAATGGACTACCCTGCATCCATACGCTCTGAGAGGTTTGTCCTGTTTTATCACGAAAGGGCAGCAACCCCTTGTAATTGTTCCGGGTCTCTGTGTTTAATCATCTGTTATGTCCTGGCATCTGTGTGCCGCTCACAGCCAGGCAAACAGCCGGCGCCAGCACCAGCCAGTGAGCTATTCACAGGTGAATGGGGCACACGTAGTTCCCCAACATGGGCTTCGATTTCAAGGGAACAACATGGCATTCGATTGCTGTAGTACTCCCATGCCCACCATAGCGGTTGCCATTTGGGGGTGAATGAGACAGAAGGCAGGCCTATCAAATATTTATCTGTTTGCTGTGCAGCGTGCAGATTCGTTGGACTGTGAAAATGTATTAGGTTTGGATCAGCGCAGAAGCTGTAGTTCATAGAGGACAGCAAAGTTGTCCCATTCTTGGGCAGAAAGTTGCTAGAAATCTGGGCTCCGACAGATTTAGTACACTTGTGTGATAAAAGACTTCAAAACATATGCAGATAATATAGATGAAAGCCACGTATGTCTAGCTAGATATATAGATCACAATAGTTACTGTATTTTATTGTTTCTTTACCTTCTTCTGGTGAAGATTTCATACGTTTTCAGACTCAAATTTCCTGACGTTTCACATAAATCCTTGCCAATTTTATTTTAAGTTTGATAAAAAGAAATTGGCTTTAGAAACTGCAAAAAACACAACGGGAATTAGATAGATGGGTGACATTTAGACAATGGCTGGGAATAATGTTTGGAAATACAAATATGTGTCCCTACTCGGTTTGACACTTATCCAGACCTAGAAGACACTAAAATCAAAATCCATTCTGCTGAGCAACCCTTTTAATTGCAACTACTAATTTTGAGATAAAAAGCAACAACAAAAAAAAGACAAAAACAAAACAATCTTGTACTGCTAAGTACTGAAAAGAATGAATAGCTAAAAATTTGCTAAAAAATTTAAATTACACAGACATACTTGACAGTTATCATGGTGCTGAATGATAAGCATCTGGACATTTCTCTCCAGGGCTGCCAGCCTAATAACCTCTTACTAGAGCTCACTTTAAAGAGGTCCATGGCTAAACTCATTTTATAACCTCATGTGTGGTCAGTGCACAGAGTGTGGGGTCTGCCGGCTGAGATCTTTCCGAAGGAGAAAACTGCTCCTCTGAGTGGACAGTGTGATTTGATGAAATTTTTGGAAAGGAAACAAAGAGAAAATTATTGTCTCACTGTGCCATTTTCATGCCATATGTTTGTTGAGCTCTAATGTGCTGTAGAGAAATCTGAGTGAAATAGAAAAGAAAAGCCAGGAAAAAAATAAGATAAAAAAAAGAATATATTTATATATCTATATATAAATATATATACAGAGAAAGACAGTATTAGCGATTTATATACAGTCTGCTAAGTACCGAGCAGGATTATCAGCATTGAAACAGAGCTTTTCCTCCTAAGCCATACAATGGGCACCAATCCATTTGTAAAATTAGTCCAAACTACTGCCACTCAAGTGGAAAAACCTCATTCAAATACCTTGGATATGATCATGTGTAAAGTGCTTACAATAAGAACTTGCGTCTGCTCAAAAACAGTGCTTCGTGGTTCATAATTTGGAAGTTTCAGACTCACACAGGATCATCCCACTGAACTGACTGCAGCAAGACAAGCTAAGTACAGAATAAACTTGATTAGATAAGACATTCCTGAACCCCATTTATATTCTGTAGTAGTATTTGCCGCATTTTGTTTTTTTTACAGAGAATATATCCTGCAAAAGCGTTTTAGTCATATGATGGTTTTTGTTGTTCCTGGAATTCTAGGAGTTTATCTCTTAGAATACAGGGAGAATTAAAACAAATGTATTAAAGTAAAACCAGAGCAAACCTCTCAAGTGCAGGGAAACAGGAAGAGCTTGTATGTTTGCATCAGATGTGATGTACTGCACAATACACAGCGTCTTGTAAAATATTCATACCCCTTGAACTTATTGTCTCATTATAAAAAACTACCTTTGTTGTACTTTATTGGGCTTTTTTATTATAGGTCAAAACAATACATAACTGTGAAGTGGAGTAATAAAGGAAATAGTTTCCAGAGGTTTTTGTGCATAAAACAATGAAAAGATTTTTTAATTTTTTGTTTATATTTTCTATTTATATTCAGTCCTCTTTACACCCCTTAATAAAAAATCCCTTGCCATCAATTGCCTTCAGAAATCAGCTGTTCAGAAAATAGACTCTTCCAGTCTGTGTTTTAATAGCACTGTAGAAGAAGGTGCTCTGCTAAGATGACACCAAAGCTGAACTTTCTGGCCTATATGCAAAAAGGAAAACAAAAACTGGACATCACGCTGAATACACTATCGCCACAGAAGAATATGTTGGCAGCGTCACCATTTGAAGAGGATTTTCTTCAGCAGGAAAACAGAATTTTGTCAGAATTGATAGGAAGATGGATGGAGCTAACTATAGGATGATTCTGGAAAAAATAAAAGAAGTTGACCTTTTAGCAAGATGACAGGACACATAGCCAGAGTTGCAACAGAGTGATTTAAATAAAAGCAAATTAATGCATTAGAATGGTTCAGTAGACGTCTAGACCTAAATCAGGTTGAAACTATAACTGAGGTACAGACAGTTCTCAAAATATTGACTGAGAGAGGCTGAATACAAATGCAAGCCACATTTTTTCCCCTGCAATTTTAGTTGTAGGAAACTATGCAAACTATGTGTTCTTTATCTTCAGTTCCACATTTATATCTACTTTATTATGGTTTATCACATAAAATCCCAATGAAATACATTGAAACCAATAGTTTTTAAGTGAAAGAAACATGAATAATTTTTTAAAGTGGGGTGAATCCTTTTGCAAGGCATCATGCATGACACCTTATGCAGTCTGCTTTAACACCACAGTAAACAACAAAGTTGATTGTGTTAGATCTGGTTAGAAAGAAATAGATTTGATGATTAGCTTTGGCTTATTGGGTGTTGGAATTCCCAGGGTCCAGTACTTCAAAAAATACTCCCTGGTCAACAACTTGTTTTTTTTTTCACACAAAGCCCCTTAAAAAGCATGATTATAATGAGGTTTGCCAACAAGTTCACTTCAGAGTTTGGTTTAAAGTTAGGGTTTCAGTGGCTGAAAGTTGAGTACAACATCAGTAATTGGGTAGCTACTGCATAAAATATGTCTCATACAGAAGAGAGGAAAACAGGCTTTAGCTTTCCACCATTATCGTTATAGCCAAAATAAAAGCAGAAAAACAAACACAAAAAAATGTCTGTATATCTGTTTGTTGTGTCCACCCAGCATAATCACATGTAGGTATACGTACAGTCAGGATGAACTAAGCCTCTCTCAACATTGATGCCGACAATAATGATGCGATATTCAGACAAGTAGCTGAAATGTGAGGTTTACCTTTTATTCATCAGTGTTGTTGATGATCTGTAGGTTTAGAAGGAGAAACTGACAAATGTCGCAATTTGTGAGCTTTCTTCTTTCATGTGCCTCGGAATTGGATTTGGTATCGGAAAACCATGTCGGACGCAGCTCCACATAAGCCGGAAAGCTGATAGCGTTTGTGTAGCTCACTTGGTAGGTTAGCACTGACCCAGTTCAAACAGACCCTCAAGGCAAAATAGATATGGTCATGAAGAGGCGCTCGTGAATAATTCAGCTTAATCCATGTGGAAAATAAGAGTCAAACAATTAGATGTTATAAAATAAATTTCAGTCACATATGTACACTGATTTTCCTTTATCGCAGTGTCAAAGTGAAAACAAGCTCCTCTTTATCTGCTTAGCTGTGCGGCTCGGATACAGAAGGGGTTGGTGGGGGACACGCGTTCTGTTCGATGTCTGCCGACACGTTGGGAAGGTTTTCCTCCGCCTACAACAACTTAACCTGACAAAGTGTTTGAAGGAGCTAGGTAGAAGTGTTGCAAAGTTATAGCTTTAACAAATAGAACATAGCATGCACATTCATTGTTGTGCTTCAAACTACAAGAGGGAAGCAGGCTGTTGGCTTTCTCTTATTGTCTGGCAGTTGGTGCAGAGCGCCGCGCCGAATGCTCGCTTTTCTTCTGTATAACAATCTTCAGAAAGCAAATTTGGTCCACGCCAGCAGAACTGATTGTCACACAAAGCCTTGAAATCCTGCTCTCTGATCCCTTAACAATCTGAATGTATAAATCAAGTATTGCGAGTTCTAATTCCAAAGGTGTAGAGTCTGTGTTGGCAAATAAGCTCTCTGTGGCACATCTGTTTTTTTTTGGATGGGTGTGGTGGGGGAGTCGATGATCTTAGCATAAAGGAAATATAAGGCTTCTTGATTCATTTTTGGGGACATTTTGATGTCTAAAGAAGTTACAAGGTGCATTAGGCCCAGTTGTTGTTTCAGCATCCGTAGGAAAGACTTCGAACACTGGTATCTCAGGGGCTCCTGCAGGTGGAATCTCTAACAGTTTTACAATCCTGTCTGCTTGTTGCTCCTCATTCAAACACCGTCCCTCTCTGAAGGTCAGACGTGGGTCTGCATGCGCTTCTGGAGGGGCCGGGTGAGGTCCGAGTTCTGTGAGGAGGACTGCGAGTAGTGGGAAGAGGAAGAGGCAGATGCCTTGCTGTCTTTGTCGAACTGCACATAGCCATCCGGCTTACTGTAGCTGCTGATGCTGCTGTCACACTGCGTGTCAATGAAAGAGCTGGAGTCGCTGAGCGAGCCACGCTGGAACTCCCGCTCGCAGAGCTCAATGGAGCTGCTGCCCATGCCCAACACGAAGCGCTGGCCGTAGTCGTACAGGCGGTTTGGGCCTGCCCCTAGAGTGGAGTAGATGTTGGTGAAGGACATCCCTGTTGGCACTCGTTGCTTGCCGAGCGTACCGGTGTTGGTGGGATTCCTCGCCTCGGCGGTCTGATTCCCTGTCATCGTAGGGGTGTGGTGCTCCTTGAAGGTGTTGACACTGTAATAGCCATTTGTAGGGTCCTATTGAAGACAGCAAAGAAAAGAAAAACATTTTTTTAAATACATGAGAGCCTTTCTTTTGTAGTAGGTTAACTAGTGCAATTTTTTACTTCCTTGTTCACTTTTAGGCCTAGTCCACACTTAGCTGGGTATCTGCAAAAGCAGATAAATTTTTATGCGGTTAAGCCTCTCATCCACATGTAAATGGCATTTTACATCTCTAAAATGTATATTTATATACAAAAATTCTTCTTGAAGACAATAAAGTGTTCCTTTCGTCCTTGGTAATTGGGATTGTCCCCCTCCGGTTCGTAAAATTTAACTGGAACAACCCCCTAAGTCGGTATTACGAGTAGGAAACTTGGTGCCCCAGGATACCTGACATCGGCATCCGTGATGGCTGCTACTTACAGCAACGTTGAGTAACACCTCATACATTGACTGTTTGCATCATTCGTACATGTAACATTTAGTCAGTCATACAGGTGCTACCTTTCAGTGTTCATCAGACGGGATGTTTCAGCTTTGTTTATTTGCACAAAATACCGCCTAGAACAGCATTATTGTCATTGTTATCGTTTTAACAACATTGCGAGCGTTCATGGCTTCTACTGTCTAACGAAGGGAAACTGGAATGCGAAAAGGCGGAGATGACGTAATCTGCAACTTCTGAGTTCCGACCTCCAAGGCAAAAGGAACACACCATAAGACACGGCTAGAGCCAAGCCCAGACATTCTCTACGTATTCCTCAAACAAAGCAAGGCAAAGTAAAATCCTGTTGCACGTCAAAGAAAGCGCGGATGAACCTTGGTGTGAAGGTTTGGTGAACTACTTCTCTCACCTTGAGTCTACGTTCCTCACTAATTAGGCCTTGGCTTGGTGTGGCGTCCGTGCCACTGCCAAGTTCACATACATAGCGGCTTTAATTAAACCTTAATGGATTGCAGAGTCTGTAATTCCATGTCAGCATTGGAACTGCTTCTGTGGTTACAGCTGTGCCACTTGTTTGTCTGCATTGTGTTGTTTCTAAGGGTCCAGCCGGGGGCATGTGTGCTTTTTTTTCATCTTCCCGTGTGAATGGATGTGAATGTCAAGCACAGCGAGTGTGGCTTCGAATCCCAAAAGAAGGCAGCTCATAATGGGAGAGACGACCTGAGAGGATCCTCGTTATGCTTGTCATTATCTGACAGCAGACAGGGAGATTGTTTGCGTCTGGCCTTTATCTCTTGCTCGGTCTGCTCTCGCCTCATGCACGCTGTCATTAAGGAGGATCAAAAAATCTGGCCCCCGAGGCAGCAGCAGGTAAGCAGGCAAACACAACAGAAGCACACTTCAGGGAGCCAGCGACAGCAAGCAAATGGACAAAAGGGAAAATCAACAGAATGGAATTTGTATGTCTATGAAAGACTTGAGTGACATCGTGTAGAGTTAATGGACGCCACCTACATCACCTTTAACATGTAGCTTTAGAACATTTGTAGCACCTCCGATTAATGAAACCACAGAACCTCTAACATCTTTGAAAGGCATGGCTGGTTCCATATTTCTTCCTTCTTCTTTATATGCTTGACTAGTTTGTTTTTGTGGCAATCCCTTCATTTCTAAAACTGGTTTAGAAAAAGGGAGAACATAAACATATAGCTTTTGTCTTACTATGTCACAATCTGCACATTGAGGGTCTACCTATAAATGGCTACACCAGATGGACATACTTGCCAGCCTTGCTGAACGTGTTTCACAGGAAGTGTGTTACAGATTATAAGCCGATACAATCCACAGTATGAATACCTGCACTTCTAAGGAAATAAGCACCTAATAACACGTGATAATTTTGTTAAGGTCTGTAAAATGAGGAGGAAAATTTTAAGGTTGGAGCTGTTTTAAGATGGCTTGAATTCACTCATATATTGCCCTCATTCTGAGGCACAGTCCACACTAATACTGATATTTTACAAAATGAGGTTTTCTGTTTGCACCCCTTGCACAAATGCTTATTGAAGATTCTTAAAACACTTAAATAGAGGCCCTCTTGATACATATAGTAGAGCTGCACACAATCACAGTTGTGAGAGACTGTGTGGACTCAATCTATTGTGGCAAAATGTTTCAGATTTCACGCATTCTTGCTCTGCATATTATTAATATAATTTGGCCAGTTGATTGGACTCTAGCTGCCCTTAATGCGCACGGCTAATGTTTATTTTCAGTGACTGAAAGACTAAAACTCAAAGAGAACAGTGGTAAAGAAATAAAAAAGTCAAAAGATGTGAGGTTATCATAATGTCGTCATCACTATTTTCAGCAATGGTATCAGAATTAGAAATGTTCTTAGTATGCGACCCTGAGTCATTCTATATTTAACTAAAAACTTAGTTTGGGGAAAATTAGTTACAAGGTGGAAAATGTAATATGCGAAAGGCATTATTATGCTGAACATCTTCAAAGAATGAAAAGTTTCAACTTTGTGCCTTTTCCATTTTTTTCTTTACTTTTCTATGTCACCCTGAGTTCCATGGTCAGGATTTTAAGTCCATTAAGGGCACAGTTAATAGACTTGGCATTGTATATTTGTTACATGGCAACAGAAGGTTAGAAAAATATTTACTACCCATAAGGAGCTGTCCCACCAGCAGCCCCAACAAATGAATGTCAATATATGTATTGCCATCTATCTGTGTCTTAGCACAGATTGCAACAATAACATGTTTAGGAGATGTGGAAAAATTTACCTCTGGATAGGTGATGGTGATATGGGGCTTTGTAATGTGTTATATGTGTGTTATATCTTATTTACTTTTCTATCTGACCAGAAGGCAAGTCAAAAGTAAAAGAAACAGATGGTGAAATCTGTTTACATGACAACCACTTTTTTGAGGGGCTGTGTAAAATTCAACAGATCTATGAATATCTAAGCATCAGTATAAAAATTATATTGTGCATAGCAACAATAGGCTTTTTTGTATTTTTAAAGATCAGCAGGAATTTATCTGAAAACACATAAATGACGCAATTGGTCGGATATGTACATTTTGACTATATATATATATATATATATATATAGATAGATAGATAGATAGATAGATAGATAGATAGATAGATAGATAGATAGATAGATAGATAGATAGATAGATAGATAGATAGATAGATACATACACAAAAATACACACAGCCTGAATGTAAACTCCAAAAAGATGAAGCAGAGTACTCGATATCAAAAGATGGATACACCTAGTATACAGTGGGTCTCACTGATCAAACACTTGGATGAGGTACCAGAGGTCAGACTCATATATCAAGTTTCTAAATTTAGCTTTCTGTTTCTTTTTTAGCTGCCACGAGGAGGGCTCAACCCGAGATGCAAGTCACAGTTTGTTTTCCTCACTTGCAGATAGTGTCACTGCCTATTTAGTGCTGATGAGATTGAAATCAGGCTCATAGTGGAGCTGGCTAAGTAGATTAGATTGAGAGGAACGTCGTAACCTGACTGGTTACAGAAGATAAGGTAACATGTAGGCATTTGGATTTGATTGAAGCAAGTCATAAAGGGAGCAAAAAGAGGGTTTTTTTTAAACGTTTGCTTAAAGTAAATATAAATCTGTGTCCATGCTGCCCAGTATAATTTCAGAACATTATGAGTTAGGGAAAAGGTCCGTTTTCTATAATTCTTTTCAAATTATAATGTAATATTTATATTATATAAATAGCCCAAAACAGGATCTGTTTCAATGTTCTGACCAATAAATAGAGTACTCCTCTAAATTATTGGCGCTATTTAAGATTTGTTAAAAATTCTTTGAATAAGTTATGGAGCCTTAGTGTCCAGGATACCACCCTTTGCTGCAGTTCTCTAATAGTGAGCTTTGGACATTTTTCAATCCCATTATCATCCTTCTCACTGTGCATGGTGGTTAAATAAACTTGAGTCAAATGACTGGCTAAGCACAGAAGTTTTGACCTAAGTATTACATTATTTATGTGAAATTATTTTTCAACTCAATATACAGCACTTGCCGTGTGTCGATGCTCCATGCAAGTTGCCCTTCTCAAAAATGTGTAACTTGAGATGGTCGCACCCATTGTTGAACGGGTCATGTGACCTATATTGGTGGTCTATGTCACATGACCTGTTCTAGGTTACAGCAGTTTGAACTCCGATAAAAAAACAACAACGCAAAACCACATATGCCGCTGATAAATACCCACGACCCTCTGCCAAGCATTTTTTACTTTTAAAACAATGCAGGAGATGAATTATTGCCCTTTTAGTTATTTTAGTTCCAGAACTGAGGCCCTCCATTTTCCCCCCAAGGTATTTTCTCTCCCACCACCTTTCCTTCCCTTTTGTTCTCCCAGGTTCTTGCATTCTTGCCGCCATTGATCATGAGCCGTACCTTAATGTGCTGATACTCCTTCTCCTCCTCTTGTAACACCTCCAGCTGCTTCAGAACAGATTCCTGCTGGAACTCTCCTCGTTCAACCTACACAGACATCAAGTAAAGTATATTAAGAAACCGAGCCGTTTCTGAGGCTCCTGCGCTCACAGTGAAAGGAAAAAAAAGACACGTTCTGAAATGAACGGGTTTAACTTTTATCACTTGTTCTTCTTTTTTAATATCAGTCAAACATGCTTCACCTTCACTCGGGGCTGGCAGGCGGTATTAATAATTCATCCATGAATATCTTTTATTTATCTTTACAAAATGCAGCTATGTGAGGTAGCTGAGCTCAATTCTCTGCTCTCACATTTAATGCAGACTGCAATGCAACTCAAAAACATTAAGAACTAACAGAAAGAAAACCAAAGGTAGAGCTTGAAAGAAGGAGAACTTGTCTAGGAGCCAACACCACATGTAGGTAGAAAATCTCCCAAAAGGATCACACAGTATATGCATTATTTTATTCCTATCGTTGTTTACTCCTTTCATGGAACCTACAGTATTATGCTGATACACACTGAAAAAAAAAATCCTTTCCCCTGACTAAAACACATGTTCAGTCTGGATGCCTTTTTTCTACGTCCATTACTCATAACATAATTTATTCCATGCAAAACCGCACAACCAGCTAGCGCTCATTCATTATTTAGCTGTCGGCTCTGAAAGGACATGCAGATGCAAAAACACAAAGATAAAAAAAAAAAAAAAAAAAAAAGCTGACAACTTTTTTTGCAAACAGAAAAACAGAAGAATTTGTAGAGAAAGTATGCTGTGACACTCACACTCACCATCAGTTGTTTCATGGAATTGTGTTCTTCGTTTTCACGGGCCGCGTTGTGGTCTTTGTGCACGATCTCCACTCGGATGTCGTTCTTTGCAGACACGACTCCCTTCAGATCTGTCATGAACGGAAAGCGCAGACAGCGCACCTTAATGAGCATCGGCAAATGGCATTCTGTATTTGTTGACAGAATAATTTGCACTGTTGTAATATTTAGCAGAGACACCCAGGGTTTGCTTTGTTAGAGCGCACCAATTTCTCGAAAAACAACACAAAGCTTTATTAATCTTAATGTTTCCCTGCCAACACAAGATTATCTTTTCCCTTCACAGAAATGCAATCTGCAGTTTTCCCAACGATGGCTCATTCTGTTCGGGACAAAGCGGACGTTATTCTGTCATATAACAAGGTCTTACTTTCTGTCTTAATTTTGCTTGCAACTTCTCTCTGGTGAGCACAGATGGAGACGGGCAGTGAGGGCATAACCAGGTGCACTTCCTCTGTAGTGTACAGACAATAGACATGCTGAAGGGACCAGTAGCACAGCGTGGTTCTTGGATAGAGACAGTGACCGACTCTAACTAACTTGAGTCACTTGGTTGATGGGAGGGTGGCAGCAAACAAAATGGAAGATGTAAATAGCCTCCAAAGCAAGTGCAAGGCCAGACTGAGATTGCATGAAATGACTCCTGATGGCGATCTGGCTATCCCTGCACCACCAAAAAAACATCCATTTTGACCAGAGATTCATCTTGTGTTAATTTTGGTTTTATCTACCAAACTGTGACTTTTTGAAACAACAAATCCATTGGGTTATTTGTTCAGTGAACATCCTGTGTAACAAACCCACTCAAATTCAGATTTTCAAGATTACACTGATTTTGTTTGTCCTTTTGTATCAAAACAATATGTACAGATGAAACCTGATTTTTTGGCAACCCTGGTAAAAATGTGTAAAAAGCCACAAGATAAATTCATCTTTTATTTTAAGCAGCATAATCTCACACTGAAAATGGCCGAAAAGTCCAATGTTGAATTCGATTGCAATTATTCAGTGGTGTGTAAACAATAAAAATTTAACAAAATGACCCATGGCAAAATTATTGCTAAACCTAAATATTATTTTTGAATAAATGTAATTGAGTTTCTTTGAACTTCTTATTAGTAATCAATCATATTCAATTTTCCACAGGTAAAAATACAGAATGAAGTGACACAAAGGCCTATGTTTTTTAACCACTCACTGCTAACCTAACTTGGAAAAGGAAATGTTTGTTGCCACAAACAAACTGAGCAGGATGGTAAAGAGCTATGTTTGAACCACTTTGTTAGAGAACCGTAGCAAAGTGTGGCATCTTGGGTTCACTATATATAACTAGAAAATATTATTTACGTACCTACCAGTTTTTTAGGAGGGATGTCAGAAAAAAGTGTTTCCTGTTCTACCACAATAAGCAATAAAATGCATCCCCATTTCGCTCAATACAGCTGAATCTAACAGAAACCCCGTGAGGTTAGAACGAAATGAGAATGGCAGAGGAGGAGTACAAAGAGGAGTGGTCAAAAATTCCTTTTTCTCCGTATGCTCCCCCCTTGTGAAATTTGATGGAAGACAAATAATTGTGCCACCAGTAAACTTTGCCTAAAACAATTATTCTATTGGATTTTTTTGTCCCTCACTGAATAAAACTATGCAAATTAAATTCTGGCTTTTTTCAACATATTTCAAGATAAGATTATGCGAGCAGAATTCATTTTTCGGCTTTTTACACATCTTTACCAGAGGTGCCAACAGAGTTGTGCACATACATACATTTGAACAGATGGACATTTTTTCAGAGTGCTCAGGCATAAAACTGTACTCTGTCATGCATGCTTTGATGGATACAAAATCATAAAGGAGACATACTTCTCTGGGAGCGGGTGCAGCAGAATGCGCCGATGGTGCCCATTAGGACGATGAAGGCGACAAAAGCTCCCACGGCGATGCCGATGATCACAGCCACGGGAAGAGATTCTGCAGAGAGCAACATCAAGACACGTCCTTCTATAATCCCATGCCAAATGCACAGTATCTTACGTTTAGACTGAATGTGATACACGGTTCATGGCAGGAAGGTACATGATACCAAACAGTCATGGTGGAGATGTTTTTGCCTTATTTTCTGTTCTCTGCAGCAACGCGTTGTGAAAATAGGCAAGACAAATGTAAAAAGGAAGCAATATGCTCTAACAGCAGCAAATCCAAACTAAAACTAATTAGCATGGGTAAACATTTTCTTTTTATTTTGTCACTGTCCTTTCCGATAAAATGTAATTTTCACCCACTTAGGCTACTAGAACCATTTTACAGAGTGCTGTAATTTTCACTGACTATAACGCAAGTGTTTCTACATTCATTTAAAGATAATCATGTTTGTGTGCTCTGAAACAGATCGCTGCATCTGGGTAAAGACTGAACCAGAGGGCATGTATTTATAGGCTGTTCAGTAAGTAAGAGGTCCCAGTCCACATTTATGAAGATCTCCTAAAATATTTCCAACAACATTAAAGTATATTAAATATATTCTCTTTTTTTAGATTTGTAGTGTGTAGTTTATCATTTGTAAGAAGAAAAATGCAGCTTTTTACAAAGCAGAGGGAAAAAGGATTGGTTAGAAAATGTCTTGTATTTTTATAGTGTTTGAAAACATGCAGCTTCTTAAGAGAAATGTCTCCGCATCACCTATACGCTTCTCTGCAGTAGCCCATCAATTAGATCTCCAGCCAGTCCCGTTTGCCATGAATTTTTTGGACATGTTCCGTTGCAACTCTTGAGATGCAAAATACACCGTAAGTATATGAAAAGTCACAACAATGACCCGATAAAAACAATTTTTGAGCCTAAGCTAAGCAGAGCCTTTGTGCTAATAAAAATATGCTGACATTGAATGGTAAACATTTGAAGAGACTCTAACTGAAGGAAGCCTGACCTACTTTCTGATTGATTCAGCTATTAATTAGAGAGAGCATTGATTTTCATCCCCAGATGGTCAGTTGAGCTCTACGTAAACCATAAACAGGCTGAAATGTGGCAGGCTTGCCATGACCCGGATAACTGAGAATTTGCACAGTATGGGAAAAATAAAAAAATTAATAGGACAAAAAGAAACACTCTAAATCCTACAACCTTCATCCTTATATACCTCTGCTATACAGAATAAGGGTTATTAAATACTTCAAAGGGGTGACAGGTCTTTATGTTTTTTATGAAATCGGAACAATAGACCTATTTCACGCATGTCTTTTTTTATAGATATGCATACATACACGCCAAGACACAAACAATATGAAAGGAACTATGCTCACATCCGAAGATTAA
Source organism: Fundulus heteroclitus (assembly GCF_011125445.2). Taxonomy (NCBI): domain Eukaryota; kingdom Metazoa; phylum Chordata; class Actinopteri; order Cyprinodontiformes; family Fundulidae; genus Fundulus; species Fundulus heteroclitus. The sequence goes on along the minus strand of NC_046378.1, from coordinate 10,165,737 downwards.
CCTATAAATAAACAAAATATAAAATACATTGCTTTTTGTGTGAGACAGGATCACATTTTCCCATTGAAACCCACACAGGGTATTTTTAGAAATTCAATAAACCAGATGGGAACAACCGCCGAGACGCACACAAAACCGTTCTGCTGTGAAACTACCAACCGCTAATATCTAGACACCCACAAGCACGGCATGTGAAATAAGAGGAAGGTGGAACCTGTCGAACCTTGGCTCCCACCTTGTTCCTTAAGGCGTATGATCTCTGTATCAGAGCCAAAGCTGTTCCACGCCGTGCAGTTGTAGATTGTCTGAAAGTCGGCTGGGACGATGTTGCTCATGGTCAGTGTGGAAATGACTCCCTCCTCCGTGTTGACGGTCTCCACAGTGTAGCGACCAGACGTTCCAGACTCCAGGACAGTTTCTTTCCATGACCAAGCCTGAGGGGGAAGAAAAATAAAAATAGTTTTGATTAGGTATTTCAGTTTAAGTCTTGGAACCAACTAGGTTCACATAGCATATTAATTTTAGACAAAGAAATACAGTCAAATTGTATAGCATGGATTATTGTTGCAGACTTTATTCAGAATGAATCCAGGAATTCAGTGTTATCCCCCCAAAAAATAAAGACGAGTGGGATTAGCCCATAATTTTCTTAATGGAGATCTTTTATGCTGTCATGCAGTATTGTTTTGGTCTTTTCTTAAATTAAATACATTTTGTTATATTTTAAATGCATTTGCTAAACTGTTTCAAAACAATATTTCCCCTCAGTAAATTTGCCATTTTTGGGCTCCAACATAGCATTTCTTAAGGCTGACCTAAGGTCATTTTATAATTTTGAGTAGTCAATATTGTATTATCTGTTTATCTAGTAATGCACGTTGAGATTTTTTTTCCTTGTATTTGACCATATTTATCACTTTGTCAATGTGTTTCTGCATTTCGTGTGCTGGGTTAAGATGGTGAGGAGTGGGAGGGAAAGTGTCGGCCTTTAGTTTATATTAAATAACTGTGTATTTACGATGCACCGATTGAAGCTTTGCCATGTTTTCTTCTTTTGGTGGAAGAAATGTAATGTTCCTTTTTCGTGGGGAGGAAAGATGTTAGTAAAGTTAAGTATGAATAAATGAAAAAGAATGCAAAGCTGGACAGATGCATTTGAAGGTTTCTACATTCTGGCCTGTATGTTACGCATTCTAAGTATGTTTTCATTTTGGATGCCATCATGTTGCCATGGTGAGGCTTTAATGCCAAAAATGCAGCAGATTATTAGCTTGATTAAGTTTCCTGGTGAACAAATGAAAAACACATGACAGGGTGTTGTTGCTTGGTGTCACAAGAAACCAAAGAAAATTCATTTGAACAGGGTTTTATCATCTCAGGAATTAGTTGCTCTTGTTTGTGCCACATAAGCTTGACTGTCATTAGGCTTTTAGAAAGAAGCAGTCAGTAGGTTTTAAGCTGTGTACAATGCAAACAATTCTACTGAGTAATCTATAAAAACTAGTTGCTTTTGCTGGTTAAAAACCTTGTGAATGTTGGGTTATCATTAAAATTCTGCTAATGCTGTGTTTATTGAACACATATCTTCTGCTTTAGGGGTGCATTTATTTAGTTGCTTACCTAGTAAGATTTATCCATCATTTGTACACTGTATTAATATTTAGCAGATTATTGTGAAAAAAATCTCTGCAGTGTTTGCACGATTTAAAACAGTTGAAATCTGACTGTTTGGAGACTGTGTGTTCTCTGCAAACAAAAAGTGTTTTACTATTCGAATGCCACATAAGAAAGAGTATGGTTCAAAGAAGATGAGAAAATAAAGACACAAAGTTTAAATTTGAATAAAGACAAGAAGCCCAGATTGTAAAAAAAAAATAATAATTCAGTTCCTTATTATTTGTTGCAATTATTCTCTTACACTTTAACATGCATTGAATAAAACCATGAGGCTTTGTTTGTGATTGGATTTTTCTAAATATTTGTTAACCATCAGCATAATGACTCTCAAACAAATAATGTCATAATCAGGCAGCTTATTATTTTTAAATAAAATGGCATAGAAATGAACCATAAATTGAAAAGCATGTTATCACAAAAGATGTGCATAAAAAAAACATACGCAGCATCATAGCTGTCGATTAATATCCCCTGTTTGAACAACAGTTGAGGAGTTGGGAATTTTTAATACTATAATTTAATTAAATACACATATAACAGTTATACATGAAAAAAGCTAATTATTTCATTGGTTTGCAATAAAATAGTGTAATGTTTGAAGCTCAAATATGAAAAGCATAATTAAGTCAAAATGTACTCACAATGCGGTCCGGTGGAGGTGTACTCCGAATAAAACATTTGATCTGGCCTTTCTCTCCGTGTAAAGCCTGCTGAGTCTGGGTGCTGGATATGGTAGGTGGCCCTGAAAAGATAAACATACAGAAACTGAAACATGAATATTTAAATGCCTTTTCAGGTCATATGATAATCATGCTCAATTAGGTTTTTGCTGGTAAATTAGACGACAAAATGTCTTCTGTTCCAAGCAGTGACTGCTGAAGTACTCGGTAATTTAAGACTCCCAAGACAGAGTGGATTTCTGAGAGTAATGTGCACATCTCTTCCATGACTAACAGTTTTACCCTAGATGGACTGAACTAAGTATATAGTGCTCAAGACCTCATTGTGGCTCAAGAAATTACTGCTTTATTGGATATTTGATTTTTTTTCTGTGGTGATACATGCTGATCTCTAGAGCATGAGCAAGAATCCCCACGTAAAATGAGAGAAGACCACTCTTGTGGGCCTATGCCCTGCTTGTTTCAACATTCCAGTGCAATCAATTTGCCCGCAGCAGATTGAACCCTGCACAAGCATGTCAGCAAATAAAGTTTTACAAAGCCCAGGCCGTTTTTTTTTTTGTGAATACAAATAAATGAATTAATATAAATAAACATTGGTTCATTCGACATTCTCTTTTTAACAGGTCTATTTATTTTGTCTGTTTCATAATAACTATCAACACACTAACTAACAGATGTTGCTGATAATAAGCTTGTTAGATCAACAGGAGCTACTGGCATGGACTTCAAGCGTGGCTGTGTGTTCAACTTTGGTCCAGGTACAAAACCTTGGCAGACAAGGGCAGATCAGCCTAAGTGACTGGACTGCACACCATCTGGCCAGGAGGCTGGTCACGCCAGGTGACACCAGTAAAATGGAAACAAGTCAGACCCCACCTAATTCATCATTCAGATGCTTCAACATTTGATTCTGACTTTGTTTGGTAGAGTAAGCACTTTTGATAAACGATGTTTCTTTACAGGTGGATCTCAATAAATTAGAACATCATTAGTACAGTAATGTTTGAGTCCGCCCTTTTGGTCTTTCTGCATGGAGTTTGCATGTTCTCCCTGTGCATGCGTAGCTTCCTCCCACAGTCAAAAAGCATAACTAGGTTAATTGGTCTCTCTAAAATTGTCCTTAGGTGTGAGTGTGTGCGTGAATGGTTGTTTGCCCTGTCTGTCTCTGTGTTGCCCTGCGATAGACTGGCGACCTGTCCAGGGTGTACCCCGCCTCTTGCCCAGTGAACGCTGAGATAGGCACCGGCACCCCTCATGACCCCAGCAGGGATAATCGTGTCGGAAAATGGATGGATGGATGGATAGTACAGTGATAATTCATTTTAGCAGATCAATTGAAAAAGTAAAATTTATTAATTTATTAATTTTACAAAAGTTCTATATTTCAATCCTTTCAAGCTTGCGGTTATCCTTGTGCACATTTTCCTTCCACTCAACTTTCCATCCTTCAATACAATCTTCTGGTAACAGACAACTTCTTTAGTCATGACCTTTTATAGTTTACCCTCTTTGTAGAAGGTGTCAGTGACTGTCTCTTGGACAACTGTCAAGTGCAAAGACAAATGAATAAACAGAAATCCTTTTCCAAAACAGCTTTTCTGTATTTGTATTCCAATTATGTGGGATTTAGTTATTTGTTTTTCCTTAGATGTAAGCCATTGTCATGAAACTTAAAATCTATCACTATGCACCGTGTGCAATGAAACTACATAATTTAATATTTTTCACTTATTGACCTAAATTGTTGAAATAAAAAAGCTTTTCAATGCTATTCTGTGTGGATATGCACCTGGAAAGGCTAATGTGGATATATTTAATGTGTAACTTTAGTGTGTATTTAACCTGTAATTAAACAAACCTTTTCAGCTCTTATTTCTGTCTTTTCACCACTCGTCTGAACCATGTAATTTAGATATCTACCAAAGCCAGTGATCCAAACAACCTGACATTATTAGGCATGCCAGAAAATATGTAAATAAGGTACCTCAAGTTCTTTTTTTTTTTTGTTTTATGCACACAACACTTTATACTTTATTATAGTTTTATGTTACTTTAGCTTTGTGTTGTTAAGTTTGTTCTTACAATATCTAGTGTGAGATTTGGTTGAATTGAAAGAATTGATTAGAATAAAATAACTGAATGTGAGCAAACACTGAATAGTCTAAGCTTCTTACATTTAATAGCTGGGTTAAAACGGAGACATTTTCACATAGAAGATTACCGTTGTCTCTTCTTTGTTTGGCAAGCTGGTCCCTAAAACTCAGTTCAAACCAAATGTTATGATATCATATGTGAGGCAGTTAAGGATAAGGATGTGGGTTTAACGTGGGGGTAAGCAAGATTAGCGAGACAACTCACATCCCTGCCGACTTCCTCAAACCCCTGCTCTCTACCATCTCTCTGATGATACATAATTGCAGTTTATTACCTGTCTCTTATTAAAATGAATTAGCATTTTAATGAGACTTTGCCAGATGGTGTCTTGGTATGCTTATGGAGGCTGCTGCAAGGCTGCTACCGCTGCATGCTGAATGCTGCAGACAATCTAAGAAAAAAAAAAAAAATCTCTGAAAGCTGCTCCTCTTCCTCAACAAGTTTAGTCACACGTACAGATCGTGTAAACTTTTGTCTACACAAGATGTTTAACATGTGCCATTTACATGCATTACCCCCTGATTAGAAAATTATATGTATGTGGTTAGCATTAGCTCCAATTGTCGGCACAGAGCAAGATCAATTGCTTGGCTGGTTGTAATGGCTGGGGAGGATCTATTCTATGGATCTGAGCTGCAAATTAGGAATATAATTAGATAGCTTTATCACACAGGCTGGGCGGAAACAGTATGTGTGTGTGTGGGTGTGTGAGTGTGTGTGTGTGTTTGCTACTTGCACTGTCTGATCAGAGCACAAACATGTTTGCAATAGGGAGGTGGGTGGCACTACAACATCAATGCTAGGCAGCAGGGGAGGTAATCAAAATGCTAGGTGCAATGTTTCCCTCATTCATTTGAGGAGGTGTTAACTCAGGAGTGGACATTGGAATCTGATTACACAATATCAGTGTGGGTGTCAAAATGCCACCGCTAACATTTCCTTTCCTTAACGGAGGCATTTGCTTGACATTTCCCCCTCCGCCTCAATGCAGTTCTAAGGATTTATATGTGTTCATTTCCCTTTTTTTGTGTCAGCGGGAAAATGTAGACCAAACAGCAGAAACAACTGAAACTGTCAAATGTTTTGGTCACTAGTGGCCCTGCTTTCCACTGGGAGATTTCCACTAAACTTGTCAGTCGGAGGCAGTTCTTGTTCATGTTAAAAAAAAAAAGACTCATGAATTGGTTGTGGACAGTAGCATCACGGCCCGTTTGTGTAAGTATAATAGATATAGAATACTTAAAACTGTATTGCTCAGATGGGCATGGAAAATATATTTTTTGATGTTTGCTCAGTTATTAAAAGGTGAGATCTCATTTTAAATCAGTCACCGTAAGAATTAAATAAAGTCTACTCAAGGCTGTACTTGAGCTTCACTGTATCCAATTAATTACACTGAGTCAGAGTAGATTTAGCTACGTTTCAAATAATTTCCTTCCTTGACTGACTTGATAATGAACATGTTTATGCACTTTTAGACTTTCCTGTACTCTGACTACCTCAAAACAATAATGTGCTGTGAATGAATTCATTTTACAACATAAACTAAACCATTTTGAACTTCCATATCCCCTTTAAAACAAGATCTGAATAATCTTCACAACAGACCCCGAAACAGGTTCTCAGTAGCGACTTAACATAACTGCCCCAGGCCACAGACACTTGTTTTTTCTTTTTTTTTCTGGTGGAGTACAGTGCTGAAAACAAGAGCTGAAACAACATTTGGTATTTACAGACAATATCTCTGCTTAGAGAGACACAGAGAAACAAACACAGGAAATATGGACCAGCCTCGGAATCTCATAATCATTTAACACCAGGAATAATTTTGTTTTCGGCTTACACACAAGACTCCTTTCATTGCAAAGAAAAACATCAGTCGAGAAGGGATTAGTCAACATGTGTTTATGTGCATATCCTGAAGCATAGTTAAGTCTTAGATGGACAGAAAATGCCAAGAACAGGGATAAAGGTAACATTATAAAGAACTCAAAGTAATCTTATAGTACCTTAACTTTGACCTGTGATGGCAAGAAAGATAACTTTAGTTGCAGCATCGTTTACAATGCCAGCTTAGGTGAGAGGAATATGTCAACAGCATCTTAACCAATAACCAGCTCTCCCTTGTCCAAAGGAAGTTTAACTGGTGTGGAAACCCAAGGCTTAAAAGCTACCAGTGTGTATCACCTAGCTAAACAACGCAGAAACAGCTCTGTCTAACCCCGCGCTGCTGTTTGAAGGGTAAAACAATTCAAGAATGCTTAAGTTTCTTCTTTTTTGCAATGAAAAGAGCTACACTTCACAACTTTCTAACATCGCTTGCAGTCGCCACAAGTAATTATTCAGCTTGGCTTTATTTGTGTAAAACTGATTAAACAAAAATACACACTGTAGTACATTTTTATTTTGTTTTTTCTTGTTTTCAGCAACAGCTTAATCAGCTGAGAAGTAAGCATCTGTGGCTTGTGGGCCGAACACACTCAAACCAGTGCTTTTTTTCCCTCTCTCTCTCTCTCTCTCTCTCTCTCTCTCTCTCTCTCTCTCTCTCTCTCTCTCTCTCTACATCCATGCAACAGCAGGAGCCTCCTGTGTATGCTCGGTACAATATGTAACTTCTTCCATTCTAGATAATCACCTTTAGTACATGAACATTTTGACTGTAAACCTAAGCCCTGTTACTATGTGTACTGTAAGCTCCAGCTACGTGTAGTTTTCACTCTTAAATGTGGCACAGTGATGGCTGATTTCATCACAGGTGGTGATTATTGTAAAGTGGAGGAAATGTACTGGCATACAGTTCCAGTGAAATGTTCACATGCAGTCATCATGGGCATAAATGTCACATCAATTACATGATTGATAATGCTACCTAACTGATTAAAACACAGAACTGGTTGCAAAAGTTTGGATTTATTGTTGATTGGCTCTTTACATATTGTCAAAATGATATATAAAGGCTCAAAAATACGCAACCCTACTAATATTTAGGTTCATGTCTCTTATTGAGTAGTTTCACAATCAGTTGCTGTTTGTAGGAAACATCACATCTTTGTCACAATTCTGGCTAAAGGTTTGACAGAAGCAGCAAAGGTAATTTAAATAGATTGGTTTCCTGGCTATTAAACATAGTCCTCAAATACTCAATAGGGTTTTGCTCATAGGTTTGGGGAAGCCATCCAAAAACATGAACTAGAGCTGCTTTTGATGTTTGTTTGGGGTCATTGTCCTGTTGACACATCAAATTCTGTCTAAACTTGAACCTTCTGACCAAAATTGTTACCCTTCAGGGGAATGGAAATTAGACAGCATGTTCAAGAATAACCCAGAGAACAATCAGGGCTCAGGCCTATCATAAACTGGAAGATACTGAAGTGAAAAAAGTAAAATTAAAAGAAAACCCAAGCACATTTATCATCAATATGAACTGAGAGAGTTATTTGCCTCAATAACAAAAAGACTTTTTGAAGGAGTCAATGTGTGACTTTCAAACCTAAGGACACAGCACCAACTGTCAAACAGTGCAGAGGTATCATCATAGTTAAGCCGTTGTTTCGCTGCAGGGGTTCTAATGCAAAAAGTGGATGGAAGAATAAAGGCCGATGGCTGTCTCTTATCTCTGCAACTTCACATCAGATCAACAGCTAGGTGACGAAGGCTTAGATACAACTGGGCATTCAAACAGGACAATGACAGCTTAAGAATGGATAAAGCAAGCTAGCAACATGCTTCTTTAATCACCTTGACTTCAACCCTCAAAAAAGTCATAGACTATGCCTAAAAATAGCTGTCTATGCAAGAATTAAGCAACAAGCTTTTTAATGGCTAAAAAACTTTAGTGGTTGCTATTCGATGTTTAATCAAATATTATTGGGGTTGCATGTATATGTTTGAACCTGTGTGTATAATTTTAAGCCTGTGTTGATTACAAAAAAGGCATAAAGTATTCACACTTGGAAATCTTTTTAATTCCTCAAAGATTGGTAATGCATTATTTGCATGCACTTTAAAAATTATTGGTTCATATAAATTGTTCATACTGTAAAACGGTGATGACATTGAAGTCTGAAAAAAGTGCACGTAAACGTCTGTACAAACCAAAACCTTTTCATCGAACCGCACTGGTTTAAATATGGGGGACTTTAAGGTTGCTAATTGAAAAAAAAAGTTTTAAACTGAACAGACATCTTGTGAGGTGTTTGAAGTTATCATTTTTGCACAGTTTGAAGTTTAGCTGGACAGATTAGGTTTGCTACATCTTAAAAGCAGATTTCTACTTAATTATTTCTGCACTTTTGATATTTTATAGTCTCACAGCTTAAAAAAAAAACAGGATTGCTAATTACCCAGTCACTTAAAGACAGTAGAGAAACTACAGAATAATAGTGCTCTATAACAAACAAACGCTCTGTAGGATATTGCAAGATTTTCGAGCCCTCGTTTCTTCCGCTAGTTCTGTTTGGTTTATTGGAATATCAGTAAAGAAAAGTGTGCTCACACACATGGATAAATTATTTACAATCTAAATAAATGGCCTTGGGGTTAAAAGCTAAATCATTTTAAGTATCTCGGAAATGCTTTTTTACTCCAAGCTCAGCAGGATGATAAAAAAAAATCGACTAGTGATAAGTTATGCTACATAAATAACAATCAAAGAATAGCCCAGCTGTCCTTCATGCATTAAACCACTTTGCAACTTTATATTCGAACACTGTGGACTGATCCGTTCTGAAAAATGGTTGACTGCAGTAAGCCATATATATCCATTAGTGACTTAAACACAAACTGCCTCCCCTGCTAGCTGTTTGATTATAATTAAATTACATTCATCCCCAAGGGGAGAAAAATCCTCATGCCTGTGTCGGTATGCCACAGTGGGAGTCAGTGACACAAAACGGCTGGGGGAGATGGAGAGGATGACAAATTATAAACACATGTAATTCAACTGATGGCTTTAAGGAATCAGCAGATGACTGCAGGGAAAACAAATAACACAGAAAAAGCGAAAAGTGCAACAGATGCTGTCACATCATGAATACTAGAAATGCGGCGCAGCCTCCTCTGATCCGTCACTTTGCCACAGTGATCCCGCCGACAAACCTTGCACGTCTGCTGTCTTAGCAAATAAAAGTCGGAATCAATTGTGTGTATCTGACAGTCGATGATGTTGGGGGGTAAAAAAGGCTGATGAGAGGCGAGGTTCATCTGTGGATGAGATAGTGGCATGGGGCAATCAATGAACATCGGGTGAGAGCTCCCCACACGCTGCCACTTCAACCACAGTGTTTGCACAGTCGGACTATCTGATTCGCCTCAAGGTCTGGGTGAGAATTGACTTAAGATTCCTCAGAAAGTCGGGAAGGAGAGATGGAATTCAATTATTCAGAAGGCTAAAAAGAATGGAGGCTTTGAATGTCAAATGACAATTCAAGCGGGTAGGCTTGAGATACACAAAAAAAAGGGAGTGAACAAAGAGCATTAAGAAATAAAAAAGACTGCAGGGCATTCCAAATTCACTTGAAGGATTTCTACAGAGACCAAGTAAACATGTCATCTCAGCTTTACTGCAGGTTTCCCTGGGTGCCCTGGGTTGTGTTGTAATCTTTATTAAAACAGTCTATCATCTTTCTCCTATGGCATCATTTTCAAAAACAACATGATCTCCATTAGTTGTGCAGAAAAAAAAGGCACAATCAAAATAACAGCAAGTACAGTGGATGAAGTGTATCCTGTGTTAATAATAAAGCTGTAAAGAGAATGCCACACGAGGTTGCTATCAAAAGAATGGGAGACAATAGAAGTAGTTGTGAATTTACCCCTTATGCAAGGATTTAGACTTAATTCCTTCCCCAGAACAAGGGGGCTCCTTGCGGTTCATGGTAAGTCATGGTACTGATCTTTTGCTTGAGGGAAAGTTGGTATCTTGTTCCCTCTGAAATGCAAAACCAGCGTCTGGGTTTGTGAAAACGGAAAACCTTTAAACACAATGTTTGCCACTTGAAGTATTTTCATCTCCAAATCAGCAGGAGTAGCGCTTACAGGCAAAGCCTTTCGTTAGCTATCAAAATGTGCAACGATACAGCGCTTGTGTTTACACAATCCTTTTTTTTTTTTAGGTCTTGTTTTAGTCCAGGTTTCTCACCGAATGGACACAGGGGGAAATAAGAAACATGTAAATCCCACAACTCGGAACCTCTGCCACGCTGAAGCATGCTCCATGAATATCAAGCACTGATAATGAAGTCATTTGTTTGAGAGTTGCCAGGTCTCCCGCCAAGGCTGGTATTCATTAGTTAGTCAGTGCCTCAGAAAAAAGGCAGCCTCCCTGTGACTCATGCTGAATCTAATTAGCATTTAAGCACATTTCACCTGTTTATGAAATGTAAGACCATGTCCTGAAAAGGCTAGTTGGTGTTTGTGTTTCTTTATTGTGGAAAGGCTTCCCAGTACTGACACCTAATGAAAGAACCATGCGTGGTGTATCGAATTACTTTTGTTAGAAAGATTATTCTGCCAGAGCATGTTTTTGTACCACATTTATGTGCTACATCTAGTGGCTGGCGTTTTGATTCGACGCCTGTCTTGGAAAATTAACCACGTTTTCAAGAAAATGATACATCAAATGAAGGACCGCTGAGGCAAAACAGAGTAGGATGTTATGTTAGAAGTTTCGCAGTGAAAGGCATCTGTAAACTACAAAGGAAACAGAACGCTGACTGCTGTGACAAATTGCTTTTTTGTTGTTGCTGTTGACCTCAGCCCTCCATATTCACTTTTTTTTGTCTATGTTATACAGTTGAGAACTGTGCGGTGGCACATCGGCACTGGTTTGTGCGAGAGACGTAGCGGTGACACGACTTACCGTTTACGGTAAGAGAGACCTCCTTCTCCCCGGCTCCGACACGTGGGACCACGGCACGGCAGACGTATTTCCCGGCGTCTTCTTGCCTCACATTTTTCAGAGTTAGTAGGTTCTCGTTGCTCAGGACCTGAAGGCGAGAAAAATTCAGAGATCATCAGATGCAATGAATGTGAAAGAACCTTTGCATTTCTGATGACAGTCAGGCGGTGCTAAAGGAAAAAAAAAAATACCAAGGCAGCATCAGACCATTTAATACCTTAAAGGGCAGCTCTTCTCAATTATTAAAATCCAATTTAGGGTCTGAGCTCGGTGTAGAAAGGCTATGGCCTTTGATGTTGACAAAAGGAAAGGTGGAATGAGTCTGATTTTTGTGGATGAAGGCAATGTCTCTCATGTGAGAGCGGGTCACAAAGATGTCGGGGAAAAGAAACCATGTGGCTGACTCTTGAAAAACATTTCTCGGCAGAACAAAGTACTCTATATAGACCAATGATGTTTAATTCTATTTCTCAAGGGTTGGCATCCTCCATGTTTTAGACGTGCTGTTGGTCTACCACAAAATAATTAAATGGAGGAATTGCAACCACACAGACAACACAGCTGTGGCCTTCCTTGTGTTAAGCCACTACTGAATCAGAGGGGACATTTTAACTGGACTAAGGAGGAAAAACCTATAGCGAATCTCTGAAGTGAGAAAAACAAAAGGCACTAGATCCAGCTACTCAGACAAGCTGAATGCCAGTGTTGGAGTAACCCGAACTGCTTTAATGCCTCAACAGACCCACAGGATGATTAGCTCCATGTCACGCAGCATTGATACAGTGATTCATGCTAAAGGATACCAGACCCACTATTGAAATTATATATTGTAAAGTACATAGATATTAAAGATATTAAACATCTCGTTCTTTTGGTGATATTTAAATTTCCTGACAAAAAAGGAGTATTGCATCATGAACTGTAAGCCACAATTCTACAAATAGAAATAACACAAATAAAAACTTGAAATCTATCATTCTTATTACTTATTAATGCTAGCAAATACATTAGCTTCACATTATGAATAGAATTATTTATATACATTTTCTATTTGATCATTTACGAAGATGCACCTGTGGTTGGGTATGTAAATGTTTAGGAAATTATTCCTCCGAGTAAGAACACATACCACTCCGGAACCTCTTTTCATCCACACTATGGTGAGAGAAGGGTTTCCTGTCCAAGCACAGTTAAAAACAGCCTCAGATCCAAGGTCAACTTGCAAGGACTGAGGCTCTGCAGCCATACGAGGCCCAACTGTTGAAAGAAACACAATAAATTAGGCATAATGTACCAATAACAAATAATTATTGCCTAAACCTATAGAGCTCACCATAAAATAGTATAAAATACAGCAAACATCTATGACCTTGCATTATTTTAAAGCTGTTTGTATAGAAAGGAAAGCCAGAGCGCTTGAAAACTCACAGTAGACATCAACATTGCGACTGACGTTGGTGCTGCCGAGGGAGTTTGTAACTTCACAGGAAACAGGTTCTGTGAAGAAGGAGTGGTCCACAATAACCTCATAGGTGTCCCCAAAGACCTCCTTAAGGATGTTTCCTCCTTTGGCCCACCTAAGATGAAGAGCAGATGGTGGAAAAAAAAAAAGGACAGATTGGTGAAGAATGAATGAAAAGGGGGTAAAAATATAAAAACAGCTTTCTGCCACCCCCTTCTGTCAATATGATTCTTTTGTGTGAATAAATCATAGTTCTGGGGCAGGTTATCTATGCTGGCTTCAGCATATTTTTGTGGCAGCCTCCCATGCAATGACAAGCTTTCTGGCAACTCAGAGCAGACAGCACGTTCCTCATTACGCCAGACAGAGAGCAGCGCGGAGCGCCAACCAAGACAAACAAATCACAGAATGACAAATAGGTAGCTCCCCCACCTTTGAAGACTTTGTTTTAGACGTACTGTATTAAACACAACAGCTGACATTAATAAATTGACTTGGGATCACATGGAAAACAAGCAAGAAGAAACCCATCTGTTTGTGTTTTTGAATGATATATTTTGTGACATGCCACATGTGTTGGGGTAAGTCTTTGATGATGCCACGGGCAGCTGTGCCTCATGCTGCATGGATTGTTTTGGTTTTCAGCTGCGACGAAAGACAAGGCCCATTTATAAAAATGAAGCAAAGGTGTCTCCTGAAGTATTGGCTCTCTTTGGAAAATTTAGATGGCACTGTGGGACGCACAATGCATGATGCACGATGAAAACCTCCACAGAAGACAAGTGCCTGCGTGTTGATATGGCAAATGAGTACGCAACCGGCGCCTGTCTTAATTTTCTCTCCCTGCCAGTCCTGAAGAGAGCTTCCATGGGACAGAGAGCTAATTTGTTTTCCATGAGTAAGCTAGCCTCATGCTTGACTAAAATGCTATCATTTAAATGAGTACAGATTACCTCTTTCAACCAGTAACTGAAGTGAAGAAGAATTCTAATTGGGCTTTGGATTTTTTTTCAGGTTGATTTATGTTATACAGCATCATTTTTTAGAACTTGCTTTTTGTCTGACAAGGATAGCTCTGGCATGGGTAGCACTACACACAGAATAATGCAAAGTAAAACCTAATGGTGGAGTGGAAGGAAAATAGTAAAAGTTTTTCAGATCTTCTTACAAATGAAAACACGTCTTGTGCATTTGTGCTCCATTTATTTGAATGTGTCAGAATATGTCAGATCAGGCATCGTGAGTCAATGCATAGTTGAACCAATGTCTTGGGGGGTATGTCTACAAGCTTTCAATAGAGACTTTCTGCCAATTCTTTTGTGTAAATCACCTTCAACCTCAAAAAGATTCTGAGCAGTTTCTTATTAGATTTAAGTCTGGATTTTAGCCTGGACAACGCTAGCAATTGAATATGCTTTGATCTAAACCACTCTATGGCAGCTGTGGGCGTACATTTTAGATCATTGTCCTGCATATTAAACTGTATATACCTTATGCACCTTTCCTCCTTTGGCACCTTTCTTTTTGTTTATTAAGCCGATGTGTGACAAGTAAATTTCTCCACTGTGAGATCAATAAAGCCCTATCTTATCTTATCTTATCTTATCTTATCTTATCTTATCTTATCTTATCTTATCTTATCTTATCTTATTCTAGGTGAGACAGGACAGGTGACCCTCCATCCTAGTCTCAACACACTTCACACTGTTTCATAGGGAGGTGTTTAGTGTCAGTTTAACACAACACATTACATTCTACATGTAGGCAAACTAAATAAATAAATAAAATATTTCATCAGACCAGAACATATTTTTTTCACTTCTTCAAATTTCAGGCTCTCAAATTTGAGAAGCAGAATTTAGACATTGATAGATAACATTAAAATTATACATTTATTTCCAGTTAACCATTATGAAGTACCTTTTGTCGATCTATTCTACACATTTCCAGGAAGGTAGATAGAAGTCTGGAGTTGTAACATGAAAATATGTGGTGACATTGCAAAGGGTATGGATCTTTTTGCCAGACACACTGGATACACTGCAACTTGCTTTGAAATTGATGCTACATAGTGAAAAATAAACTGATTGGTCTTAGCGCCTGAACTCAAACTACTTAGATTCTGTTTGCAAGGCTATGTTCATTAAGATGGACTTGGTGAATAAGGTATTAATTACACTTGAGACATTGTTGTAATCATAATGAGAGTAATGACAATGATGAATAGTTAGGTAAAAATGATGGTGAAAAAGTTGACGGTTGACCACCCGAAGCTGTTTTCCTACTATAAATGTATTGTGACCATTACTGAGACAATTGCCGAAGAAGATCTTAATATTCATCATGGAAATGTGCGTACCAACTGTAAATAGGTGACACACAAGAGGATAAACATCCCCAGATAATGCAAGTTTTTCCATGGCCACTTTGTCAGGCCGAAAGTACAGGAGTCATAATGGGTTAAGCACAGATGTTTGGGCAGCCGGCTGCTGCGAGTTGAGGTTGCCACTGCCGGGTTAGGGAGTCCCTGACAGTGTTAGGGGGAACTGAGACAGAATACCGTCATCCTTGGGGAGCAAGCGAGCTCTGTTGGTGTGCTGGGCCATGTCCAAAACTCATGTCTAAACATAGCTAGCCTTGGGTAACAAAAACACCTGCATTCCCTTTGGGAGGGTGAAAGGGCCGATGCAAAGCTTGCTCAATAGATGACTCACTCGACACCGCAGCGTTCTATTCAGGGGTTTCATTCAGACAAAAGCTGTGAATTCTGTCTGCCCGGGTGCGTCTACAGGAGCATGGATCCAGTGTGTGCACTGGAGTTGTTTTTGTGTGGGGAAAGGTGTTTAAGCTAACACTGCTCCCGACATTAAAGGTCTGATGTTAATGGAAGCAGAAGATGAAAGTGAAGTGGAGAAGGAGGAGCTTTAGCATTTACTGAATGTTATTAAGGCAATAAAAGACTAGCAATTAAATTAGGCAGGTATCTGTGCCATCAGCTTCAAGGCACACAGTAAATCAGGACCCACACTTATTATCAACATGGTTAAGCACAGCACAGTGTGGTTCTACTCCACCTTCCATGCATATTAAAACTGAAGACTTCTGTCTCCATGATATTAAAAAAATATGCAGGCTCAGTGACAGCGTCCAGTCATTTTGTCAGAGCCATAAAGGACTAAGCACTTTTATGATTTCACAAGAAATTAAATCAAGGTCTCCAGATACCTATTGCAGTCCAGTATTTCATAAAAGTACAAAAGAAATTATTGAAGTGTGACCCGAGTCTCAACAGGTAGGGATGATATTAAAATAATCAGGAATATGGTCTCTCTTCAGGAAGCTGGCCACTTTTCCCATATAGTTGATTCTATTTGCATTTCCCAAGTCTTTAGGTTTTCATCATGATTTGCAAAGCAAAATCTTGTGGCTTACTTTTACTTTAGTGCAGTAAAAGTGGGAAACAAGGAAAGAGAAACCATTAATGGTACAACAATACAGCCAGCTTACAAGGCATGATCTTTGGTTTATGAATAAAAAACTTCTAAGCAACATTTTATGGAAAACAAATATTTTCCATTTTATAGAACAGAAGCACAAACCATAAACTGGTTTATAAATAATCTGGAATCAATATGGGATATTCTAGTTTGAGTCTAATGTGTCCATATATTGCCTTTTTATACTTACCCAATTCTTAGGGGATCAAATGTTAAACACAATATTCAAAATGCTCACTTTTTGCATCTTTACAAATAGAATCGAGCATTCATCAACTATGTTAAAACGTCTGTTTTAGTTTGCATAGTTTAAGTATTTTGGATTTTGAATCAAATTTCATCAAAGCTTGTTAGAAAATATGTGAAACAGTATCTTAGTATACAACCATTAGAAAGCACCAAAGTAGATGCTGACTAGCTTTGTAAACACATGTAACGGTTCGCCATACAAGGTATCTTGTCTGTCAATAAAAGGGCTGTAAAGGCTGCTAAGAGTTTGTTCACCAGACAGAAGTCACATGCTGACCACAACTAGAATAATGCTCCTATTATTGGTATTCCTGATCAATTAAGTCCCTTTCTCGCTACAGGTCATGATCACCAGTTCACGCACAGATCAGCAGATGGGATGTATCGACTCATATGACAGCTGTTCTACGCTTCCAACCCACGCACCTGCACTTCTTTTTTATCCTTTCTTTTGAAAGATTTCTTTTTACTCTCCTGCTCGAACACAGTTTTATTAAAATGCTGTTGCAGTCACAAGGGGTCACAGGCAGCTGGAGGTGGTATGCTTTTGACTATTACCCGGCACTATCTTGGGTGTGTGTCTTAAGTGTCTATTGGACTGGAAGATGGCACGGCGATGCAGTGCATATAGGGAATAGATGACTCTCTGGGGAACGGAAAAGAGGCCATCCGTCTAAGGACTACTCTGTCTTTGGGCTCTATCTGATCTGTGGAAGACAGAGTGTATTAGCACTGAATAATGGTCCCACACGGCTTGACCAGCTTTCTGCACTTCATGGTGATTTTGCTCTCAAAGGGAGACGCTGTGCGGGCCTCCACATAAGTAAAGCCTCATAGGCAAGTATTGTAGAGGCTTAAAATTTCTTGTCTACTCTGTTGCGCATGGAAATGGTGCAGAAAGAGGTTATCTGTACTTGTATAAAATGTAAATCATGTTAAACAGATGACCATGAACATCTGGTGAAGGATAAAACCTTAAATTAGCAAAGGTTAATAGTTTCACTTGAACAAATGCACTCCTATAGTGAACTACCACTATAACAAGTAGATGGATGTGTTATAGAATGGTAAAAAGGTGTTTTCAACCCCTTTTTGCTTTAACCTTCAGCAAATTCTTTTATTCTGTAGATTTTTATACTGAAAGAATATGTCAGCTGTCATAAAGTCGAAGATCTTGATACCCCGTGGAGAGGTCTGATTCTAGCATTGATCCAGTCTCATAACAATGGAGGCAAAATCCCTCTGCAAGTGAAAAAGATGATCTGTCTGTGCTGTGCACAGACATAGTCTAACACAAACCTTGTTTTCCACAATCTCTCTGCCCTTTTCCCTCTTTTCCTTTCTTTTTTCCCCCAAAGTGCATGATCTATAAAGAAAAAAGCAACATCTCTGTTTTGCCACATGTGAGTGTATTGTACGCCCATTTCATTTCCCAGTACTATTACAAGATTCAGAACCTGGCCAATTGCCTTTGCTATTGATTTGACTCCATTTATTTTTCTGCTCAGATTTAAACACCTCCAACACAGACAACCATTTCTTGACAAACAACTTTAGCACTCCTCGTGCACAGGTGCTATACAGGGCTTGTAAGAACAATTGAGGTGCATTTTCTTGCTTCATCACAATCAAAGAAGTTAATAAGAACAGGTTCAACAACAAACAGGTAGACAAGGTTGAACAAGATACCATTGCGTATGCTTGTTTGTATGCATGGATGGACGGATGTGATTTTATGAAGTATTCTTCAGAAAATTAAAAACATTATGGACAACCCTGAGCCTCCTTTTCATCAAACTGTTGCGCAACAACATAGTGTCTTCAGTCATAGGCTTCTCCAGAGCTGCTATAAGACTGACTGTTGGAAGATATTCAACACTGCACAAAGGGATCTAAAATGAAGGAACATTTTCTTGAAATTGTTCTATTTGTCCTTTATTTGAGCACATAAATAAGATTATCTGCCAATAGAAAAAGTACCTTTTTCTCAGACACCTTATAATACCAAACACGTTGGGGTTGTCAGACTAGTTAAAGTGCTATACAAGTACAAGCCATTTACAACAGCTCAGTGAAGAGACCACATAACGAGCATTCATCACAAACTATAAGAATTATTTGCATATTGACTTTGTATTTATATTTCATGCTTTTCGAAGGAACTGAAAAAAATATAGTTTCCAACAACCTTCAGAAGTAAACTTTGTTCTTAAAGCTCTTGAAACATTTAAGTCTTAGAATAAGAATAGATGTGTTCCACTTATGTCCTGAAGAGTAATCCTGAATCAATTCAAATGACTTGTCATTAGCAGTCAAGTCTGTGCTTTTTTTGGATAAGAGAAGAACCTTCTTGTTCTGCTCGCTTCTTTCTTAATAATATCGCTAAGTAAAACTGGCATTTATTAAGTAAGATAGAGCTCTTCTGCAAGTTAAGTAAGTGAAATTAACACACGATAAGATACAAAAGCTTGACTCAAGGTCCACACTTTTCCTTCTGCATTTCCTGCTGTTTGTTATTTAATAATTACCTATTTTCACTTCCAAATGAATCTTATTTCCATACTTTTGTAATATTGTGTGGGTGAAGACACTATTTTCTTACAATGGGTAAAATCAGCTATTGCAAAATTCCCATTTGTAAAACAAGTGCATATAATGAAATTAAATAAAAAGAAACATAGAATCGCCCATCATTGTTGCACAAACCCAGCAGATTGCTGGGGCAGGTGCTGTCTCAATTTCAGGGAGAAAAAACAAACAAAAAACACCAGTTTTGACATCTTCCTTAGATGTCACGCAGATTAGATTTTCATCTTTCTTCTGACACACTCATGGACATTTAAAGTTCAAGGGAGATGCTATGATCATAAAGCACATAGTTGTGCAGCAAAGCTCTGCATTACTTTTCTGCAGCCCAGTGAAACATGACACGGTTTCCCAAATGGTTTTTCTGTAATATATTTCCATTAGATTTTTCAGCAGTGTTTCATTGTTTTGTGTCCTCTTGTACCAGGTATGAGGTGAAGTAATGGTGCAATGGTAGTATAACGTGTCTGACAATGATTAATGCCATCAATATTGAGTGTTAAATCTGGCACCATCGATCAGAAAATTTCTCATTAACTACATTTCTCCTCATCCTTAAAGCTTTGTGGATGACTTATGTGTGGGCATTGAAGTCACGGCTCGCTCTAGTCTCACCTGTAGAGCGAAACGGGAGGGTTGGCCTTTGCGGAGCAGTGGAATTTCACAAGGTTGCCCTCCAAAACGGGCTGAGGTTCCACCGAGAGATTGACAAGTGGGAGATCTATAAAAACAGAAAGGAACAAAGATAAGTAATTACACAACTGGTATCCTCCCATAGCACTGTGCAGTGAACTGTAAGAACTAGAAAGATATTGAGGCACTTTTTAAGGATCTGTATTTAACTATCCGATAAAGCTCAACTGCAGACCTGTTGCTGCTGGACTGTCTGTGACTATTGTTCAGGGACAGCCCCAGCAAACCAGACGGCCTCAGTTTGCTTTGTCAATTTAAGAAAGCTCACATCACATATTAGAGTGCATGGCTTACAAAACTATAGACAAAACCAATCACAATATTATACATTTACACCCCTTTGAATAATCAATAAAACAGTTTTAATTCATAATAGTAACCAAATTACGAATTGGTGACAAGCATTGTGCACATTTTCTCTTGCACTTTTGACAATTCTCCTTTTGTGAGTAGCTCTGTGTCCTTAAAGTTGTTGAAGGCTTCCTGCCATCATCCTGATATTTGGCCTGCTTAATCTCAAACCAGTTGCATTTTTGAGATAATAAATCTTAATAAGGACATTCTTAGTTGTGACATGGCAATCTTCCAAAGGCTGGTTCACACAGCAGGATTTTTATCCGGGTTTTTTTCCCCGATCTCCCCCTTCCAAGAGGCGGCGATTGCCGCTGTGTCTCTTAACATAATCTTAAGAGATATTCCTGGTGTGTGTAGTGTGTTAAGAGCGATCAGGTCCACTCGGTCTAATGTTCGGGACCGCTCTGACCTCAAATGGGGATATTAAACATGTTGGATGGTCTTGTACCGATATCGGCATTGTCTCCACTTCTTTAACCGATGTCTTTTCTTTTTGTTATGTTTTTTCTTTGTTAAAATGAATCCACAAACTATTGCCATTATTCTTCCTGGTCCACCATGTTTATTAACTCTGAACTCAAGTTTTACCTTGAGGGGTTTCGCAAGATTTCTCGTCTGAAGATCTAAATGATCTTAAGCGAAATCTGTTCGTATGCGGTGTGTTGAGCTCGCCGTCTGAACGGACGCCACACACTGTATGAGCAAACATGTTTTATCTAGGATTTTTTTTCATCATTACATGTGGTGTCTCTCAGGCGTTGAAAATCTGCGGACTATTTTAAAATCCTGCCGCGTGAACCGGCCTTAAGTGCCTTTACCACACACAAAACTTTATCTTTGAGAAACAATATAATATTCATAGCACTAATACTGGTATTGTCATAATCTTAAAGTACACCGTGGCAGTGTTTCAAGCAGCCTTTACAAGTTAACTCAGATGTGGCAGGATTATCCCTGAATAATTACATGTCTTAGTTTTAATATCCCTGCAGCCCACATTTGTTTATGCTCATGTTGGTGAACAACCTTGAGGTTTTTTTTTCTTTGCAAGTTGGACATTTATCCTTATGTTTCTGTTGTCACATATTCCCAACTTTCTCTCTGTCTGTATATAAGCAAGTAAAATGAAACCCTAAACTGATAATGGATTTCACTGAACAAGAATTTGCAAGCAGAAAATAGTCGACGGCAAAATCCACAGCAATTAAAACAATGAGCAACCTCAGCGGTGCAGTACAATTATGATAGTTCTGAACATCGCACACACTCAGATTATGCAAATTCAATAAACAACTTAATTTATCCTAATTGACAAAGGTGGGATTCTTTTTGAAGATACAGCTTCATTTCCATATCAACCCTGTCCCACGTGAAGCAAACAAAGCTATTTACCTCACAAACTCGGAGGATTAATTAATATATTTTTTTACAGGTAAAGCTATTTGTCAGACTTTTTAAAAGCAATGTAGGTGTATTTTGTCAGAGCGGCAAACACAGCAAGGTATATCATAATTAGCAGCTGGTCGAGCAATTAGTGCCGTAAGTGCTTTACTGTTAATGGAAAATGTATTGGAAAGTGTCAAAATTTGTTTTTACTGTAAGTTTGCCACAGATAACAAAAAAAAAAAAAAAAAAAAAAAATATTTGTTTGACACTCTGACTCACATGGGAGCTTGTTTTTTTTTTACATCTTTTATATATTTGTCCTGTTTTGCCTTGTGGTAGCAAACTGGTAAGTTACCCTGGACAATAAACCAGTCACAAGGGGAAACCGGCTCTGGGTTTGAAGCTAGCCATCTGTTTCAAAAGAAGACCTGCTCTGTGTTCAGCTACACGCAAGTTACAACGAGGAACTGTGTTTGGATGTGGATGAAGGACACAGCAGTGAGAACAGATATCCGCCGAGTCAGAAACAAAAGAAAATCAAACAAACATGCTTTAATGGCGCTAAACAACTCAGTGTATGGCTATGATGATGGAATCTGTGAGCATGTGTATGTGTCGGCACCAAGTGTCGGAAAACTGCTTATTGCCCTGTAGCTGTGCAGATGCTCAAGGCTGGCTCAGCTGCCACAGAACCCCCAGAGAGGAGTTGGTCCAGGTGCCACACTCCTTCCCCACTTACACGCTACATCCACCCAGACGAAGTATTCTCCTCCAGCACAACTGCCCCCCTCCCCAAAAAACAAAAGAAAACAAAACACTTTACCACCTTGAATTCCACAAGCTCCACCTGTGCCAGGTCTCCCCAGGCCAGTAAAGAAAAACAAAAACACTGCAAAAACCCAGAAAGACTGTAGGCTAACTCAACAAGCAAGTATCCCTAGGTACTGAGCAGCCAACTGTGTGTGCCTGTGTATTTGCATGCTTGTGCGAATATGGAGGGGGGTTGGGGGGGGGAGACATAGATATGCATCATAATAAAACCGGAAACTCATCCTAGCCTGGAGCAGTAGTGTTATCCACTCAGTAGGCGGTTTAAAGCATTGTGGGTGGTTAAATCTGTGAAAGGAAATGTGGGTAAAAGCAACCTAAGGGGTAAACTGACAGGTGTGGCAGCAGTGGAGGTGGCAATGAAAAAAGAAAAGCTGAGGGAATCTGGGAGCGCACAGAGAAAGCGAGACAAACATCAAAAGGCAGGGGAAGATCTAAAAGTAGCATCTGTGATAATAGACTAAGCAATGCAGAAGTTAATTCAGAGGTCATGTGCACTTAAACTCTTCCTTATAAGGGACTTTTTAATCATAACATCCTTCTTCTTGCTGCCAAGAGACTTCTAAAGACACGAATGCTCATTACTGTCAATCTGAACACAAAATCAATGCTCTTTTGAAATGCCTGAAAATGACCCTCCCTTTTGAAAGAAAACATAAAACTCCCCAGTCCCTCTCAGCAGGACATAATGTCATGTTATATTTAATTTGTTGATAGTTTTATCTCTTGGAGTCATTTTAAATGGTAACACTGGGAACAACAACTGTCAGAAATGTGTCAGAAATGTCACCATGTTTGAATCAGAAAGAATAAAAACCCTTCCTCACCTTTTGACCTTCATGCAATGATTGACACTTGTTTTAACAAAGTAAATACTTTGACGCGTAAATGCGACAATTCGATGAGTGAGGCATCTGAGGCAAAACCATGGCCGACCAATGCTCAATACTACTTACTAGTAGTATTGTAACTAGTAGCCAGGCCAGGGTACACTTGGTGTGGCGTTCTGATAGCTGTGACATCATCCAGGGGAGACAGATCATCCGCTATTGCCATATAACGTAGAAAGGATTCCTGGATCAATGTGTGCTTCTGTGCTTTTGTGTCTCTGCTCTGTCTTCTCTAACTCCCAGTCGGTAGAGGCAGATGACCGTTCACACTGAGCCTGGTTCTGCTGGAGGTTTTTCCTCCCTGTTAAAGGGGAGTTTTCTTCTCCACTGTCGCTTCATGCATGCTCAGTATGAGGTATTGCTGCAAATCCATCAACAATGCAGACGACTGTCCCTGTGGCTCTACGCTCTTTCATGAGAAGTGAATGCTGCTTGTCAAGACTTGATGCAATCTATTGGGTTTTCTTAGATCAGAAACCTTTTGACCAATCTGTATGATCTGATTGGCTTTGACTTCGGAAAGTTCCTTACGATATGTATCATGTATTGGCGTTATACTGTATAAATAAAATTGAACTGAATTGAATTAACTGACCAGTAGAATGTGTGGAATGGAGAAATGGAGGAAACAGGTATGGCAGAACCGATCAGAGCTTCAGTGAAAACAACAGGAGAAATTGGGAAGGGTGTTGTTACAGTTGGCCGACAGCTTTTGATCGGTTAGTTCAAAGTGGAGACCAGATGGTGTTTTTGGAACAATCCTCCGACTTCTCTGTTGACGGGGATTGTGCCAGCATAAATTCCCCCTCCCCCCTTTCTTAAAGCTCAGCTTCCTGTCTCTCTGGGTCATTGCTGGCAGCTGTTCTCCAGCAGGACTAGCCTCAAACCAGTTTGGATTCCTCTGAAGGATGCTTCGACTGAGGATTGCATTGTTGACAATATGGGTATGCTATCATACGGCTGGCTGAGGGGAATACTTCAGTGCAGAACAGGTTGACGGACAACCTTAGGTACAATACATTGATCATTCATAAGATATTAAGAACACCAAATGTAGTTAAATGGTCACAGATGTTGGGCCAAATTACTTGAAGTACATATGTGCGAAAATATGTTCATAAACGGAAAGTTTTCTAAGAAGTGCAATAATCTTTTCCTGCCTCTATAACCTTGTATTCCTTCCCTCTCACTCACAGATGCTGTTTCAGATGAATTTGGCATTATTTGCTTGATTAAGCAAGGAGAGCGTGTAGCTGAACAAGCTACCAAAAACAAATCCTCACCAATTGCACATGTGCATGTTCTTTATTAATTAGTCCCAACAAATGGCATTCATTTTCCCCCCACATGGCTCAGCTTGTTTGCAATGCAAACATACGGAAAAACCTTGGCTTTGCCCGTCCCGGGTGCATTCATTTCCCACTACACATTTCAAAGCGCACTTCTATGTGGGGCAATGCTCCGCGGATATGCAACTGCACTAGAAAATAATTGAGGAGTATTTCAAACCATGCCATGAGTGGGAATTAGCGAGACATGAAGCTGGCATCCAAAACAGTTCTCCTGCAGTGGTACGTACTGTATTCGCTGTGGGAAAGTTTACTGATTCAAGTACAAACGGCAGCATGCACGTCAAGACATGCTTCCTGAGAAAAACAGCATCACGGGGTAGCTACCCCATGTGCTATCAAATAATTACAGTCTGCTAATAGAATGGTGTGGACAACTGAAGTCAGCAGTCTATCCAGGGTTCTGAATCACCTCTGCCGGCTCTAAATCCTTCTCATTTCGTTAACATCGGCAGCACATACTGTATTTAGATGCTAATTTGTCTAAACCTCATCCTGATAACGCTGTATGAACTTTGGTGGGAGGGAAAATGCTGAGGTGGATGTAAACCAAAAGCATTAAAGTGATGATAAAAAAGAAAATACTGTTGAAGGCACTGAGTTTTAGACAGGTTTAAGCTGTAGAGCATCATGCAGAGCCGTGTTTAGATTACACTCATTTGGAATGAGGGAGAGAGGGAAAAGGACAGCTAAGCACAGAGATGAGCTGAATATAAGAGTTTGTGAAGAATAGAAAGATTGGAAAGTTTACAAAAAAAACTTTTTTGTGTGTAGGTATTGTGTCACTGAGATGGTACATACATGAGTCTCAGACAAATGTATGTTCAATTAACTGCCTAAAAGTTGGGCCTGCTCCTGCACAGAAAGTATACGTCGTTATGCTGGAAATGTAGAAGCTCAGAGGGAGATTGTCAACATATTTTGGGGCATGCAATATAATTTCAGGAAATTTACTCATTTGCTGCCATGGTAAGAACGAGATGAAAGCATCAATATCAATTTTAGCTGTTCATGCTCAATACAGTGCTCAGTCACAGAGTGTCAGGGAAACATCTGCAAGCGTTTAATTCTGTGTGAGTCGGCTTGTGGACAGGAAATGATGTGTACCTTAAAATGAATGACATCTCATCCACACTTCCTCCTCTAATGTTCTCCATGTCAGTTGTTTCTATCCCAGGGCGAACAACTTGCCCCCGTTGCTCAGTTCACCAGTTGAGTTCTCTACTCTGTCAGATTACATTTCTTGTTACAACTAGGGGTGGAATGACATCTTATTGTGTGATATTTTCGCATAAATTCTGTCATGATTTAATGTATAATTATAAGCCTTGGAAATAAAGGTAACTGCTTTAAACTTCACAACATGTATTTTTGTTTCAGAATCTTATTTTGAAGGAAGACAAGTAGTAGATTTTGAGCTGTTGACAAAGTTGAAAAGACAAAGACTACTTGTCCTAACAAATAACACTGACACAATCACAATTGCAGTTGTAAGAAATGTCATTCTAACCGCTAGCCCTAAACAACACTAAGATTAACATTTATATTGCAGCTTGCTATCAGCACTTGGCATAAAAGGACTACAGAGTTTAGGGAATCTGGATTGCGTTTGTACAACTGAAGTTCAAAATCAAAACTACTTAGCACTTTCAATGCTTTTTTGCTTCAGGGCCAGCTTAGATTTAGACAAATATGCAAACCAGAATATACAATATTTCACAGAAGTGAACTTACCCCTCACATTTTGTAATTGTATTATGCATTTTCATGGGGCACTGAAGATTTGACTCTATGTTGCAAGATAAAGTACTTAGTGTACAACTTGTAAATGAGTGGGATATTGCTGTTTTCTCAAAATAAATCAACTTACAGCCATTAATGTCTAAATCTCTGGCAACAAAAGTGAATACAAACCTATGTGAAAATGTCCAAATTGTGCCCAAATGTCAATATTTTGTGTGGTCACCATTGCTTTCCGACACTGCCTTAACTTACATTGGCATGGAGTTTACTAGAGCACCCTTAGACCTCAGTTGTTTTTAGGACAGAAATAGATGTCTTGGAGGTGTGTTTTTTTGGTTCATATCATGTTGGGATCATGTTCTTCTTTAGTACATGTTGGCATTTATATGCATTATGAGTCATTTGATGAGATTGCGATTTAACAGTGTTATACAAGCTGTAAACTGACTACTTTACACTACGCCTATCTATAAAACAATCTATAAAGCTATAAAACAAGTAAACCAGGTCTACCTTTTCAGCCCAGAGGGACCAATTATCTGTTTGGATATCATAGGTTTAAAAAAGGCTGCCATTAGTCTGGCTATTGTTTATTATAGAACAAGAGCACCAACTACTAAAAACATGAACAGAGAATTCATTTTTTATTTTATCTTTTTTTTTTTTTTTACTTTACATGCCAATATGAATTGCTTCATATAGTTTTATCTTTAATTTCCTAACCAAATGTAATCAATAACAGCTCTTTGGGAACCCTGAAGTGGAGTTATTGTGCAAAATCCAATTTTTTAGCGCTTTTTGCTGTGTACCTGGAGCCTCTAGAAGTGCAGAATTTTTAATTGAATCTGGCCAAGTACTGCGTAGATACCTTTATGTTCATTTTGGGCCATATTTTTCAAGTTGTTCAGTTTTCTCTGTTCTCTATTATGATTTTTTAACAATCATGTCAAAGTATTTGCGGCAGAATTGCTAATTATGTAAGCAGTCTGAAAATACTAACCATTAGCTGCTAACATTGCTAAAGCTGGCACCTGTTTTAGAGATTCTCATTGTTAGTAAAAAAAAACAAAAAAAAAAAAAAAAACAAACATCTGCTATTAATGTAGGCCTGAATGAAAATTTTATATATCAATTTGGTTAATTTTGGACAGAACTACCATATGGTAAATATAGATTGTTAGCTTTCAGAAAAATCTTGCTAAAAATAATGTTTGTCTTACTGTGGTGAACCTAATATTGTGTATTGTCTTATCTTGTGAGGTGTCGTTACTCCCCTAAAGTTTGCTGTGCAACAGTTCAGTGTTCAAGTTTCTTTTACTGTTCATCGCAGAAATCCCTATATACATCGTTAGTCACATTAATAAAACTCAAAAGACATGAAAAATATAACTGACACAGGTTTCTGGTTTGTCACACACCAACAGATTACTGAGAGGTCAGTCACAATGCTTTTGCTGGTGAATAAGGCATTTAAATCTGTCAACAATTATCGACTTGTTTTGTTGGATATTCTCATGGGGCTGATTTACGCTTCAAAGGGAGAGAGAACATCCAAGAACCATTATGAAGACTAAATTGTCAAGCGTGTCATTTCTTTCACAAGCTGACAGCAAGCTCTTGAAGGAACAATTCCCCCATACAGTAAGTAGTAGCTTTTAACTTCTGTTCAGAGTGAAAAGTGGAGGAATGTAAAAGGTTATTTTTCTCTCCTTTTTTGCTTTTACACTTTTAAAATACAGTCAGGTCACTGACATCATCATCATCATCATTATTATTATTATTATTATTATTATTATTATTATTATTATTATTATTATTATTATTATACACAAATCCCTATAAAGATAAATGAATCAGAGCATTAACTGAACTATTTGCTACTACAGTTAATATTATTGGCTCTGGGTCTGTTTACCTCTTTTCTAGTTGGTGTCCTTATTTCTCCTTACTCTAATACTTTACCACAGTGTATCAACTTAATTTCTTTAGCTAAGTATTCTGATGACTTTTGTAGATAAACAATCGTACAAATGCTCAAACCATGTACATCATTTATTGTAATTGTGTAATGTTTTCTGGGAACTTCAGATTATATCGTAGTTCCATTGTTTGCTGTTTTGATCCTCATTAGGGTCAGTCAAATCGTACAAGTTACGACAGATTCTGAGCCCTGATGAAATCAAGTTAAGTATGAGCAGCCTCCTCAAGGCACATATTCATCCAAGTTACACAATCACTTTTCATTAGAGTAAATTTTGAGTAATTGTATTGAAAATTACGTTAATCCCTGACTGATCTTTCCCTGCTTGTCAAGTTGGATGTAATATGTCTCCAGGGTGGCACTGAATTTATAGGTAGCTAGGTTGAAATATTCCACCCCAGACTGTTCATTGTACCAGAAAATGTTAGGTTCAAAACTACCAAGACTACAATTATCATACAGCATGGTTGTTTCTTTACAACATACACCATATCATAAAGTTATTCTGAATTGTCATAACCTAGACCTTTGGCTCAGGTGATTTTAAGTCAGTTTAAAAACCCAAATAAAAAATTGTCAATTCAAGTCAAATGTGGGTGTAATTAGGAAACACTATTGGCAAATAGTGATGTATTTTAAGACAATACCTTGCAATTATACTCTAAGACGACACAACATTACAAGGTATTTGGGTCACTGGTAATTAATTGCATTATATATGGTTGAATTCTTTAAGTCTTCAAACATGGTTTTGCATGTCCTTCGCGTCCTGAAGGAGCTGACTTAATTTTACCGATCCAGTACTTTTTAGCAGAACAGCTTTTGTAAGTTGCCTCCCCTAACTGGCAGACGGTCCACAGACTTCATTCACATACAACTTACTTCTATATCTATCTTTTCAGGAACCTTGCAGTAACATATACCAAGTGGACAATAAACTTGTTCCTTGGCCTTCATGATGATTTTTGTTTACTACAGTTTCCAAACAAACTGCTGATGCCTTCCCAAAACAGCTATTTTGATAGCAGGATTGAAGTACAGAAAGGTAGATTGAACTTTGTTTACAGGGACAGAATTGAAATGCATGCCACACTTTTCCAACTTTTGTTTCCAAAACATTTTGTATCATTTTACCTCCCCCTCAAAACTATGAGGGTGGACACTTTCGCAAGGCTCTGTATAACAACTTGCATAAGCAGCAGATTCACACCAAGGGTTTGCACAGCAGTGTAGTATGACAAAAACTGTGTAATTGCCCTTTAGCTTTTATTTTTGCATCTGTGTTTCAGAATGTGTGGGCGAGTCACTGACCTTGTAATCAAATTAGCTCGTGTTCAAATTAAGCAAATTAATACCTCACCCAAATCAATCAAAGTTCAACTGTAGCATGCTTGAATTCAGGGGGCAACTTAATGTGGGTAGTGGATCTGTGCCTAAACTCCAAAGGCTCCACTGAGCCGTGCTGAGGACTACCTGTCAAATCCAAGAAGGGAGGTGGAGGTAAGGGGTTGGGGGGTTTGGGGGGGGGGGGGGGGGGGGGGTAAGGGAGGGAGTTGAGACTAAGAGCCTTAGCCTTGTGGGAGACAGTTTGGATCTCGACAATTAGTCTCTGCTGTCGCTTGGTTTCATCTCGCACTGTGAAAAATGTTTTCAGGAGCTTTAATTGTGTAAAGACGACATTTTGGAATGCTAATTAGAGATCTGCTCCACTCATTTTTCAGGGTTAAATCAAACATTTACAGGCGCGGATGATGCCATGATGGCAGGCATTTTATCACAGACACATCATTATACATGGTGACAAATCAGTTTACATGTGGGCAGACTTCCTTCTCTGACTACGTGGCAGAGAGGGAAAAAAAAAAAGACACAAACTGCTAGGGTTGCAAACACTAACAAGTCTTAATCATTTTTACTCCCGCGCCTGAGTTGGCCTGATTGTGCTATGCCCGCTCGTGCCATTCTTGCATCTTGCCATGTACATAATAAAAAGAATGGAGCCATCAGTCAAAATGGCTCTCTAAATAGCATTTTCTGCTTTATTAGTCATACTTAATGGTGTTGAAGGGTTTGTGAGTGCCGCAAAATCCCATTGTTCAAAGTCTTTCTCTTACAGTGAGCAGTTCTTGATCGAAAAAAAATAAATATTCTGTGACAATTGAGGCTGAATGTGGTTTACACGCTGGGCTCACTTTGCCTGTTTTCAGCTGGAATTGTGGATGTTCTTATCAAAGAGATTGATGGCATGAGAGAGGAAATAAGAGAGGTGGGGAGACTGCATTCTTCCAAGGCAAGCAGGTAGCTGGAACACAGGCTCCATTCATTTTAGACGGACAGAAGCTTTGATTTATTTAGTTATCTTTTATGATAGCAAGCTAAAATCACCGGTGCATTGCCGATCAATTTGCCTAGATGGCACGCGAGAGAAAAAAAGGAAATCAATTATGAATACCAATGAGCGACCACAACGGATCACATATGTTACAGAGTAAATTGTTTTCATTCAAAAGATAAACAAATGAGTCAAAGAAAAATTGCTTACGCTGGATGTCAATAGTGACACTGGTCTCCTTGCCGTTCGGCACTGCCTTGTTGGAGGCTTTGCAGATGATCTGCTGACCGGTCTCAATGTTGGAAGGTGAAAGGTAGAGGGTGCTCACCATGCTTTCTCTCCTGCCATCCCGGAGCAACGTCTGCAAAAAGCAAAGAGGCACTTAGTGAGGAAAGCCAGGTTTGTGCTCAAATACGCACGTTAAAGAACACCGTGGCTGAAACATTTCAATTTTGGAGACCAAACTCTGTACTTTGGTAAATTAAAGCGGATATTGTGGACTGGATTGTATCCTGAATATTGTCTATCTGAGTTTGAGTGATAAAGGAATAGTTCAGTTTTTTGGATGGAAAGTTATCAGGAGTTTATATCAGTAATAGTCATTCAATCTCTGGTAGAAAGATGGCAAATTCTTGTGAGTTAGTAGACAACTAAAGAAAAAGATCATCAGATTGGTAAAATACCTAATTGGAATGACCCCTGTTTTAACTGATTTTAGTCATTTAAATGATCTCAGACAGAAAATGTTCGTATCCATGGGATATAACGGTATATGAGTGGCAATTACACATCTTCACAACTGCTGGGTTGTGTTTATTTCTTTAGTTTGTTAAAGACTTGGATTTTGCTTCAGGCTGTAATTTGTGCTACAGCACAGACGATGATACATTCCTGTGCTGTTCCAGGTCTTGGTAGTTGATTGGAAATTATCCCAGCAGACTAGCTCAGGGAGATCAGCTGAACAGGCAGACAGCTCATTTCTGCCAATTTCAAAGAGTAACAAAGATGCCATTCGGCTTAAAAACCAGGGACAAATCTATAAAAAGGTATCTTTTAAAAATTACAGAGAGGTTTATATGAATATTTCCAGTCTGACTTGTTTTTAATGAGCTGAATATACTAAAACAAGGTCCCCTGTTTGAGTAGCTGTTAGCTTTCACCTACTCTGTAGATACCTACTGTCAAAGCTCCCTTCAACAGTAAGCAAATCTTTATTTGACTTATAAAAGACTTCACTTTAAAATACAGTATAGGAATTAGCAGTTGAACTATGTAAGCATTTTCACATGTTAGCTATAAACTTTTTCAATGAATAGTTATGTGGAAAAGAGAAGACGTTATAACAAAGTAAAAATCAAAGAAAAGAGAGAAAAAAGATAGCAGAAAGCCAACAGACAGTGGTTCCTTTGCAGGAAACAGAGGCGAACCATTAGAACATTCTCCCTGTAGTTTTACCCCCCAAAGGCTGATATGAAATTAAATAAATAAAAGGTATTTGAAATATGTTTTTTTAGAGCTTCCTTTTGTGTGCCTGGAGAGCTGTGCTGCAGTGCATGGCTTGTCATACTCCACAAAGGAAATCAATCTTCTTTTCAGTGCTCATCCTCTGAGCCCTGTATTGTGGAAGCCATCTGGAATCGGTTGGTAGCGCTCGCTGGCTCTCCGCTCTGAATCTGGCGTTCAGAGGAGGGCTCTGGGAGGCTATGCTAAACAGTGCAGGACAGAACAAAGTCACTGAATAGAACAAATTGTGTGGGCAACAGGGTGCAGGGTGGTCAACCACAAAGTCAAGATGCATTTCCCTGCCTTCTCTTTAAAGAAAAACTCAAGGCTCAATTCTCTTCAATGGAAAGAAAAGCACAAAAAGAAAGACCATTTAGATGAAAAAATAACCAACAGTGGTTTCCATATAGTATGGACACGCTATGCCAGGGAAACTATGCCTAATGACATATTCAAACAGCTTTAGAGGCTCTCAAAAGTGCACACCTCCCTGTTAAAAAGTTGGGTAGTTGTGTCTTAAACAAATTACATCATAATTTATTTTAAACATTTACCCAATTTTGATGATTTTTCTAATTTACTGTAATTATATTTTACCTAGATTTATAGAGAGTGGATGAGATCTACCACCTGGTACTGGAAATGCAAACTGCAACACTAAACGGCAAAGGATAAAATAACACCAATGAGCAAAAAAAAAAGAAATCACTGAAAGCAACAGCAGGTGTTTATTACTAATTATTTGTAGAAAAGTATTTTGATTCAATTTGTGCAGTCAGTCATCTTGGGCTAAACTGATTAACCATAAATTATAAATTGGGTGATTATTACTAAATGAATACACAGATAAAATGCAAATTGGTCAGGAATGAAGGCTGCCAAGCCAAGAGCCTGAAGACAACTCATAAATAGTCACAGGAATTTCTGGTCGATTCTGGTCACTTTTAAACACAGAACTCCTTCAGTACAAAGGAAACATCCAGGCCTGGCTCTAAACTCCTAAAACCTTTTGGCAGAATTTGTCACGGTCTAAAGCACAGGTTGCCAAACGGGTGTATGAGTACCCCTGGTAGTTCTTGAAAGCAATCCAGGGTATGCTTTTCTTTTGAAAAATAGCATCTACTTATAAACACAGTAAAATTATTATGTTTTAAATCTTTCAATAAAACAAGACCATAAACTCAATGTTGTTGTTTGTAGGTCAATTAAAAAGCACACAAAAACAAAGCTGATTCATCTACAAATCAGAATGGTTTAACCCAGTCAGGCATGTGCCAGAGGAGAGTGCATTACAGGTGTTTGTAAAATAACCCTTTGACCTGGGAGAAAAAGCTCCGCAGCAGTTTACTCCATTTGCCCCCATATACCTATGTGATAATTTCTTCAAAGACCATGATCGGGACAAAGCAAAAATCCCCAGTGAAGCATAAACTTAAGTTTCCACTAAAATGAAAGCAATGCAAATAGACTCAGATAAATGCAACAATTTACTTTCATAGCAGTTTAATCAAGTGCTGGCAGACAATGTTCATCCAGGTTGAGCGCATCATGAAAAGATGAAAAATCATTGGTTGATGGAAACTAGAGTTAAACTTCTCACCAAAGAGAGACCACACCTACAGTGAAACAGGGTGGTGGCAGCATCATGCCTGGTAATTCCCTTATTTGTGGATGTAAGTGCTATTCTTTAAGGTGAATGAATTATGAACTGTTCTAAATACCAGTCGGTTTTGACCCGGGTGTTTCAAGAGGGATGAAAACATTTTTATGTATTAGTTTAAAGCTTCAACAAGCTCATTGGACAGTTACACAACCTGGTAATGTTACAATATTTCTTTCTTTTTTACCCCTAAATTAACATTGATTTCCACAAGATATATGTCACATTATAGACAGATTATTTATCATTGTCTCATCTTTTTTTTTAAAACACAAAATACATGCCAAATTAACAAGGCAGTGTACCACTATAAGCACAATACCCTAACCTGCAAATTTTGCATGCCTAATTTTTACCTTTTAGTCTGTGGCTCAGGTCAAACCATATCAGAAACCTACACTAATTATCAGCTCACTCTTTTATACTTAAACAAGAGATTGGGTCCAGGTAAATCATAATATTATTCTGCTTTCTACATTCTGTAGTGTAATTTAAAATAATTAATTTTGTTATGTATTATAAGGCATTTAAATACGTTATCATTTTTATCTTATCTCTTTGTAGTTCAACTATCTCAATGTACATTTTAAGGGACCATAAAATTGCAGCCTCTGTACCACTGGAGTCAGCATTAGAGTTTTTTTTTTCTTGCCATTTCAGAGACTTGTAGGAAAATAATATTACAGTTCCTATGCTCTGTGAATCCTATTTCCATGTGAAAAGCAATGTGATGAAATTCATATTTGTGCGTGAGTCGCTCTGAAAGCAGAGCACATTAGTTGTCAGACGCAGCCTATGTCAATGTAATGTTCTTTGTGACACAATCGGGATTGTTTCCATCATCGCTCTGGTCCTGTCTGTAGTCATTAATCTTAGAAACGGGGTTAGCTGGCAGCAACACAAAAATTCTGCCCTTTTTCCCATTACAAATTGAGATATTTCCTCATTCACCGCTATATAAAACGGCAAAGAATACTCATATAACCAGCTTAAAACAGGACAATAAGCTTAGGTGTAACTGATGATTTCTGACCTTCCGAAGTTAAGAGAAACAATTAATTATAACAATTAATTACTATGATTATCACATTAATTAATGCATTTTTAAGCATAAACAAAATTTGTAGCACAACAATCTCTTATATCACAAATAAGTTTGATAGAAATGGCAATAACTACCCAAAAACCACCTCTTATACTTTGGCTTCAAAAGCTGCACCAATAAATTACAGCGATATCGGAATTGGCAAGTTTTCCCTTTGCAGATTAATGACCTTTAGGTCAAAGAAAAAACAGTCAGCTTGTAGTCTCTTTTTCCTCTACTCTATTTTTGTCACTTTTTCCTCTCTTTTAGCATTTTGTTTCATCTTGTTATATTCCTCTCTGTCTCTTTTACTTTTCTGTTTTTGTGTCCATTGAACATAAAATAGTCCGAAAAAAATCTCTGATATATATATATATATATATATATATATATATATATATATATATATATATATATATATATATATATATATATATTTTTTTTTTATAATAATAATAATACTTATTATTGCACTATAGCAAAAGCAGTAATGCCACACTGCCAGAGAACAGAAACTGTTCTCCAGAACCAAACTGTTTTTGGTTTTCTTAAATTAATTACAACTCTAACACCCATATTTTTTGTTTCGCAAACACATTAACCTAAAGCATGGGCTTTAATGGACTGCTTTAATACAAAATGGGAATGAACTTCGTCAGCAGCTTAACTGATTAATTTCATAATTATTTTTGATGGACTATGCTGGGAAACGCTTCTATTAGTATTGCTGAATTAACCATGTAAGACATTGACAACGTCTATATCACCACAATTCTTATAAGCAAACAAACATTTGACTTAAAAAAACCCAAAAAAAAACATGTTACATACACAAGGGCCACCGAATCTCAATGTTAACACTCTTTGGTGTGTATGCTGTTAATCAACATTAGCATAAGCAGGACCAAGCTGAACGTCATCCTCAAAAGTATATAACCTGTGCACCACCATTTGCTACACCATATTATTGTTATTGTACAATAGAGATGTGAATGTGGAGACCCCTTGAGCATGGGTTAGAGCGGAAGGCCTTCATTTAATCAACTTTCTCTTAATGTATTGGGATTTTTAGATGTTAATTATTTTCCTACTTCTTTTTCTCCTTTGGTGAGCTTCTTCATTATATATTACAGTAATAAATTCCTAAGCTACCCTCCCTAATGATAAGCAGTGCATCGTTTTGCTCTCTGCCATGGTTAAAAAGCAACACATATGGATGCATAGTTTTAGTTTTCATCCTACAGTTTTCATTTAATCGCTGGTCCAGTAAATAGTTTTCCATGGGGTCACAGAGATGAGGTTCTGGATGGGTCAGAACTATCATTACATATGACACCATCAGTAAAGCCATCTCCGTGCACCCTCCACCACATCTGCTCACATTAGACCTCTTCATCTGTTGGATATGAGAAGACCATCAGAGCAGATGATTATGTTTTCAAAATGTCCCCCTGCTGCTCTGCAGACCCAAGAAAAGTCATCTTGGTTTAATTGAACCCATTGCTTTTTAATGTTAGGTAATAGAGATAAGAGGGGAAAGCTCATACTCAGGCTCAGCACAGGCATGTGAGCATTCGTCACCCACCGGCGCTGAATGTCTTCATATCTGCTTTTGCTCCCAAGGAGGAAGTGAAGGTAGGAACCATGGTCCTCCGCCTACCATTAGCAAACAGCACCTCCAGCAGTCACTTTATTCAAAGTGGCGTGGTGCCGTACCTAAGCCCAATCAATGGCATTTATCTGCTCTTCGAGAAAAGCCAATAATGGGAAGAGACAGCACGGGAAGAGGAGGAAGGCAAGCGCTGTGTTAGTTGCCTTAAGTGCCTCGTTTCTTTATGTGCTTTGTTTAAACATAAATAGAATTTAACCGATTTTAATGGATGGCTGAGCTTTTAGTACTAATGTCAGTCCACTGATTAGGGTAATATGACCAGAGCATGAGAGAGCCGCTGTGGCATCCAAAATGTAAGGAGAGGCTGCCGTTGAGAACCGAAATGTGCCATGTTAGCATTCAAGAAACTCAAACTGTGAATCAGAACAGGTTGGGATTATGCAAGCTTCTGTCGGACGATATCAAAACACTATAAAGAGACGCAAAGTTTTTGATGGTCTCACGATCTCACCATCTGCTTGTCCTAGTTGATTGGTAAACCATATGGGAGAGAAAATGCTTATGTTTTTGATTAATTTCACTTCATACAAGCAAGCTAAGGGCTGAAACACAAACCTGCTGATGACTTTGGCACAGCACTACACACCTAAAAAATGCTTATAAATCTGTTACAGTGAGGAAAATGTGTTCAACAAACTATTAAAGCTAATAAATAAGTAGCTTAATAAAATAAGCATTAAAGACATTGATTAACGCTGCAAAAGTCATTTAAAGGCAAGAAACTAAGTAAAATCTTCCAGTATTTAGAAAGCAATACAGGTCCCTGTCAGTGCTCAGCCCATTCACTCAAGAAATATCTCAGAATACGTGAAACCAAAGAGCTCTTTAAAAAGCCTTAGCAACCTGCTTGTTTCAAAACCTGTCAATAGAATTGGTTGCAGATGTATTTCTATATTTCTGAGTGTTACAATTGTGAAGCGGAATTAACTTCAGTCCATATAAACCAGCCATGACCAAATGCTGACCCCAAGACATCCTGCTAAGGAGTAAAAGGAACAAAGGAACAAACAGAAATAATTAGCAGGTACGGTGTGTCCTTAAAAAACACAATTAATGGGTTCAACCATGATAACCTCACTGCGTGCTAACTCCATCAGACTCCACAGCAGAACGTGTATGCTGATGCTTGTTGCAGGTTTGCTGCATGAAGTCTACAGACAAGTAGATGAAACACTGGGAGAATATAATCTGCTAAAATGAGACCAAACATGCACTTCTTGGTTGTCACTGCTCGGAAGAGAAGCATTCGATTCCATTACATCATATTATACACCATTTTATTTTATAGACTCGTTTGTTTTGATTTCTTTCCAAGTGTGGATTCCTTGAGGTGTCACAAACTACCTGTGTGTGTTTCAAGTCTGTAGCCCGATTGTAAATATATTTACAGAGAAAAAAACATTAACATGTCAAGGTGCTTCTTTTCTTCCATCAAATTGAGGAAATAATGGTAAACACATATATTGCCACAGTTCCTCCAAGCAATCATTACCCCGCCCAGCTCCGCCCCTTGAACACACACACACACACACACACACACATACACCCTTGGTGTACGTACCTGTTATGACACACACCTCGGTGCTTACCTTGGAGTACATGGCCCCGTTAAGGACCTCTCCGTTGCGGATCCAGATAATGGAGGCCGCAGGTTTGGCGTTGTCAGCGTGGCACGTCAGGTTTAGAGGATCTCCAGCCCTCAGGCTGACCACAGGTCCTCCACTTATGACTGGGTCGTCCGGGGGAACTATTGACATATAAACACAGAAAAAAAAAGCGTTGTGTAAGCCCTGGATGTGACAATTAAAAAGTTGATTATTACAGAGACATAACAAAAAAACTATGTGACATCGCTCTAGTTATAAACAGATGCTTAATTGAATTTGTTTGTTCTACTGCCTACACAAAAACCAAAAATGAACTAACAGAAAAACCCATAATTTATTTGTTTCCATGTACTTAATCATGTTCTCAACACACATGTGCATTAGCAGTTTATTTCCTTCCCTGTTTGTCCATGGATGCTGTAAAGAAAGCAATCAAGAGAAGCACCGTATGCAGGAAGTAGCGTAGATCTCCAAACAATGATAAACTTTAACATTCAGTGCACAGCCTGTGCACACATACAGTACATGTCACGGGTAAATGTAAGTCAGTCAAATCCATTAAACTGATCAGACGCCTGCATGTGCTTTCCTCTCCCGGCCGCTCGCAGTGTTGACAAATACAAACAGACGAGGAGAGCCTCGCAACCGTATTTGCGCCTCGGATGGCACACATCAAAGTTCTATTGCTGTTTTACCCACGAGCTGATCTGTTGTTTTTTTTTTTTTTTTTTTTTTTTCTTCCTGCTCCCTCTTTCGTTTTTATAAGTGAAATTGCTGTGAATTATTGATTGACCTGGGTTCTCATTACAATGCAGATCTGGGGCAAGATGAAATCAAAGGCTTGCAAGCAGCTGCCATATTCCCCTGCAATAGCGGCATGATTGGAGAGGAGGTTGTTATGGGTGAGATAGCTGCTGTCAGACAGATCTAAGAGGGATGGAAAGAGAAAAAAAACATGTAATTTGGGGAGTGTTTGTAGATTTCATGAAAACGAGCGCTATGTAACTTTTTTTATGGTACAATATGTGTATGAACCATAGTCCATACAAGGGTCTATAATCTATAGACAGTATTCTACACCTACTACTAGTGTAGTTACAACATGCTAAAAAAGTATAACTTTTCCTAATTTGATTGCAACTTGAATTCAATAATCAAACAAATCTTGAAGTTTTGTCACAGAGCCTATAATTGCATTAACTTTAAAAGTCTATGCTTATTAGAGCTTTAATAAAATCTGTAAAGTCTACTGATTTTAATGTTTGGCAACCTTTTTCTTGTTAAAAGCCCTCAATATTCACCCTTTATATTTACAAACAGCGGGAGCAAAATTGAGTACAACTGTAAAGGTCTTTGTGGGCTCTGCCATTCATAAGGACATGAGCTTGACATGTAATTAAGCAACATTTATTCACGCTCACCTGCAGTGATCACAAATTGTGATTTAGCAGATCACATGACATCAACTCAATACACATAGACGTGGTGAGCTTTATAATGGGCATCAGAAAAGGAAATAAAGGGGATTTAAGTGATTTGGAATGTGTCTTGATTTTTGGTGCCAGACGGGCTGGTTTGGTGTGTTGTAGAAACTGCTCATCTACTTGAATTTTCACGCACAACCATCTTCTGGATTCAGAGAAACAGGTTCAAGAAAGAGAAAACATTGAGTCAGCAGTAGCTGTTTGGACAAAAATCCCTTTGTTGGGGTCAGAGAGCATGAGAGGAGCAGAGACAGCCTGGTTAAATATGCTAAAAAGGCAACAGTTACTCAAATATCCACTCGGTAATTGGAATACGATTTCTGAAGCGCAACACATCAAGCCTTTAGTCAAGCTTGATGATGAACCACAAACCGCAAAACTATATTTATCTCAAACTTGTTCTATTAATGGATGTGAAGCTGACAAATCTGCAGCAAATGGATGATGCAAGCAGGTCAACATGGACCAAAATCTGGGAGGAATGTTTTTGACACATTGTTGAATCTATTCTACGAAAAGTCAAGGTACTTCTGAAGGTAAAAGGTGGTTTTAGCAAAGTGAAAAAATAAAACACAATACACAGTTTGCTAAATTATGTTGAAATGGTAAACTATTGCATTATCTTAATAACAGACTGAAAGGTCCAGCTTCCCCTTTTTGTTTTAATTAAATTTCATACAGGAAATGGCTAAGAGATTAGCTCTTTCCTACTAAAAGCAGTGTGTTTGGTGAGTAGTCAGGATAGATTGTATTACTAGTCTGGCAACAGTCTTTTGAGAAAGACAGGTGGTGTGAAAGAAGAGCTCCATCTAGTAAATCAAACAGGGGATTGCAATCAGAAACAATGTGATACAATTCAGATTTTTTCCAGAAATTAAAGAACTACAAACATTTCAAGGACTGAACAGTGTTGTGGTTGTTACCACTGATGGCTTGAAGTATGAGGGTCCTGGGTTCTAATCCTTACAAAGGCATTTCAGAATGGCATTTATTTGTGTTTTCCGTATACATAAGTGTGATTGTTAGCCTCGTGAGACCATCCTGATCTCGCGAGCTTTCAAGGTTTCACTCGCAGATCAGTCTGGCTACCCTCCGTTGAAGAAAATTTGGAGCCGTTCACCAAACGAACGTCCAATCAGCATTGGCTTTGAGACGGGTTGAGGTGTGACGCAACGAGGAGCGATAGTTCAGTCTAAAGAACATGGCGGCTTCAGCCGATGAAACTAGCGTTAGCATGGCTATCGAGCAAGTTTTATCGGACTTACAGAGTATTTCTTTACTGAGCTAACGATCTTTACCTGCAGCAGCAAGAGTAGCTTGGCTTGTGGTTGTGTTTTCGTCGTCGCTCTCAACGACGAATCTGATTGGTTTATTTGGCCCGTCTATCACCAACATAGGCCAATCAGCTAACCAGTATTTTGCCCCTTCCCAAAATTACTTCAACGGAAGGTTTCCAGATGGATATGCGGAGCAAATCTATCTGGCGGAGTCAGGTAATGTGATTGTAACATGGGCATGGATATCTATACTGTTTCTCTGTGTAGCCTTGTGATGGACCAGAAATATACTTAGGTAGGACGCATCCTGTATCTCACTGACCAGTGGAGATAGGCATCATCTGATTTCGTTTTTTTTTTTGTTGTTGTTGTTGTTGTTTTTGTGTAAAAGGAAAATGGGGCCTCACTGATCCATGGATGCAATTATAGTGGTGCTCGTCTTGTACAGGCATTTAAGACAAGGTTATTTCCAGAGATACAGTTAAACAGAAAACCATTATAAACAGTCAACCCGACGGGTAAGTGATTTATTGTACAGCTGATTGTCATTGGCATAGATGTGGTAGATCATTGTAACCCATCCACATGGAGGACTTGTGGGGTTTTTGGTTTTCTGAACCAGTTTGAAAAGGGTAACATAATTATAATCTACATAAGAAGTATATTTGAATTCCCACCATTTATTTTATTTTTTAATAATTCACCAACAAACTATACATCTGAAATGGGGTAAAATTTGGTAATAGAACTGAGAAAAAGATCAAATGCTGCAAAGGCATTTCTCCAGCATGTTTAAATTAGGAAAACACCTAAACCTTGCTCAAGTGAAGTGCTCAATGGCAGTGATCCATCGTAGTGAACCAGAAACTCCCACAAAAGAAAGAACTCTATATATTTACTTGGTTCTTATGTGATAAAAATACTATATTTTTATGTTCAGTAACTTTTTGTTCAAATTAAATTTCCTCATCAACAGTGGTAGATCTAATCATTTCCCCAACATTGAACATACTTTGATTTGACAAGAGAGATGAACATAATGTACAGGATTATGACATGTTGTCATTGCCATACTACTTAATTCTATCTCAACACAATGGTCAAACACACATGCAAGTAGAAAAAAACTAAATTTATTTAAGATAGGTGTTTTTATTTATGTGTATTTTCTCTGTCTAGTAGCAAAAGATGATTCAAGAGGTAGAAAGAAAAGTGGATCATCTACTCCTGAGCCCCTAATGATACATAACTGGAGTTAAATACACAGTACTTAATTCTGCCATGTTTTGGAAAACACTTTCCTGTTTGTGTCATCCGAAAGCACAAATACTTGTTCCTCATCTCTGAAATCTTGAACTATTGTACTGATGAAAAGGATGGGAATACTTTTTTGATTGAATTACACGGAGAATAAAGCATTACCACTCCAGTGCTTTGCTAAAGACAAGCACATCTTTGTCCTCGTGCTGCAGTTGATTAGTAGATGGGGGTGGCTTTTCAGTCTTTTGCTTTTATGACTAATGCGTCTGCCTTATATAACGTTATTGATTAAAATCATGGGAAATGTTTCCTTGCTGAAATAATCAGAAAACACACCCATCAGTCCTGCACATTCACCATGAGTAATGGCTGATTCAGTCCTGCGTGGGAACACTGAAGTCTGTACTCTGACTAGACCAGACTACTTCGACTCTGGCCAGTTGGCCCAGCAAATCTGCTATTCCAAAGACATTTCGAAATCATTTGTTCCCTATATGTGCTCCAGTTTGAGATGCAGCATTGGTCCTGGCAGGGCTCCCTTTCATCTTCTCTTCATTAATATGTGGAGGGGTGGGAGAGGCGGAGGAATCCCAGGTCAAAACAAGCAGGTCAGACAAGTGAGCATGCTGATCTTTGCAAGGAGGAAAGAATCTCTGTGAGAATGTGGCCACCTTCTGTTCTTTCATCATCAATTGGAAAGGGGGTTACGAGGAGGATCCCATTAGTTTATTCTCATGCTAACAATCCTGTGCCTGCTTGGTATGCAAATGAGACAGGGAGCATGAGAACAGCATTATGAGCCAGAACTGCAGACAAAATAAAAGTGAGGCTCACTCCATGACAGCTGATTGCAAAGATCCAAAGATATTGGCTTGCTGTCAGCGTTCTCCGGCACACATGACTGAAACATTAATTAAATGTCAAGCATATAAGGCAGCCATAAAGGCTTTCATATGGAGAGGGGAAGATTAGATAGGAGAGTCTGACAGTAAGTGACTGATAGGACTCAGCCTTGAATAGAGCACATTCAAGAAGGGTGATTTTCCTGTTACTGCGCAAAGTGCTCAAAGCTCCCTGGAAAGGTGAGATCACAAGTTTTTTATCCTTTCTCTCCAAGGAGAAAAAATATAATCTCTCAGGCATGTTAACACATATCAGTGTCTGTATATAGGTGCTACTTTCCGAAAGCAACACCACTAATGAACTTGGTTATGTCTTCATTGAATAGCTAAGTCTATATGCCTGCTTTTAGCTTTCAGTCTCAGTTACAATGTGACTTACCTTCCACTTTCAAGAACAGCAAAGTGAAGT
This sequence comes from Fundulus heteroclitus, assembly GCF_011125445.2. Lineage (NCBI taxonomy): Eukaryota > Metazoa > Chordata > Actinopteri > Cyprinodontiformes > Fundulidae > Fundulus > Fundulus heteroclitus. Next base: position 10,122,117 of record NC_046378.1, on the reverse strand, counting down.
GTACAAGAACATCATAAAAGTTCTGTTTCACTACTCCTACTCAAGTGCCGTGAAGTTATATGAAAGTCAAAGGCAGAAATAACGGTTCAACGGTGCACGGTCATGTCACTATGGAAGTGGAGGGCTTCATGCCAGCGAAACACTTGGAGGGAAGGCACTTGGCTTGGCCACCTCCATCTCTTTCTGTCCTTCATCGTATTTCAGATCCTATGGAAAGAGTACCAGTTGTGTCAATTGAGAGAAACTGTTGTCTAAATGGAAAATACAGTGCTTCACCAAGATGTTTATAACCCTTGAATGTTTTCCATTTAGAACCATCTTTGCTGTAGAACTGCTGTAGGTCTCACACCAACTTTTGCACCATTAGTTTTTCCAACCTATATTTCATGTTTTGTTGCTTGAAAGCCCAGAATAAAAATGGATTGTTTGAGAGTTTGCACCATCTTATTTACAGAACATGCTTACAGCTTTGAAGATTTCTTCATTTGAGGATAGAATAACATAAAACTTTAGCATGCATAACTGACCCCCCACCCCCCTGAAAAAAAAACAGTATTTTGTAGTCACCTTTTTGCAAAAAATAAACCTGTAAGTCACTTTGGATCACTCTGTATGAGCTTGTCACATACTTTTGTAAAACACTGTAATCGCTTACTTCTTGTCATACTTCTAATAAGGAAGGATTTATGCTGCAAAGTTTATAATTGTTCTGTTAAAGATTCTCCCACTTGAGCTGTGGATCTCTGCAGCTCCACTAGTTGCAATGGCCTTCCTAGCTTCGTCCCTCATTTAGGTTCTTTCCTGATTCAGTTTGATGGCCATGCTAACCTTTTCAGATGTGCTTATCAGTGTGGATGAACCGGTTTGAACAACAAGTTACAGGAATACACTTGTGATCTCCTAAAAAACAAAACAAAAAAAAAAAAAACAGGCAAACTGGCTAGGTTTTGTGTTTTAAGTCTCCTTGGAAGATGAAAGGATTGCTCAGCTAAGGAAATTGGGCAGATTTGATCAATAAACCAACATCCAAAGAACATGCAAATGAGTAGAAAAATGAAATATTAATAAAAAAAAATATTTCTCTTCATGTGGGATCTTTCACAGATGTCTTCCCCTTCCTGCCACTGCCAGGTCTGACTGTTATACAGAGGCCGAGCCTTGAACTTGAATCAGCCATCATCATTACTGGGCTGTTTGCAAACTTGGCAGTCCCTAATGGTTCTAAATTAGCTCTTTACTGCAGCCATTCGATGGACTTGGCATAAGTAGTGTGGTCAGTGGTACAGATTGATCGCTCCTCTTTAATTACAGGGCTGACTCACTGCTAACCCTGCTTCACTGACTTCTCCTCTTTTTTTTCCTTTTTTTCCGAGGAATAATAATGAAATCCCTTTCAGCACTTTCACAAATTTCATTCTCCACAAAACCTGTGCGCATTGACCTGCAGAAATCAAGTTTTGCAAGTATTGCATTGATTACAGGTTTTATACAAATCAAAGATTACAGACTGCAGAGCGGCCACAAAGGATTTGCCTGTCGGTACTAATCAAAGATGTAAGGTTGGTGTCTTAGCTAAAGAAAAACAGCTCCCAGATACAGTGAGTTCATTACTTTAATCATTTGAAAGATCTTAATAGGGTCACATATTTTGAGTTGTCTTTTGATTCGGTGGCTTCTCTGGATCACAGATGTCATGGTGAGTTACAAGCTCCAAGCAGTCATTTTTTCTCTCTCTGAAGGGAAAAAAAAAACAAATTAGTCTGTCACAACCAGACTATTACATCAGCCTATCCCAGTCTTTTTGTTAGATTCATTCCTCTGTTTTATTTTTTCAGGCGTGAAAAATGTCTTAGCTGTTCCTCGTCCCAAGAACTTCTATTGTTTTTTTTTTCATTTTAGAAATAACTAACTCTTAACTTTGAATTGGGCTTCTCACATAAAAAAAAGAAATATATGTCAGACAGAGTGGACTTCGTTATCATTTACTTTAAGTGCACAATCAAAGATCTCCATAAATGAAACCAAAGTATATTAATGTATAATTAACTCAGAGGAGCAAGGCCGTAAGTCCGCCACCTCGAAGAGGTTCATGGATAAACCCTTCAGGGCCATAAAATGCCTTTTGATATGTGAAACATAAAAAATTCCTCACTAAGAAAACATAGAACCAGCTTGTATCTGAGGAAGCAGATTACCACCAAAATGGTGGGTAAAGGAATCTGCTTCAGATTGCTGCCGCCGCTGCTGCTGCTGCTGATGATGGCAAACCTGCTGGGATTTTCAGGGCTGAACCAGTGCTGGAAGAGCTCCAGCGAATAACATAGCTGGAATATTGAGACCATCCACTGCTTTGCATGAGAGCAAACGCGGGAGGAAGAAAAACAATTTGGACGCGAATAAATGAGAACAGGCTCCTCATAAGGAGGCTGTAAGATGAAGGCAATGCGTGACCATTGTAATACGGTGCGTGAGCAATGACGCTCCCAGCTTTTCTTGTATAATTCTGAAGACCGCTTAAACAGACTGCCTGTCATCCCGTCGCAACAGCTTGCAAAGTTTCTGATAGGTAGATGAGGAAAAAAAAGGAGATGAGGAAAGGAATGCCCAGCACAGGTGGAGACGTTAGACATGTTTGGCTCACTGGCCCAGATCACCAGCCCTCTCTGGGAGCTGTCATTGTGCATCTGTTTGACAACCACTGCATCCTCTGCCACATTTGTATGAATGACTAGACACGCACACCAGTAGAATGAGAAAAAGCATGAGTAAGTAGCAAAGTCAGAAAAAAGTATAGTTAATTTTGCCTTTATAAAGGAGTCAGACATTGTAATCAGAAACACTATGGCAGGAATCTGTGAGCAGGGTGCAAAATATACCATGACAATAGGGTGGGTCTACAAATTTACCAGGCTGTAAGCAGATCTATACAATACAGGTTTGAAGTTCAAGTTACTGAAGTATTTCACTGTCTACCAAAGTGTCAGACATTTCTATAGCTTACAGTGAATATTATTCAATCCAGAAGTTCATAAACTACCCATGACTCTGTGTTGTCAGACAGTACCTACAGATTACTCATTTGCATTTGGAAAATTTTACCCTGCTCTTTTTTTTTCTTACCATCAATAAAACAATGGTACAGTGATTTAACTACACTTTGTTATGTACGACTGCTTGATTGCTTTTTAACACCAACTAGGGAATCTGTTGATCACATGGTAAAGAGGAATTGCTGAAGTTCAATCTGAGCAGTAGAATGGGGAAGAGAGGGAATCTAAGAAACTTTGGATAAAGTATGGTTATAGACGCCATGTGGGCTGGTCTGAGTATTAAGGGGAGAAAAAATTCTGATCTACTGGGATTTTTACACTGAACAATCTAGATCCACAGGGACTGGTCAAATAAAGAGAAAATATAGTTAGTCACATTTGGGTGGACCTTGTCAATTTCAGAGTTTAAAGGAAAATGATCAGACTGGTTGCAAGATAGCAGGCATAAGAAGCTTAAAAATCAACCTGCTACAACCGAATAATGGATAATACCATCTCTGAACATACAAAACTTCAAACCACACTGGATGTCATGTCATTTGGCTAAGAATCCTCTTCTTATGACTTGGTCTAGAATTTCCTCAACTTCACCACGTAGAGGAATAACAGAGTCCAATTTGATTGCAAGTCTTGAATTCAGATGATGGGGTGAGCATTTGGCACAAACTACAAGAAAGAATAAACCCATAATGTCTTGTATCAATGTCTTTGGTTGGTGGTGATAGTGTAATGATTTGGGAGACATTTCCTTCGCCCACTTCAGATCTCTGACTACAGACTGAGCCATGTTTAAACGTTACAGCCTAGCTGAATGTTTTTGCTGACCATGTCCATCCCTTTATGACCACAGAGTTGTCATCCGAAGCTGGCTTCCACGGATAGGACAATGCATCATGTAACAAAGCTCAAATCATCTTGACCATGATAATAGATTCACTGTACTCAAATGGTCTCCATAGTCATCAGATCTCAATCCAAACAAGCATGTTTGGGATTCACATCTTGAATGCACAGCCAACAAATGTGCAACAACTGCACAACGAGGCTGTTACTGTGGACCAAGATAGCTGATCTCTCTCTCTATCCTGGAACCCGATTCAAGTCCTCTCCATAACTGTCTTCAGCCTCCCCAGCCTTCATCTGCCGACCAGCTCTCTTTAGCCTTAACATTATCACCCTATGGAGCTCAAGCTCACCAAGCTGCCAGAACTCCTGCAGGAACTCCCACCATACATCTCCCACTCACCACTGGTTTCCCCTCAACATCTGCCATCCTCCTCGAGAAAGTGAGGCACCCAATTATTTCTCCTGTACTATTTACCCAGAGGGAACTCCTGTCCAGAATCAAATTCTCCGTCTCCATTTGAGACACCGTTGAAACCCTGGACCCTCAGTTATGCTAATTTATCCTTGTCTAAATCTTTGTAATGAGCCTCCTTATCATCTGCGTATGATTCTGCATGTGGGTCAGAAATCAACAACAAAACCAGACAGGAAAGTGATGAACAGGTAAACAGATTTAGAAAGATAAAATCAAGCCTATAACTTAAGATGATTATCATGAGTGCTTCCTGTCTTTTCAGGACTTAAAATAGCAATAAAGTTACAACGTTATAACATACATGATCAAGAGCAGTATTAGTCACTGGCTAATGTCTATATAGAAGGAACAGATGACACACTGGATGGATGGATGGATGGATGGATGGATGGATGGATGGATGGATGGATGGATGGATGGATGGATGGATGGATGGATGGATGGATGGATGGATGGATGGATGGATGGATGGACAGACAGACAGCTGGATGAATGCTCTTTTGACTGTTTTGGCATCTAAAGGCCACAAACACAAATATAATGGGCGTGATGTGGAGTGAACAGATGTTTATGAGCTTCTTGAAAACAACCATTCATCTATTTTTAACCTGGCAGGTGTTCTCCGTGTCCTGTGACAGCGAAAGACTGCTGAACAAGCACTTGCTTGGTAAACTCCCAAAAAGAGCTTGCAATTATTCCAGCTGAAAAACCCACCACAGTTTCATCTGTTTTTCAAGTTTTTGATTCAGTAGTTGAATTAAGTAAACGCTTTATCCAGCAGTTGAACCAAAGGCTACAAACTGTATATCAACTTCAACGTGTAGGGACTACAGAATGTGCTTGCAGTTATTTAGCATAGGCATACCTGACTGAATGTTTTAGAAAGGTTACACTTGTCCTGAGACAATTTGCAGGTTGTTATTAAGTAATTTTTTGGATAAAACATACAACTGATTACATTTTACATATTCTTTTTACCTGCTATGGATCAGGTAATAGTGGCACTACAATGAAAGAACTTTGAGAGCTTAATGTAACAGTAAGTTCAGAGCTCAATAGGCTAAGGTTCAATGGTCTGAAAGCCCTATTCAATATTCTTTGTGCAATTTTGTATATATTGTAATTATTGTAAACATATTAATATAGGTAATAGGAACCACATACTTCTGCTAGGTAACAGCAATAGGCAACAGCCCACCCCCTGGGCCCCCAGCAATGAGTACAACATTTCCAAAAATGCAGAGGGCTTTAGGTAGCAATAGAGACATGGTATCTCTAAATAGTAGTAGATGAAATGACTGGAAGTAAGGACAAAGACAAAATGAGAAGATGCCAGAGCTGTCAAACACTTACTTCAATGTAGCGTAGCCATGTGCAGCTCAGCACAGATTGCAAGGGTGCTGACACTGCTGCTCACCATGTTGCTGCTATACTTTTGTGTGTGTGTGTGTGTGTGTGTGTGTGTGCGTGCATGCGTTTAAGCGTGGAGGCAGCGGCACCGCATTCATGATTCCAAGTTACATTTTAAAAATAGTCGCTTTTTATTTTTAGTTATTGCCAATTATTTGCCTGTCTGCTCTTAAAAAGTTTTCTAAACGCAAGAAGAGTTTTCCAATAGCTGTTGCAGTCACAGCCAAGGCAATGGCATTTAGTATAGAGAGCAAATTCAAAATCAGCTCAACACCTGTATAGAGTTGGAGTCGTCGTACGGAGCACAGATGTATTCACGTCATCCTTTCCCCTTCAGCAGAAATGTAGAGAGATAGACAGAAAAAAAAGCCCCTACATGCAATCTGTCAGCTATAATCACGCACCTGTTCCCCGTCTCTCTGATATCATAGATGTAGTTATCTTCCCATCTCGAGTTGGAAGGAACATAACAGAAGAGGCAGTGAAACATTAATATTACAGTCAGACTTTCTTCTAGGATGTCTGCAGTTTAGGACACTTTATCTCCACTTATATGCATTTATAATACTTAGATGGTGAGACTTTGCCCAACCTTAGTCATAGAATATTTTATTACTTCAATAGAAGGTTACAAAACGAAATAAGACTACTAAAAAAATATGGCTCAGACAGTTTTGAAAAGCCACTATAGAATAAAAAAGCTATGTTAGAGTTACTTCTCTCTCCAGTGGAGGTACTTCTGAATTGGAGATTTGTATTATTATTTTTTTTTTTACCTCTACAGTAAACTCGGAGAGACACAAATATCTGAGTCCACAGCCAGGTTCAGATTACAGCTTTTGAGCCTAATGTATCAAGATACTACAATGTACTTTTTAATTTAGAAAATTTAATTTAAAATGTTATTCCTCTTCTTTTCTTTAGAAAATGGAGAATGTAACCATGAATGTTTGTTTCACACAGCAGCATGTTTTTGTAACAGATGAAACTGAAGTTGAACCTAAACACATGTCCAGTTTTGATTTTTATAATTAAAGTGGATTTTTTTTCCAATTTTATTGAACTTCTGTTTAATCATTGAAATATTTCACTTAAAAAAATGTAGAGATATATGAAATTCCTTTTTCTTTTTTCTTCTTCTTCTACCGTGCATATACTGTGAGTTATTTGCACTTTAGCACTCATGCAGTTTTAAGTTACTGCCTGTCACATTACTTTTAATTCACAGCAGAGAGAATTTTGCTTTTGTTATTTACTTTAATTTCCACCGCACATTGAAGTTCAAGCTATATACAGGAAAGATGCTTATATACCCTGGACAGGTTGCAAGACCATCAGAGGTGTTAGACAGATGTGTCAGCCATACACAACCACACCAGGTCTCCCTAAAGATGAATTTCACAATCACCATGTTTTTGGACTCTTGAATGAAACCAGAGAATCTGGAGATGAACCATGAATGCAAATGTAACCACAAAAACTCCAACAAAACTACTGCAAATTTCTTATATATTTAAGGTGCCAGAAAGCGAATATGGATAGTTCCATTTCTGCAGAAGTCCTACTTTATCTTGGAAAATTTGAGTTTTTTTTTTTTTTTTTTTTGAAAAGTGATGGCATTGAGTATACCTTTACCTTGTGATAAAGCTGTTTTTTTAAAGAAACTATTTAAATATTCTGTAAAGCCACCATATGTGCAAAATAAGAGAAATTGAGTTGTAATCGTCATTACTGATTTTCTATAAATCAAGAAAAGCAGATGAGCATCTAACGCCTTTTTGTACAAGTATGTTGAGCCCTTTGGAGTTATCAAAAAGCTTACAGACTGATGTTCACTGGTAATGTGAAGTAGTTTTTGAACTATTTTCTTTAGTAGTTTTCTTCTGCATGTGGCGTTAAAACTCCTTAGTTGCAGTACTTTTATTTCCTAGGTTGTTCTGTCTTTCTCTTTTATACCATGCCCTTCAAGTTCATTTCCATTACTAAATAGATGGCAGCATGATCCTTGAGAAATAATGAATTCTGACTTATCCACTGAAATGGCTGATTCAGCGTTGGCAGTTGGAAGCAACAATAACAAAAGATACCCTTGGGCCTTTGTGCACATGAATATCGTTGCCGAAGCGTGGGTCCAAAACATTAACAATGCAAGGGAAGGAAAAACAAATATCTTGCCCACAATGGTTCATTCAAATGGCATGCTATCAATTATGTTTGTTATACAACCGGCATCACATTGTGTTCGTGAATGCTTTTCATTTTGACAGATGTTGGGGAAGGTCTTTGAGTTTCGTTCCCTAAAACAACTTCACATAAATCTTAGTTTAATTATTGAACAAGTCATCCTGTCAAATATGGTTCCTTCGACATAAGTCAAATGTAAATCTGACAAAAAAACAAAAAAACATTATCAAACAGAAGAAACCGCTTGCAAAATGGTGATTACTTCTTTCCAAAGCACGGCATGTATAAAGCAATAAAACCAAATTCTGTTTTTCAATATCCCCACGAACACTATATTTTATTTATACTATAGGATATTACGATATCTCAAACTGTTATAGAACTAGTATTCATTATGAATAGATGGCAATTATCACAATAACGTCTTGGTTTCAACGGGTAAACCTAAACCTATTTCCAAAATAGTGCACTGCTGTTGTTTCTCTTCGTAAGCCCAAGAAGTTTGATAACTTTAGTCTCATTCTGTCCATATACTTCCTATATATATATATATATATATATATATATATATATATATATATATATATATATATATATATATATATATATATATATATATATATACATATATATATAAATAGATATATACATATATGTGCACGGACAGTCTTAAAGCATTGTATTTGCTTTGACCTGGCCCTTTCAATAAATGCTGTATATGACAATCTATTTATAGTTTCTTCTATTGTCTCTTGGTTCACAGTTTTTCTTCTCCGCTATATACTTTATATCTGCCGTATTTCTTCTTTGGACTGCACTGCTTGGCAGAAATACAGCAGATAAACTGTGATTGTATAGATAGTAAGAATTTTTGACAAATAAATAAATAAATCTTTATTTATCATTACAATTACACATTCCAACAAAATGTGCCCTCTGCATCTAATCCATCGCTTTGGGTGCAGTGGGCAGCGACAAGGTAGGTTTTCTGAGGCTACGGGTTTTGCTCAAGGACCCATAGGGCAGTCTGCGGGGTTTGAACCAGGTACTTGGAGCCTTATTAGAACACAAGTGTGATGTTTCTTTTTTAAAGAGGGATAAATTAATTATTTTACATTGCCAGATCTCTTTTCAAACCCGAGTAAGCAGGGACGATGTGGTCTGTGAGTGGAAAAGTTTTGACATTTCATTATTTTATTCACGTACGGAGATCTTATACACAAGAAACTCTCATAGTTGTTGGACCTAATAGTTAATTTTGCTTGATACAAGAGGGATGTGTTATTTTTGAGACATCAGAAGACTCTCAGATCAGTTTTTACAGTTTGTCTGACGGAACTGTGGGTGCACCTTAAATAAGAGTGGATCTGTCATCAGAGCGCACGACAGCTTTAAAGCTGGATAAGTTAAACTGCATTTATTTATATGGCTGTTCATGCATTTTTCAAACAGTTATGGTGTCACATAAATACATATAGGTACTCATTTCTGCGTGGGAGAGCAGACAACATTTAAGTTTGGTTGATTTAAAGAGAGGCTATTTTACAGCAATCACTTTATGCCCCCAACAATCTACTGTATGATCAGTAGGTTGCTTTACTGAGAAGATGGGTAGACAGGCAGTGGCTATCAGCTCTAGATTGACGCTTCTGGATATTGCATAATGGAGGATGAAAGCACAAAACTTACTTTCACACTAAAATTAAACAGATCCTTTAACAAACTGTTTTAAAACGCGCCTTAGTTAAAAATGTGAGTAGTAAGACTTCAATCGTTTCAGATGAAATGAAACAACTAACAACAAATTTGTCTTCTTTTTAAATTCATGGAAATCTAAGAGGGGTTCAGTTAGTTAATTAAAGTTTTTTTTTTTTTTTTTAATGGGTAAAGACTAAACTTTGATGCTGGAAATATTGTCATAGACTGATTTGCATAAGAATCAAAGACATCACTTTAATATGACATATCTTTACTTGTTGAATAGAGTGCTACATGTATGCACTTAGGGCATTTCTTTTTGACCTTAATAGTCTCTCTCCCCCCCATTCCAGTGTTTCCTAAACTGAGGTAAAAAGATTAGAGCAAAGGTCTGCAGCAGTGCCAACTTACTACGTGTGGCATAATTGGCCTCAGGGGTCGTTTTTGGACCTGAAATCCTCTATTCTCTTCCCTCATGACTAATTCACAAGACCTTGATTTTTTCCTTTGGCATCCGAGAATATAGCCTGCAAGCTGTGCAAACGCTTTTATGGGTTTAAGTTGACAGTCGGTTTAGTTCTAGGAGGTTTTCAAAGAGGGACCTCTGGTACCTTTCGTAAATGTTGATGTCAGGGATTTTTATCCCTTTTCTCTTTCTTCATTGATAGTGGCCCGCAGTGGATGAGGGTTAAGTAAAGCCATATCCCATATTTTTGTGGATTGCATCGGTCTGTAAGGTCAGTCCATTTGGCTCCTTTGACATACCCGTCACTTGTTAGTGAATTGTTAAGGTAAAAAGCAGAAAACTGAGAAGTATACAAAAAAAAAAAAAAAAAAAATTGATGACAGTTATGGAAGTAAATATTTGTGTTGTCATTTCCACGCTTATCAAAGTCAGTGAAGAGAGCTTCCTGTGATATGGCACACAGAGGGGTTTGGGTTGATATTGAGTTATGAAAGATGCAGGAGAGACTTTTACTGTGGATTTATTCCGCTGTCGGGTAAGGACAAGTGAAGTTGTGTGTGTGTGTGTGTGTGTGTGTGTGTGTGTGTGTGTGTGTGTGTGTGTGTGTGTGCGTGTGTGTGTGTGTATTTTCCTGTGCGTTTCTACCCGTGTGTGACCGCACCGCAGGTGTGTGTCGCCATAGCCATATTCCCTGTCAATAGACACACTGTCACACACTGGCAAGTAATTGACAGCTTGGAGTTTGCGTTGACACACGACTTGCATATATTTTCTCCATTACCATTTGTGTACGTCAGCCTGGAATTCTCCTTGGCAGTGCTTTCAGGAGTCATCGAGGTTGGCAGAGGATTAAACAAACACCGTCTATTCTACCTTTCAGGAGGGAATGATAAACTCTCTCACCCTCAGTAAGTCAAATAGGTAAAAAAAAAGGTATTTTCGTTTCTCACTGCTGCTTTGTGTGTTGAAAAATAGTTGGGTCACTTGCAGCACTACTGCTTCTGTAAGTTGGCACAATGAAATGTAAAGATCTGTGAAATATTGTTTTATTGTTCCTCTTATAAGTAAACAACAGTTTACGATGGGGATTTAATAGAAATTTTTGGAAATTGCAGAAGTAGAGCCAGACCTGCAGGTACGCAAGGGGATGCTGCTTAAAAGAAACTAATGTAGATAAAAGGATCCATTGTTGTTGTTCTTTTTCTCTGTTTAATCTCCCACTCCACAACCCAGATTGTGGTAATATTGCACATTTAAGCTGGTTCGCCAAACACCCAACAAATCCAAAAGAGGATGAAGTAGTTAGTACAAGAAACAGATTATTGGAGCAGTAAAAAGGCTAATTTGAAACAAATTCGATTCATATTCAAAAATGGTTCCAAAAACAACCCATCTGTGATTCAAAGAGGGTGCCATTAATCATAAAATACGGTGATTATAATGAAGCAGCGTGACACAAAAACACACAAAAAAGTCACGCTTTCTGGTAAACACTGCTTAACAGACTGGCTGACGGCACTTGGTTAAACAAGCAAATGTTTTATGGTATTTTTTGGGGGAAATGTTAAACAAGGGATAATCCAGGTGTGGATGATTTGAAAGCACTGTAAGAATATGGCAACCCCACATAATGTTAAAGCATTTACTTCACAGACACTTATTCAAGCCAAACTTAAGTTTTCTGCTCAGCCTTTGATCATATCCAGTTAGAAATTTAAACTATGCTAAATTGTCAAAGATGAACAGAAACGTGCAACACTGATCGGGGTTTCTTTTAAACACAGTTTGATTCATAAAACCTTTATTATAGTTAGTAAAACACAATAAAGGATTATTTAAAATACTTTTGAGGCGTCAGGGCAACCTTAGAAGTCAAACATGAAAACTGCCACCAGTGGACTTGTGAAACATGGACTTTTGTGTTGTTTTGTTCAAAGACTCCTTAGTTTTTGTCAGTTTTCAAAACTATTGTTACAATCTTGGCATGTCATCTTGTGACCTGGATGTATTACTGTCTGTCCAGTAATAGTTTGTTATTATGATTTTGTCTCCCTTGTCGAAGAGCTTGGAGCCAAAGTTTTTGAAAAATTACTATTACTTACTATAATAACTTTTGCTGGAGCTACATTTATTGCCAAATCTGAAAAAATAAATAAATAAAAAAGTCAGAGACATGTTCTAAATCACACAAATGAAGCCACATTCATATGAGAACTAGCTTGTCAATGGCCTGCACCCATGATGCAAAAACGTTGTCTGAGATGTGATAATTAATAGCTATTTAAAGAATTTAACTGATCTGTTTCAAGGAAAAAAAATAACACGAAGACAGATGTTCTCCACAACATTCTCAGGGACAAACTAATCAAAGATACAAGAGGACACTTATAAAAAAACAAACAAAAAAAAAAACAGGTCAGTTATAAATTCACAGAACCAAACCTACAACAAACTGGAGAGCAAAAGCAAAGCAAAATCAAACACCAGCAAATATCAAATTGGTTAAATCAAAAAGTACAGAAAACATACACATCAACCCCACACAGTGCATTTTCTCCTCACAGTGGAATGTGAAATTAAGAAGTCGTTTGAAAATTCTCAAGGATAACTTATTGGGGCAGAGGCTGTGGGAGGAAAGAGCATGGCTTAAATGCCACCCTGTGAAAGTTGTTTTGCACCTAAATGGATGAAATCAATCAGTCATTACCCTTTATCACGCAATGATTGTAACCCAATTAACACTTGTTTGAAATTCTGCCCTTGACGTTCAAAAAGTGGATAATTAAAGGGTGAAACATCTCATAAGGAAGTGACTTTATACTGGAGTCATGATTGGAAAGTGCCGCCACAACAGACACTTATAGCTCTCAGTAACTATAAGCACATTCACTTATATCTGTTTGCAAGTGGGGCTCACCAGCCGCCGTCTTCTGCTCTCTTCTCTTCAATGGCTTCCTGCTCTCCTACAAATCGTTAGTTTCACTTTTCATTAGGCTGAATCAATAAGGCGGATCAGTGGCTGACGGTGTGGACTGCGTGGCAGACACCCCGCTCGGTCTCCCCTTCTCCTTTTATTCATTCTTTCTCTTGCTCGCTTTGCTCTGTCTTGGACTCCAGCTATTCTCCCAGCAACCATTCAGTCAGGGAGATTGCACGAGGTGGTGGGAAGCTTGAAGGGATGAGCCTAAGAGTGAGACCCAGTAAGGCAGAAATGGCCACCCTCAGTGGTAAGCCACTAAAAATAAATTAAGACTACGTGACCTCTCGAGCTTAAAATTATTTTGAAAATGGAGGCTTCATGCAGACAAGGAAATTAGAAAGGAAACGTTCTAACAGAGGCAAATGTCCCACCAAGCGATTAACAGATGCTAGTTCTTTTCATTTTCTTTTAATTACAGAATGTAACTTTGCTAAGGCTTTTTTTTTCTTTTTTTTTTTAGATATTTTAACATGCCAGTAAGGATGTTGAAATAAAAATACCACAGGTTTTTTGTGTTTTAAGCAACTCATTTATCATTTTGATCTTTTTTGATGTGCTTTATTCTGTTCAAGGTTGTGGTGGGAGTCCAGCAGTCAGTGGGTGGGAATAATGTATACTCCTCACAGGGTAAAATCAGAGAGAAAATCTTGAAAGCACACACTCGGCATATCCATTTGAGAGAAAGTTAGTCTTCAGTTAAGCCAGTACGCATGTTTTTGCAATGTTTGAAGGAACCTGTATGCACACAAAAAGGCATACACCCAGGGGCGTAGTTAAGTATATTTTGGCGATGCGTGCATTGGTGGAGTTTTCTCTGGTTGGTTATGGTGAAAAACACACTGAGCCTAAAAGTGCAGCTCTCAATTTATCGATCTGTCTATGTTGCAACCTTCACCCGCGCTCATATATGGATCATATGACCCCAGATGCAATTGGTTGAAATGAGCTTCCTCCCTAGGCTGGCTTTGTTCTGCCTTAGAGGTAAGTGAGAGCTGCACGTTTAGCCGCCGCTGCACCTCGGCACCTCCCTTTGGAGGTTTTCGAGGCATGTCCCAATAGGAAGGGACCACAGGGCAGAATCAAACCTCACTAGAGTGACTACAGGTATTTTTTGACTGCAGGAACCTTTCCTAGGAGCCATGGTGGTTTTCCAGGGCCATTGTTTACACGGTCCGTTTGCACTGCATTTATTATTTGCATCTACTCATTACCTGAGTAGAAGTTTAAATCAGAAAAGACACTGGTATGTTATTATTATCATTTATTTATTTCAGGTAGTGGCGTTGGAATGCCAAGCCATTATGTTCCTTTGGAACACGTCACGCAGGCTTAAAATATTCAACATTTCCGATTGTTTCAAACTTCACAGGTCAATAAAGTGACTTTTTTTTGCTCAAGAGCTACAATACTGATTGGAGCCCTTCCGCTTTCTTTTCCTCTTGCAAATAAATAAATGCATAAATAAACCGGAAGTCTGCATGGTTTGTTTGCTGAAAATGTCTCATAGTTTCTGTGACCCCCCACTTACGGCCACACTCAGAAACAGACTTCAGGAGCTTCAGAAACGGCTCCATTAAGGTGCATCCATTTGCGTACAGGGAGAGGAGCAGTGGGGGTGTGTACTCTCAGCGGCTCTTGCAGTGGAAAGAGGCAATTCGCACAACCATCCCATTTATTTTACCCCACAGTGGAAACACTCACAGGACCAGCTAGGGTAAAATTGAAGGTTAAGGGAAACTGAATTCATGAGGAAGAAGCACCCTTGTTGATATTTCTTTTGGCCTGGGAATGTCCAGAAAGAGCTAAGGAAGGATGTCTCCCTCCTGCAGTTGTTGCCCCCTCAACTTGATCTTAGCAGAAAATCTAAATCTCGGTCCTGAGAAATAGTTTTTTTCTTACTAATCCTAGATTGGGGATTTTTAGTAGTGTATCCACTCAATTGTGAAAAAAAAGGTTCAAACTTTACAAACCATTTTGTCAGTATCTATCCATAAGCTTCCCGGCAGTGACTGGATGATGCTGGCCCTTTTCCAGCTGTCGTGTTTGATGGCTGTGATGCATAGCTCTAACTTACCCAGCACGGTGAGCCGGGCGGGACGGGACCTCATGGCAGCCTCGACGGCCTGGCACTCGAACACTGCGTCGTCCATCAGCTCGACACGCTGGATGCGTAAATGATGCTCCCCTGAACCATGGTCGCCAATCACTGTGTAACGTGGATAGCCTGTAATGCAAACAGTTTGTTTGTTTTATATCACCTTCCGAATCAAAATACTGCTAATCTGCAAACGAGTAAAAGCAAATGAGTACTTTTCTTTCCCCCCCGCCCCCCTACTTATCATCCTCACGTCATGAAAGAACAACTCTTTCCAAACTGCCTCACACAGCACTGGGATAAGCACATTAACTGAGCAGTAAAAGCAGATAATTTAAAGGGAGGCGAGGAATAGATTACTTTGTTAGTTTATGTGGCTAGATTGTTCATTTGGTAATTTACTCACAATACATTTTTATAGCACTCCTGGCAGTGCGAATGAGCTACTGTGGAAGTTGCAGTATGCTGAAGAACCGCATTTTACTGCAACAGTAAACAGGAGCAGCTCTAGTTCGAGTTATTTCAACATTGCCCTGTGAAATGATTTACAGTTTAATAAGAGAAGAAGAAGAAAAAAAAAAAAAAGAGGAATATCCAGGACACCCGAGGTGTCAAGACGGATGGTTTTGAAGATATCCCTCTTAAACTAATATAAAAATTTGCATAGCCCATGTGTTGTGAAGTGTGTGTCTCCACAGGGGCAAATAAGCTAAAAAAAATTGTTTAACCTGAGTGCACTGTGGGGTATCTAAGATGTTTTCTGAATCTTTCATCCCTCAAGATCCCTCGCTTCTATTCCTTTTTCTTCCTTGCTTCTTCATCGTGATTACTGTGGGTAGAATTTGAGGAACGCAAAGTGAATTTATGCTCATAAATATTGTACTTGAAAAAAACGTGAAGAATTTCCAACTGAGTGGGGCTTTTTTCTTCCAGCTGTCCTTCTGTAATTGATTGATGTTAAAACCCGTGAATTAGAGTGAAGAATTTCTGCTGGAACACAAGGCCAGGCTGCTGACAAAGCCTCGACCCATCCAAACTTTACGCGTTGTTCAGGGAAACAAAAACTTCAGACTTTCGACTCACTACATCCCCGCTCGTCAATCACCTCTAAAAGAAATCTTTTTGTTTCTATCCAACTGTGGAAGGTTAGACAGCTACTTAAGGGCAACAAATAATAAGGGGGTAAAATATTGATTTCTCTGATACTTCTAACCTACAGTCACCTTGGAGATTCCTCAAAACCGCGGGCCTTTAGTGATTTTCTGTTTTAGCTCCCAGAACGAGTGGGCAGTGGTATAACAGCTATTGAGTTCATGGATGTGTCTACTGCAAAACCCATCATATGCTCTATGTCCAATTACTGAATTTGGCTTCATTGAATCCAGCAGCTTTTAATAGAGCATGAAGTGGGTCTCATTATAGGCTGGTGGGGTGAGTTACAGCCGATTAAGCCACTCTGTGCATTTCATCCTCCTACGTGAAGCCTTTAATCTTAAGGGTCCATACAGTAGGAAGATAAAGGACAAAAGAATGCCTCAACACAAATATTAAATCAAGGGAGAAGGTAAACAGAGGAAGGCAAAAATAAGCTGCTGTATAAGCTGAAATGAGCGTAGATCAAGGATCTGCTAGGTGACGATTTGCTGAGAAATGTGTACTGAAATTAAAGTACTAAGCAAGGATGTTTTTTAATGGTATCAATGTATACATATATATTTTTTTAATAGTTATGATTTTAAAACGGCAAACACTGCATTTTTGAGTCCTTTTAATGAGATGCCAGAGACAGTGCCAGGGTGGCTGAAGTTCTTCTTGGCTGTAAGGAGTAAAGAGTAACGCAATGTTTAGCCTCTCCCTTACCTATTGCTGTGCACTGACAGTCAGCTGGCTTAAAGACTACTACATTTGTCCCACTTTACAATAATAGCTAATTTGATCTTTGGAAATACTGATGTCCAGTGCTATAGAAACTGAAGGAGTGCCACTCTTCACTTTTATTAAAGAGATGTTTCACATTTTTAAGTTTGCTGTCTGGGATTATTAATAGTAATAGTTCATTTGGCAAAGGGTTTGCCAAAAATGAAGTGTTAGAAGGCTAACAGCTATTTGGACACATCCCCGGCATGCTGAAAAAAAAAAGAAGCTTTTGCAAATTAAATCCAAATGTGAAATTTAAACCTGTCTAATATAAAATATTAATTTCCAAGGGATACAACTCTAGCATTAACCATCTATACTTTCACAAGAGACCAGTGATAACTTTTTTATGTTTTCTTAGACTACATCCGTGTTATTAAGCTACATATGTTGGCCATAGCTGTCAGCAAATATTTCCAGCTGATCAGCTTCAATTTGGGTTGTCTCAGTTAAAATTAGCTAAGGTGTGGCGTTCCTCTTTAAGTGATTGTATCCTAACTAGTTTAGTGTTTAAAAACTATAGAGGCCAGCTTTGAGCAGCATGTCTGCCTGAAGGCTGTCTAGGCAATATGTTGTATTTTATGCAGCTGTATAGGTTTTCCGTCTTAAATGAAAGCATTTAGATCATATTATACCATTATGTTTTCCATTTCTGTGTTAATATTATGATATTAACCGGTATTTCACCCAAGGTTAGCTAACCACGGTGATCTCATACTAGCCCATGTCAGCTGAGGATAAATTGATCGTTCAACCTAACAACAGTGGCTGAAGATAAATAAGAACCGTTCCAAGCAGAAAGTCACCCAGGGAGGGATTTTCCTTCAGTTTTTATGCTCATTGATGAGATCCAAGGCAGTAATACCGCCGCGGATCAGAAGGGTAATGAGCATTGCAGGACTCTCTATGATGTGATCTGGAGCCGACTCTGGTCGAACAGCCTTGATTTAACTGCACCCTCTAAAGAGATGGGAATGAACTTCAGACACACTTTGTTTGGCTTGTCTTAATCGTAGCTCCACATAAGCCATGCAGATTTCTGCAACACAAACAGATTACCGTGCCAGTTACCTCATCTGTGGCTCTGGCATAGAAAGGGTAATATTGCTATGCGGAGACATGGCCACCTTCCAGTTTCATCGTGATGCATCAACTGGATCCAAAGGAGGGAAGAAAAAAAAATAATCATGCATCCATGATGGATAGGAAATGATAAGGATGTTATCATCTCATTCTCGAAGAATTGAAACATCCTAATGGGTTTTGCCACCTTATAAGCATCTTGATTATGCGTTTTGTCAATGTGATTGAAATTACACCGTGGCACACATGAAGACTGATCACCTCTGCAAATGTGACGTGCACCCATAAAGGGCCATTGATCGCGGATCTCAGCACATTTCAAACACACAATGTGTTACCCAAAGCAAACAATGTAAAATAGGCCCATTAAGGAGTAATGAATCCCTCAGAGAGAAATGGATTTGTCTTGAGGCTGAATCAATGCGTATGTGCATGCGTGTCCGCGTAGCTATGAAGACACTTGAGGCTCGGTCTTGTGATTTGCAGCATTCACCTGGTGCCCGTTTCACACTGTGTAATCACCAGGGGATCGAAACAGGTTTTGCTGCAGCTGCAAACAGGTGACCGGTGTTCAATTTGCTCTCATGAGAGGTGGGAGTGACACAGGCTTGCCTCCGAAAGGTCCGTCGTCAGTCTCTTTCCGGAAAGGTACTCAGACACCTGAACTTCCTGGGGCATTTGCCTGCATCTGCCTTCTCTCACCATCATGTATAGCAGACTCAGCCTGTCATGCATTTTCATGGCATTGATTGGTATGTTGAGCCGCTGTGGGGCTAGTTCACTTTTCTTTAATTGGAGTGGAAGAGCAAGACACTGAAGAGGAATGAAGAGGAAATTCAGAGACAGATAGGAATCATTGCTTTTGTGCTACGATTTCTGGTTCTGAATGGTGAAAGAGTTCTCTCAGTTTAATCACGGCTCCTGTGAATGGAAACAGGTCCCAGGCGGAGGATGCTGCCAACGCAGCTTCTTTCTATGAATAGCCGAGCAGACCTATATTATTGAAATGCGCCGTGCGACATTTGATTCGTCGCACTTTTTACGTATACAGCTGCCACTTTCCTTTCATTGTGTGCGTCTCCACGGCGATGTACCATCGCTCTTTTACCGCTGCATGCGCGGCGTGTTTAGGTAGGCAGGAGTGATAAAAAAGGACAGCTGTGGAGTGCTTTATTTTGAAAAAGTGTCATCTGTCTCAATAGAAGGCACTCAGCCCCCTGTCTGTAACATATTGGTGATTTTAGAAAACCTTTCTTCTCTAGGCTGGCGGCTATTTTTCTTCACACAAATCCTTCCCTTTTTTAACACTCCTTATTTTCCTCCACAATCATTCACTTCTGGAGGAGAAAATGGCTGTGGAGAGGGCCGAGAATACTTCTTGTCCACGAGTTTTAAGCTATTCACAGATGTTTTTTATCAAAAGCTGATCTACTGTTCCCTTAAGTGTGAGGACCTAATGATCTATTTTTTCCCCCCTCTTTTTTATTACTTCATCTTACCTTCCCTGCTGTGGAAATGAGATTTCATCTTGATCATTTTGTCTTGTTAAATCAATAAAAACTGAAGAGGATAAACATCTCTGCTCAACTCTGAGCCTATATAAAATTACACACACACACACTCTCACTCTCACTCTCTCTCTCTTTCACTCTCACTCTCTCTCTATCTATCTCAGTCTCCCTTTTCATTCTATCTCAAACAATCATAAGTACTCTCCCTGTCTGCATCTTCTTCCTCCAAGGGAGACTTGATGGCTGCAGGACTATTGTTTACAGCCACCTCTCAGTCTACCCCCGGGGCCTGATAAGGACATGAAGAAAGAAAAGGCTGGCTTTACTGGGGCTCTGTCAGCCTCTGAGGTTTAATCACACACCACATCTGTGAAAGGGGGCTGTTTGCTAAAGGTCAAAGGGTAGAAAACCCTCAATCTCTATTCCAGCACATATTTAATCATTCATAACCAAGCGGGATATTTTGGATTTGAGAATAACCCCCGCTAAATATTGAGTCATTGTGCCTTGAATTGTAATTACGTCCAGTGATTACAGTGTGGAGGAGTGTGAGGTAAATTGGAGGGCTTTAAACTGAAAAGTCTGGATTAATGGAATAATGCTGGGTGCTCAGTACAGTTAAATGCTTTGGACGAATGTAATAATCAAGGTGAACATTATCTTCATCTTCAAAAGGTTGGCAGATCCTACTTTGAGGATTTTAGCTAGGTCACATTTTGCGCATAAAGCCACAATGGATGGACCGGCAGGTTACTAAATAACAGCACACTAGTCCCTTTTGCTTCGAATTAAGCAATTAAGACAATTATGCATGACTTGTGATGCAATTAGGTGGATGTCAGCTACTTTTCACAATGCCGTTTAGCAGCAGAGATATTCAAATTTCAACTTGAATTTCTGTACTGTGTTGCTTTTCACACTGAATAGGAACTTCAAGTCAGTTCACAGTGCCTTGCAAAAGTATTACTTCTGAACTAGTTCAGGGTTTTAGCTTAAGGTTTTTGTTTGGATTTTGAACAACACTGTAACGTAAAGGAATGCATAATTGACATGTGGAACAAACATTATCAATGGATTTCAAAACTTTTTTACTAAATTAAAAAAAATCTGTTTCATATATATTCAGGTCCCCCTGATCGGTCCCTGTGCCGGCCAAAGAAAAGCCTCCCCATGGCATGATGCGTTGGCACCACCATTCACCATGTCGGGATGGTGTATTTAGAGTGATGTGCAATGTTAGTTGTCAACCACATCTTTGGATGTAGGAAAAAATCTGCTCTGATCCTGCCTGACCAGAGCACTATCTTCTACACGTTTCCTGTGTTCCTCCATGGCTTGTGTCAAGCAGCAACCAAGACCTTGCAGTTTTCTTTCCTGTGTAGAGTTGTGCATTTAACTATGAACACATTAATGGTTGCCTTGTTGACAGATTCTACCACTCAGGTTATGGATCCCCGCAGCTAATATAGAGTTACCATGAGGCTCTGAGCCTTTCTACTCTGCTTGCCCAGCCCCGGCTTGATAGGTTTGCAGTTCTGCCATTCTTATTACATTACGGGATGATGGATTTAACACAAGCTTTGTGAGATGGTGAAAGGTTTGGACATTGTTTAATAACCTAACCCTGGTTCCAACTTGTCTTCATAGTTCCTCATGATGTTGTGTTCTTTAATCTCTAAGAAACATTGGAGGCCTTCACTAAACAGGTGAATTCCAAATGCAATTGGCTGAACTGGTTTTTATTTAGTAATATCAGATTAAAGGGGGAGAAAAGGGGGGGTGAATACAATTGGACAACTCATTTGTTTTCTGATTTTGCTTTGCAAAATCAAACAACATCCCAACAACGATAAACATCATATTAAAGTTTTTGACTTTGGTGTGACAGTATGTGAAAAAACTTCAAGTAGTATAAAGACACTGTAAATGGGAGACAACAATTATTGTTTTAGATTCTGTATGGTTATCTTTAATGCTTTAGCTTTGTTATAATTGACAGAATACTAAAATACCCTTTTCTTCTAGCCATGTTATGTATTTCTCAAAGGCTCATTTTATGACAAGAAAGTGCCCTTTGAAAATTTCAGACCAAAATGTTATTATTAGAGAAATAACAGAGAATTATGGGTAATTTGAGGGTGATGTGCAAAAAAAAAAGTCAAGGCATAAATATCAGGCTTCATACCAGAGAGGTCTCTGCCAACTCCCAGTGCCAGTCCATCTTTGATCCACAGGACAATGCCATGGTATCCTGGGATTGTGCATGGTAATGTCACCGGCTGGCCTGCCACCACCACCAAGTCCTGTGGCTGCTGGGAAAACATGGCCTCTGCCCCTTTACAAAAAAAAAAAAGAAAGAAAGAAAGAAAGAGGGGAGAGGTTAGATCAGAGCAGCTTTAGAACATAATGTCATTTCAAACTAATCAAGACAAGAGGGCAGAGAAAGTTCAGAAACTAGAGGAAGAATAAGCGATGTCTTCAATCTTTCAAACGCTGAATGAAGGAGACAAACTTAACCACAGTGCACAGTGTTCCCATTTCCATCAATTTCAGTCAAACCTCCTTTCAAATGCATGATGCAGGAACCCTAAAGGGCCGCAAATGTGGCACATCATTCCGCTATTCCTGTTACAAAGACGAGTTTCTGTTTTCGCACGGGAGTGGAGCGGTAGGATTAAAGCGCAGGCTAAGAGACAGCTATCATAGCTCAGCTTGGTTCATTTATGCGGGATGTCACCATGCAGATGGGCTGGGCCCGTACACACCACAGAGGATAACACAATCTCGTCTGCCAACGCCACTCCACCGGCATACATTAACTCCAGCTCACACCCATGTATTCCAACTGTGCAGCTGCTATTAACTGTACCGCTCCGCAGCATGTTCAGGCAGAAAGCACTGTAGAGTGAACTCCATTAGAGGTGTGTTAATGGGGAAGGGGGTAAAGCAACAGAAAAAGGGTTGCTCGGTGTATGCGTGCCGGTGGAGTGTGTGCAAGTGTGTTTATGCATGAGTGTCTGGGGAGGTGGGTGGTGGGGAGTCAGAATAAAGGCTACAGAGGAGTGCTGATTTCTACTTTAGCAGTCTGCCTATCAACTGAAGCCAGCGTACAATAACATGCCTTCACCCAGACACTTAAAGGGCATGTTTTCTATCCACAGTTGTTTAGCATGTGCAACAAGTTTATAACTGGCACCTATGGGAGCGTTCAGCTCTGCAGAGGAGATTCCAAAATTTTTGCTGACATACGAACACCATCTGAGCCTGCTTCCTTTAAAAAAAAAACTGACCAAAGCTTGTGGAGGTGGTGCAAATCAGCACAATGTTGCAAGTACGCCCTCATACCATGTTCTGCACTCCTAACAAGGCATCTGATTTCCTCTATTACTGAAAATTTGCTCTTTTTTTCTGATGAGCTTTCAGAAAAAAAAACCTTATTGCGATTCAGACGATTCAGTCACCTAACAAGAGCTTGCGTTTGACACGTAATTAGGTAAAGTTGAACTCAATTATTCATTTTAAAGCTAGGCTTGGTTTTTACAAAAGGGTCCCCACTTTTGTACAAAAGTGTCCTTACTTTTGTACAAAAAAACATCAGAGAAAGAGAGTGACTTGCGCAACAGAAACCTGGGGATTTACATCAAGGTTGCAACATTTATCCATCTTTCTATCCTGTCTGCCGAATAAATCTCTGTCACATCCACCAGATGTATCCTTCACTAGGCATCACAGTGCTGTCAACCCCCCCCCAACAGTAAAAGACAACAACAAAAAAACTACCACCTAATCTATCCAGTATTTATTCTTCGGCAGTCGAGGTACATAACAAAGAGAAAATAAGCTGACCGCTTTATATTAGATGACAAAGGTGATATAACTAAAGCTGTTGAATAAATTAATGAATGAATGAGAAAGCAGTATGAACATGCCTGCTTTGTGTTATTATTCAAGGGGGGCATACAGTTTTGTATATTCTGTTATTGTGTAGTAACAAAGAAAAATGTAGACAGACCAGAGTCAAATTCTCTTTATCTGTGGCTCGAGACATCAGACAACCCTGTTTTTTTTTTCTGTTTTTTCCCTGCTCAGCAACAGCCAGCATTAATACAGTGGCTAGACCTTCAAAACAAGAAAAAAAAATAAAAAATAAGATTAAACTCCTTGCTTTGAAAGGATTAGTGACAAAGGCAGAAAAAATTACTTTCTTTATCCATTCGGATGCACCAAGTTGAGCAGTTTTATCATGAGTGATTATGTAAACAGTTACCTTACTTAAAAAAAAAAAAAAAAAATGGCTCTCTCAAATGCCTTTAACAACTCTACCAGAATCATTACAGCTGTCAGAAATACAATTTATGCAATTGGCAGTCATTTGTTATCTGTCCAGATGATACAACAAAGCACAACTCTCAGCAAATCCGAGATAAAAACAAAGAAGGGAAACTATGAGCATTTCATAACTGATTTTTGGCACCTTGTGTGTATGCATTTCTTTTTTTCACAAGCTGTATTAAATACAGCTGCCTGGTTTGATTAACTGACCAAGATTCGGGAGACTGAGGCCACAGATCTTTGAGAACCGATGCCCAGCTCATTAAAACACTGTAAAAAGAACAGGAGACAGTAAAAAAAAAAAATAAAAAAAAATGAGCAAAGAGCAATACCCATAGAGTGGACCAACATTTTGCTTTGCCTAATATCGTCATTTCACTTCGGATAATTTGTTTACCATCAGACGGCTGCTGCATTTCGACACACTCCATCAGTATTTCCCCCCTCAGTGCTAACTGCCCCCAATTTCATCGCTCTTTGCCAATCAGGCCTGGAAATTGCCGTTGCAGACACACACGCAGGCCACTTCAGAAGAATAATCAGCATGCTCTCTGTGCGGCATGTGGCCACACAGCAACAAAGCTTGGCCTTTGATCATTATCAAAAACTATTACCCCTCTGGCCGGAGCAGTTTATACCAGCAATTTAGAAGCATGGGGTGAGAGCGTCACAATATGGAGGAGAGGGTTAGGTATTGGTGGGTGCCGTTATTTAGCAGCCAAGGATCACAGTTATTTTGTTTTATTTCATTGGAGCTGGTGGGGTTGAGGTGGTGTAAAAGTTAAAGTATAAAAGCGAGAGAAACGGCGCAAGTGTGTGTATGTGTGCTTGTGTGTGGGGGGGAATTATTTCTAACTCAGTGTTGCCATAGGTGACAGGCAACTTGTTAAAGGTGTGAGGTTAGAGGGACTAAATCAAGTTATACTTATGGACTGCAGTGAGATGATCACAGAGGCTTTCAGTGGAATGAAAAGCTTTTCCTCCTCCTAAAGGGCCTCCTGTTGACTTATTAAAAAAAAAAAAAAAACACACAATAAGGAGATGCACCCTGCAGGGGTAAAGAAAGTAAATTTACCTTGCTTACAGGATAAAACTTTATGTTTAGTTCAGTTTGTGTTTGTATAGAACCAATTCACAACGCATGTAATCTCACAGCACTTTAAAAAGCCAATTCTATCACATCGCACAGACAGAATGGCTGGAAGATTTTCTATCTAAGCAAACCCTGCAGATCGCTTCGAGTCATTGCTTTGCATCATTCATTCCTCCAAGCTAAGCACACAGCAACAGTGCACAGAAGCTCACATTGTGTGGTTGACTTTGCAGCAATGCTTCAAACCGAGAAGGCATGTACCAACAGTGGAGAGGAACACTCCCCTTAAACAGGGAGAAATCTCCGGCAGAACAAGAACCAGGCTCAGTGTGAATGGCCATCTGCCGCGACTGACTGTGAGTTTGAGATGACAGAGCACAGACACAAAAAGAACACAGTTACTTAAAATAAGAAGTTTGATTCAAACCTTTGTATGAGTCTAAATCACTCTCTATAAATGTTGTCCTGAATGAAATGTAGATATTGCAGAACATCCCTACATCTTATGCGTTGGAATGGTTTTAGGTTCAGTAAAAGTCAAAATAAAAAGCCTACACTATCCATTGTCTGTATCTAAAACAGTATGATAAGGAATACTTGTAAAACATAGAACCATCATTTGATTTTAAGAACAACCCCTTGTTATGTATCACAATATCTGTTAGTGTGACAAGTGTTAGTAAAGGATGTATTGAATTGACAACTAAAAACTCTTTGGTAAATAAGCACGACTTTTCTTTTCTTTTTTTACTATATATTCAAAATGTCATGAAGGTAAACAAAAATACTGTACCTAATAATTTAAATGCTGCTTTTGAATTAATGAATCCAGCCATAACCATGAAGTAGAGAACTAAAAATTAGTTTTACGATCGGGCATAACCCAAAAGGGAAACTTTCAGTTAGTTTTAGGACATTATGTACCTTTTAATGCCTTGCAGAGGAACATCTTTCAGTGAGCCTTTATTAAAGATTTCCACATACTTATCCATAACTGCTGCAAGGATGTCGAAGTTAGGACCATAATATATTATTTATGGCTTGGTTGAACTTAAGTTCTACTTAGTGAAATAGATTCCCACGGGGCGGTAGGCACTGCTTTGTTAACTGTCTATTATAAAGAAAAGAAAATAAATAAATAAAATGCACTAGAATCCAATTTATTTTTGCGTCTCTCACATTTCTGAGCAATACATTTTGCAAATGGTCAAAAAAGCAAACCTCCCTGTTCCAACTTTGTACAAAAACAAGCATCATTGTTTTGTTTTTTTTCATTATTTTTATCATGATCTGACTGCCAGATTTCTTTCTATGCTTTATATTCAGTTACACACTTCGTGGGGGCAGTAATGTTGTCACTTTTGACACCCACAACCTGTACGATCACAAATATTATGGCCTCTGGCAGGAATCTGACAAGCAGGCATGGATGATGAAATTGACATCCCAGACGCATCATGGTAGAGAAGACAGATGAGCAAACTGGACTGGTATGAATTCTCCCCTAGTTTGTGCTTAAATCCATGAACATAGACCCATGAGATTACCTGGGTGGTTTACTCCAAAAAACACCAAACATAATAATGAAATATACAATAAGGAAACACCAGATATCACACATGCATTTAAAAATAGCACTGCTTTTCTACGTTACTTTTTCTGCGAATACCTTATAAATACTTAAGTAGAACTTTTTAATTTCAATCCATCCACCGTCATGACTAAAGGGAATTTAAAGAGTCTGTGGGAGGAAGCTGGAGTACCTGGAGAGAAAACCACAAATCCACAGAGACTACATGAAAACTCTGCGCAAACAGCACCTCAGGCCATGACTCAAACTCAGGACATTCTTGCTGCAAGGCAACTGGGATTGGGATTGTAATCCAAGTGTATCTTAGTCAACTAGTGTGAAACAAAACAGACCCTGAGCCCCAATCAAGGCCTGGTGGAAACTATCTGTCAGAGCCAATTTACAACATTTTCCCACAGTAGACTGACCAGTGTATAGAACATTACTTTAAATTAAGGGCTTTACCAAAAAGAATGTCCCCAAGGCATGAATTGACAGATGTTGGGTACAAATACTTCTGTACCTGGTGTCAAACTTACAGACCAAACTTGTACAAATGTACAAAATGGAGTCGTGGTAAAAAGGTTTATCGTTTTAAAAGGAAAGCAGCACTACACTTTCAGACAAGTAAACCGTTTTGTTTATCTATTCTATGTATATTTATTTCCTCTTTAGTATTTACTCAAGTCATTTTAAAAGACATTGCAATTCATTTGTTCTGAAGAGGACATGACCAAAAAAAAGTGGGGATGACAAAGGTTTTTGTGTTTTTCTATGGTATTCATCATGAATGTGCCATTAGGTATCATCATCATCACAATGATGTGGTTTGGTTTGTTACTTGACAGACACTAGAATGAAGAAAATGTAACCCACTTTCCAAAAAAAGGCTTTTTCACAAAATCTGATATGAAATGATGCAGTTTTTGTCAGTGCATCGACTCCTTTGTTCATGTAAAAAAAAAATGTAATCCCTGAGATGCAGGCCATGTTAGAAACCAATAATGAATATTTCATAAAGCTTTAACCAGCCCCCATAAAGGGAGGCATGTGTGACTATCAGTCTTATCATTATGTCCAAATCTTTTTTTTTTCCTGCCCGTCCACTTGTAAAACAAACACTGTATGCAGACTGATAATACGCTTGGCCCGTCTAGGCTGTGATGCCTGCCATTATGAGTAAATTTTATCTGTGGGAATGCAAATTTATGAAGCAGGGAAGATAAACATCGGTGCTGCTGGAAGACAGTGCATTCATGCCCTCTCTCACACCCGCACATTAGCAGAGCATGGCAGTTGCCAGGGCGCAATCAAGATGGATAGCCTCCAATGATGGCTTCTAAAAATTACAAATGGCAACAGAGAGAAGGACCTTGCGGGCATTCTCTTTATCATCGGCAGCATGGCTGGAAGAAGGGAGAGTTCATGGACATCATAAAAGTGGTTCCGAGGCCACTAATGGCCGGCTAAATCCCTTTATGTCTTCATCTTCAGTTCACATAAAATAGGAAACAAAGTTCATTAAGCAATCCAGAGGCAAAGAATGGATTATTCCTCCAAAATCCAAAACAAACTAATCCGCCACAGATTGATGAATGAAGGGCGCGCTTTAATGAAGACCAAAGGTCTGCAAGCCTGTCAGTTTCTAAGCCAACGGAGGCAGCGATCTCAAATAGAACAGTGCTCCCAAAGAAAGATCTAATCGCTGGATGTATATGCGACTTTGTGTTCATAAGTTCTGTAAATACAAGACCTGTGGCCGGTGATTGTAATTACGGTTATAAAACAGTAATTCATGTGGGCTGGTTTCCAAGGTAACCTTAGTTCAAAGAGAATGGTTCAAATAATCTTGTTAGCACAAATGCAACTGAGTACCACCTAACCCCCCCTTCCTCTAGCCGCTATTGATTAAAAAGTGTGTGTGTGTGTGTGCGTGCGTGTGTGTGTGTGTGCGTGCGTGCGTGTGTGTGTGTGTGAGGGGGGGACGAGACCAGACTACATTTTTAGCATACACTCCTGCATAATACGAAGTGGGGACATAAAAGAGATGCAAATGAGCTGCAGAGCTGGAGAAGAAGAGTTTGTGGGTTCAGATGGCGACTGATTGAACAGGAGGGGTCCCTTCTGTTTTTCTATCCCATCATTATATCTTTTTTTTTGTCCACGTCCCCCACTCCATTGCTTCCTTCCTCTTCAGTTTGCTCTGCCAGGGGACTGTTTCTTTAAATGTTTGTTTTAAGAGCTCAGGGTCAACCTTTTTATTGTCTTGTCTCAGACATACGAAGGCTTCAGTGCTCGTTGAGTGTCTTGATAGAAAGGCAATTGATGATCCGCCACTGGGAGCATGTTTTTAAAAGGAGATATGCCTTTAAAAGTGTTCAAAGTGGGTCTGCATTGAGATTGATCACATTCATTAAGGAAAGATGAGCATTTGAAACAGACTCAGCTGTTTGACTTGATGGATGGTGAGCAGACACGGTCTTAGTTCAATACAGTATCGTTTGTTCTGAGCCAGTCCAATTTTTCTTTTACGTGGAATTTACAGACACAGACAGGTGAATTATACTGACCCGTGCAGCCATAACTCATAGTTTTTAGGGCTGACAACTTAAAAGTGAAAGTCTTGACTTTCAAGATACTGAGCATTTTTTTTTGTCTTAGTGACTGATATTGAATAAAGAGATATGGCAAAGCCTTTTGAAAAAAGGTAGGCAGAGAGGAATGTGTTTTCATGTTTGGAAGTTCAGGAAAAGGTTTCCAATTTATTTTCGGAAGTGTTTTTCCTTCCATTTGAAATATTGTATGTATCTCTGTAATTAATGAAAACATGTCACTACAAAGGAAAAGTAAGCAAATATGCCATATTTAAGTGCAAGGTTTTTGTTTAAAAAAATATAGTTATGAAAGGACCAAATGACAATGCAAGATGGCGCATAAGACTATAGGTTGTCAAAGAGGTGAATCTCCCTGAAACAAATTTCTGTGTTTAAAAAAAAAAGGTATTTAAAGATGTAAAATGGAGCAATGAAATCACATTAACAGGCTGTCTTTCCATTTCTTGCAGATTCCCTTGAACTTTCTCTTTTGTAGTCTTAATAAGAATGTGTATTTTTCCACTTACCAAGAATGAAATTATTTCATACGAATCTTAGAAATAAGGCATCTGTCTTAGAGCTAAATATTCCAAACAGGTATTTTGCTGTTTTTATTATTCATGCCAGCTAAATGAGCAACGTTCCAACAGAGTTCTTCTCAATTAAAATGTATATTTACTCGTAATAAGATTACCAATTCGGCACAAATCACATTCCATAAATGCCTGTTTTAGGCAATAATCATATGCTGCACAACAGAACTGTCTGCAACTAAGACAAAGTGTAAAAAATGGGAAAGTGTTCCTAAAATATACATCAGTATGTCTTGCAAAATGCATGCATACATTCTAGATGGTGTGTAGGACATATTAGGTTCATATTAAAATACAGGACAGGACAGACAGACAGACAGACAGACAGACAGACAGACAGACAGACAAGCAGAGGCAATTCCAATGCTACTGTCACATTGGACAAAGGTTTATTTA
The DNA here is from genome assembly GCF_011125445.2 of Fundulus heteroclitus. Taxonomy (NCBI): domain Eukaryota; kingdom Metazoa; phylum Chordata; class Actinopteri; order Cyprinodontiformes; family Fundulidae; genus Fundulus; species Fundulus heteroclitus. The sequence goes on along the minus strand of NC_046378.1, from coordinate 10,091,824 downwards.
TTACATCCTGCTACTTTTACAATCATAAAGCTAAAATTGAAATGGTCTTCTGGAAACAGGAACGCAGTCTCATTAAAAGAGACTATTTCAAAGCCCCTTCTCTTACTCAGAAGCCCCATTCAACACCCTCCAGACAGTGGAGACATCCATTTTCCTCTCATCGTCTGCAGCTATTGCTTCCCTTGGAGACGGCCTCATCTCATTCTTCTTCACTGGCTGCTGTGACATTGAAAGAGACCCCTAATCAAAACATTTGTCTTTCTTTCAGCCTGTGCTCAGACCGGTGAATGAGAGCTGACACCAGAGGGAGACGTATTTGTCCCAATCAGGGCCTCATCTCTGTGTCAGCGTCGGGCAAGTGTTTCATCTCGACAGGGCACTGATGAATCCGCCACTTAGCCTTGATTTGGAGGAGCGGCTCGCCACCACCAAAGTGCCAGGTTAAATCACAACGTCAGGGGCTCAGCTGCCACCATTACAGGCAACACAGGAAACCCACCTTTACCCTAAATTCTTATAAATGCTTCAGTATTGATCGCTGCCTTGTCTATTATCAAGACGGCTGTGATCACAGTGATGTGCTGTTGGTTACTGTGATTAGAAATTACGTTGGCATTATTGCATTTTTTTTTTTTTTTCCAAGAAGGAATTCAAATGTCAGTAGTCATTCTATGCTGCAAGATTTTTTTTTTTCTAGTTGAGCTACTCTAATCTTTTTATGTGTTATTAGCATTGAGATTTCAACTTTGTCTTCATTTTTCACCCACGGTATATGGTCATATCTTGATGGAAAAACAGATGGATGGATGGATGAAAAAACAAATGTATAAATGTAATAGAGGATGGATGAATATGGATGATTTAGAGAATGAGATTAAATGAGAATAAAGTCCCATAGTATTATTTCCTGGAAGATACTTGCATTTTTAGCCTTTTCCAGGCTGTTTAGGATCCATGTGAAAATGCGATAAGCAATAAAATGCATGCTCAGTGCACTAGAGACATAGCTTTCATACTTTGATTACCAGTCCCACCCCAAGACAAGTGGTGAGCCATGCAGCCCAAAGCAAAAGACGGCCCTGCTTGTCTGCTGTGCCTTACTTGTTAAGTTTCAAAATCAAATTTGCCAATGAAGTCAATCTCATGTTTCATATTCAGATGAATTCCAGCTCACACTATCAAATATCTCTTGTCCAATTAATCAGGCTGGAAGGTTTCAGCACCACCACAAATTAACGCGGGCATTCAGGGTGAGAGTGTTATACTTTGCGTTAAACAAAAATCATGTGAGCTCCTGTGAGTCCAAACTGCAACATGAAGGGGGAGAGCCTTTTTTTTTTTTGGGTAGTGGGATAACTCTCATCATGAATGTTATGTCTGTGAATAGAGAGAGATGAGAGGCAGGCTCCTACTAGCTGCAGTACCTGTCATTGTGGAAGTGTTGTTACAAGACAAGGTAGGGACAGGGGGGGGAAGCTTTATCAAGGTGTGCAGGATAACGCTGACATGAGATAAGAGACCTGAGGAGGAACTACATTATGCCGCACCCTCAGTAAGAGGACTCTGTCAAGACAGAGGTAAAGAGATCCGTTTCAGTGTCGGAGCCACCGTAACACTTGACTGCGAAAAGCCATTACCTTGCAAGTATGCACTTTACCTTTAAGTGCATATAAGGCATTAAGCAGAAACTCTATCCTATAATTTTATTTGGATTCCCAAAAGATTTCCTTAAAATCTACCCTTAAATGGACAAAAACTCTGTTATTTCCAAAAAGCTGCAGTCTCTGAAGTGGTGAAAATGGATGGAATCCCTCATGTTTTGGATGAAATGTCTGTCTTACTGACAGTCTGGTGAGTGTTTTTGTAACGCCTAGTAGTATGAGTTACTGTGTCCTAGACTGTCCCCTACAAGACTCCTTCATTTTGTGTTAATTCATCACCAAGGACCAAATGGGACCACTAAACATGCTTGCTTTCATACTGCCACCTCATATACACAACAGCCTTTTCATGAAAATCCCTCAATCAAAGGCTCATTTGCATTTCAAAGTAGCACTTTGCAGCCGTGGTGAGGACATAAAATCACATCTGCCTTCAAATAAATAAATAAGTTTTCTAAAAAGGTATAAAAGTGATATAAAAGCAAGTGCTGGCAGAAACTTGTTCTTGTCATATTTTATGCCATTTACAGTACATTAACGAAGGCCGTAAAATGCACAGCTGTGCGAGATGAATTTATCAAAAGATTTAGAGGACTTAAGACAGTAATATAAATTGCAGGGTGAAAATTTGTCACAAACTGCCAGCAAAAATTCTAATACCTAATTAATAATTATTGCTTTTCCTTGGAGTCTCTTTGTGGAATTATATCATGTTTTAAAGAGACTTGTCTATATAAAAAGAGGAGATTCTTAAAGGCTCTTCGTCACAATCCCTTAAAGCACATTTTCTTTGTTTAACAAATACAATAAGCTTTCTTGTCTGTGTTACAAAAACTGTGAATTCTACCGGTAAGAACATAATCACAACTGGATCCAACTGTGAGGATAGCTAATATTGGCTGCCAGACGTGACTCGGTGATTTAATGCAGAAAGTGTATAGCCTCCAGTGGATCATAAAGGTGGTTTGATGCTGAATCTCAGGGACCTCTCATCTCAGGTTACAGTCTCTCAGTGCTCCCAGCCTCCCCTGGGGCACTTTGCCACATTCAGCTCAGCATCCCGGATTCTACGCTGAGATTTTTTTTTTTGTGGTACAAACTTACTTTATTCTCTCTCCCCTGTGCGTCTCTTGAACTTTCTTTTGCCATAAGCAATGCCGGGGGTATAATTCTGCTCCCAGCAGTGGAAGAACTTTGAACTCTCGTGCTCTACCCAATCACTATTTCCAAACTACAATGTGGCACTGTCTCTTTTACTCGTTGCCATTCTTCAAACTTAACATTAGCTTAGCTCTTGCCAACTGTCACTCTCTGTGGAGGTTAAGTACTTTGGGAGAGGATGTTAAATATGTATGTCTTTTAAAATAAAACCAACAGGGCATATCAGACTTTTCATAGCAAGATATTGTGACTTTGGAGGACAAATTCTATCTTATTTTAGCATCAGGGAACCTAAGAAATATTGACGTATTAGGCACAAAAAAAATCATAATAGGATTCTTATTGTAGTTCAAAACAGAAAAATAATTTTGAAACACACCTTTTTTACACAATAATTGTCTTTTAAGTCACCCTAAACTGGATTGTCACTTTGTTGTAAAGGAGTTGATCTTGATCTAATGGTATTGTTATTAAAGAAAAAAGTAATGAAAACCAAGAAACAGGCTGGATTGGAGCCATAAACAGAGTGAAACGGACAGGGAGGAAGCAAACAGTGGAGAACAATAAGATCTGCCATGGCAGCAAGAAACTGAAAGGCTTTTAAACTGCTGGGAAGGTGGATTAATGAAATTCCAACCAGATGAGAGAATACGGTGGAGCTGGGGAAGAACATTAGACGAGGGAAGATTACTTTTAAGCAAACAAACAAACATAGAGGAAGCTAAAGTAGACACCAAATGATCAAACATGTCTAACAACTAATATTAAAATAAGAATCTAAACAGATACAAAATGAGCAGAACAGGAAACTTGAGGGTGGGTCAACAGCCACATCACCGGTGCAACCACACTTGTTCAATGTAAGCAAAAAGTTCCTCAGGAAAGAAACTTTGTTCTCTCGCTGTCCCTTTTACTTTTTTTGTGTCCTTTTAAGGTACATAACATCCACTGTCTGCTGCTCACATGATTACATGAAACCAGTAACCCCTCCTTTGAAATGTTCCTTCTGCATAGTTTCAGCCATGTATCAACTTGTTTCTTTTTCTCAGTGTCTGAGCCAAATAATCTATTGTTAGTTTAGCTTTTCTCCTTTCAAGAAAATGCGTAACATTGGCTTGATTAATCAAATGTATAACTTGACTTGATGAGACTTTTTTATGACCACATGAAAGGTTGTAAGAAAACTAGCTGAAGACATGACAGATGGTGTCCTCAGAACACTGCGTTGATAGCTACACTACTCTAGTATATTTTCATCCTTATCAGTAAATACAAAACCAATTATTGAAATGGGAGTGCCCTGCATCTATTCCACGGATAATCTTTACAGAATCTTTGAATCCACTAGCTAAATTCCAGTGTTTTTAAAGCAACAATAGGACAAGTGAATAGTTCCTTGTAGCCACTGTGTCTCATTAACAAAAGGCGGCTGACTGCCACTGTCTATTACTCGCAGTTTCGCTCTGCTTGCTAAAGACAGGACGAGATAAGCAGATAGAGAGTGACACGACTACGTGACCACTGAGAGTTTTCGATGGAGGACACATCCTTTTCTGTCTTTGGCTTTAATGAGAGCTCAATAGGAATTTAGACCGTTTTAGCCAGAATGCCAAGCATTAAAAGCAGTCATAAAAACTATGCCATCCACCACAGAGGTCTCTCTAGAGAGTCGCTATTCCTCATTATATCTAACGATCTTTCATTTGGACCTGTTCATGCTGCAGCATAGGTCCTCACCTCCTCTCCACTTAGCATGGCTGGCTTTGAGGTTGAGGAGGGCGAATCTTACACCACTCGTATGTGCTGATGATGTGGGTTCTAAACAAATTAGAAACTTTTAACAAAGAAAATGACTCTCATGGTTCTAGGCAGCTTTTACTGGCACTTCTAGGCTCTCCTCTGCACATTTTTGCCCGGTCACTGAACTGACTCCGTGACTCCAGCACTCATGCAGTTACCCTTGGTTATTACCCTTGGCTGCCATTGCCTAGGTTGTCAGAGCTTTTGTCCCACTGCTAGGCAGGATGCCAGCTGCAAGCTGGAAAATTCTGCATGGCTCTAGACACAGACAAGCACGAGCCACTGAACACTATCAGATGTGCACACAGCCGTGCACTCATAAATATGGAGGTGCCTGTGTATGGAATTGGAGTGCCACTTTTGTAGACACTAATGGAGATAATGTTGCACTATTAAAGGTCAGGTCAGGTGAGATTAGAATGGCTGGCCCGCTATGACAGGGTGACCTTTAGTAAGCTAGTTCTCACAGTGTGAATTTCCTCCTGTTCCTCTGTAGCATCTCTTTTGCAATGATTTTCTTACACAGCCCAGAAGCTTGTACTTTATATGTAAAGGCATATATGCAGGACTCTCTTGTAACGGAGAACTTGTATCTCAGTAGCTACAGTATGTTTACATGGACATACGTAATCGGAACAAAGGGCTGATTTCAATAAAAATGCCTCATTTAAACATGCCAATTGGAAGATTGTGATCGGATTAAGCTCAATCGGAATGAAATTGTACTCAAAATGAGACGAGGGGTTTATGCTGATCCTTAATCTGAACAGCGTCCATCAAAACACTTGTTCAGGTCATGCTATTCGGATGGGGCAAACTGGTCTTATGGTGCACGGGTGCTCTATGTCTCTCATCTCCTAACACAGGGAGACTGACAGCTTGTGTTGTTGAGCCTGTTGCTTTATAAACGAGTGCAGTAAAATCTCAACATTTCTTAGACTCTGGTATGGGTCCATTCTGGGCTCTCATAAAACACATGATGAACACACTTCCACCGAAAGTGCAGCTTCTTTTGTGTATTTTTATTTTTATTTTTTTACAGAAATTAAACAACTCTGTACATGTCACATTGCTTCTATTGTGAAAAAAAAAAAAACTGGTGCATTTAAATGCGCTTCATGTTTGAACTGATTGATTTTGTGCCCAAATAAATTACATATTCAGATTTTCATTTCAGTCCGAACACATTTCAAACCAGTCGAGGAATTGTGTGCATGTAAACATAGCTATTGAGACTAGATGTGCAAAAACAAAAATGTTGTAGAATGTGTACTACAAGTTTAATTTAAGGATTTAAGGAGTCACCGACCTTTTTTTGAATAGAAAGTATTCTGAGGAAAGTACATATTGTAACTAATTAAACACAAATGAAAACCTAAAAATCTTCACCTGGACAACCAAATGGAGGTATTAGAAGGTGGACTTGTTTCCCATTACTTGTGGTAAATAATTAGTATGACATCTTGAAGTGAGCTGTAATGACCATGCAATGTGCTACCCTTTGGAGTCACACATGTCACTCTGTAGTGTGTGTGTGTTTGTGTGTGCGTGCATGCGTGCAAATGGGAGTGCATTAGTTGATGTCAGGGCTACCCCTCCGGTGTGAATGCATCAGAGTGGGGTTATGACTCCCTGGAAGTTTTTTGACCCTACCAGACTGCTCTGTGGTGTGCCTGGCTACATAGGAGTAATTAACATGTCACAACCTCAATCTTGTGTCCAGTGCTTCCTCTGACTTTGTCTGTCTCCCCACTGGGTGCATTTCTTTTCTTGCCATCGCTCTTTCTGAACAAGTCTTTTGGAAAGCCTTTTTATTTTCCTGCAGTCACTGAAAGCAGTAGTGGTTGTAGTCATGTGATGATGCAGGGTTATATTTTAGCAATATGTTGGGGGGATAGAAGTAATCCCTTTTTTGGCTAAGCAGATCCATTAACAGGTCCACCAATTGGGTTCTAAAGAATCTCTACTCAATGTAGAATATTTTAGTCAAGGTTTAACCAGTTCACGTGTTGGCCTTTGTATGGTTGTCTACTTCTAAGGTGGTTCTAAAATCATAATAGCACACATGTTTTCACAAATACGGTAACAGTTTTATAAATCTTTGTTAAAACAATATTTTATTCCAATTTGCCATATGATTTTATACTGAACTAGAGATCAAATACAGTCAAGACTCATACATAGCCCCTTACTTTATTACCCATAGGATTCGCAGAAGTAAAACTAACTTGAGCAGAGTCAGACATGAAGCTTAGAGTGTTTTGTACCATGTCTCTTACTCTGTCAACGTTTCTTTTCCCCCCACCAAGCATCCAATATGCTGTCACCCAAACGATTTCAAGTCAGTGGATTCTTCAATTCCTCTGTAACTGTCTTCTGAGTCAACGCTACAAGGAAGTATTCTTTTATCAACTCTGTCAACACAACAGAGCACCTCAAGGCTACTTAGCTTGCTATTTACAAGTAAGAATATCAAACACATATAGAAGGCGTTAAGGTTAAAGTGGCCACGTTCATGTTTGGGGCCTATAATATTAGCTTGCACTTACTTTCCTAGAAAAAAATCACCTAATGATGGCATCTACATAATGCTTTGCGAGACAAAATTCTTTGTGACGGGAAACATTGTGCTGCCAAGATACTGGGGAAGTCCTAGTCCTATCTGATTTCAACTGACCCAGCAAAATTGACCCATGAAGTGTGTGCAAACAACCGCCACCTAAACTGTAATTTGGATGTCCCTTAATCCTGCAGCATTCACATCATAAAGCACAATACTTTTATCTTTTTTTTTTTTTGCTGGTGATTAATGACTGCTCACAAAGGCATAACACAAGTTGTTAAAACCCCGTTATGTTTCTTGTAAATTGCTTCTGTCAAAGTCCAGTTTATTAACAAGGAACAGGTCCCCACCAAAGACCTACCGCCTGCCTGATAGGAAAATTCTTTGCCCCTTTATAATGGGGAGGATTCTGGCTGAAACAAGCTGAGTGCATTAACATACATCCTTTGTAGTGACACTATTATTACCACTTTGTTCTTTCATACCCACATTTAACCTTGGCTAAAATAGTGCTGAATATAAGTTATGTGCTGCAGGTCCTAACCTGTGTGATGATAGCACCCTGTGTTGAAAGTACCGTTTAAAAACATTTCCAGAACAGAGCTGCATGCATAATGCCTCCCCATTAATTTGCAGGTGATTTTTTTTTTTTTTTTTATGAATAATAGCTGCTGACATCATTGCATTTCTGATGAAGAAGTGTTAGGGGAGCAGAATGGCATAGGATGAGGCCACTGAAAACCTATATACAGAGGTGAAAAGCTTGATAGAAGATGCTTACTTGAAAGAAGCATTTATTATGGATGAAAACACAACTTGCAAGCAGTTAAATCTAGAATAAAAGAGCTGCAGTTTAATCCTTCTCTTTTTTTATGGCTTGTGTAAATGTGATGTACGCAGCTCTGAAAGGGTAAAAAAAAAGTAATGTATTCTTAAACTGTGTCACTTTTGAGTCAGAATTGCAGGATTTTATGTAAGAGCTATTGGCAAGTACCTAAAGGTGCAGCAAACATGGTTAATGTAGGCCTTGTTGCGGACGTATTCCTTGATAATTTTTGCTTCATTTGCAGATAGATGTACATAAAATATACTGTAAACTTTGATGTTTGTTGGTTTTTACGTGACAGTCCGACCAAAAAGTATCAGAATTATCATGAAGACCAGACACCATTGACAATTCAATGCAGAGTCAAAAAGACTACCACAGTACATCGCTGTAAACACACCAATCCCTCTGTAAACGATGGTGGTGGCTGCATCATGCTGTGGGGAAACTTTTCTTCAGGAAGGAAAGGAAAGATGGACAAAAGACGTCAGAAGGAGGTTCAGCAGAGAATAAGACATTACAGACTTGAAATGTTCAGGTCGCTGAGGCTCTTAATCCGGTTCGACTGAGTTTAAGGCAATTTGTAAAGATTGGGTCAAACTTTGGCCTCTCAGTTAAATCTGCAAAGCTGTTAGAGATATATTCCAAAAGACCTGCAGCTGTAATTAAGGCAAAGTCTCGTTCTCAGAGAGGCTGGTTGCATATGCCTACCACAGTTTTCATATTTCTACTTGTAAACAAGCTTGAAAAGCATGTATAATTTGTTTTTCTACTTCACAGCTATGTGCTGTATTGGGCAGAGCGAGTAATATGAGAAATTCGAGAAAGATTTCAAGAGGTATGAATACTTTTGCTTGGCCCATAATATAGATATTTGCATGGAGAGAAGTCTACACACGCTACTCTTTTTTTCTATGATCTTAACCCGATGAACTAATAGGGGAAATATGGGGGTTCATTGTGTTTTTCAAGAATGCTGCAGCATCTGTAGGGGCTGGCCCTCTGCTTAGAAGATGGCCCCTCTAATTGCCAAGAAACTGCTAATGGCAGCTTGTGCTCATTCTGACAGAAACCAAGTTGAATTATTTGCATTTTCGATCTATGCCAGAGAAAATCCAGCACTGATGTTGCTACCCTTCCAGAAGCGTTGATTGAAGAGCCTCCTTACCCACAGTATATCTGCCAAATGCCTCATCTGTGGGCAGCATGCATCAAAACCACTGTGTGACATGATGTGAGTTTTCATCTGCAGCCTTTGGAGTCACAAAGGTATAGTTTATGTCTTCTTCCTTCTCGCTCTTCTGCTTGTCTCCCTGTTTCTCTTTTTCTTCTAACCTGAAGCATATAATTTGTCATCTGGAGAAATTGTTCCCCTATCTTCCTCCGTCGTGGCGGAGCATTTTTCTGTTATCTCCTGGGATCAAGGGGTTTTCAATTTAAAAAAAAAATAAAAATTCCATATCGTCCAATGACCCTGGCTTTACGCTGCAAGGCTCCCTAATGAGCTCTCAGCAAATGGGATGTTTTGTTGTTGTTTTTTTTTCTTGTTTGTGCCAATTGAGCTGTGACCTGGCTAAGACCTAACAAATCAAAGATATCTTGAGTCTACTCGTTATTTACTTGTGACAGCAGGCAGAGGAGCATGATTAAAGCGAGCCAAATGAAATGAAGTTAAGAAGAGCAGAAATGGCGCCGATGTGATGTGTAAAGTGATTTCATCAAATGCCTGCTGTGGATTTTTGGGTAGCTGAAGGTCGCACCTGCCCATTTAAAAAAAAAAAAAAAAAAAAAAAAAAAAAAAAAAAAAAAAAAAAAAATAGAGAAAAGAACCAAAATAACGAGGCTGTTTAACATATTAGTTGTTTATTGTCATTCACCCAGCCAAGTGAAAAGCAGGCATTGAGGGATTCTTACACAGACACCGACTGCAGGTATTGCGTCTGTATGCGAAAGATGGAGAATAATTGTTTTCCTTCTGTCACTGGGGAAGATAAGAAGACGACTTAGCTGTGTCTGTGCTACCATCCATCATCGCTCAGTCCGTGCATGTCCAACACCTTTAATATCTCAAAAAGTCACTTTGTCTGTTACCACACTGTGTCACTTTGCTAAAGAACATTCAGAAGGTCAGCTCGCTTAGCACGCCTCCCATTTTCATGATGTTGTGTTTTTGAAAGTCATGCCTTTATCAAACGGCTGAAAGTATGAGTCACAGTCCCATTAGAAATTACAAACTCCACAAATAGCATTCGTAGCTAGTTGTTTCAAAGCAGACATATTTCTGAGCAAGAGCAGCATGGCTGTTACAAACTGAAGGAAATAGCATATATTCTCTAGACACACACACAGAAATAAACTGGTGACCAGAACTGCCCATTTGTAAGCTTGACCAACCTGCTTGGATTGTTTTTACACACAAAATATTCTGTGCAGCATCTAGTCAGAACAAACCTGCTAACATCAACTCTCCTCTGTATGTAAAATATGCTGGAAGAAAACTAAAGTTGATCTATTTTCAGCATTTTGAGCTGTTTAATAATGATATATTGAGGCTGCTACAACACAGGCCGAGATAAAAAAGTTGGCCATTACTTCTGTATTTTTGGTCATTTCATGCCTGCAACTTTTAGGTATACCAATTTGACCCAATCTTTATCAAATTGACAAAGGAGTGAACAGACCAGCACCGGTAGCAGATTACCCTGATTCTCTGCTGTAGCAGCCTGGTTGACAATGCTGTTGGGAAAACAAAGCTTGCTTTAAAATAGCTTCATAAAGATTGAATGCTTTCTCTGTAGGGAACATAACGGCGCATTTATTTGTACCAACATTTTTTTGTTACACCCTTTTTGGTCCAACGTTCTGCCACACCATTTAAAAAACTGACACATAAATTTTGACAATGACTATTTTCCATGGCTTTGTTGTTATATAATGCATTCAGCAGAGACATTCAACAGAAATTTCCGAGCTGATTGGGCAAAGCACCCAGTGCCTACCTAACAAAGGTTGGTTTCAGCCAATCACGGTATCAAATGAAAATGTAAGCAGCAGGCGCCATGAGAAACCCAACAAGGTATGCTGGTCAATGCAGTTCTTGCTGTTCTTTCAAAGAAGAAATCATGTATTCTGACAAAACAGATTTGATAGCAGCAGGTACGAGTGCGCCCTCCTGAGATGCCATGTTCATGATGGTTCGGCTGCGGGCTCGGCTTCTCTTGCTTTCGTCACAGTGGTATGTCCCACCGTAAACCATAACACTACAACGTGATTGGCCCGAACCATTTTTGTTATGGTCACAAACAGCTGAAGCGGTCCCGATGGATACTCACACAAGATGGATTCTCGTGTGTTTGTGAACGCACAAATACCATGAGAATTACGCTTGCAGGCAAGGTTAAATCCCTTTACCTTTATTTTAAATGAATACAAACCTGTTTCATTGTGTAAGTCACCTGAGCTTCCATTTTAAAAAAAGGAGTGACCAGGGCGTGCTCCGATGCTGCAAGGGTAGCGAGCATAACCCATAGAGAGAGGCCTTAGTCATCGATTCTTAGGGTTCGATTCTGGCCTGACGTCCTTTACCGCATGTCTTCCCCCCTCTCTAAAACCCCATTTTCTGTCAGCGTACTTGGAGAAAAATGAGCCCCTAGTGCCATAAAAGCCAAGAAAAATAATATAAAAAATAAACAACAAGAAATTAGTGACCATTTAGGGCAAAAAATATAAAAATAAAGCCCTTGGTTGCTGGTTAAAAATCGTAGATACAAAAGCAACCACAAATCTCCCATTGGTGCATCACTAATATTCTCCATTGTGAAGGATCTCTTATGAGGATGTTTTTCTGGAAAATGCACTGGTTGAATGTTTTCGAGTTGCCGGAGTAAAAAGAGCTGTCGGTCGATGTCACGTTACCGAAGCTCCGCTGCCCAACCTTATGTTGGCACAAACAAAAATACCAGCAAGACGCAATTTGGCTCTGGGAAAGAAGGTTGTAAGGTGTCGAGGCGACGCGTCCTAGAGGAGAAGATGGAACGGATGTTGGGAGAACGTAGAATGAGACTAAATCTAGCTTGTCCCCTCCAATGTAGAGGGTGCTTAATTAGGGCTTGGGCATTTCATTACGGCAGCCATTAAAGTCAGCTTCATTTAGTCCTTACACGGGCATGCCACAGTGGGACACTTGAGCTATCAAACACATGCACGTGCACACGAGCATTGCAGTGCTTAACCAATGAATCTGAACAATATGCAGTGGGGCAAATTCCTTTCAATGAAATTAATAAGAACCCTCCCACCAACCCTGCGGGTGGAGAATTCATATTGTATCCTCCACCAGCTTTACTTACGCTCACTGGGGCCATCCGTCATTCTGCCTTAATGTGTTTAGTTGCACCACACAAGGACGAGGGATTTTGAATGAAATCATAAAGGACACTTAGATTGCCGTTACATGCAAGAGAGAATCTCATACATCACACCCGAGTGTGTGTTCATTTCCAGAAAATGACTTGGGCCTTATGCTGTAATAAATGCTTGAGCTCTTCCTCCATCTGAGCTCATAAGCACATAAAACATGGAAGGATGGCATCAGACACTAATGTCGTAAGTTTATCATGTTACTCATTCGGATGAATTTCTCATCATTTCGCATTGCTTTGTTTTCCCTCGTGATGAAAGTACACAGCCCCTTTTCGAAACCCACGGAATGCAAAGTGAGAGTGCAGCAACGGTGTACTGTGCCATTCTGCTTAGTGTCAGTTTAAGCTGAGCCATCGACTCGCTGCGCGCCAGCCTGATTTCCATTCTTTCCAGTCAACTGATCTCTAAACCGTTTGTTAGCCTCTGCAAGCAGTGGCAGCGCGAGTCATTCCATGAAGAGATTGGAAAGCTGGGAAGACAGCTAAAAAGTCAGACGAGTGACTGAGGGAGAGATAAACTCATCTCTGATCTTAAGTGACAATTTGACTAGGCGCTTTGCCAGGAGAACGCCATGCTGATGAAAGAGTGCATAAATAAAGGATGCAAAGAGAAGATGTCATGCAGCCGCAGACGAGAGTGGAACAGACAGGAAAGGGGGTGTGACAGGGAGGGAACGTGAAGCATTTGGACACCTCTGGCTACATTCCCTTGCCCATTAAAGTGTCTGGATCCGACTTCACATGCCATTAGATGGAGTGTAAATCAGCAATTAGGTGCATAAATGAAGAAATGTCAGCTCTCACCTGAAGCACGGCAGGGCAACAGATCTCGCCACGGTGCATTTCTCCACGGTGAGGATCCCTCACCCAGCCACACAGGTGCAGCCCCTCAAGCACACATATGTTCTCAGCATGTTCGACACACACTCCCACCCACATGGGTCTCCAAGCTCGCAGTGCAACCGAGCAGTTCCTGACTGGGTCTGGCAAGAGGATGGCGCGTTGCTGCTTTGCTCAATTAGACAAGTTGCTGTAGTTTAAAAGTAAGAATGACAAGTGTTCCCCCGTGGAACTGATGGAGCCATTTCTCTCGGAATAAAGTCAAACTATAGAGAAATATACTAGAAATAATAAGCAGGGAAAAGGAAGCAGCAAGGAAGAATCGATGAGCACAAACCTTTTGGCCAGCTGAGCAATTAGACCCCAAAACAAGCTCATAGAAATGAAACCAAATAGACATTTATGGATAAAGTCTGAGAACATTTGAGCACGAGATTTGACTTCCAGCCTTATGTCTTGAGAAATTGCTTTATTATTTCCAAATATTTTTTTCATGCCGGTTTACCAATCACACAGGTCATATCGACACAACATGGTGCTGCCACCCCTGTTCTTCACAGTTGGGTGGGGTTTTCTCAGGTTTCCTCCCATCATGACCAACACTTTAAACTCACTTTCATCAGAAAACAGAAAAAAAAGGGTAAAAAAACTATCCTATGTCCCTGACTGTATTTGCAAACTGCAATTTTTATGCTACTTTTAGAGTAAGTTGTTCTTCTTTGCTGAGTGGCCATTCAGGATGTGTTGATACATGTTTTTCTTTTACTGTGGATAATGTCAGGTTTGGCCGGACTGTTCAAAAGATCTTTTGCTTTCTTCTGGGGTTGACAAGCATTTGTTAAACAAAAACACAATCATTTCTGGGACGCAGAAACCATCTCCTTTCTAGACAGTATGTTGGCACAATATTTCCATGATGTTTCTGCTTCCATGTAGCTAATTGTTTTAACAGATGTCTGGGGCAATTTTAGGCATCAGAAAATTGGGGAGGTCCATAATTTCCCTGATTCTTTGGTTTTCCCATGACACTGCAGTTGAGGTGTTGCCTCAAAATAAGGTTTGTGTAAATCTCTGAAGAGGCTAATAAGAGATAATAATTTTCATTATTTTGTAATTTAGCTAGTGAAAGCAATTTTGGGAATCCTAATTGACCAGAAAAAAAGAAAAAAAATTGTCCGATTCAATGTCAAAGACTGAAGTAAAAAATGCTTGTTATTTTAATGGTTGTTAAATTCAATGTGAATATCTTGTTTCAGATGAGTGTACTTAAATAATACTTGTTTAATGATGAAATAAAAACATGAATGATTTGCGAAAAAGTTCAATTGGCCAGTTTTGCTTGATTAATTTAGACAGTCAGAGCTGTAATGATAAAAATGGGAGAAAATTGTGTGTACAAAAAAAGTAGGTCTTTTTGCAGAACCGTCAGCACAGTTGTCCTAATTATGCAACCACCCAAACAGAGCCCCCTCTAATCCACAGCCACAATTGCCTGTCAGATTTCCTGCAGAGATCAAGAACACATACGGTATAATCATAAACACGCGGAAATGCAGCATATTCCACGCGGCACTACTTTTTGCACACTTGACCTCATGCGCCGAGCGAACAAAAGAATAACTTTGCAGACCTTAAAGAAGCTTACACGGGGGTGACAAGATTCACCACAAGCACACAGTGCCCTAGATTAGTCCATGTTCAAGTATTGGTTTGCTAGGACAGGGTGCTGTGACCTAGGGGAATGGAAGCGTTACACCACCCTCCAGGGATATGCTCACTCTAATGCAAGTTATTAGAGCAAACAGCTGCATGAGCTGTGGGGAATTTTTATGCGTGAGTGTGTGTGCTCTCTGAGTTTGGGTGTGAGCGCTGCACAAATGCTCAGCAGCGACATAAACACACAGCGTTGATCTAGGCAGAAAGAAACAGCTACGCTTTCCTTTTTTCTTTGACCTTTGTCCTCGCAATGCGTTCGCAGCACATTTTTTTTTTTCTAAAGCAGCCCAAAACCTCTGTGGTGATTTCTCTGGTAATTATGGATATTCCCAGCGTTATGTGCTCACGCATAATGTTATTAAACACCTCATGTACCTTCATTCTCTGAGCTTAGTAACACATTTTAATAGCTGCCGTTTTGTTCGCACCGCATGTTAAGCCCGACAGTGGTCATCCTTACAACCGAACAACACACCGGATCTCTCCATTAGGGCAATGGCTAACATTTTATCACATGTAATGCCGAGACAAATCAGTGAAAGCGTAATTAGCAGTGCATTGCAAAAATATATCATGACCCTAGAAATTTCTTTACATTATTAGAACCACAAATTTCTACACATTTAATTGCTGTATTTGTCAAATGCTGCCGCAAAATATCCTATAATTGTCAAGTGCAAGAAAACACTGTTTAAATTATGTTAACAATATATAGTTGAAAAGCCCTCCTTGAGAAAATGCTTTGCAGAGTAATCTTTCAATGCAGTTACAGCTTCAAGACTTTTAGGGTATGTCACCATGGTCTTGGCTCATCGTGAAACTGACACATTGCCCATTTTTCTTTGCCAAATTAGTTTAAATGAAGCTCTTCTGTGAACATCAATGTTCCCCTCTTGCCACAGATTCTCAATTGTATCTTGGTCTGGACATTGACCGGGTCATTGTATCATATGGATATACGTTGATCAGAACCTATTGCAGGTCAGACTGTATGCTCAGGCTATTGTCTTGGTGAAACTTGAACCTTCAGTCTTTAGCATACACTATCTAACAGGTGTTTTTCAAAATTACACTGTGCTTAGTTCCATCTGTCTTTCCTCCGCTCAGCTTTAATGTATGTCCCTGTGGAAGTAAAACATCCCCACAGCAGGATGGTTCCACTTGATCAGCCCTCTGAGTTCTTTAAAGATTTGGATATAGCTTATAAACAAATCCTGCTACAGTTCTCCCTCACCTGTCTGCTGTGTCCCTTGGTCTTCATGATGCTGTTTGTTCACCCCTAGTCAGCGGCTGAATGCCTTCTGTAAATGCATTTACCGTTCTAACCAAGGGAGGTCTAGTAGTATTGATCAACTTGAGAAAGAAACAAGATGGGTTCCATTGGCTTATGCTACTTTAGGACTGATCTCTAGGGGGCAGGAGGAACTTTTGTTTTCAATTTGGACAGTGTCAATTCCAAAGTTAAGGCATTTTGAGACATATTTAGCTGCTTCGAGAACTGGGTGATTAATCCTTTTTTTGTATTGGTGATATTTCTTCAGGTTGAAATTCAGGTTGTATTCTATTCTCGGTCACGGTGGCGATTCTGGGAGAACATGAATAGCTTGTTGACTGGATGTCTGCTCCTGTCTCCCTTTCAAGATTCCAGATGTTTCCAATTTAGGTAACAGACAGCTGGATGGGGATAAGATGGTGGAGATACTCGGAAGGATGAAGGCAGACAACAATGCAGCAGCCCTATGCATAGGGATGCGATTTTTTTTTTTTTTTTTAGGCCAAGGCTGCCATCAACTTTAAACTGCAGCCCTGAAAGCATGACAAGCAAAGCTAAAAAAAATAAAGGCAGCATTTCCCAGATGGAGGAGATGCCTTCTCAGTCCTCTTATGAAAGGCATGGAATGATTTCCCCCGAATAAAACTGCCCATCTAAGCAGACTTTATATTCTTGCTGCATCTTTCTTTCCCTTCACATATACACAAAGTCAGCTGAGTAAGCACAGATGCCTGAATGACTTTTTACCTTAGCCCAACTTACACTTACCTCACCACCCTACCTCCCAACACACACACACACACACAAACACACACACACAGTGCCCCATGCCAGATGCTGTTTGTCTTCCAGCCTTATGCGTTCAGAGTTCCAGGGCCATCTGAGCCACCCTGCAGTAGGAACATGCACTGCTGGGTAATATTAGTCAGGGGCAGGATTAATGTGACAGCGCCTCCCAAAACGAGCTACAAAAACCATCATCCTCAGCTACATCAACACACACCAGACACAAAGGGGGTTAGTGAGACGAGCTAACTGGCTTCCTGCTATCTACCCCCCCCCCCAACCCATCCCTCCCGCGCAACTAACAGGCCTTTGTATGCAAATGAAACATCAAAGATAAGTAATGACAGGAAGGGGGAAACACGTGCATAGTATTAAATCATGCTCTTCCCAACTTTAAAGAATAATAATGTATTGAGACATCCCCTGTTATTGATGTGCCTTTTGTGGCATGCCTCTATTGATGAGAGTGTGACACTAATGTTTGCCCTGAGGCGGAAAGAGAAGAAGCATTAGAGGAAATGATTGCTGTTCATTTATTTGTGTGAGAAAAAAAAAAAGAAAAGAATATTGTGCCATCGTATACATGGAAATAGTTTTAAAATCCCATTTCGTTATGAGACTCAAAAGTATATATCAGCATCTGCATTTGTGCCGTTCAGCGTTCTCATTTTCATCTTTTTTTTCCCCCAGAAATCTCAACGCAAATGGTTTTGTAAATTGGATGATTTGAAATACTTATTGCGCTGCTGGAGGGTGAACTTTTTTTTTTTTTCCTTCATATTTTGACTAGTTCATTTTAAAGCAGGCACGCTCTGGATGTGGAGTTTAGTTTCAGAACACTCAAGCCCCAGGAGCCCCACTGTGACAGTTGGTCTCAGATGGATTTAAACCACCATTTGCACCGTTGGCCACACATTTCCTCCATATGTTGCAGAGTGGGCAGGCAATGTGGGGCGCTCAGCTGGCCATGCAGAGTGGGTCAGCAGGACAGACTTCATTGCCCGTGGCCGCTGAGGGATTTTGAGCTTCTTCGTCGTGGATCTAGAGTATAGCATTTTTTAAGTCTGTGTTAGCCAAACGGCAGAGAGAGAGAGAGAGAGAGAGAGAGAGAGAGAGAGAGAGAGAGAGAGAGAGAGAGAGAGAGAGAGAGAGAGAGAGAGAGAGAGAGAGAGAGAGAACACTGATAACTTAGAGGTTAATGAGGAGGGCAGATGGCGGCAGCTGTACAAGTTGTCTCACAAGACCTTTAGGTGAATGCACAAGCTGAAGCTAGAGGAGAAGACTCTTTCAAGAAAAAGCCCTGTTCATTTAATTGTCATTTGAAATTGTTCTAAAGCCGTTAGATGGTTCAAGTGACTCCTGTTGTCAAACGTCCTTGCTTTGCAAAAGATGTTCAAAGACGGGCTTCCTTGAAATTAAGCAAAGCAGACTTTGACTTTGCAGATTTCTGTTGGCTGATTTTTGCCATTCAACTCAACCCATTTAGAAATGCACCATGAATAAGCAATTGCTTGGATTTATTTTTGTGAAAAAAAAAAAAAAGTTTGACAACTATCTACATGATGTTTCAGCGCCTAAGCGTCAAACTGCACACAGGCTGTAATCAGGGCACTGTCGCACTGGCATTTTAAAACAAACATACAATTATTGTAATAAAACATTCCTTAAGGACAATACTACTTTAACTAGGTTTATTTATTGGGATGACATTAATGATGTAAAGGTCAGTAAAAAGGTTTCCTGCTGTCATTTTTAATAAAGGAACTCCGGATTTGGTGTCGACAATTAGGATGTTAGTTAGCTGGCTGCCAGAGGGTCTTTAATTGTTGTACAATTTGGATGGGTAGTCAGATATATGGAGACTGCTTGTGCGTCTGGAGCTTTTCTTCTTCACAATGAATCCTACCGTGTTATTGTAAAAAAAAAAGAAAAAAAAAAAGAAAAATCCTAGTCAATCCTGAAGTAAATTAGATAGGACATGTTTAATCAATGTCTGTAATATGAAGAAATTGGACAACCCTCAAAGAGTTTAAACTGTGTTTGTGTTGAGATGAACTTCTTATAAGATTGTAAATGAGGAATTCTATGTGTACTCACACAGAAAAATAAACCTGTGGGGATAATAACGTGCCTATTCTATCCTTGTTGATTTAATTTTAACAGTTGCTGTTTCGATCATCTTTCTGCTGAGTGACATGTTTAACAAAGGATACTGCGGCTGGTTCTCTTTTCATCTTTATACCATTAATGCCCCATTATCATAATACCCCAACAAAAAGACCTGCACTAGCATTCAAGGTGTCAAATCCTAAATCCGGGTTCTGTGAAGGAAGAACACGTGTGAACAAGCTGCATCATGAATACAAAGGGACACAGCAGACTGGTCGGGAATGAAGTTGCGAAGAAGTTTAAATTAGAGTTATGTTCTAAAACAATATCTCAAGGTTTGACAATCTCAGTAAGCACTGTTCAATATATCATCCAATAAATAGAAAGGAGCTGCAGAGTTTCACAGAATGTGCTCTAATCAGAAGAGAGGGAGAGAAAACAAACGTTTTGGCCTATACATGTAAAAACCCTACAGCTGAAACCAGAATTTTACATACACTATATAAAAAGACACATTAGCTTTTTTCTCCCACTGTCAGACATAACATCTGAATAAACCTTTCCTGTATTTATGTGTTCTTAATGCCAGAATGATGATAATAATCTTTTTAGACATTGTTCTGTTACTTTCTTGAAGGTCAGAATTTGACATACATTGCTATCATTTGATGTCCTTGCCTTCGAACTGTATGACTTGGGTATCCTTCCACAAGCTTCTCACAAAAGTTGGCAGGAAATTCCTCCTGACAGAACTTGTGTAATTGAACCACATTTTAAGCTACCTTACTCACACACTTACTCGACTAAGGTCAGGGTACCACCAAGATTTTTACTTTGTTATCCTTGATAGCTTCTTTTCTAGCCAGTCTAGGCATGTAATGGAATAGACTAGCTCAAGCCTTATTTGTGTATTAGATTAACACAGTCAAATCTGACTGAACACCTTTGGCAAGACTTGAAAATTGATGTTCGTAGGCGACGCCCATAAAATCTAAATCTAGAAAAGCAAAGCTGGTAGAACCATATCTCAAAGGACTTGTAGTTGTAATTGAAGCAAAAGGTGATTAACAAAGCATTCAAATACTTTACATGATCTGTTCTTGAAAACCATTAATAATCTTCATTTCACTTCCCCATTATGCACCACTACATAAGATCCAGTTAAAACACAGTAAAGTTCATGACAAAATGGGAAAAAGTTTAAGTGAATACTTTTGCAAGACTCTATTGTCGTTATCTATCTCCATCAATCTTTCTGTCCCATTTTCTGTCTTGTTCTGCATCTCCTACTGAGCATCTTGACCCCAAGGTCATCTAAGCAGCTAGAATGTTGGGCTCTAATTCAGTCTGCCATCAACTTATGCCCCAGGCACGATAACACTCAACAAACTAAACACTCCAAACTGTACCTGAAAGACCCCATCCAGTACCTAAGGCCTGGCTAAGCTAGGAACCCCCAGTAGATCTCTACATGTAGGCTCATGCTTCATCAGATGTGTTTGTGCTTTTCTCCTAGGGAGGGGGATAATAGAATAGTGTCTTCCCAGGGCGAAGGCTGAGCTCACAGAGATGGTGGAGAGCATCGTTAAAAGCATATGAGCGTGCTCATAAGAGAGAGGGGCAGGCTGCTCAGGAAAGGGCAAGCTTTTATAGGGACAACCTTTGGCTGTGAGTGCAGGCAATCAACATCTTTTTCGTTGTCTGAACCTCTTTGAATTCCTCGTTTTTTCTCTTAGCTGTGGGTGTTCTAAAGTTTGCTGATTAGTTTTCTATATTTTTTTTGTTTTTGTTTTTTTTTTCCCTCCCTGTCCTTCTCTGCACCTATGCACTTACATTTCCTATAACACGGTTACAGCTACTTGTCTGTGACTGAAGCTGAAGAAGCACTTCAAGACTCTCTAATAAGATAATGGTTCACAGATGCTGCAAAAGGGCTCCCAAAGTGTTGATATTGAACAAAGGGTGACAGTGACACCACAGGAGAATAGCGGCAGCGATTTTGTTGCATGGTGCATATTTATTTTAGGCATGGGACATGATTATTTGGCTGCTCACTGCTTCTTGTCAGAGCCATGCAGAGGTTACATAGGTCAAAATGATTTATCAATAATTAGTAATGGTTTGAGGTGAGGCTGCTCCAGTCTTGGCCCTTCCAAAACAATTGTCAATAAAAATAATACTGGCTATTGATTAAAAGGTTTGTTCTAATTAGCAGAAGTGATTGTTTCTGGATGGGTAGCCAATAGTCAGTTCTGGAAAGACGACAAGGAGACCTAGGGACATGTCACCTCCTGAGGGGAGCGAGAAAAGCAGAGAGATGGAGGCATAGCAAAGCACACATGGTTTACTGACCATGATTATGGCCATCTAGCCAAGAAATGTTGCAGCTGCTTTATATCTAAACATAATCAATGCACTGCAAGATGATGTTCGCAGATGTTTTCTTGTCAAGTTTCAAGATGTTTTTTTTGTTGTATCTTTCAAGGATCAAGGATATATTTATCCCATTTGTATCGAACAGCAATATCTGACACCGAAACAATGTGTTTTTTACCTGAAATTAATTTTGATTTACAACTGAAATATTGACCAGACATGCAGTATACAGGAATGTTACCTGACTTTTTTTACCAAGACTGTCATGGCTATCCCTAGCTTTGATTGCAAGAAGATGTTTCCCATTGGTTGATGTGAAATCAACCTGAGGATGCATACTGTGCACCTCCTTCCCCAAAAGGACATTACTCTCAGCTACCGGTTGGGGAAACTGGGGAATTTTTAAGGTTGCAAACAATTGTTTATTTATTTATTTTTCAGTAATTGATTAATCAAAAGTCCCAGACCTAATTTCCGTCTGTCTGTCTGTCTGTCTGTCACAAAGCCTGTTAATGCAAATGTTTTAAAATAAATCTATGTTTAAACTCTCCCATGTGCGCACACATGACATTATATTTAAGCTATTTCATAAAATATCCAGAAAAAATCTAATCACTTACATAAGCAAACATGTTTTGGGATGCACTTAGGCTTAATCCCAAGCCTGTGCTAAATGTTTCAAATGTCATATGAGGTTCTGTGTGAAAATAAACAACATTTACCACCCCCATCAATGCCATTTGCCCCGCATCAGTCCAGGGATCAACACCTTCAGAGGACTGCGTTGAAGAACTCTTGGTGAGATTTTCACAGTCCAGAAACCTTAACTCGACCTTCTCTCTCAGAATGAAATGAACCTGTGTGAACTCAGCACTGCGCTTGTGCTCTACCTGTCAGCTGTAATCAGATCCACTATTTGCTGCTCAAATTTAGGGAATATTTGAAACACCTAATCTTTCTCATGAACAGGTTATTACATGCCACTGTCAGTACACAGTGTTTTTATTTTTTTTTTTTTTGTCGCTGCTCCTCTTGATAAAATATGGACTATTGATTTGCTATGTGCTATGGATACCACTTTATCTTTAGGTAGACCAAATTTAGCACCTCCCTCTTCATTTAAAATTAGACATTATGGGATTTAATTGGCCATCTGCTTTTGCCATCTTGTGTTTCTGGAGCTGGGCCATGTTTGTCCCATGCTGTTTAGAGAGCCTACACTTGACACTCATCGGCCCTCCCAATATGATCATTGTGGATATCGTTGTTAAACATAGAGTCATAAACGAAGATTAAAAACAAAACTTCTACATTTAGAAGTCAGCTTTTGTACCTCAGGAGATTATCAGTTGGACCCGAGTGTCAAATAGAGATATATAAAAACTAAAGTCGGGCAAATTAAAGGAACGGTACATGAAATAAGTTATATATTTCTTACTCAGTGATCCTCTCTCTCTAGTGACCTCAAACCACTTGGCAGGTAGTGTAATTGTCCCGTTCATCCTGTCAGTCACAGTTAACTCTCTGCATAGCTGCTCCCGCTTTTTAGTTCCACCTGTGCCCCATCGTCTGCCGCATGTGATGACAGGCGCCACAGATCAGATGACAGGAAAGAGAATCTTGAATGACAGTGGCTTTTATTCCTTCATCCCCGTCACTCATCCTGGCCACTGGGAACAAGTGTTTCAACTTAGCTGCTAGTCTCCTGTACAGAACCTGCCTGCACTGACAGAGGAGAATTAAGTCAACTCAAATGCAATTTTTTTTTTTTTTTTTTTTTTTTTTTTTACAAAGATCTTGGTCTTGATTTTGGCATCAAGCGCAGGCCGCCAGCTCCTGAGCAAAAAGTGAATGACCTCATGGATGCTGCGGGGATCAAAAGAATTCCTGCCAGCAGGCCAGCTTTGGCTTTGGGCGAAGCCCTGCCGTTTGAACAGAGCCACTGAAAGCACTGCTGTTTTTCTCTATATGGAGTCATTTTAAACTGAGATCAAACGTGAATTACATCTGCCATTAAAATGGTGGAAAGACCAACAGCTTCTTGTAAACATATTCACATCCCGTAAGTGTTTTCAAAATTTGTCATTGCCACCCACCTAAACGGACAGGCATGACGAAGTGAACATTAATAAGGGAAGCAACCAAAAGGTCCATGCTAACTCTGGAGGAGCTGCAGTGATCCACAGCTCAAGTGGTAGAATCCGTTGAAAGCACAACCATAAATCCTATCCTCCACAAATACAGCCTTTATTTAAAGATTGCCTCAAGCCAGGTAGGGGACACATGTACCTATGAAATGTCCAAAATTGAACTTTATGGCCACCATGCATGATCCTGCTGAACACATAATACCCACACATGCTGCCCATCCTCCTGAACATACAAGGCCCTCAAGGAATAATGCAGGTGGCAGCATCATCATAGCGACGGTTTAATTCAACGAGGACAGAAAAGCTGGTTAGAGTTGAAGACGTATGGAGTGAAATACAGGGGATTCACGATAAAATAGGTTAAAGGCTACAAAACTGTTGAGACTCGGACAGAGGGGCACCTTTCAGGGGAACAACATCCCTGAGCCAGAGATCAAATTGAATGGTTTAAATCCAATCACATTTATCCATTGATGTTTGTGGTTGTAAATTGACAGTTTTTTTTTATCGTTATGAAATGGGAGAAAGTCTAGGTTCTTACTGGTTATGCTCTAATCAACATAAGGTCCAGGTGTTTCTGTCTGTTTTAGGTACTTTACATCATTTATTGACTGCAAATTTACATTTCAAATGTTGTTCTCTGCCTTACGTAATGCATGTCACTCCAAGGCAGCAGCAGCAGCGAAAGAGAATTTATCATCTTACAAAAACAAGCAGCACATAAAATTTTAAACTTCACCCTCGGCACTTGTTTACCGTTTAGTGCCTGTGTCAGCCTCGGACTTTGAATACTAAGGAGCCTCGGATGAGCACACCACGCCGCGCTAGCCGGCAGACATCTTGCGGATTTGCCTCACTTTTTTCTGGGTTAGATCTAATCAATTTCTGTCGACGATCAATTCTGGCTGAGCAACGTCAGGTAGAACCGAATCAAAGAGAACAGCAATGTGCTGCAGGTGGTGGAGAGTTCTTGAGAAGCACCTGCAGATGTTTTCCTTTTTCTGGTAGTTACATATTTCATGTAGAGTTTGAAGTAAGTTTGTCTTTCTGTAAAGCGAGCACGAAAAAAAAAAATGAAAGGCATATTAAAGTCTTTGGATTTCTGTCATTAAAGAATGCCGTGGATGGGAATTGGACACGTGGGAAGCACGGCCGACTTCCTGTTCAGAATCAGGCCGCAGCAGTTAGGTGGCAGAAATCAGACACCTGAGCCAGCGGGGCAGCAACGGTCTGACTTTTAACGTTGTGGATATGTTCGGCCTAAAAGTGTTTGCTCCTTGTTGTGTGTTTTGGTGCCTGCAGGCTTTCTTCGTCGTGTTTACACGCGCTGTGTAATGTAAGCATCGCCTTAGAGGTGTTCCGTGTTGGATTACATCACAGAGCACCATCAACCTTCCTCACATTTTCTCAACTCCTGTACACAAATGTATACGGACTGTGATGCAGAATGCCGCGATACAGAGGTGGGAGCCGGCTGGTTGCTGCATCACTATGACAAAACATGACAGATGTGTTTAGGCAGCGGAGTGCCGGACCTGCCACACAGCATTAAGCTCACACACTCAGAGAGGAGAG
The DNA here is from genome assembly GCF_011125445.2 of Fundulus heteroclitus. Taxonomy (NCBI): domain Eukaryota; kingdom Metazoa; phylum Chordata; class Actinopteri; order Cyprinodontiformes; family Fundulidae; genus Fundulus; species Fundulus heteroclitus. Next base: position 10,066,567 of record NC_046378.1, on the reverse strand, counting down.
TGCTGCTTATTCCCACACAGGGAGTGCAATCATGGACATAATAATGGTTTGTCCGCAGCAAGGATCGGATGTCGGTGCCAGCCTGAGAGAATGCCTGCTAAAACGACAAACCTTCCCAGGAATCAGGCATCTTGCAAGTGGGATATGTAATAAAAAATAAAAAATAAATTCTCTTATTTTTGATAAGGGATATTTTGAGGAATTCTTTCGTTCCGTGTTTTCGCAGCTCATCCTGAATTTCAATAGCTGATTTCAAATGACTTGCCACAAATTACTGACACGAGCTAACATAAAAATGATCAAAGGTAATCTCATTATTCTCCCAACACTCACTGAGCCCTTTCACAAAATCCTGATTAATCATTAATTCGTCATAAGGAGGGGCATACACGGCAGATTCGGCGGAACTGACAGATTTTGACAGGTATCCCAACGTAGCCTTTCATCTTTGGTTCTTATCTGCTTCTCGGCCTCTGTGGAAACCAATCAGTGGACTACAAGGAAGTCTGTTGTCGATAAAAAAAATCTAAACCTACGACAGATCCCTCTTCAAATATTCAGCTTGTTTGATAAATTATGAAACTGCATAATGGAAATTGGGGTAGAACCTTTTCTCTACTGTTCTTCAATCATAGTCCTGTGCTCAGATGTGTCCCGCATTATCCCGCCGCTCTACAAAAGAGCTGACTCCGACACATAATGAACATAGCCTTTTGTTCCTATTAGCGACCCATCTGTGGTCAGTCCTTCTGTACTCAACGTCGGCAATTACCTGAGAAACCACTTATAACAAGTTTAACTCAGTGCAATGTAATGACAAAGGAGGGGAAAAAAAAAACTTTTAGTTGAACCTTGGGAAAATGGGGCTTTGATACTTTTAAATTAACTGCCAGGTCCAATACATAACACGACTTTATTATGCAAAGTGTGTAAAAAGAGGATACATTTTGCTCTCCCACATAATAAAATGCATTAATCCCAGTCAAATACAGGGTGAGGTTACGGTGCAATGCAAAAGTAGTCCGACCTCTTGAACTTTTTCACCTTTTGCCACTTTGCAGGTACAAAGCTATACATTTTATTTAGGTTTTAGATGTAAGAGTATATCACAAAGTAGAGCATGATTGTGAAATAGAGGGAAAATGGCACATGGTTATTGAATTTTAACATTGTGGCTTTTGAATGTTTTCATAAATACAAATCTAAAAGGCATGGTGTGTCTTTTCTTTCAGACTTTTTTTTTCGCTGGTATCACCAAATAAAATCCATAATATGTTGACAGGAATGTTTTCAGATATAAACTCAACGCAAAAAAAAAAAACAATAGCAGGGAAACTACTCACTGTTGAGAGAACACCATCGGGATTCCTATTTGCTGATTACACCAAGTAACGTCAAGGTGACAGCAAACATATGAAGGAAATTGCTTTGACCACAGTTTAACGTTAATGTGTAAATGCAAAAAATGATGATTGAGAGAAAGCTGAACATACTGAAAGTGGAATGTGGTCATGGCAGAATCATCCTGTGCGGATGCTTTTGCTCAGCAGACACGGGTAAACTGTTCAGAGTGGATGGAAATAGATGGCAGTCGCAAAACAAAATCAGTTAGTGGCGATAGACTATTTAAAGTGTTCTTAGACTTCCATAGATATTTGTTAGTAAAATAATGTTGAAAACCATCCATAATTGTCGTTCATTTAATAATTATCCACATTTTTGTTATGCTCCATTACATTAAGACCCCTATAAAACATACTGAAGCTTGCAGATGAAACCTTAAAAAAAGTTTGAGACCATAAGACTGTATGTTCAATTTCTGCAGGACACTATGCCTGCAACTGTTAGATTAAAATATCCACTTAAGCTGAACTTAAAATGTTTTTTCTACTTCACCTACTTTAAGGATGAAAGCAGAGCTGTCGTGTGCAGAATTGTCTTAGACATGAAATGCTGTTACATGTTTACTTCATGCAGCCAAATTCTCCTTTTTTTTCCTAATGGGGGGATTCATACCTGCTGATGTCTTCAGCCACAGGTCTGCGTTAACCAGCTGAGATGATATAAACTATGCTAGAGGCAGACAGCTGCCAGTTGGGGTCTTTGCTACAGCGAGTAACAGACACCACTCAGTGGTGTTGTTTTTGTGCCTGGGCTGCACTCTATAACTCTGGTTCTAGCCCGGTCTCATCTCTGAAGGATAGTGGACACATCAGGCCTGAGGGAGTATGTGTGAAGTGCAGCGGTTGTCAACATGGTTGTGGTCACAGCGGAGGTCAGCAGTGTTCGAACCCTCTGGCAAAGGAGTGAGTCCGTTTAATATGAAGTTGAGAGGTTTCTGTTTCCTTCTCACTTGCATACACACAGATGTGTGAAAACCATCCACTGTAGGTCACAAAGGGGACTTGGTGGACTTTAGAGTCTCATTATCATTTGACAATCTTTTTTTTTTTTTTTGATAAAATTCCTAATTAACAAAGAGCTCATTAGCTAGGCACTCATGCACAAAGGCTTCACAAACACCACTCTCATCATTTAGCCTATCATCCTTTTCACAGCCATTCACTCAGCCAAAATATCCATTCATGATAAAAGGAAATCAACCATTTATAAACAAAAGCAGCAGCCCCCTCAGCAGCCTCATAAGCAAGATGAGGGCCTACACAGTATGACATAGTATGCCAAAAGCTTGCTCACTGCTCCCATCCTGAGTCTCTTGGCTGTCGCCATGGTAATTGAGTTTCCTGATGAAAGCTGTCCACCAATGAGATGCATACGTCACTCTAATCGGTCAGGCAGACCATTCCTGCTTACAGCGGTACATCTATCCACTAATTTGACAGCCGTACGCTTTAGATTCTGCCCACCCCCCCACCCCCCCATCCCCCTACCCTGCACACACATCCCGCCGCCGCTACTGATACAGAGATCCTAATGAGAGCGCACATGTTCGGCTCACAGACTTAGAGAGGTTCTGACTTTCTTCCCTAGGCTAGGACCGAATTCAGCACTTGATATTGCGGTGCGGGTGTGACATTTCCCAAGCAGGGGCATATTCACACACCTTTCACAAGGCTCCCTGCTCTGAGGCAGGATCTAAAAATAATCGGAGGATGTTGCAGCGATGCGGTTCCACAATAAAACCTCTCCTGAGCCACAGTCTTTTGCTGCTCTCTAATTGGCTACAGGACCTTTTCAACTGCTTTATTGGATGTTTTGACAGTGTAAGAGCCCAAATATTGCCAGCAGCCTTGAGAGAAGCTTTTTTTTACACTTTATCACAGAGTCATGTATTTTTTTTTTTTTTGTTTGTTTTCTTTAACAGTTTACTGAAAAGCTTAAGAAATGTAATAATCTAAGAAGGTGAATGTTTTGAACTCGTTGTCGCCCTCAGTATTTCTTTGGTTTGTTCTGAGTAACAGCCTTTTATAATTTTACATTCAAATAATAGTAATTAGAATCAGCAAATGTCAACATTTTTTTTAACGAGGCACTCCAATTAAGAAACAAGTACACATGCCACTGTGTGGAAATAACACATCAGCAGTTCAGAACTGTGACCTATAACCCTTTTAACTCAACTGGAAAACACACTGACTTCTTTGAGAGTGAAATATGTTCCCAAATCATTATAGAGATCTCTCTGTTAAACGGTATCCATCAGGGGCAAGGTATGAAAGGATTTCCAAAGTGTTAGATCTACAACAGAATCCAGTAAAGACAGCCATCTTTAAGAGAAGACTGGACCGGCTTTTCAAAACTGATGAAAGGCTGGGAAGAAAACGGGTCAGAAAGTTTTCCTGGAGTTTAGCTCTGTAATCAAGACCACCTCACCCAAGACCAAACCAATGCTAGGCCATTTGGGAGGCCAGTGTTGTAATAAAAAAGAATGAGGATGTGGCTTAAAAGTTGTTTAAAGAAAATCAGACATTTCGAGATATTTGCAGTTAAAAACATTGTTTCAGAGTGGCCCGCCACAGCAAAAGTAGGAACAAGTTGGCAGAGCACAATCTGAGAACATAGTGATTTTTGTTTTATTGCAAAATATGCTTGTGGAAGTTGTGAAGAAACCCCTCAGTGCTTTAAATTACATTTTTGAAGGTTTTAAAACAGTAATCTTTGTGTTTATAACTCGGGATGTAAACTGGCTTTGAGTGATTCTATAGAAACTTTGAGGCTTGTTTTCTCACTAATCTTCTATGCAGAGTGCCAACACTCAAATGGTCATATCTTCTTCAATTCTTTGTTTGACATCATTGAAAAGCTTATATTCCACTCTCTCAGAATCTGTAAAGCACTCTAACTGGCTTGGACTTATTCCTGGTTTTGCTGTGGCTAGTTACTAATTTGTAGGGAAAAGAATGTTGACGTTGTTGCGTTCCCTGGTTTTGATTGTTCTTTAGCAAAAAAAAAAAAAAAAAAAAAAAAAAAAAAATCCTGAAAGCAGTAAAAATGTAGGCAGACTAAGGCAAGACTGAGATTTGAAGGTGTGGTCTCAGGGCCCGTATTGAGTACCACTAAACTACAGAAGGCCTACAGCACCATCACTGAAGGTGAAGCAATTGTTGGTAAGCGCTTGCTGTGTAGTACATGAGACAAAAACATTCTGCATGTCTTGACTACGGGGGGATATGGTAAGAAAAGAAAAACTATGAACTGGGGCAGGTAAAAATATGAAAAAAAAACACATAATCCCTGCTAAATTTAGCAAATATATATATTTCACAGCAGTACAGGCAAGTGTGTTGTGGTCTAAATAAAACTAAGTTTGAAGGTTTGGCCCTTAGGCATATTTCAAGTGCAAACAGAACTTCTAACAACACCAGATAAACACGATACCCCCAGTGAAGCAAGGCAGTGGCAGGTTCAAGCTGCTTTCTTTCTTCTGCCTTGTCGAATCTATTTATCGTGGAACAAATTAAGAACATTTCCAAAATGTCAGTCAATCTTGGCACACAACATTCAGGCCTCTGCTAGAAAGCTGAGGATGGAGAGAAACTTCATCAAGTATTGGAATGGCCAAGTCAGAGCCCACTGCTCAGTCTGTCTGAAAATATGAGGGGTGATCTGAGCTAGAGATGAACTCGCAATGACGAGTTCTTGGAAAGTAGAGCGGGTGACTTAAGACATCCTTTGCTGATGAGAGTTTTATCTATAAATGGTAAATGCTGCAATAAAATCAAAAAGTGATTCAACAAAGTAGAAGTTTAAGGGTTTGCACACTTATGAAGCCACATTTTCTTTCTCTGTACAAAGTTCCAGTTTCTTTTTAAAACTGGTCTTTTTAACAGGGGTGTGTAGACTTTTGTATCCACTGTATGTAGTTAAAGAAGAATGCTACCTTCTTAAAGGCCCGATGTTAGCAAACTGTCTCCCTCTGTGTACATGTCTTTTCCTTTTGTCAGTTGGAGCTCAGTAAGTCAGCATCAAGAGACTAGAAAGTCCCCTCATCAATGGCGCTATCAAGCAAGCTACATTCTTTCTGCAGATCCTTTAACAGTTTGATTCAATATTTAAGGGGAGAGGTCAAATATCATTTTTACAAGAGAGATAGTAACTAAAAAAAGTTGACATTGGAATTGAAACTACATTTCCATTTTCTTAGGCTGCTTTATCTTTGAGGAGAAATGTAGAAGAGATATCAATTTTCTACATTAGACCGTTTGGTTTTGAGTGGCACTCAAGAAAAGGAGACTTTTGTCACATTTCTACTCCAGTATCTGAAGTTTGGGGGGAGCTAACAGACATCCCTGTATGAAAGCAAGGTTTTTTCACTTTTCTTTCCAGCCTTCAGTATTATTTTAGTTATCTAGCTTTGTGGCCAAGAGAATCAGGAGAATTACCACCAAGCACTGTCAGTATCCATTATTAGGCGTCAAGAGTTGTGCCAGGTCACGTTGTAAGGCTTGACTGCTCTCCACCACCTTTAAACCCTTTCAGCCCTCATTGACAGTATTTAGTCTACTTTGCTGTTGTTGCCAAGGAGTCTGCGAGGAAGCAAGGCAGGGTGGGAAGCCTGAAGGAACAATTTACAGTAACAATTTTCAGTTTAAAAAAAAAAAAAAAAACTCAATATGAACAAAAAAAAATTGACACATAATTTAAAATTCAAAGAACAAAACATCCATCACATTTTCTTTTGACTGTAATATTAGGTCCAATGTCTATAGAAAGTAAATGCCTCTGTCTGCTACAGTTTACCTAGAAACAAATTGATTCATAAGTAGCATAACCATTGTCGCCACTCCCATCTTCTCCTATCCCACCTGCTGCTGGATGCCGAAACCGAGCGAGCCGTGCTAATCGGGGGAAAGAGGCGACTAAAGCTACTGCTAATCCATTCTGGAATTACGGGGGAGAACAAATTAAGAAACTTCAACTCATTAGCTGAGCTTTAATTCACCACCCCTCCTGGAGTAATCCCTAAACTCAGCTGTGCCAGTTAATTATACAGAGGCCTCGGATAAGAGGCCCTTCCCAGTGACTGTTTTTTCTGCTGTTTTTTATTGTCTGCGATGTACACATACTTCTATGTGTGTGTGTGTGGGTGTGTGTGTGTCTGTGTGTGGGTGGGTGGGGTGAGTGTGTTGAAGCTGTTTTTTTTTTTTATTTGTCGTGTTAGAAATGAAAGCAAACTACATGAAAATATAAACCCATTTCGATCAAAAACATGTGCTCCCTATCTCTTTCTTCAGGCAGGTGTAAAGGAATTTGTCTGGGCCTCGTATGCGTGCGGGAAATAGTAAGTACCGCTGTGATGAGAGGAGGCAGAGTTGAAGAAATCAAAACAGTCTTTTTCAAGAAAAATGTCACCTGAGCGCAACTGCAAATGTTTTGGCTTTTTCTCTTTTTTTTTTCTTTTGCACCTTTCCTCAGCTCAGAGTATTGAAACATGAACATTTATTATTCTGGCCTTTTCCGAGATGAAATCAATGATTTGGACGAAACAGTTTTTTTCTACAGCACATATGCAAGAACACAAAACAAAACTGCAGATTAAGGAGCTTTGATTAGATCAAAAATTTACATTTTTGGCTTATGTATAGAGTACTAGACGACAAATGAAAGTGCACGTCCACTGGAACACTCCTTAGTGACGGAAACCTGGTGGTGGCAGCATCATGCTGTGGGATACTGTTTTTAAGCAGGCAGGGTTAAGGTGTTCAAAGTGGATGCGGAGATGAATAGAAATAATACAGGGCATCATTGGAAAACAAAAAAACCTGTTGGAAACTGCACAAAAATTGAGACTGTGGTGCACATTTGCCTTCCAGTCAGACTGATCGGCAACTTACAGCCTGAGCCACAACAGGATGGTTTAGATCAAAGCATCCGTCACTACGTGGTTTGGCTCATTCACAAAACAAAACAGATCCTATCAGATAAAGGGCAGCAAACATCTCTGCAGGAATCATACTCCCTGGACACAAACTATTTAGACTTCTATCCTCAGGTCAGCGCAACACAGCGCTGTTTACAAAAAAACCAGAGACCACCGGGACAGCTTTTTCCCCAGGCTGTCACACTGATGAACACTTAACAGTTGGAGTGCCCATATTGATACCATGCATATTTGTACCAATCAAACCAGATCTTCCTCTTATATAAAACACTGTATAGGAAAATACACCTTTACAAAAAAAAATATTTCCCCTTTTATATATTTATATATTTTATATACTTAAAATGTCTTCATTGAGAGGAAATTGGAAATCCAATATGACTGAGCTTGAGCTACTTGGCAAAGAACAGGGGGGAAACATATTCCGGTCTCTTGATAGCTGGAGCTCTTAGATCCACATTCCAAAAGACGTGCCGCTACAACTGCAGCAAATGGTAATTCTACAAAGTATGGACTCATACAGCTTCAAATAAACTAGGCCTGTTATAAACCAGATTTCACATTAGTGTCCGAGAGCGAGAGCTGAACCAGCTTTCAGTCATCAACTCCACTATTTTAATCTGTTTTCCAGCCACTAGATGCTCTGGAAGCTGACATATAGTTGCTGCAGCCACCAGCACCTTTGAGAGGGGATTTCGATGGCTTTCCGAGCTGCGTAGCTGGATTCACATTTGAACTTTGTCATTGCATGGGTGATAAGCCACCCATGAGAGGCTTTTGTAATTTCAAATATGGATAAGAGGCAGAAGAGGATCAAGCAGGAGTGATGGATGGGTAGATGGATGGAGGGATGGATGTGCAGGCCTGTGCTTTAAAACCACTTCATGTGCCTCACTTAGCTTGCCGAGAGTGCGCATACTGTGATTGTTGTAATCAGGCGAGGCCCCTCCAGGATGCCTAATATGGACACTGTGCGCTACCTGTTTCCAATTTGCCTTTGTTTATACTCCATTCTCACAAGTGGCCGAGCTATTTGCAATCACCACCTCTATTATTAACCCCTTGTATTGTTGTCCAACAGATAGGCCAGATGTTCTTGTCCCCCCCCTCCCGGCCTCTCTAACTCCTTCCTGTTGTGAAACACATTGATTTGCAGGCAATGGAGGTTTAACGTTGGGGCAATTTGCCACAGATCTCCCATCAGGCTAATGAGCCACGGTGTAACAGTTTTGGTGATTAGACAAACAGGCAGCGATGCTTGTGGCAAGTTCTGTGCATTCTTGTCCCGCTCCTTCTTCAGAGCTGTATTAGAAACTCAGCTCAAAAAATGTTTGAGCTGAGTTTTGAGCATTATCGGAGATCAGACATAAAGAAACTAAAGTATGCAAAACCACCCTCCCCCCCCCAAAAAAAACAGACAGTTTATATTTGCAGGAAAACCATGAGAATTTCAGTTTTTTTGTGTGTGGACGTGTGCGTTGTCATACAAAAGACAGTATGTGTTGTCAAATTCAATTGGAAACTGCCGTTTCAAGCATCCACAGGCACAAAATCACAACAAAAGAGCTTAAAAAACAGAATAGAAAACCTTGATCCTTTTTGCTGTTCTTAATTAGTTTTCCTTCACATGAAAAAATAAGCTTTTGTTTTGCTAGGAAAACCATTGTCCTGAATTGATGGTAAATGGTTTTGCACGCCATACACGCACAGTGTGACATCTTGATATGTCACAACAAACAAATCTTTGGTGTTATGCCAGAGCATCCTCACTTCCTGTCAGCGCTTTCCCATCTTTCCTGAAGCCCAAATCTGATCCCAAATCACATCTCATCTACTGCTCGGCAAGACCGCACGTCCATGCTTCTGCCAACAGCTAGAGTGTGGGGAAAAAATAATCCGTCTTTAATACCTGAACCTAATTAGCTCTGAAATCTGAGGTTAATTAAACAAAAAGGGGTTAAATTAAGTGACTTGGATTTAAGTGGCGACATACCGGATTAAAAACGCCCCCGTCGTTCGATAAATCACTCATCCTTGCTATCCACTAAAATCCCCTACCTTCTTCAGATATTTCGGCCCCCATGTAAAGCACTCTTTTTTTGTAGTCCACTGCCAAATATACAATTTAATTGTACTTGCTCATTGTCACTTCACTGGTGGAATAACTGCAGATGAATAGAACAATCGTAGAAGCCCCGAAAAGGTCAGGAAAATGATAAGTGAATAGTCCAGTAATCTCTCCCTCTTTTTTTTTTTTTTTTTTTGCTCTGTAACCCACACAAACAAAAAAGGAAATTAGAATACTTGTCACATACTTCAGTTAATAAGCTGTCAGTATGAGAGAATTACCATCAGATTTGTCACATTGACAGAGGGAGGCCTCAAGAGGGATCGGAGTGCTCTAATGAATGCTTAATTGACATAATAACTAATGGTCATCATATACACCATAAAGCCTTCTAAGTGGAATAATGTCTCTGTACAGTGAAAGCTTTTGTCTCCTCGTAATCAACTTTGTTCAGCAATAACATGCTGTCAGCGAACTCTGAGGTAATGGAAACCCCTTTATTTATCTAATCATTGGGTATCCAGATATGACAGGAAAGGTGAACTGCGCCTCTTCTTTCCATGTCCTCTTGTATTTGACTTTAGCTTTTATTACAGATGATAACACATGTGTAGGTCAGGCGTGCCATTGCACAACGGAAATCTGTAACCACTAAGAAAGAAGAATGTGAAAGCATATAGAGGTTTTAAGGATGCAGAAGACAGGAAAATGCCGCCTTTTACATTAGACAAAAGCATATGTGGACAAACTGCCCAGGATCCCAGTCAATCTAATATATCCATTACACTGTAAAGAGAAGTGGGCTTGTCTTTAAGCCCACAAACTGTTCTTATGGTTTTAGGAGCGAGATTGCATAGTTTTAACCAAACATTTGGTGAAAGGTTGTGAGCCAGATTGTTTGGTGAAAGAAGAAAGTTGAAACAAACAAAAAAAAAATGTCAAAACGATGATCTAGAACTGTTAAGTGAAAATAAAAAGATTTTCCGCAAGAACTAAAGTCATTAACGCAACCCACTGACATTAAGACAAAGTTAGCCTTTTTGCCTGCAGTATACTTAGTGCAAGTTAGTACTAGCTTTGTTTAACATTGACACTTTGATCATAGAGCTAGTCATGAATTTAATGTAGTCGGGCAATAATTAACAGGGTTATATGTTGAATATGAATTCAGTTTTCCAAATTTAATTGTTAATTAAGTATCTCATGAAGACATCATGAGGTTGTTTCTATTTATTTATATTTTTGACCAAATGATTTTATATTGCAGAATAAAAACACAACAAATAACGTACTTTAACCCAATTATTACTTAGTAATGTGTCATTATTTTCAACCTACTCTTCAGTAACTTTATTAGTTATTAGTCTTTAGTTAAAAACCTGAACCCATAAACTTGCACTGTTGTGCTTTATCATCCCCAACCTTAATAATACATATTTGACCTGGGACCAGGTTACCAGAAATAATCCAGGTTGTGTTTAACTCAGCAGTTTTTAGAAAGTATATAAGCAGTTTTTTTTCCTGGGTTAGATCTATCTGAAGCAAGAGGTAAATACTATGTATGCATTCTCAGGTTACGGCCGAAGTAAAACGTGCATAATTGCAAGGCTAATATTAGTCTACATTTTTACAATTAAACATTAGTAATAGTTTATAAATGGTTGGTTGTTCTAGGGAAATAAAAGAGCATAATGCATAGTTTATAATTTATTATCTAATATGTGCTATATAACTGCAATATAATTTTTACTTTTACTTTTTGCTGTTTTTTTGTATGTTTTATTCTGTTGTTTTCTAGTTTCCCAATGTGGTAGCTACAGTGAAGAAGGGTGGACTGAACAAAAACTTTGCTGGTGTACCCATCTTTCAAAAGCAATAAGGCATATAGCTCACTCTGCACTTGCACTTGGCCGCTGTCTGAATTACTCATGTGAAACAACCTCAAGCTCAGTGTAAACATCACAGATACTGAAGAAAAACAAGCTGATCTCTAAATGGATAACCTGCAGCATCCACTCCTTCTGAACTCTGCACATCTTACAAAAGTTGGAGGAATCTCATTGATAAAACAAGATACTCCCAACAGTTGGACATGCTGCATTCAGGTACAGCGGGTACATTAGGGTGTTGAACTATCAAAACAACTGGAAAGTGATTAAAACCTGTTGTATTCTCAAATATTGGGACAGACTTATTAAAAAAAAAGAAAAAAAAAATAAGTTTATGTTGTTGAATAATATTTCTATCCAGGCAAGGGCCATTCCTGTTTCAAACATTGCTTTACTCACTTAAAGAAAACCCAACTACATAAATGTCCAGTCAGCTCAAAACTTCCCACTTGTTTTAAACTTCAGAACATTATAAAATGAGAATTTAGAAATGGAAAAATATTTTTTGTTTACTGCTGCCAAAGGAAGAAAAAGAAATAGTATTTGTTATTTGTTTGTTTTTTTCCTGATTGAAGCAGATCAAAAACATACCCAACTGCAACATTAAAACCCAAAACTTATTGAACCATGGTTTTTGTGTAACGTTTCTGTGCTCTCATGATAGCACAACTCCACAGAAATAAGACAAAAAGAGAAATCCTGGCAACTGGTAAATTTAGAAAATAGCATATTCACTGCCAAAAGCTAGAAAAGTAAAAATATAAGTTCTCCATACGCCCACTCACACAGTCTCTTTATCTTGTTTTGTTAGACTGTTAAGCCTAATATATTTTTTATTTCCTTCAGCCCGATAACACCTGTGATATAGACACATTTCAAATGACGCTATTTAGAAAAAAAAGTTGTACCTGCTGGGAAAAAAAAAAAAAAAAAAAAACTTCAGAATTTAAACAGCCGCGTGAATATTTTAAAGATACCCCCCCGGTGCTTTCACCACCAAAAAGCCTGCCACATTTTGTTTGAAAGCACTGCCTCTCTACAAATGACCTTTCATGGGAGCAGAGAGAGGAAGCAAATTGGCCATTCATTCCTTTTTTAGGAAAAGTGGTGACATGGTGGTAGCCCAGCTATTGCTGGCACTTGAAAGCCCACTCCTCTTGCTGCCACCTGTGTTTGTTGCACAGTCTCGTCTGCACTCAGGCTCTCAGTGTTGGTTACTTTCAGTGCAGCTCGCTAATGATGCTCACCAGGCTCGCAGGGTGAAAACTCGACGCCCCGTGAAAGACTTTGCATCTTAAATTTGCCAGTAATGTCTCTTACATACTATATAGTGTGCCACTGGCAACCACCATTTAAAAGGCTAGGCCTCCTATTAATTGCCACTAATTCAGTGTGTTGCCTAAGAAAACCAAAGTCACAACAGCTGTAGCTACCCGTTGCCAGTCTCTAGGTGCAACTCTCTGTTTTTACCCACCCAAGCTCCACAATCCTCTTGAGAGAGCTTAGTACAGCGCACTTCCATTAGTGGGAATCTGATGTTGCCTCTGTTATCCTGGCTCCACATGCTGTGCAGGTAGCCTACAAAAGTGGATACCTACTGAAACTGTCTGTCTCAGCTCCCCCCCTCCCCCACCCCCCAACTCCCAGAAGATGAAAGGAATGGCCTGAGGGGGGTCATTTGTATCTGCTGACCCTGTTCAGTTCCTTGTCTTAGTTGTCAGGCCTGTAGGCCATCTAGTCATATGGAACCAGGTGCCAAGAGGAGTAATGGGACAGATCGATGTCAGAGGATGTGCTGGCTGTAGGGAAGCATCCTTTCTCGTGCGTTCAGCTCTCCTTCGCTGATTTAAAGACACTGCTAGGGAAATGAGTGCTGAGCTTTTTATGTCGCGGGTTCACTGTTTTTCTTTTTCCCTTTTTCACCGGGTTCATGATCCTCCGGACAGAGCATGGACAAAGAAATTTTTGGTAATCGATTGCTACACTGAAATCTGAAATACAAATCTTATTATTATCTTATCGTACAGTTAAAACAAAATCTATTTGACTGTAAATGGTAAACAACATCAGCATCATTCACACTGTCACAATGCTTAGGTTTTTGAGTTTTGGGTTTCTTCACGGTTTCTAGTTGCCGCCATTAAAATTCAGACATTTGTGGATTAGTTTCTTAGTTCATTCTCGAGTTCTTTGTACATCTGGAATCATTCTGTTAGATTTCTTTAATGTGTTTTTCCCCTCAGCTCCTCTGTCTGTATTAGCGGTTCCTCATCTCCACCTGATTGCTCTCTCCTGGTTGTGCCTCACCTTTCTCCTGTGGTTAAGCTCCCTGCCTTTCACTACTCATCACTGGTTTCTTCCGTTCTACTGCTCTGGATTCCACTGTCTTCGTGTTCCGCGCTGCTCTGCCTGTTCTTCATTGCAAGCCCGGTTTATTTTTATTTAAACTGTATCACATCACCGCTCTGCATTTGGGTCCTTCCCAAATTGAATCATTAGGCACATGAAGCCGATTCTTGCATTTCTTGTTATTATTACATTAGTTTTAGCAGTGGTAATAACAAGAATATAAATTGTATTAACAACTTGTAATTTACATAATGTACAGTCTTCATCCCATACACTCTGGATTCACACTGTTGTTTTTATGACCATAGACTACACATCAAACCTTGTATCAGTATTTAGGCTAATTTGTCTCAAATAAGCATACTCTCATCTACGTTTAAATTGATTAATAAATCAGCAATAGTAAGCATCCTGCTAATAGATAACTTACTTAGCATTAGCTGCTAGGCTGCTACAGTAGCTGCTGGAGGCAGAGGACTGCTAATGTTGTTTCCTCATGCATTCAGTGGGGCCAAGAACATTTTCAAAAAAGCGTTGCTTTCACAGCTGTAAAGAACACACATTCTGCTTTTGGCCGTGTTGAAATGTCCGAGATCCTTCCTTTTTTTAAACAGTGGATAAAAGAGTTTTATCAACATAGCAATGAAACAGTTTGAATTGTAATTGTGTTTTAAAACCGTAATATTAACACAATTACTGCATTTTAAAACGCTAAAGAAATAAATCAAAATTATGAACCGGTTCATCAGTAGGTAGTTTATAAAACTGAAGGAGAATATGGCAAATTAAACTGATAAGTCTGTGCAAAAGCATAGAGCACTAGTGCATAGCATGTACCCTACAGATTATCATTCTTATAATAGCATTAATTATCATTACTATTAACATTATTGTTGTTGTTATTATTAATAGTCATCGTTTGGTATCATCTCTTTCCTCCCTCCACTGAGAAATGTAGACCACATGGAATGCTGCTGAGTGTTGTGTATACCGAAGCCTTTAGAAGAGATTAAGCAAGTAATCATCAGAATGTGGTTCCTCCAGGAATCAGCTACAAGAATGAATGGATTACAAGAAAGTAATTCCAAGCTCAATATCAGAAGCTATCCAAAAGCCAAGAAAACAGATTCTGATCTCATACTTTGGTTGTGTCCTCCAGCTCTTTCCAGCCGTCTAAGTACCTTTGAGACTTTCCAGTGCATAAACCACCGTCGCTTTATAGCACCATGAAGGTCACAAGTTCATTCAGATATTTTACACCTTCATTTCAACAGACTTGGCCGCTGGTTTTTGAATAGCTGCCACTACATCCATTTATGGACTATAAATATACCTAACTACAGATATAAAAAAAGACACGGACACATTAAGGTGAACAGTAATTTCACTCGCTTTCTTACTTTAGAAATGTTTCTCAAAAAAGGATTTCCGTCCACTTTCATTTTTTTTAATGATGTGGAGCCCCGTTTTTGTCACCCTCTGCCACTGAAGAGACCTTCATTTCCTGCAACACAGAAGCTAACCGGCATCTTATCAGCTTGGTCAGACATCTTCATCACAAACAAACACACATGGCCGCCCGGTCGCACATGCACCGCGGCTCGCCGTCGCGCACGCTCCCGGCCAGACAAACACAAAGACCCTCAAAGACGGCACAGGGAGATAAATAGGATTAGGGTCTAACAGGCCAGCAGACGACAGGACAGAAGAAGGACGTGTGTGTGTTTGTGTGTGTGTGTGTGTGTGTGTGTGTGTATGTGCGCAAGCCAAAGTGCAACTTGTCTGTAACAGAGTGCTAGATTACCTCTGTCTCTCTTACCATACTTGCACACCATAGACCCGTCTATCCCTGCTAAACACTCCACTTCCCCCCTTTTCCTCTGCCTCCCTAAGTTCGCTGTGATAAACATTCCGGCAACGCAAAATTGCTTATTGACTCGGACAAAGGTTATTTATAACATCATTGCCTAACTGCTTAGTGTTCTTCATGTAGCAGCAGATTTGACAGGTTAATGCTTTAACCAATAAACAGCTTTTCCTTCTTTTTTTTTTCTTTTTTTTTTTCATCAAAATCATTCACTGCTGCATGCTTGATTTCATTAATTCCCCTTTCGCACATAAACACCATGCTGCACACAATGGCAAGGCAATGAGTATGTGTACGGGTATGAATTCCATTGACAGCAAATACAACATAATGCGTTAACATTTAAATTTTAAGCTCACAGATGATGCATTTATTTCAGGCAGGCACATTATTATCTGCTCTGAAGGGGCCACACTGCAAAAACAGAACAAAAAATAAGTCACATTTTCTTGAACTTACTGTATTTGTCCTTGATTTGAGCAGGTAAATAATATGATATGCCAATGGAATGAGTATTTTGATCCCTAAAATAAGATAATTAGATTTCCTGCACTCGAAATAAGATGACAGAGATGAGTTGTTAGTATTTTCAGTGCAAAAAATCTTATTCCATTGGCAGATCATCTTATTTGCATGCTCAAATCAAGGACAAATACACACATATTAAGAAAATTCTACTTATTTTTAGTTTTGTTTTTGCAGTGCAGAAATAGAGGACAGACAATGTCACTCAAGTAGAATTAACAAGTGCAAATGAAAGCGTGGTGACGGCAAGAATATCAAGAGGTAAAAGTCCATTAGTTCCTATAAACGTTGGTTCAAAACTGAGAAATATTTAGTAGTTTGCCTCAAGGAAAAGAAACACGACATACACTATTAGACTCGACTCCTTGCAGTGATCACAGAGGATTTACGAAATGTTGCATCGCCTCATGTTCTTACGAATCCCACTGCACGTGGAAAGTGTTTGATACAGGAACGGCAAATTATCACAAATTCACTAACTCATCTATCAAAGAGGGAACAGCAAAGACAAGACATCAGGACTCACACTGGCTTTCGCTCTCATCATTGGGCGTAAATGAGAACATGTGGCGTCTGGGGCACCATCACTTCTGGAGCAAATCTTAAAAAGGACGTATCTCAACATTAATTCCAGTCTGAAAGAAGTTACTTATTTACTTTTAAGGAGATTTGTTTTTCTTAAAGTTGGAATATGTCTAGCACCAAGCATATCAGCATATGGCAAGAAGCAGATCAGATTACAAATTAAATGGAGAAAACAGATGTAGCTGTGGCCTATTCTGATAGTTTGGTGATTTTTTGTGCAAACATGCTTTACAGTGAGCGTTTCCCCAAATATTTTTGGAGAACTTTGAAATCAACAAGTTTTACATGACAAACACAAAACAAGTGTTGCGATCGCCAGCCCTGTTAAAAAAGCTCCCTATTCAGGTTAAAGTTCTATAAATTAATAAAAAAAGTTCAACCTTTGTCACTTAAGCATAAAAAAGTGGCAGAGTTATTCCTTTTTCTGACTACCATACATCCAAGTAAACAACAAACTAGATAATGAGATAATTGATGTACTAATTATGGATAAAATACTAATTATGAATGACCAAGAACTCGTGCACATAGGAGCTGCAAATATAGTTCAGGAGGTCCAGGATGTATCTATGAATATGAATTAGTTTAGTTTTAACCTGTGGGCACTGGTGTTAGAGCTGGGTTCTTATTAAGGGAGTCTTTGATGACAGAAATATATAGCAAGAACATTTTATATTTACCCTTCAACAGAATGTTATCAGTGAATTTGTCGGTTAAACACAGACACCTAATCAAAGAATCGGTGTTTCTTCTTTGAGGCCACTACTCATTGGGTTAAGCAGCTAGCCTCATGTCAAAAGGTTTAAAGAAACCTTTTGACATTTGGGGCAAGAAGACTGGAATTCTAACAACTAGCATTTTTGTCTGCATAACTGACTAGGAGCCATGATGATTTCTCTCCCTTTTTTTTTTTTCTTTTCATAGATTTTGCATTACTTCTATTTCAAACTAAATCCATAGCCGGATAAAAGAACCAAGGGTTACCAAGGACTGCTTTGTTTTTCCCTTTGTATTTTTGTGTCCTTTATATATTTGAGATTCTGAGTATGAGACCGTAGGATGCCAAGTAGCTCTTTATGCCCTTTGTGTATATCAAATGAAAGCAGAATCGTCCGCCAAGTGGTTTGCCTTTTTGGTCTACAGCTGTGTTATCTTTCTTTGCTGTGAATGTGCATACCTCAACAGATACCAGAGCCCTTCTAATTTTCTGTAAAATCTTGCTAAGCAAAAAAAAAAAATATATATATATATATAATACTAATAATAAAATAAATGGATTTGAGAAACATTGTGGTGGCTTTCAAGAGTTATGGCCATTTTTAGGTGAATATGTTTTTATAATGTCTCATATGTTTAATGCCACTAGAGGTGTTAGAGTACCAATACCTGAGAATGAATGCAATAAGAATGGAGTAAGGTACAGGCTACCACAGAGCAAGTGACTACCTCCACAGCTGTCTGTAAACCCAGTGCCAATTTAGGTGGGATCAGCATTAGCCTGACATTATCCCAGCCTCAGCACCCTACGCCTTGGGCAGAGGGCACACACGTATTGGACATTTTCCTGGGAGCAGCTGCAGAAATGATGTCTGATTCTGAGTGGAAGAAGGTAAGCCATGAGGTTAAAAAGCTCATCTATCCTCTCGCTATCTTGCCATATACCCATCCTGCCTATCGCTAACCTCTCACCCCCTCCTCCTCTCTCTGCTGCCCGGCAATGCTGGCCGTTTTTTTTTTGTTTTTTTTTTTGTCTGCCCGCTTCTTTTTTCCGCTCATGCATAAAATAGATGTGTGCTGGCAACGAAATGTGTGCGCACGAACACAAAGCGGAATCCTGACAACCAGTGGGCTAAACCTAGAATTTACCTCAACAGCTGGGTTCACCACAGCAACAATTACAACCATTAGCATGCTTAATTAACAGATTTGCTGGCAGCTCACGCAGGCTGAACACAGATCCCACCGTCTCTGCCTTAACCACCAGGCCTCGAGAGATCCAACTCCCACAACGCTCCCTTGTAAGGTGGGCAATCTGGGGAAGCTAGCAGTGTACCCCTGGGAGGCTTAGCTTTAAAGAAGATAAATGATAAAATAATAACTTGATTTTTGCTCGACTGTCTGTTCCAAAGACTCTGGGCATGTTTGATGTATACTTTCGCCGGTGTCTTTTGATGTGATGCACATTGCTAGAAACAGCACAGACATAAACAAAGGCCGTGCGAATAAACACATTAAGGCTGCGCTCTTCGTCATCGTGGCTCGCTCGGGGTTAGGCCGCTGGTAGCAGACCTCTGGCAGGATTCTCAAACCCTCGAATGAGACTTAAACAGAGAAATGACGAGTCATCTCAAAAATATACATTCCAGCTAATGTTAATGTTCTGTTCTTATGAATGCATGCTCGCATTTATTCTTAGTGGTTGTTACACATGTAAAGAAAGGCAGCTTTTTTTATATCATAGTTTAATCAGTGGTTGCAACATTCTTTATGAAACAAAGCTTAACTTAATGTACTCTGTTGCAGTCTTGGGTGAATGCACAATACTGAAATAGAAAATGCCCTTGCTCAACCACCAGGGGCAAACGGTCCAGGAGGGAAGCTCCGACACCCCTGTACCGACTGACAGTCTCGAGCCAATTATTCTAAAAAAGGACAAAAAGTCAATGTTCCCAGGCCAGAAGGAATTTGTAGTCTTTTCATTGTGTTATTGCTATGCCTTAGGGTCTCCTCCTATTAGGAAATGTCTAAAAAACTCTCACACGGAGGCACCCAGTAGGTCTCCTGATCAAATGCCCAACTACTTAAATTGACTCATTTTAATGCGGGGGAGAAGTAGCCCACCCCATCATCGCATGGTGGAAGCTCATTTGATGCAAAGTTGCTCTTTTGGTTCTGGTGCGTGTGTCATGTCCACAGGTGAGTGTCAGAACGAAGAACAAGTGATGAATCAAGAGCTGTGATTACTGACTTAACTCTCTATTCACCACACAACAGATGGAAGCAGCTTCCACATCAAGCAACGATGCCCAAATCCCCTCTAGGGATAAATTAAGTTTGGATTGTCTTTTATTGAACATGAAAACCAAGAAATTCCAGGGGGGATATTTTTTTTCAGATTTGGGTGAACTGATGGATGTGTCTTTTTTTTTTTTGCGTTTACCCAACAATTCTTCTAGGGTTTCCAATATTTCTCATAAATTTCTGACAAGATTTGTGATTACGTGATCCACAGGACCTTTTGTATGCTTCAGTTCCTAAACTTATGAGAAATCTTTTTCCTCTGTTTCAGCAACACAACTCACAAATAGAAAGAAAAAAGGATTTCAGTTGGACGCTAACCCCAAACCTTAGTTTCCAGTTCCTTATCCCTGTCATATTGTTCATTAAACGGTTTACATTTGAATTAAAACAGATTTTTCTACAGGCTTTTTATACTTGTTTTCTTTTGCAAAATGACGTAATCCCAACTTGACCAAAAAAATAAATAAATAAACAAACAAATAAATAAATAAGTCACATGAAGTGGGGAGAGACAAAAGGGTGTCACACTCGAACAATCTTTTGTAAGGTGCTGGGAAATTAGGTTATAACTTCATGCAACAATAACGTAATGCCACACCAGTGCAGAAGGAAGGGGGGAAACCCAATTAGATGTGGGCACTGGTGCACAGTCCTCAAGAGAGATCGACTTGCTCAGTTAAAAATATATCATAGTGCTCAGCTTATTAAGATGTCATCTGTGCAAAGTCTGCAGGTTCAGGGTAAATACCCTCATGGCAAATTCTTCTGTGGGCACGTCGATCCACTCTGTCACCGTTTTTGCAGTCGGTGGCTCTTTAGTGGCTGTCACTGGCTGCCTAGAAATGCTTCATAAACATCTTGTGCCTTTTCACCTAATTAGGCTGCAGGGATTTCACTAAGACACAGTCAACTGTTCGGCTTGCATTAGCAGTACTTAAGAACTACTGCTGCTGGATACAACCCTATAGGACACTTTCTCTCTCTTTCCCTCTAATCTTTTTAAATAAATCACCCTCTTTCCTTGTTTTTATTTTAGTTTTCTATTTTTCATTTAGGAGCGATTGCAGGCCCGGAAACTTGATGCCGCCGTAGTTGTTGTTCACGGAGAGAGGGAGCTGAAAAGTTGCTTCTTTGAAAACAATTTGTTGCGATACTCATTTGGGAATTGCATGATGCTATTCCCATCCAACAATGCAATGCGTAACAGATTTTAGATTTATCATGTTTACTGCTCACATTGGACTCGTCTCTCCACTCAGCAAATATCCCCAGCCTTTATGCTTTTATTAGATATTTCATCCTGAGCACTATCTACTGAAAGCAATACTGATTTAACATCCAATTAGAGTCCTGGCAGAGAAAATAGTAGCCTAATTCAGTTATAACATTTGCTGACTGACTTGCACTCTATCTGGTTTCTGCCAACATTTACACACACATACCCAGGAACACAAATATTCATGGTCATGCCTAACGCACAAACACGGCATGGAAATGTGTGAATGAGATGTCTCCATAACCAGACCAGCTGACCTGAGACTCGGAGAGCTGCCTGTGACTCCTGGGAGATGCATAATAGAATTCCTCGAGCCGCCTTCCTGTTAATTACAACAGACCTTGGCTCTGAATAAATATGTATTTATTCAGACGATACAGCAGTCTGAATTCATATTATACACAGCCAAGTTCTGGCCATTCAGGACAATGGAATATGGAATGAGTGCACAACATGAGAAATAAATAACAGCACTAAGAATTGTTACATTGTATATATGTGGATTAAGCAGCAGTTGGTCCCGAATTTCCAACAAACCTCTAATTCTTAAAAACATAGATTATGTTATACAAGATTTAGATTTAGATTAAATATGAATCAGAAGACAAAACTGGTAATATTTTGATACTATAATAATATTACACTGTGTATGTAATAGTAAAACATCACTGGACGTGTAGGGATTTACTTTTGTTGGTATCTTGCCTTTCAAACTCGCCATTGGAACTTTATTTCTATCTATCTATCTATCTATCTATCTATCTATCTATCTATCTATCTATCTATATATATATATATATATATATATATATATATATATATATATATATATATATATATATATTTATTTATATTTCACCATACCTGCTTATAACCAATTTTAAGTTAACTAACTGAAAGGCATGTAATTTTATGACAGCAATTTCATTTTACTGAAGTGAGAATACTTGAATCCAGCTGACATGTATTGCATCTAACAATATGAAAAAAAAACAACTAAATTTGAATATATAAAAACGAAATAATTTCACAATTATTACATTTTTGTAATTAGACTAATCTTAATTGGATTGAATTTAACTGAATTGAAATTCTTTGAAATATAAGTAAATTAAATAAAATGTCTTTAATTCAACTGACCAGAACAAACTGAATTAAAGAGAATTCAGTTAAACTAATTGAAAAATGACCACACTTGATTTTCATCTAATTAATTTGTCTTCACTTGACTGAGCTTGACTTAAAATGAATTGAATCATATTTAATTACGCTGACTGATTTGCAGTGGGATTCATGGCAGTGTATCTGGCTTTAAATTCTGTGGCATCTAGCTACCTGTTATTTCCAGGTCTTTGCTATTTGCATGTGCTCCTTGGTGTTTGGACAACTCTTTTAATTATTCTTTCAAATTACAAGGGCTGATTTATGGTGAAAATATGTTCATATGTACTCCTTGTTTTGCATGTTTTACAACAGTAAGACTGTACTTTTTGCAAAGGTCTTTTTGCTTTTACCAATCATACCATTCTGTACAGTTCTTTGGTGATGAGAAACTTTTCAACAGGCCATCAGTGAACAGTAACCCAGCTCATATTGATTTGCACAGCAACAGCACAGATGTATCTACATACTGACATATCTTAGTTGGGTTCTTTGCTTTCTACTTACAAAAAACGGAATCTATAGACTTTTTTTTCTTTGTCTATGTGGATTTGTTGTGTTACGACCAACATCTAGTATGAATTCCATGCCAGCAGAAACATTAGGAATACATGTACTGAACAAAGCTGTGATTTGGTCAGTTCTTATTCTTGGGACAAACCAGAGAAGGAAAAACAGGAGATAAAAATGTCGTGACTTATTGCCACAAACTTCCATATAGTGACACTCACTTAAAATGCACCGTTAGATCTGCACTGCGCACTGACTAAAATGGATTTCTCCACTTTATTTCTTACTTCTTTGCACTTGCGCTCTCGCACACATGCACAAAGGTACACACACTCCCCTTTGCTCTGTGGGCCAGGCAACAGCTGTGTTTGGTGCAAGTGGAAGAGCAGCTAATGAACCAAACACAACGCTTGACAATTCACATCTGCTGACACTCTCCAGCTGCTGCCAGCAGGCTGGCCTTCACAAGCCCCCACAGACCAAGACCTAACACTAGGGTAAGCACCTGGGAAAGACACTAGACTCACACACATGCTTATGAATATACATACTCACAACACAACCACGCAGGCACGCAGAGCATCCTGGAAATTACGTTTTCGAGGGTGATCCCCCGCGATACCAAAAAGGCTTCCCTTTAGAATGAGTGAGGACGCAGACGTTTGATGCGGAGGTGGGAGCAAAACGAATCCATTTGACCACAGTTAACATAGACTGAAACCACAAAAGCTAGCAATGAGTGGTGTTCCACCTACTCTCTGTAGATGCATAAATTACTTGCCGCGATTTGTCACATGCGGTTTTACCTTGTTATACATAACCACCTGCAGGAAAAAAAAAAAAAAAAGTTACTTATGCAGCTGTCTGAGGTGCCGCTTTTGACTTTTTGTGTCTCACAGTGCAAAGGCTTTATTTATAACTGGGTCTGAGTAAAAGGAAGCCCCGCTGTCATTGCAGCTGACAGGTTGTGCAGAAGTTCTCATTAGAAAAATAATACAACCCCAATGTACTTTTTAACCAATCTGACAGTAGGATTTGATTGGACTGAGTTTGTAAACTGCCTTGATGTGACATGTGGTGTGAATTGGCGCCATATAAATAAACTCAACTGAATTAAACGTGTCGCTCACCTGGAATGCATGTGTTTGTTGTTGTGCGTCAATGTCGGAAACAAAGGGTTTAATCCTAAGGTGAGCAACAGGTTTGCTTCTACATTTCTATTTGAGGCTGTGTGCTTAGAACAAGATCCCGCTGGATGCTGGACATGACAACATACAACAGTAAGAGGGATGCTACTCCTGCTGAGGTATACCGACACATGAGGGAGGAATGGTAAATACTAATACAGCTTCAGAGTTTGCCGATTTGGACAGGAAGGGGCTCTCCTGTTCGCATCAGCCGAGCTCCATTGTCTTATTTAGTGAAGGTAAAAACGTTTAAAACCACAGACAGGTCCCAGATGCACGCAACTCTGCACACATCCTTTCAGAACCCATTTTCAGACGAGCCCTCCCTTTTCCCACACACCAGCTCCAATACGCCCAGGATCCTAATGTGATGAAAAATGACTCGTCTTTTCTGATTACATTTGATAACAATTTTGTCAAGGCTCCTCTGGCAGGCGGCGAAGAGCAGTCCCATCAGCAGATGTAGCTAATTAGCCACTATCGCTAGCTGTTTTGGCTCACCCTCTGCTGCTTCCCTCTGGCCCCAGTCACTCCTACGTGTAAATTACCGGATTGCTGTGATAAAAGAGGGCTGGCAAATATGTGTTCATAAAAAAAAAAAAAAAAAAAAAAAAAAACGGGAGATGAAAACAGAGCCGAAGAAACACGAAAACTGGAAAAAAGGAAAAATTGCCTGCTGATTCTCCCTATTGTCCCACATGGCCTTGCTTATAATAGGAAAGTTAAATCATTTCACATGCATTTCTACTTTTATATCAAAAAATGTGACCTTTGCCTGTGCGTTCTTTATGCTTTTACTTAAAAATGATTCATTGTCCATCAATGTTCCAATATAATACACACAAACTGAAATCAAGAAACGTTTTCTGTTCGATAAGAACATAAGTGGTTGTCCTGCATTCCTAAATGTCAGGGGAAAAAAAATACCTCATACAACAGCATAGCAGAATCTCCTGGCAACTAACTTGTAAGGATTTGCCTTGCAAGATTATATTGCTGATGACTGAACGGAGGAAAGTGCCTCCCAGAGAAACAAAAAAAGTAGATTGATAAATAAAATAAATAAACACAAGGCAATCAAAGAGAACACAGAGCCCGGTCAAGGACGCAGGAGAGCGATAACATGTGGGTCAATCTAATCCCTCCTGATTAATTCCGGGTCCTCTCTACTGTACATTGGATACAGTGTCATCAGCAACCTCTATGTTAATGGAAGTTTCTTCAGGGTTGCAGGAATCTGGCCCGCAGAGAGCTGTAAGCGAGCACAGATTAACCTCCTCGCCATTAAAGCCATTTGTTTGGTGTCATCCTTCATTCGGCCGTAGATATTGCATCAACCAAACCATGTTATGGGACTAGCAACAAGAAGGGATGGCATGAAACTTTTAAAAGAATATCTGCGTTCTCTTAATAGCAAAATCAATATAAAATGTCTACTCAAGGCAGCACAGCAATAAATTGTGCAATGCGGTTACATCAGCGGATTTAAAAATATGTGTTTTTTTTTTTTTAATGGTATAAAAGAAATGAGAGGGGGGAAAAAAGAGGCTGTGAATAACCTAAATGCCCTTCAGCTACCAGTGGACAGTTCACTTCAGCCAAGGAAATAATTTCTGCTGCTATGCAATAATGGTACCTCTGAAGACTTCACAACAGCTAAATAACAGTTATAGAGTGTGAAATTATTTGAGCGACGTATACCGATTAAATGATGGAGCCCTTGAAGAAATCAAGAGTGAGAGGAAATTACCTTGTACTCTGAATTAACTGTTTTTTTTTTTCTCTTTCAGAAGTGATGTAGGACAGTCATTTGGTCGAAGAACAACTAGGGATGGATGAATTTGCATTTTTTTTATTCCTTCCTGCATGTCAATTGTTTTGTTCATTTTCTTGGACTCAGAAATGCATTAAGCCAGGCATTAGTGATCAGCTTAATTGTTTTTTGTTTCTAAATATGCTCATCCATATAATACAAGTGCATCTCTCTAAATTAGAATATCTTAAAAAAAGTGATAATCTTCTTTGATTCAATAATAAATGTAGGTATAGCATATTCTTTTGATTCCCTTTACACAGAGATTGCAAATCAGTTTTATCTCCCCAACCTTCCGTGAGTTCTATGGCTACCATTGTCATTTGCTTCTAAAGGAGATGGATGTCCCTTAAAGACAAATATTAAATCAGTGTTCAGTTGGTATACAGTAAAATATGGCCACATTTTCAGATGAAATTTGACAATAGACAAAAAATAGACAGGAGATTAGCCATTGAGATAGTGAAAATCCAAAAATCAGTTTTTTAAAGATGAGAATACTACTTTAGATCATTATTAATCTATTACTGATATCAATACACAAATTGAACAAGATAAATGTTATTTCTTACGCAATGATTGAGAAGATTGCTGACTTTACAGTAGTCCAGCAGATGCTCATACACCTACCGCAGAAACACAAAAGGTGATTTTTTTTAAAAAGCAAGCTTTTCATAGTGCTGGATCCAAGCATAATAACGGGAAAGGAAAGGTGACAAAGCAAAAAGAATAACCAGCACCTTAAAGGGAGTTCTGAAACAAAGAGGCTGGGGTAGCTTTATCCAGTGGGGACTGCAGCTTGAGTCAGTGCTTCAAGAGCCACCGCACACAGCCGTACCACGCACATGGGGGACAACTGCTACATTTCTTGAGTTAGGTCTCTCCTGAAACAGGGTAATGAAAAATATCCTACTTGGGCTACGCAGAAAAATGAGTGGACTGCTCAGTGGTTCAAATTACTGTTTTATGAAAATTAATTCTACATGTCATTTGGAAATCAAGGTTCCTGAATCTGGAGGAAAAGTAGAGAGGCACAGAATCCAAGTTGCATTTGGTTCAATGTGATGTTTCCCCAGTCAGCGATGATACGGGAAGCCATGTTACCAGCTGAGAATCATCCACCGTGTTTTATCGAGCCCAAAGTAGTCAAGACAGCTGGCATCCAGGACATTTTAGAGCACTCCCCGCTTCCCTCAGCTAACAAGCTTCTTGGAGATGATGATTTCATGTTCCTGCAGGACCTGCATTTACCAATGCCTGCTTTAATCAGCTTGATATCACTGTGCTTGATTGGTCAGCAAAGTAACCTGGCCTTAAACCCAATAGAGAATAGAATTTAGATTGTCAAGAGGAAGGTAAGAGGCTCTAGGGCCAATAACACAAAGAGCTGAAGGCCACTACTGAAGAAATTTGGGCTGCCATTACACATGAGCAGTGCCACAGACTGATCGCCCTTCCTCATTAATGCAGTAATTAATGCAAAATTATCCCCAACAATATAATAACCATGTTTACAGAAAACTACAGGGGCAGACTTTTCAGTAGGTTGAGATTTCTGTATTGAAAATCCCTTTTTCGCTGCTCTTTATTCCAGGCTGAATATTTTTAGTACCTCATCATCAGAATTAAAAGTAATACACTTGAAATGCACGACTTTGTATGTAATGAATCTATAAAACAAATGAATCTCACTTTCTTAATTGAATTACTGAAGAAAGTATGGCTTTTTGATGATATTCTTTTCTACCTGTTATCCACCTATAAAAGAAATGCATTATCTTATATACATGGCTAAACAAGATTGTATCTGTTATGTACATTATTTGTTTTAATGCTTCTGGTTATCAAGGCTGTGGCGGTGTGGATTAAAGTCTGTTTCTTTAATTCACGGCACCCAAGTTTGAATCCTGGTTGAGTCAGGCAGGGCGTCTGGTGTAGAAAGTAAGCCAAGTCTGTGTGCAAGTTGTAACGACTTGCTGCGGCGGGCCCTGAATAAGGGAACTGCTGACAGGAGTCACAATCAAGGCATTTTAATGACTTGAGATTTTTCAGTTTTTAAGACAGACAACTTTTTTTTCCCTCTCCTGCATGTCTCCATTCCATCTTAATTAAAAAGAGCTTTTGACCTTGGAGTTTGAATCTAATTCAACGGTGACAAGTCTGATCACTCAGTCTAAATTTTCCACAGATGTCCCTTTCATCAGTTGATCCACCAACGTACGGGGTGTTAAGAACGACATGGGCTAGAACTGATGCCACCTCTCAGCAGGTTGCCTGGGAAAATAGAAGGCAAGTCATAATGACAGCAGAATGCATGCTGACGTCCCTAATTGCTATGAGTTTAACATTTGCTGGGTGTAGCATGCGCGACAGAAGCAAATGTTAAAAGTGGCCTCGCTGTACGGATCTGGGGTCTTAAGGAATTCACGGATGTGGTTAATTCCATTCCATCACAGCTATGTTGTTTAATGAGGCAAGGCAAAGGGAAGAGAAAGTCAACAAAATCTTCCACAGGTTCGCTGACAGGTGTTTTCATGCTAATTGAGCATATGCCAGCAGGTTTTCTCAGTGTTAAAAGCACAGATACCAGGAGCGGCTGTGATTCAGTCAAGGTGAATGCTGACTGATGTTTGAGAGAATAACAATTGAGTTCAACCAGCTTCCTTGTGAAGCTCACCCACACAAACAATGTTATGCTTCCTCTGGGTCTGTCTGTGTGTGTGTTTGTGTGTGTATGTGTGTGTTTATACAAAGTTTGTTCAGGAGATGAAAGGAGAAAAAGCAAGTTACTGGCAGTGTTCAAAAGCTTCTAACCAGTGTGAGATTGGCAATCCGCATATTGCCAATCTTTTTGACACCCAGGTGTCAAAAAGAGCCACAGCAGAGGGAATATTGTTCACACATTGCGGAGCCTCAGCGTCGGGTAATTTCTAGGTTATCAAGCCGCAGCCTCTTTTTGACTATTAAACACTGAGCAATCATACATACCATTACAACAGCCTGCCTCATACCACGTGGGTCCTCCCTTTGCAATCCAAACAGCTCTCTTTGCCATCAGGTCATGTTCAAAGAACATTTGTCAGGGTTCCGGAGTGTCTGGTACTTGAACATTAGGAATAGATCCTTTGAGCCCTGTGGATTTTCAGGAGGGGGTCTCTCTGTGCGGTTTGGGCTCGCTTCCTACAGATGCCATCTAATATCATTTGACTGGTATCTGTGAAATTAGGATTTTTGCTGTGCTCCTTTAATCACTATTTGTGGTACCAATTGCTCTCCTAGTAGAGGAGGAAGGATCTGCAGCTGTACATGAATGCTGTTGGTACTGAGACTGAGATTGATCTTGAAAAAATGCTTAAATTGATGGCAAATGGTGACAAAAGTGATCAAATGCATACAGGCACACCTTTGAACGCTTTGTTCTGCCAGCATTTGTGTTGCGACAAGATGAGTGTTGTGAAAGCTCTGTCTTTCTACAGTCACAATGTTATGAATGATTGTGTACACAGAAAAAAAAAAGTCTGACAGATAAAATGATTGGTGGAAATAGGATTTGGTTTGGTATATAGAAATGTAGATTTGTGATTAAACGAATGCCATAATTTTACCTTGACTGGATTTAAATAAAATTTTGCTTTCTAGCAAACGGAAAATTGGCCAAATCACTGAACTCAAATTGGTGAGCCCTTAGATGTCAGTCACACGCGCTGGCAGTAATTACAGCAGCAATCAAAGCTGTCTCCAAGCTAGATCAGCCACCAGAGATGATAAAATTATAAATAATTGGTCGCTTTACTTCAGCAAACTGAAAACGCGCTTTAGTCCGACAACAGATCTGCAAGTGTTTAAATACAACTTTATCCGTCTGTAAGGTACAAGTTTACATTTGCTGTCTATGCTCCAGTCTTGTCTCTCAGTGGCCATGTTCCTCAACATGTCATGGAATGATGAGTCCATTGCTACTGATCCAGAACATGTCTTCTGCACATCGTTAGGAAGTAAGGACAGGGCGTCTGACTTTACAATTTTAATAGGATTGTAGAGCGGTCCTAAACGGACTTCTAGTTATTTGCTAAGAACTGGAGCTGTTGTGATTTTTTTTTTTTTACTCCACTTGGGATCAAATGTTTCAAAAAACCTTTAAGGAATATACAAATACAAATATTGTTTCATGTATAGCTCAATATAGCATGTATATAGCAAGTACCAGGTGATTTAAAAAACAATGTATGCTGAAACAGTGATAACATGAGAACCAACAACCTAGTCTTCTCCCTTTGACTCCCCCATAAAGTGGTCAAATGAATCAAATGCAGGGGCTGGCAACGCTACTTCTTCAAGAGCTCTCATTTTCTGAAACAAACTACACCCTCAGAAGGATTTGGTAAATGGGCCAAAAGCAAGGCATGACATTTAGAGTAACAAAGCTGTCTTCTTTTTTTTTTTTTTTTTTTTTCTTTTTTTTATAAAATAATTAAAACAGCACATCCTGCTGCGCTTAGATCTTGAAAAATGGTTGAAGTACAAAGAAGAGAAGAAATAAAAACTTGAACTCAGACTGGGTTGTGACTGATTGTTTTTGAGTAATAGCTCCACATAGTGTGTTAGATCCTCCGGGCCCGCTGCACTGCATCTGTCCAAAGACAAAGCTAATCGCGGAAGACGGCGATGTGAGGGATTGCGGCGGAGGGCTCCACTGCGGGGCCGCTGGGCTCATGCTGGGTGTGATGTTTCTGTGTGGAAACGCGTGTGCGTGTGCCAGCTTGAACATGAGCTCAGTGTGGGGGTCATAACTTACACATCAGAGGAGCTTACCTCAAACTGTACAACTTGTACATGTGACATGTTTCTTTTCTTTTTCTTTCTTTTTTTAGTCTCAGTCACATTAAAGTGCACGAGTGTTTGCTGAATTTGGCTTTAAAGCTTAGACCAACCTAAACTAGGATTGCAGAGCTAAAGCATTTTTTTGTTGTTGGTTGTTTTTGTTTAGTTGTTGTTTGGTGGTAGGTTCTTATAAGTTCTTGAACTTCTACCTACTCCTTTTGAGCACTACTAAAATGTCTTTTAGATGTAAATCTTGCTTGTATTGTTGCTCAAAGAAATTAAAAAAAACATTAAAAAAGGTATAAAGTAACAGTGCAACAACCCAAGAACAAATTTCTTCTGTCAAAAAAGGAGACTCGTGTAGAAATCCCTAACCCAAATTCAGGGCTCTTATCCTTGCTTCACCAGACAAAGCCATACACTGACATCAACTAGATAAAACTTCACAAGATAGTGGCACTGTTGTGGCGCTTCAATATCACCTAATTATTTCCTACCTGAACATAAGGTTTAGCAATCGGAAAGACCCTTGTTTCCACAGTACAGTCATCTCTGTTTCTTTCTATTTTTTCTAATACCAATTTTAAATGATACTTTAACATTGGTACCAAAGAACACCAAACCAGCCTTCACTGGAAGATGTTGTGAGGGAGGTATCGCTGAGATGGAGCCCAAACGATCCATGTTTCTCTGGTGAGTGAATGATAAACACACTTGTTCCACTGTGGACAGACACCATGATAGACCAAAGGCACCGGAAGAGAAATAGTCATCAGCCAACTCCGACGCCACAGGGAGGCATTGTCAAACATGACTGAGAAAGCTGAATGAGGGACGCTGACGGGAGAGGCAAAGCGAGAAAAAAAGAGCGGCCTGTTGGGTCCTCTGTAACCCAACGAGCGGGAAGAGTAGTGGAGGTTGTGAATAACAAATTAATTAGAAATGGGAGCAAGATAGCAATAGATGAAAGGCCTGACGAACAGGGTCCAGGGGAGGAGGGAGGCAAAAAAAAAAAAGAAAAAAAGCCAATCATGGAGCAGTGAGCTGTGAGCCCCATCCATTATGTGGGGACTGACAAGTTACCAGCAGTCAGAGCAGGAGCTGCACTTAATAAATCAAAGCTGACAACTCCTCCTTGGCCCTATCTCAAGTACAGCTTTCCCACTTCCCCTTCCCCAGTTTCCATTAAGCTTCACCTTCTGCAAATTTGAGCTCCACCGCTGTCCACCTTCAAGGGCTTTACAGGGACTGGATTTGTTAATCCCCCTGGTTGTTTCCGAAAATATACACTCAATACTGAACAAAACAGTGCCTCTGACAGACAGAGGGGAAAAGGGTCAGAAGAGGTCGAAAAAGGTTACGCAGTTGTGTCACCTTTTTACCTTACTTTGTTACCTTGTCTTGAGTCACTGTAGAAGAGAGAATCTTACAAAGATTCTCATCTGCTGGAACACATATAAATAAACAACTAGAGCAACATTTCCAGTTTGTTCTCAAGTGACCATCACAGAAAAAGGACCCTCTAACTTTTTACACTATGTCATCAACAGTCATTGCTATCAACTTGACTACTTTTTTCTCTTGGTGATAGCTTGCAGTAGTAGCTAAAAGAGTTCTGGGGTGGTAGCTAGATGGGAAAGCATTGATCAATGAGCCCATGCATTTCCATATCCTCCTACATCTACCTTTCTCTTTGTTCCCTGAGGGTTTATCGCACTGTTCGAAAATTGTCAGTTTCAGCGGAACAAAAAAGGCTAAAAGGCACCCGCTCAATAAAATTATTTAGTCTCAATACCTAGTGCTTTTATTTATGCAGATTTTTTTTTTTAATGAACGTTGAACGTCAGAAAGGCACGTTTTAATAGCAAATTAATTTTTATGTTTTTCCTTCTTGCTTGCTGACAGTTTAGTCAAACTCATACAGAAGTTGTTCAATTAGCACCTGCCAGATAGGCAGGATGTCTAAACAAGTCTTGTGCAGTGCGGCACAACATTTTTAGCAATTAAGCCTGTTGCTTGTACTTAGAAAGATCTCTTTAGGGAACAATTAGACATGAAAAGCAATAAGACACACACACACACACACACACACACACACACACACACCTGATTACTACTGCAGATGTTTCAACAGGTTTCAACTGTAGACCTCTCTGGGATCAATTTTAATCAAGTGTCTAAATGGGCTGCAGATCGACCCGGGCATTCTCTTATTTTCACCTCAATTCTAGTTAAGATGCATGCTACAATGTTGCGTTGTGTCCTTGTTTTCGTAGCTTTCCACTTCACAAATGATACACTGAGGCACCGCTTACATAGTGAAATGTCATTTTGGTTCACTTGTGGTTGAAAAAGTTGGGTTAGCGAGTTCACTGGTTCAAAATGTCAAAGTGACAGTGAGTCGGTAGCAGTGTTAGTAGCCATGTGCCAACAGGAACCCCCATCAGCCCCAAACAATCACTGCGCTCAAGTCTCTTAATTACCATGGATGAAGCTTTTTTCATGAGAAAGGCAAAAGAGGAAAGAATGCAAATACAAGTATATATGATTGTAGGCTCCCCACTGCCCAGTCTGATACAAGGTGACTGCACCAGTTTAACATATTTGTCTGTACAAGATCTGGTGATGCAAATCACACTAGACCTTGTCTGTAACTTCTTTTTTTTTTTGCTGAAGGTATAGGTGTAACTGGTGTCTTTTTCTGAGTGAGGAAAATACTTATCTTGAGTTGCTGGCACTGCTTTTTATTCTGGCCAAAAAGGTTTTTGTTAACTGACAAAACACAGGGCTCTGGTTGGTGACTGAGTCAATCAGGAAACAGAACATAGTGCGCTGGATTAAACATTAGAAATCAGACACAGTACTGTACAATTGAAAAAAATCTGCAAAACAATAAGAGTGCGAAAAGTGACAACCGTGATATGGAAACGGACCGCTGTATATCAAAACTTGATATGTCAAACAGCCAACATGAGCTTTCCTGTGAGTGAGGGAAAACCATAGGAGCCATCTTTCAACCGGCTGACCGCTCTTTCACCCAAACACACTTTGACATTTCACTACAGTAGAAGGAACTGAATGATTAGAAATCTTTGGAGTTCCAGCTATTTGGCCCAGACCTGGTTGACAAAGCTCTGCTTCTTTTAAAACATGCCTTGCGCCCTTTGTTTATACAACCATCAAAAAAATAATAATAGCATTGCTTTTCCCCAGAACACAGGAAGACAAGAAGAACAAGTCTGAGGTGTTTGAGTGGTTTTAAAATGTTGCATCTTCCACAGATGTCCTTCTCCCTTTTGAAAATAAAATAAGATATTTGCCTGCAATTAACCACAATAAAAATGGAAAATAATCTGAATGCATACTGCAACATAAACATTCATGTCTAAAAGTTACTTCCTTAAGTTTTGTTTCCTTTAGCACACTCTTAAATGCCGCTTTTTCACATCATTAAATTTGTTTGGATGCAGTCATTTTTTTATGGGACACCTTTACCCAAGATAATAGAAAGGAAATGCACCTCTAGAACCTGCAGGCTCAAAGCTAGCTCAACCAAAACACTCGATAAATGCACAGAAATCGTTGTTCATACCTCTGAGCAGGTAGAATATCTCCCTCTCTCGCTCTAGCCTTTGCTGACATACAGTATAAATTGTGTACCTGCAGTTTTCTGATAAAGGCAAGGGAGATTTCAGAGATTTAGCGAACACAACTGCTTCCAGACTGATAACGATAGTAAACAAAACAAAACAAAATCACTATGGCCCTGTCACAGCTAAAGCTGGTGGTGTAATATGAGCAGTGTCATAATCCCGACTATCTTGTTTGATTTAAGGATTAAAAATGCAAATGCCCAAAAAAAGTGGGTACTGAGCACGCTGAAAGACATTGGCACAAAGGCAGGGCTAGCAGATCTGAAATCTTGCATTATACATATTATAAATGGTAACTGGCTTCTACTTATTTAGCGCTTTATCAAGTCCGACGACCCCAAAGCGCTTTACACTACAGTCAGTCATTCACCCACACGGTGAGCTATGTTAGTAGCCACAGCTGTCCTGAAACAGTCTGACAGAAGTGAGGCTGCCATACATCGGTGCCACCAGGCCTTCTGATCTCCACCAGCAGGCAATGCGGGTGAAGTGTTTTGCCCAAGGACACAACAGCTGAGACGGTCGGATCATGGAACCGAACGGGCAACCCACCAGTTACAGGACGAACTCCCTAAAGTTTGCGCACCTGTTGCCCTTTATGTATATAATATTATATCAGAAGCCTTAATTTAAAGGCGAAGACAGTTGTCATCTGCAGCTAAATTAGTCCATGTAAGCAGAAAGGCCAAAATCAGCATTCCTTTTTAAGGCGAAGCACATGATCTATGTCAGGAGTAAACGCATTTCATGTTCTAAGGTCTACATCCAAGTTCTAGATAAGGTTAGCACTCGAGAACAACCAATGATGAGCAACTGCCTTTTCATGAAATTGTCTTACTATTCATAAGCAAAAGAAATGGAACTTAATCCCAGAGTTTGCTTGTGAGACTAAGACGCTCTAACACTGGATAATAATGCACCATATGCAATCTAATTTTATTGGAAATTTTAATTCAACACATTTATTTATTTCATGCGAAGCATAACCTTAATACTGACACTGACAACCTATGTTTAGCAGCCTGCCTCGTGATGTTCTAGTGTGTTGCTGTAATGTTTGTCCCATCTAAAAATAAGTAGCAACCCCTCATCTTCAGCCCAAATAAAGAAATAAATATCAACACATGTGTCTAATTTGTAACTTTCTGCTGTAGGTGAGGAAGGACTTTCTGCAGCACACCTTCCTGTATCTCCATTTTACATTCCTTCCCAATTTTCTTTTTAAGTTCTTGAGGCACCAATTGCTATCCATTCACCACTGGGGAGCAACTTATTGAGCCTAGTTGGGATATTTCCCTCACCATCCAAGTTGTTACTCGACTATATCGCATCAGCTTTTTCCTAAGTTTAAGTAATTGGTATGCCTGTCCCTCTGCCCAGGGGGTCTGGGGTTAGGGGGTTCTAAAAATGGAGGTAGGTAAGGAGGCAATAGTTCAGTGGCAGTAGGTATACCTTCACAGAGTCCCTCTGATGAGGTCCCATGTGTTCTGTGCATCTGCTGCTTCAGATAAGCAAAACTCAGGCGCCACTGGGAGAGGTAAGGGAAAAAAAAAAGAGAGAACGATGACCTCCCGTTTCCCTATTTCAGAATGAAATGAAGAGAGGACTTTGCCCAGAGTGAAAAATGTAAATCTGCAGTGGATTCCATGCTACCTGTGCTAAGCAGCTCCTGGTTTGCTGTTGGGATCATTTGAGATGAGGCGGACAGCAAGAGACTGGATTTCGTCCCGATCTCTATAATCCTTAAAATTAGATGTTTCAGCACGGCCTTTGTCTTTAATTTCTCCTGTTCATTATAATTTCAAAAAATTAGAAGTCATAAAAAAATCTTTAATAAAAAAATAAACCTCTTTTTTTTTTTTTTTTGTAATTCTTAATTGCCTAACGAGGCACATCCTTTTAGAGGTCTGAACTGGAAACCAAAAAGAGTAAAAATTTGTCTTTGTCTGGTTTTGACTCCTTCCTCCCGAGGCCGTGTGACAGACAGATGGTTGCTGAGATTATACTGGCTGGATGCGCTGCCTGCTTTCTCCCTTAAGTCACAGTGTTTGATGTTGCAAGGCCAACGCTTTCAAAATAATAACAGGCGCACAGCCTAGCTCATGCATTATGAAGACAAGACAAAAACAGCTGCAGAACATCGCCAACAATAATAACA
Source organism: Fundulus heteroclitus (assembly GCF_011125445.2). Lineage (NCBI taxonomy): Eukaryota > Metazoa > Chordata > Actinopteri > Cyprinodontiformes > Fundulidae > Fundulus > Fundulus heteroclitus. Next base: position 10,030,342 of record NC_046378.1, on the reverse strand, counting down.
TTAGCTTTGGCATGAAAAACAGCCTTGGCTTCATGTTTAACTTTACATACTGGAGCTTTTCTGTAGTTTTTCTTTAAGTTCATATAGCCTACCACCAATCACGGCTCAGTGAGCTCCTTGTTTCTATGAGGGGTACAATGCAATACTGATACAGCCATAATGACACGTTGATAATATGGTGACAATTAACAGGCACTGTCTTGAGACCCCACTGCTACAGTTTAAATATTATTAAGTAGTATTTCTTAAGACTACTACTTTGGGATGAATGAAAAGCAATGTTTTGTAAAAAAAAAAAAACAGCAGATTTGTTCAACCAAAGCTGTGAAACTGGCATTTTAGAGTTTGAACAACAGGTTTTTTGTTGGCCAAATATTTGTCTGTGTGAAATATTTCACAGCGTATAAGTTTTCTGTGTACACACGTGACTCTCAGCATTCATAATTCTGCGATGACAGCCTGGATCTCTGGTTCAGATATGGTTGAGTGGCCACAGGGGGAATTACTCGCTCTCCCTTCCTCACTTACTGAGGCTATTTTTCACACCTATGGTACATTCAAGGTCAGGCAAAATACAGGAGGAAAACAGGTCTTGAGCTCACTTTGAAAACATAGCATCTACTTACTATCTAATTTGAATGCTCATGCCAAATTGATGCCTTTGCCTGAGACTACAGCAATTAATCTAACAACATTTGATGGAGATCTGATTGAGATTTAAAGGATCTTGTAGAAATCAGGTAACATTGTAAATCAGGAAATCAGGCAATCACCTTTGGGATATTCCCTACTCACTTTGGGAAGCAATGACTTGTACTTCTTTTTTATAATCATATTACTTTTTATACTCTATTAAGGATATCAAGGTAATTTATTTATAACACTTAAATAACTCAAACCCACTAGCTGATGAGCAGGAGTTACAGAGCTAGTTTGGTTTAATCAGAGGTCACAATCTGTCAGACTTCCCAAAATGTTACTGGACTACATAGGGATCAGTCAGTAAAACAATATGTGTACAAGAAAATCTTCTTAAAATAATATACAAAGACAATAAATCTTCATGATTATTAATGTGAGGGGTAGTGGTGGCCTAGTGGTTAGAGAGTAGGGCACTTGTGTCCTGGAGAGGCTGCAAGGTCCCTGGTTTGACTCCCACAGACTTCTACTCTGGATCCCTGAGCAAGACCCTTAGCCCAAAATGCTCCTCAGACACAGTGAAAGCCCACTTATCCCTGAGGCATGGGATAAATGCAGAGGATTAATTACATTGGAATGTATGTTTCAATGACAATGAAGAGCATCATTTATATTGATAAAAAATTTACCAATACACTTAATGGAAAAACAAATGTGCAACAAATAGATAGATGGCTATAAAGTGGTTTGTTACTGGATATCAAATAGAAGGAAACTGGAATGACATGGGAACAGCTGTGTATGAAATGGAGGGATGAATTGGCAAATGGCAATTTAACCTAGAGCTAATGTTTTTCTCTTGAGCTTCAATTTAAAAGGTGAAGATGTTCAAGACTGAGTAGAAAGGGTGAACAATCCCAGAGAAGCCTGTACATGTGTTGCAAAAAGGCTTCATAATGTACACACATTGATAATGCTGAATTCTAGATTTAACTTTTTCTCTCTCTTTATAGTCAGACTAGACTCCACACTCACTGTTTTTGTCTAGACAAGGTGTCCTGAAACATTTTGCCGAAGCTTGTTGTCTGCACCACTTTCCTCTTGTCCCCAATCAACCATAGCAAGTTTGATTGGATCACTTTCGGAATCTGTGAATGCTTCGAGGATAAACCCAGCTGGACCCTGGTGTCATCAAGAGAACAGGGAGACAGACTCAGGGAACAGTTTCTGTATATTGTATTTCTCACTATAAAGTGGGGTGTTCTTGGGAACTTCTTCCCGCAGTCCCCGAGCTGCAGCACCCTTGACCCGCTTGTCACCAATCCGTCATGCTGGCTGAGTGACGGCCCCGGCTCATCGCTTAACCTTCTTTTAATCAACCTGTCTCTCTGCATCACCTTAAACATAAGAAGCACCTGATGGGGGACAGGGAGCATTTGTCTTTGCATTACGAGCGGGCAGCCTCTCCTTGAAAAGCCCACCAGATTCATCAGTGTGATAAAGTGGTGTGTGTACTTCTTAAAGAAAGCCTTGGGAAGGAAAGAGGGGGCGGGGGTAGGGAAGTAGTGACACAGGCAGAGGGACAGGCTGAAAAATGAAGGAGACAAAGAAGAGCGTACAGTACAACAGCCATGTGAGCGGGGAATGTCTTTGTTTTCATGCAATTGAACGACACGAGCATTGTTTGGCCTAAACCTTGAAGACTGAAGTTTCAGTTTGTGAATAGTATCCGAACAAAGAATGTCAAGGTGTGTATAGCTGTTTGTCTGCTTTCGCATTTTATTATAACCTTGAGACTTGATAAGACCGCGATATACTTTGTAGTTGCAAATTGTTAAAACTGTGTTTACAGTGCCTTGCAAAACTATTCACCCTCTTGGCATTTTTCATATCTCGTCGCCTCAAAACCGGGAATTGAAAATAAATTGTCAGAGAGTTTGCAACTTTTAATTTACAGAACATGCTTATGACTTTGAAGATGTAACATTTTATTTTTTGTTGTGAAACAAATTACCAACAGGACTAAATAAAAGAAAACTTCTGCTTGCATAACTGTTCACTCCCTCTAAAGTCAGTATTGTGTACAGTCTCCTTCTGCATCAACTACAACTGGAAATTTGGGCAAGTCAATGAGCTTGTCACATCTTGCCAATCGGGATTTTTGTCCATTCCTCAAGGTACAACTACTACAGCTCCTTCATGTAGAATGTATTAAGGTCTGGACTTTGGCTAGGTCATTCCAACAAATTTGTTTCCCCTTAAAAGAGTTAGGTCTTGGTTTATACTTTGGGTCATTGTCCTTCCGGAAGATGAACCTACACCCCAGCCTCAAATCACAGCCAGACTGACAAGTTTTCCTCAAAAATATCCAACGTACCATGTGTACCATGTCCTTTCCAGTTGAAGCACGCAGTACACACGGTACACAGGTAGGTTCAGAGAGATGCCCCTGCTCGGTCTGCATTTGGCAAAAGGGTGAATGTGTTCTTCTTTGTTTCAGATGTTTTATCTCTCTGTCATGGTTTACAAACTTGCAGGTAAAGTACATATGTGTAATATTGCTGAAAGGCACAGTAGAACTCTGTAATGCATTGAGACCACATGGTCTCAGTACTAAGCACTAAGTTATCACAAAATAGATCCAGCGGGTTAGGAAATGATTTTAAATTCAAAAGAACATTGAACAAGTCCATTGAATAAGAAAGATACATTTCTTTTTCTTGTCTGAAGTCCAGTATATATTGTGTTTATGTTTAATGTACATCAGATTGGCACAGTTCAGACACTTTAATTATGTCAACGCACCGTGGTTGTCCCAATGTACATTCTGCTTAGGTGTAGCAAGTGGTTCAACCACTTTTAATTCCTTGCATTTTAAAAAAAAAAGGTTCATATGATTTTAGTTCAGTGGCATCCAATTTTAGCTAAATCTTAGGTATAGAAAAATACATCATTACCATTATCACTGTTGTGGTTTCTAGCACATACATATAGTAGTAGGCCTTGATGTTATCAGTTTCCTAAAATCTCAATTTGGGACTTCCTTTGAATTTTGTCCCCCCAAAAACCTTTGCTTGCATGTGAACTTAAAATGTGTATTGCAAAACATTCATGTCAGTGTGGAAAGGCTAAACCAGCAGTTCCTTCTGAGCTACACTTTTACAAATAAATCAATGCCATTTATAATTGGTCACAAGGTCATGATGTGATGTGGAAAACCACATCCAATAGTCCATGTCATTACCCATCACTGCTACCGCTGCTGCTGCTGTCGTGCCTCTCAGGCTCAGCTGAACAGTCATCCCATTTTATCTCTGTGATTTCACAGAGCAACAGGCTGTTTGCTACTTGAAGTCTCCACCTACCTTTCATCTCGCATCGACTCCAGCAGGGCTTCTGTTTTACTGCCTGCCAAACCTGAATTTTTATGATTCACCCAGCACTTCCTCCCCCTACACGTACAATTATTCATGCCAAATCAGCTTCGTACTTGACTATAAGTCCTGGCAAATGTTTCACCCAGCTTCCCACCCAAGAGGAGGCTGCCTGGAGCCTCTGCTTCAGTGTCCCGGTGGAGTCCTATGTTCCTTTTCAGGTTGAAGGTCGACACTGTATCAAACAGGCTTTTTGTCACCGGGGAGGGCCATTTTCCTCCATGAGAGGGAATGTTTTAATCCTGCAGAAGAGCTGAGTTTTTTTCTTGTTTGTTTGATTATTTTTCTTACTTTTCCTTACACAAAATTATTTTAATTTGCCACAAATGCGTAAGGAAAGACAATCTCAGAAAAAAGGCAAGCTTGCAATGTTGTTTGAAAAACGTTATTTGTTATAGTACAAATAACAGAAAAACAACAAATCATTCCATGACACTTTATGAATTGAATTACCATATTATCACGATTTATTCAGCAGAAAAATAGCAGAAATTTAGAAATGGCCACATAGTAAAGTGTTCATACTTGTTGGCTGAGTTCATTTGACCCATTTGTAAAGGCAAATTGAAAACAGTATGTCTGATATGAATCTAAAGATCCCTCCAGGCATTTTTTTTTGTTTTGTTTCTACTACTCTCCTCAAGGACAAATGTAATTACAACACCCTGCCTTTTCTTTATACACAGCACAGAAGATCAGGTTGCAGACTTCACTACCTCGACTTGTTAGCCTTACCTAAGGCAATGGGAGAACACAAGGAATAATCAAAAAAACAAAATATCATGCAAGACATAACAACACAGTTTTATTCACCTTTGACTGTGATAATCTGAGTAGCAGCTAATTGATTACCTGCTGGAATCTAAAAGGATTGAAAAGGTCAAGGTATGGCACCATGCAAAGGACAAACACCACAGGCAGCGATGAAAGGTCACAGCCCCTTTGCTTTTTGAAGAAAGGAGCTGTGGATGAGCTAACATGAGTCCCAGGGGAGCCGCAGCATGAGTAATCTTAGGACAGACGGCAGTCTTGTCTAAATATAATCACTAAAGCTGTGTTGGCTGCCACACATTGACAACCCAGTCTTGAGACAATGTTGAAATCCAGGTCAGAAGGAAAAACACTTTAAACTATAGGCTGTGTGATGGTTTGCTGTAAATGTTAGTTAGCAGTTTATATGACTACACCAATATACTAGGTTTAGATCACAACAAATAATAATTACAGTTGAAATAACTGGTTATGTGAGGTTGAAATTCATCCAAGTGTGTTGATGGACAGTAACAGGTTGTGGGACAAGCTCCCATACAGTTCCAGTCAGATGCCTACATACAATTACAAAGAGCATGATTGCCAAAATTATATGGGACTTGTGATGATTTATTTGAACTGTTCTCTTTCATGAGTGTAATGATCATGCAGCATACAAATTTCAATACATGATAAAAACAATAATTGGTTGCTCAAGTTTGATTTAATGTTTTTTTGAGAACTCCTCTTGGCAGAACTGGAAAAGGTTTACTGACATTGTTTATTTACTAGGCACACACTGAGCATTAACATTTTAGTCCAAGGACGTCATAGCCAATCCAGATGTTAAATCTTAGCCTCCTTTACATATTATATAAGCATTTTTTTATGTGTTTTGGATCCTTGTCTTAAAACTCTGCATTCTCCCAAGATTAAACCACCTAGCAGTTAATGTGTGTCTTCGTTCTCTTTTAACTTTGTGCAGTGCAGACCCACACCATGATGTTACTATAATTTTCTTAGGCTTACATAACTTACTTTCACTCCTCTTAAACATTATTCTTATCATTGTGGTCTAGAAACCTAATCCTTGTCCCTTAACCATGAAAATGTTCTTTAGCTTCTCTATGTGAGGAGCTGCAAATTTCAGTGTGGCTGAAAGCTGTCCATTTTGGTGCAAGGGATCATTTTTAGTCAACATCCTCACAATTCATGTTGATCTTAAACTGTCTAAAGTGCAGTCAGTGAAAGTGTTGTTACTGCATCCTCCATCTTTGGTCTCTCTTGCTTTTCCTTAACAGTATAACCAGTTTCCCGTTAGAGGTGGGAAACTTACTAATTTAAAATGATTCAACCAAAAAGAATGGTCAAATATGTGACCAAAATTACGTCAGATCCTCTTTGATTGCTACAAAAAGCATGAACATTGAAACAATGACCTTCAAATGCTCCTTCCACCTATAAAATTCATATAGCATTGTGTTTTGAGTAATAACAACTGAATGAAAGGATTAAGACTTATAAAGGGCATTTTTAAATGTTTTGTATATAAAAACGTTTTGTGGAAATCATCTTGACACGATGATAAACGGAAATACAACTGCCTTGTTTTTTTCCCCTTTTGTATCAAAACATGGAATCTAACTGCTCTGAGAGCAGGAACCTTCAGAACAAATTTAAAGCACTAATGTGTACAAACATTTCAAATGGCAGATTGTGACGCTTTAGCAGAGACTTCCATCTGTGCACACACTGTGCTGGCTAAATCCATTATCAAAACACATTCCCAATATTCTTCCACCTCAAATGCACACTCAGGTTCTTGTTATTATGTTTCGAAGAACCATGGTTTTTTTTAACAAAGAGAGAAAACTTCAATTTATCTGTCACGGTGAATGCTGTTTGCTTATGACAACGCTGCGCTTTGGACTTTTATCAGGCCCTCCTTAAAAAAAAAAAAAAAAAACAGTGAGTTTTAATGGTGGCCCTGGTGACAGTCACATCCTTATGCGAACAGGCAAGTGGCAGCTTGTTAACATGCAAGGAATGGAATAAGATGAATGTGAACTCCAAGGGGAAAGACAAATGTTGAATAATTCTAACCCCCCACCCCCATACCCCCCTCCCAACAACACCACCAGAGCTCATAAGGCATATGTGTTAAAACAGCCTCATGATCACATCACCTTAAGTCACTCTAGGCTGCCTCAGTTGGCACACAGGCATTCAGTATTCTTAAACATAAGCCATGTTTCTCCCAAGGGTGCTTGAACTCTATTCGGAGTACAAAGGGGAGTTAGCTTTGATTTACTGACGGCGGCTCCATAAGACAAAAGGAATCTGTGAGTAAAACTATTCCTAATGCCACACTTTAGTAGACCACGGAAAGCCAACAAAGCTCTTCAAGGACCCATATGTCCCACTTGTCAACTCGATGTACAGTGTCTTGCAAAAGTGTTCATGCCACTTAACCTTTTCCAAATATTTTCTGGCTAAAATCACAAACCAACCCAAGCAATATGGAAAGAAAATGATACATGGACAAAATGGACAAAGCAGAGACTTGTGTTTCTGGAGACCTCTGAATTCTGAGAAACCATCACCTGTTAAGGAGAGGAAGCTTTTCCTGTAAATAGACCTGAAATGCCTGTCTGACTCTCTAACCCACAGCCTCAGATTCACACTGAGGACAATGAATCTCACTGATCAACCCGAAAGATGCCAGTGGGGAAAGGAACTTAAGAGATTTCCTTTGACTTTTGGATGTTATGGTTCTAGTAATGGATTTTGGGAGAAACAGTGAAGCGAAAGTATGGAATTTGAAATCTCTCAAAATTAATAATTTATTATTAATTTATTCCATATTTAATTTACATTTAAATATGTGAAACAAAGCTGTAAAATTGTATATATTTGTGGAGATTCTTCGTTTGAGTTTAAATATATATTAAAATTAGATTAATTTCAAAAGATTAGAAAAGGAAAAAAAAAAATCACAAACTTCACATTAAGTATGTTAGCTTGTAAATAAATAAATAAATGCATGCTTTGTTTGTTTGTTTTTTTAAAAGGTTATCAATCTCTATCCAACCTTCTACGAAGCTAAAGATAAGAAGGAAAGGCAAAGAGTTGTTCCATGCATTCTTCCAGGATAACCCTTTTTTACATTTGGGCAGAGTGAATAAAACTTTGCAGTTCTGAGAGGTTTGTTGACAACTTATTTAAAAACAGCAACAGGTAAAGCAAGACGCTGTAAATCACCCTGATCACACCGTGCAACTTGAGGAGTCGGAGTATCAAACTTGACTCACCATCTCTGACACACCAAACCCCACCTTGTCAATGGTGGTGGCAGCATTATCCTGTTGTGATGCTTTTCTTCAACAAGCCCAGGGAGGCTAGTGTGAGTTGATGGACAGATTGACATTAACTCCTGTCAGGTCAGCCCTGGAAGAAACTCCGTGAAAGGCTGCAAAAGACTCAAGACTGTGGCAAGACTTTAAAATTGTTTTTTCACATTTGTTGTTTGTCTAGTCTTACTGAGCTTGAGCTGTTTTGCAAAGAACGGCTTGAAATGTCACTCTCTAAGCACTCAAAGTTCACAAGACCTGCAGTGGCCCTTGCTGAAAGAGTTAATTATACGTGAATGCCACATTTTTCAATTTTAGTATTTAAAAAGTTTTTTTTTTCCTTCCACTTCCACTTTGTGTTGGTCTATCACCTAAAATAAATAAAAAAATACATTGAACAAAATAACTACATTGAAGTTTATAGTTGTAATGTGGAAATAAACGTTTTACAAAGCACTGCCCAAATGTTGCCATTTGGAGTTTTATTAAATAGGTTTTGATCCCTGTGAAGCACACAAAGGCCTCTCCTCAAAATTTTTAATCCATTATAACTCAAATAGTTATAATGGATTAAAAATTGTATGATGTTGACTTGGAAAATTGTATTCCAAGTCAACATCATAACCAAGTGTTGAAATCTTGCATGATGTAGTTACATAGTTACATACATATCTAATTGTAAACATTCTAACCCACAAATATATGCTACTGCAGTCAAGTGAACTGATATTTGTAGGGTTATCCCTAAATTAGCTTGGCATACTGTTCCACAATCTGACACCTCAGATCATGGATCATCACACCTTTAAAAAAAAAAAAAAAACATTGTTATTATTTGACAAGAGCTACAGTAGTTGCATACACAGGAAGTGCTTACACAGGTATTTTTCACAAATTGTTAGAGCTGAAGATCAAGCAGGTAGAGACAGAGTGGGGGGGGGGTAGTATAACAAGGCTGTTTGTATGAATGTTAGTATGAGGATAAATGCAAAGAAAGCATTGTGCAGCTTTTTACTTCTTTTATGAAGTGACATTTTCCGATTCTTACATTAAAAAAGCTGATTTTAAAAGTTTGCCGATTAGGCTGGACAACCCACTGACATGCTGCCAATCATTCACTGCCATGACCCATTAATCTCATCTGAGGTGGCAGCACAGCCAGTCTGCCTGATTGATACTCTGTGTTGTTGCTGCTATGAACAGAATTTGATTTAGGTGGTGATGGAGGGCTTTCAGGAAGTTAGTCAATATGTTGCTTGCCACAGTATAATTAGGCCACTGGAGCCCCGTTGGTACCACAAGGCAACAATGACAATAAACTGCCACTTTAATATCAGTATCTGATTTGAAAACTGATTTTTCCGGGGGCGTCATCACTTTACCTAAAGTTGCTTTCACAGTGTCTTGCCATGTTTGCTGACATAAATAAAAACCTATGCTACACATGTCTAAGCAGGACTAAACTAAACTGGTTTTGTGAAACATCAATGCCCATCACATATTTGAAGTATGCATGCAGCTTTTGTAAACTCAGTTTGATCTGAGCATATATATTAGGATCAAGGGTGTGTAATTCTCATTGTTTTGCATCGGGACAGGGTGCATTGCTTTTACCACGATGTCACCTTATCTTATTTTCCTTTATTTTATTTTCTATATTTAATGATGAACAGGCCATCACGAAATGAAGATACTATGTTCTATGATGGGCCCCAAATAGTCAAGTGATTAACCTGAACTGATCTGGAGCCAAGCGGTGCCAGTGCCATAATTTTTACTTTTAGTTTCAAGCACCAAGGCAAAAGGAAGTGAACAAATCTTCATTAGCATAGACAGGACACCTGCATAGTGTATCATGACATAATGTAGTGTTGTGATTAGCTCATTGGGGTGATGCTTGAGTTTTACTTTCATTGATTCAGTTGGTGCTCGTGCCTATCTTCTCAAGTGATCAAATTAATGTTGGAACAGAGTTAAAAATGTGTAAGAAGACAAAAGTTATTTACCTAAGGGAGCATACTGTGTCTTTCTCGGTCACTGAAATGCTATTTAGATGCACAATGATGCGACACGTCTTACAGATCCATTTACATGGTGTTTGTTTAAATGGTTTTCCTCCAGTCTCCAAATCTAAAAAAACTGTATTTAAATAGTTTGCATGATTGTATCTTTAGTTTAATTGATAAACAAATTCAAATTAACAAAGCAACCATGGTTAGTCTGAAAGGAACTTATTATTCAATGTAAACACTTTTTAACCAAGCTACCGGAGGCATGAATGCCAGAGACAAGCGTGATGGCTTGTCACTGATCTGCTCAAGATACAAAGGCCATGAGACACACGAGGGCTGAGCGATTTTTACAGTTAAATTCTCCAATCTGACTGGAAAGTATTTCTTAAATGAAAAATATTAGAGCTGCTGCGTGGGTTCTGAGACTTGTGGTAACACTTTGCGGTGAGCTGTGTGGCAGAGATTTCCAAATGAGAGGTGCTGATGTTGAAGTCATTAATGGGTTGGGAGGAACAAGAGGAACAGAGATTATATTTATGAGATGAAACATGCAGATGAACGTGTGTGTGAATGTGTACACATACACATGCACGCACGCACGCGCACATACACACACACAACAAAGCAATATTTCCCAGACAGTAGAGTGATGGCATGTAATTATTTCCTCAATGGTCGACCATGTGTTTATCAGAATGTTAATGTATGCATAATAACAGGCTCTGCGACGCCTGCAAGAATGTCAAGGCTGTCGGCCCGTCAATCAAGCCTCAAAATGAAATGGTAAATAAGTATTCAGTGCCGTCATGCTAAATGACAGACAGAGCCCCCTAACAGCCCTTGAGCTGACAAATATCAGGCCAGTGTATTGGGTGGCATTATTGTATCAGCGTGGTCAGCTGGCCAAAGGCAACCAGAATTTGAATGTATGGAGCAATGAACTGAAAAGGCACAGCAGAGTAGAGAATCTGAGAGGCAGTGTTGGGACTATTGAGAGAATCAGAACAGAGATCAGTATGAAAAATGTATAACCACAGGCTTGCATCATGTAGTGCAGCAGACAGTAAAGAGCAGACAAAGCATAAGCCATACACTTGTAGCTGGTATTGATTGTCTGCAAATCCTTCGGGAGGCCCCAAACAATGGAGGACTGAATCCTTCTTGGACCCTGTGAGCAGTTTAGAAAAACAGTGGCTGGAGTTCTAAATTATTTCTGCTGGATGTGGTTTGACAGAATGGGTTTTTGAAAAGACTGTAGTTTAATTTTGAGTGTAGTCAGTTGTAGTCCATCCCATCGAACCCCTTTGGCATTGAAAAACTTGCACCTGCAACTGGATGAAAATAAAAAAAACAAGCAAAAATATAGACAAACCATAATCATCTTTATTGTCATTGCAACATAATGCAACATTCCATTGAAATTTGTTCTCTGCATTTAACCCATCCCCTTGGGGAGCACTGGGCTGCCACCGGCGAGTATTCTAGGGCTGAGAGTCTTGCTGAGGGACAAGAGGTTCTACTCTGTGGGGGTTTTATATATATATATATATATATATATATATATATATATATATATATATATATATATATATATATATGATAATAATCATCATATTTATTGTCCTTGCAACATGCATTCTAATGAAACTATGGCTAACTACTGAAATGTGTATTTACCGGATTTCTCATATGTACCCAGTTACAGGGCTCTCTCAGTTTGCATCTCTAAAAATCTGCATATACAATAAAATTCTTCAGGTGACCAGACCAAAACTATAAAGAATTAAATCTTGTGTTTTTACTTGGATTATAGCTAACACCTTTTGCCTATCCAAACGATTACATTTAAAAATAGCTTTTCAGGGAATTGTGGGAGAATAAAATAGAAACAGAGGAAGAGCAGGAATCCCAGTGTCGTTCACAGGTTGTGGATTGCATCTGAAAATGAGCCAATAGATGTATCACAAGACGTCTTGTCTGGACAACATGCTGCTTTGGATGCGACCAACGAACACATAGATCTAGTTCTCACCGACAGTTAAAGTGAGAAAAACATGTGGGACGTTTTCATGCTGCTGTTTTCAGAGCTGCCCAAATGAAGACACGCTGAGAGTTCTCGGATGCTCTTTTTTGTAAGACAAACTTTAGCTGCTTTGCTGTGAGGTAAAGTAAGCCTTCATCGCAGCCATTCATCATAACAGAAACATCTGCTCCAGTAAGAAATTCTGTACTTGAGCCAGCAACAGTGAGCCGCAACTCATCAAAGATACAATAGCATTGTTCTGAAAAATTTACTTGAGAGAACATTGCTGTCATACCTGTCACCGGCTAGCTTGTCTGCCACCACAATGCGGCGCATCAGAATATGAGCTGTTTATTCTCCTCATTTTACTCTTGCCTTGGGCAAATATTTAACAAAATTGAGAGAGGAAAAGAAAATGCTTCCTGACGGCAGCTTGGCCCGTAATTGTGGAGGAGATGTATGAGATCTTGCTCGGCCCAATTCCTCTCTTCTTCCTCTATTAAAGCAATAAGAGCCTCGGCCGTCGCTGGCAAGCTGCAAGGCTCTTATTGGCAAGGACACCAGGGGCAAAGTCTCACAAGTGTAAATCTTTAAACAGTGAGGTCACCTGCACAGATTTAAGAGAATTAATGTCAGGGCCCCGAGGACTGGATGACGTGTCCCTCCGTATGAGTGAATGCCATTGAATCGAGTTAACCAAGCGGGGTCGTCTTACAATAATCAATTCTTAATTTCATGCTGAGTGCCTCAGATTAATCTGTGGAACAAGAAAAAGTGAGGTGAGCTTTGATTTGTTGGTCATATTAGTCAGTATTTCCCTCTATTCAAAAGAAACGGAGTGGGGTGGAAGTGGAAACGATAAGTGGGATTTCTCTGTGCCATTTAGGGGATGCACAATGCTCCAAACAAAGGGCTATAGGAAAAGCTTTGAGGTGATAGCGGGGAAACCTCTAATGGATGCAAACTGCACCAGAGGACATAAAGGTATTATTTCAGAGAAAAAAAAGAAATGAGTTCAGGAATCTTACCAATAGTGTTTGTATTTTACAATGAGATAACCAATAACATTAGGTATGTAGTGGAAACCCTACAGTGCATCACAGAAACTGAAAGCCTGAAAATCATTTTCCATGGGGACGTTTAGTGCCATGCTCCACCATGCATTTAAATGGCCTCCTCTCATAGATGGGTATACAATTTATGAGCATTTTTAGTGTCTAATCAGCAATATCCAAGTCAGATCAGTGCGCCTCAGTGAACAGTTTATTGAATCAAAACAAGCAGATTTTACCATAATGGTAGCATTCAGTGAGCAAGACTGACAGCATCAGAGGGAAAGATACCGATATGATACAGATCATCTTCTGCGCTTCTAATGAAGCTCTCCGTTAGCATGACCTTCATCGAAGCAACCTTCAAACTGTTAAAAACACACGCATAAACACGCTCGTGCTCGGGACTCACTTTCTAATCAGTGGGGCCAATCTGGTGAAAACAATCACCCAGTTAATTAAGAACAGTTTAGCAGATGAGTGTATAAGGCACAGGCACACACACTTGCAGAGAGGAGGAGGAGGAGAAGGAGCGCTTACAGCATCTTGTTTATTTACGAAGTCATTTCTCTTATCACTTAGGCTGTGTAAACAGCCAATGGGGAGGTAATGCAATCTTCTGTGCTGCTCGCTAAAGTCTCAGATCAGTGACAAAAAAAAAAGTATACCCTTGCTCCCTCAGTTCATCACCCATGACAAAAAGTACCTATTGCAGCTCACGAATATCACAACTTCCTCCCTATAAATTATATTTATGACAAATATGAGTTTTGTCTGCTGATGGGAAAATGTTAAAATTGCAGGTCTGCTTATGCTGAGAGCGACCTCTCATTCAGTAGTCTGACACAGAGCCGAGCCTGTCAAAGCTTGATCTAGGTACTTGGCCTCACGTAATTGAAACGTAATTAATTGTAATTAGCAATCAGGGGGTGGAACCACCCATCTTGTAGAGAACAGTATGCGGTCCATCAGGGAGGCTGTCACAGGTACTGCTTGTCAGCTGAGAGCTTGGCTTCGGAAAAAAGAAAGTCAGAGGGAGAGAGAAGGGGAGAGAGAGAGAGAGAGAGAGAGAGAGAGAGGGATCGAGAGAGGAAGAGAGAGGGAAAGAAGAAGGAAAGAGAGAGAGAGAGGGACAGAGAGACAGAGAGAGAGAGAGAGGAAAACGAATAAGTTATATTTTGGATATAACTGAATTATGAACAAAGACAAATCTCATAAAAAACAACCTCAGTGTGCCGTTTTACACACACACACACACACATCATATACTTTTATAAGCATCTATTGTTCCCTGAAAGACCTACTCAACCTTATTACTCTGTCTGCCATTTTTAAGATTGTCTGGTGCTCTACGCTACTATTAGTGAGATAAATCCATTGCGCTGGAAAGTGCCATTACAAAGCTTTGATTGATTTCAAGTGTAGAGATGGAGAAAAAAAAGAGTCAGGAATGTAATGTAGATGATTCATTTCAATTATTTGAAGCCCAACCTGTGTTTTTTTTTTCCACTTATTTTTTTTACTCCTTTTATATTTTACATTTCCTCCGAAAAAAAGGTGTAGAGGGTATGCGAAGTAACATTTAACTGCATGGTGTTCAGTTAAATATTCTTCAAAAGTCTTCTTTTTTATCCCCCATCCTGTCTTCCTGGCTCCCAAAACTTCCCACCGCAATTGCCCCATCCCCCGACCCCACCCCCCCGACCCCCCCGGTTCCCTACACACATCCTGATGTGGGACAATGTCTTCTTTGTACATATTACAAAGATAAGCATGCTATCTCATACCAGTATCTGTTAAGTGCCATTAGTTTCCCAGCTGTTCCATTTTGCTTCTGTGGATCCATATTCCATGTCTGGCAATGATAAAGTCACTTAAATAAATGGCTCTTGGGTCGGCTGAAGATAATCTTTACGGAAGAACAGTTGTTGGTGTTCCACTATACTTGCAATGCTCTTCCTGACTTCCTAGCTGTGCTTTGCTGTGTGCTGTACGTGAAAAGGTAATGTGAGAGCCAGTTCTTCACAAATGAGTTTTGAAAGTGGTGTAAACACGTCATTCACTCAGGTGAAATCCTTTAAAATCTTTAATTAATAAACAAATAATCATATAAATGCATGATTCATAACCTTTATCTAGAGGTATTTTGTTATAGTAAGAAACTTTAAATGGTGCAATTAGCCACATATATCGATCTTACTGAAAAGAACAGACATATAAATTATTTATAACAATGCCCATGTCAAGTGAAAGAAGAAGTGGAGG
The DNA here is from genome assembly GCF_011125445.2 of Fundulus heteroclitus. Lineage (NCBI taxonomy): Eukaryota > Metazoa > Chordata > Actinopteri > Cyprinodontiformes > Fundulidae > Fundulus > Fundulus heteroclitus. Next base: position 10,014,817 of record NC_046378.1, on the reverse strand, counting down.
GTATTGGATTCTATTTTCTCCATGTCACTCTACTCAAGAACTTCATCAATGGATTTTGTTGCCACACCATAGAATTCAACTAAAAACATACTGCCATGTGGCTTCGTACTGTTATTTAATACAGTTTTATAAATTCGGAGTAATATGGGATGGAATGAATGTTGCTGTTTATTTTTTACTATTGTATTTGCGAGGACCTATATTTCTCTGCAGTTCAGTTAAAAAAATAAATAATACATGCAGAATTTGCCCCTCAGTGCTGAGTTGCTTTTTAGCAAACCCTCCTTATAATTTATTTACTTTTCAATGTTTAATTCATTGCTTGCTGTTGTTATTGTCTCATTTGAAATCATGACAATGCCACTGCTAAAGATAAGTTTCTATTTTCTTGTATGTACACGGGGTGGGGGTGGTCATGTTGTTTCTGTACAACCGCGGTTATGTAAGGCCGTTAAAGAATAAAACAAAGACCAAGAAACAAAAAGAAAAATGTATGCTCATACTGTGTTGGGTTAGTTTTACACCTGGTGTAAAGAGATGCACACTGTGAATGCAGAAATGCACGCTCTAGAATAAGGAATGAGAGGACTTCCAGCAGTCCCAACTACAGTATCCAATATGGCAATACAGCTTATAAAAGGATTTCAATTAATTTAAACTTCAACATACTATGTATATATATATATATATATATATTTACTCTGTACAGCAAAATTAATAATATAACATCTAAAAATGTCGAAAAATATTTTATTTCATTAGCTTTCAAAGCAAGAAGATTTTCATTTAGTGTGTTTATAAAATCAACTTTTGTTTTGCAGCTTTGGACAAGTTTTCTTTTGCAGCAGCATGGGGCAAAAGTGGCTCTTTGAACTGAACCGATTGCAGACCCCTACTCTAAACACACATTCTGTTTTAAATGCAGATTAATTGATATTTATCAAAGTGACAAAAATTATGATGTACTATTTTGTACTCAACAGTTCTGTTTCACAAACCTGGCACCAAAAGTGACTTTACAAAGTTTTCTGTGGTAAAATACAGCGGTTGCATTTGGTTCGTACCATCTGAAAAGTATATCAATCTTGTGAAAGCACAAAGCAAAACCTCTACAAGACCTATTTACACAACCGTTGCACAATGATCCCCTCAAGCACAATTATTTTTCGTTTGGACGTGTTATGTTTTAAATGGTGTTTCTGCAAAATAAAGTAATTGCATTCAGTTACCCATTTGCTTTACACAATGATGTGGAAACAAGTTATTCAATTGCTTTTTCTTCACAAATTTCCCCTCTTAAAAGACATGATCAAACATTTTCTTGTTGAAAGAGGGATGCTGGTTTGAACCTCTTCTTGAATTTACAAATGTTATGAATAGATACCCTGTGTATCAGGAGCAATCACAATTACAACTCAACAGTTTAAGAAAAAAAAAAACATCAGCGTGATGATATTGGATGTGGCACGTTTGAAGTGAGGCTGAACTTGCATATATGTTCTCGTTACATTCCAAGTATGGTTCTTTCACTGCATTAAACTTAGATTATTTCAAGTAACAACCACTGTTAGAACTTTTATCTGTACCAGTAGGAAGTTCACGTTTTATCTTAAAATAAAACACATTTAAACTGAAACATCACTAACATATTTCAGCTTTATTTTTCTGTGTTTCATATAACTTCCCCCGAGTACCATTAAGTGAGGTGGAGCAGCATGCCTGCATCCATCTCACCCAGCAGCTCATGCTAAATGGAGGAAGACTCAATTTTGCATAAAGCTATGATCTCTAGATCTGCAACGCTGGTTGAGCTCAGCATGTCAGTCATCCATACGGAGCCCCACATTGAAATCCCCCAACAACTTGCCAGCTTCACTTATTGCCATAGCAACTTACAGTAAGTACTCCCAACTCGCAGCCAAGATTTCATGTCTACACAGTAAACACTCTGTGTCAAGGCTTCTTGCTTTCATATCCTTTTTACAAGCGCATGACAATGTACTGAGTGGAACCAGGCGCTTATCCTGATATGTCGTATACCCGAATGAAAGCAACAGTAGCTGATCTTTCCCTGGAAGTTCATCGTGAGGCATGTAGTGTAAACCCCCACATTCCACATACAACCAGTTGGAAAAAAGTACGGTAGTCATAAATAGGCTTAAATAGTTGTGTAACTTTAAAACTGATGCCATGATGTGCTGCCTTAAGGGTACTTTAGGGTCTAATCCCTAACAGCTGTCAGCTGCTGTGTTTTCAGCTAAAGATTTTGCAGATTCTATTTTTAGGTGCACTTTAGCGACCATTTTACAACGTTCTACTCTGTCAAACTGTTTAAAGATGTGTATTTTAAAACAAACTAAAATACGAGCGGTTGATCAAATCTGAATTAATTTGTCCTGTAATACAACTAAGTTTTGTAAATGTAATTAATAAGCAATTATTTAAAGTCATTGTATGTAATAATACATGATGTTTTCTGTTTTTAATGAAAACAAAAACATAAATGCTGATATTAAGAGTGTTTTTCTTTTTTTGCTTTTCTTTTTTTTCCTCTACTATGCACTCTTTTAAAGTTTCACACTCCTCAAATGCCAATATCTTCTGGGCTCAATCTTTGTATACTAGGTTGGTTCATGGGTTATTCGTACAGAACTAAACAAATAATGAGTTTAGCAAATCAACAAACAGACCTTGAAAGTTTTACTGCATATAGCATTTCGTTCCTCTTTCTTGGGATCTTAATTCTTCCAGGATTAACACTATATAAAGATACATTAAATGTTATGTTAATGTTGAAGTTATTATAGTTTCCTCAAAAATGAGTGATTTTGTACTAACACTGCTTGCTTAGAGCTACTAATTTATCATGTATGAAAACCTTGAGTAAAAACAACAGCGCTTCACAATACAGTGGCATTTACAGAAAATAAAAAAATCCATACCATATTCGACCTGTTGTTTAAAACAAAAACAAAAAAAAATGTCAGTACTGCTGCTAAATGTAGGTATTATATTGATTACACTTAATGTTGTTGATTATGCTTACTTTTTGTTATTTTGTTTCTGATATGCAGTTTGGCAAATATGTAGAATAAAAGGCTGCATAATCACTATGTTCCCAAAGAGGACTTACTCCATGCACTTTCTCCATCATTTCATTAGAAGAACTGTCTGGAAGTACACATTTTTGCACTTTTCCCATAAATTACTTGAACTATGGTATTGCTTCGTACATGAAAGTGACTCATTTCTACTATCACCTCTTTAATAATGTAAGTTGTCTGCTATAGAATAGCTCAGCAACGTTAACCAAGTGTCACAGACAGATGAAAGGTGTTTTTGACAAAGAGGCAACATTTCATGCGCTTGGGCTAGACATTAAAATTCATTAATACCATTGTGAGTGCAACAAAAGAATGTGTGGAAAAGGGGCGTTTTTTGCTCCTCCTCTTTGTTCCACTGAGAGGACGATATACTTACAGGGGTGAAATAAATCCTTTCCTCACAATGGCAAGTATGTAATTAGAAAGACCCCTACATGGCCCCAGGAGGATAGATAAAGCTACAAAATATGTTTCGTGAGCACAGATTTGCAAAATAAACAGATAGGAGCAGAATCCTTTACAAAATGTGTCGACTGGCATAAACATTGATCACGTACCAGAGCCCCATGTTTTTTTTTTTTTTCTTCTTTTTGCCAGAACAGTTCCTACCAATAAATAAATAAATAAAAGAGAAATGGCAAAAAAGCTAAAAGAAAATATGATCCATTTTAAAGATAATGTGGCGTTTATGCTCCAGAACATCTGCCAAATCCAGTGAGGATGTCAGGAAGAAATCATTTCTTTCTTCCAAATTAAATTTAAGCTCTTTGAGTTGTGCCGTTGGCTTCTAACGTTTTTTTTGTGCTGTCGTTGTCGTTGCTGTTGTTGATGTTCGAAACGAAAATATTGGTGGCTGACCTCTGTGGTGGTCACTCTAATCACAAACCACAGAATTGCAGGCAATAATGGGCTGTGGGGTTGAGGGTTGCAGCCGAGTGGATTCATCAAGAAGAGTCAAGGTACATTTCATTTATCAGGATTCTTCATCCTATCAAACTCAACAGCTCGCCAATTGGTATTTCAGGTCCCTGAAATTGCCCTTTAACCACAAGGCAGAGACCTTTTCTTGCACTGTGGTGCAGAGATGTTGACTGTACTAAAATCCATATCTTCTTATGGCAAGGTGTAGTTGAATTACACCATCAAAAAAAAGACCTTTCCTAAACCTTAGATACTCACCCACATATAGTCCATTTTACTGATACAGCATTTATGGTCTGTGTTGCTAGTATCTAAGTTAGTGTCATGACTGTTATTGAATAGACAAAATATCAAAGGAAAAATGCATTTGGTTTCACATTTGCAGATTATTTTGGATTTGAGTGTACAAGACTGACTCTATGTAAGAGGCTCTAAAAACAGTAATACGTCTCTGGAACGTAAAAGAGGCCACATTTGGTTTCTAGATGGATGAAAGATCTAGGGGATGCTGTACCTTCCTGTCCAGTAATGTGGGCTTGCTAGGTAGATTATCAAGGTCCTAAGCTGAGTGCTGCAGATTGTCGGGATTTAAGGATTTATTGGTGAGGGATTGATGGTAGCGCATGTAGATGGTGGTGGAGATTGGGAGCAGATGGCTGTGATTTGGGCATGATTATCCAACCGGTATTGTCACTGATCTCCATCATCCTGTTTCAATTTCTCAGGAAAGGCCGCTCATCTCGAATAAAAAGAAAAAAAAAAAAAACGGGCTCAGTTGCTGGCAAATGCAGTTAATCGGCTAGATTAAAAGCACATATTTCCCTTCTATCTATATAGATATACCTATATCTATCTATCTATCTATATCTATATCTAACTATCTATCTATCTATATCTATATATATAGATATAGATAGATAGATAGATAGATAGATAGATAGATAGATAGATAGATAGATAGATAGATAGATAGATAGATAGATAGATAGATAGGTAGATAGATAGATAGATAGATAGATAGATAGATAGATAGATAGATAGATAGATAGATATATTTCTATACATATGGTTTATTTTACATTATCCAGATCCTTTCTTGACCTCATAAAGTACATTCTTAGTTTAAATATCACCATTTAAAATTAAAATATCTGACTTCTAAGTTTCTCTTGCCATATGGGATGCACTTATCTTTTTTCCCCCTTTATTTGCTAAGGCAAGATCGCTTCAGATTAGAAAGTTAGATCATAGCCATGATGCAGGAATATACATTCTTCTCTGGAGAAGGTCTGCCAAGGGACAGGGGCCAAATTGACTTGCCAAAGAAAGAAATTAATTTGTTGCAATAGTGACTAGCGAGTGCTGGAAGGCAAACAATATTAATCTCAAGCATGAGCATATGTCATCAGGGTGTTTCTTGGCAGCGTGAGGTCCATTAACAACTAGTTTCTATCAAGTGTGAAAGTATGTCCGAAACTGTGTCGCACTAAGGTGAACCGATCTTTATCATGTGTTTTTTTTTAAAACATAATTAATCCTGGTGCTGCCTCTTCCATACAGACTGTGTGTTCCATAGAAATCCTTGGGAAGGTAAACTCCTAATGATTTTCCAAATGAAAATGCCTACTTTTATACTGATGAACACACACTCTCCACCGATTAGAGCCACGCTTATATAACCAGTTGGCTTTAAACCCTTCAGGGATAAAAACACAAAAGGATGGTGATACATTTTCCATTACTTTTCTTTTTTTTTGTGGTCAACATCTCTGAGTTGTTCTTGTTATTCTGACTTTCACAGAAACTCAAGTGTTTAAAAAAAAACACCCAGTTTCAATTTATTTTCATCTTTTTCTTCCCTGTAATTGCTTCAGCTTCAAATTAAATTGCAGACGCACTATGAAGGAAATCGGTTTAATTCATTACGTTTTTTTTTTATTTTTCAATCCATTTCACACTTTCTGTGGTACCACATATGATTTGTATGCACAGAAAATAAATCAGAAGCTTTAGTGGATAACTAGTGAGAGGTTCATTAGAAGAGTGCCTTGGAATAATTATGTAAATAAAGGTGAACATTTCCAGCTAAAAGCGAAAAGTTTCAATTAAAAAAAAAGAGGAACAAAAGAAGGAGGGAACACAACGTTCCATAGAGAAACATCTTTAATCTTGTCGGCACACCTTGCATTGCATTCCTATTACATGAAGCTGTTCTGCCAGAGCGACACTACATCTCAGTTTAGATCTCTGTCCGATAAATGTGACAGAACCTTCTGTGAAAAAGGCTGGGGGCATAATTTACACTGGCACAGGGCAGGAGTGAGAATCCCCCTGCCACAAACCATTAACAAAACCCCCACATCTCTCTCTGTAATGAGGGATTCCATGGATGTCGATGTGTACAAGTGTCTCTGAGCTGATTTAGAAGACCTAGGGGAGGAGAAAAGCAGCGCAGCACTAAATTTGAAGATGGTGGCACCTCCGTAATGAGAGTTAGGGGGCACTATAGGTCCCCGGCAAACTATAATAACCTTCTGACCCTAAATGTCTTACTTCGACTGCATAAGTGTTGCATAGCCACTTTATTCAAGCAAAAACAAATGCGTAGGTTCTGAGGAAAAGTCGTTGCTGCTGCAACTCGCTGTCTCCAGTTGTTGAAAGTAAAGTTACTTTTTTCTTTGTGTTTCTTTTTTGCCTCTTATATTTATCTCTCTTTCTCTGTCAGTCTGTCTCTCCCTCTCTCATCCATTTCAGCTGGGAATAAAAAAAAAAGCAGAAAAGTTGGCATGGCTGTGTGCCTCCAATGTCACTTTGTCAGAGGAATGTTTAGCTAGTTGTCAGTGAAGATTATTTCTAATGCCTCAGCCGACTGGTTCAATGACGGCAAATTCAGTAAACAACACAATTCTTTTTGCTGAAAATGTTTAGCACTGAGATAGAGCGTTATGAAGAGTTTGAGGCTCCAATCTTATTTGTTCTCCTGATTAAATATATGGGGAGGCCTGCAAAACATGAACTCAGCTTTTTCCCAGCGAGGGGAGAGAAAAAAAAAGGCACTCAAATGTCTGTTTGAGGGAGCTTTCAGAAAGTCAAGGAACAGAACGTCTGCAGAACACTAAACACTCTGTGCATTAGCATATTTACAACTAAAACAGCCTTTGAGCAGAGGTTAACATTGCTTTAGCGCTAAAAGCTACTTTGCCCCGACATATGATACACAATGGCGTAAATGGAGCAAATCACTCTATAGTAAAGCTGCAGATTGTTTTTATTTTTAACTTTGGGAATGCCTCCTTCCTCTATGCTATAGGGTTAGACGCATTATGCAAATGAGAGCTTGTCCTGTGAGGAATATATTTGCAGTTGGAAAACATTTTGGCTTCCGCCTTGGGAGCTAATTGAGTGCTCTGACAATGCAGTGCTTGGCTGGTTCACATACACACAAGGTTGGAAAATTCAATTTCACAGCAGGTTCAGAGTACTCTGAAATAAAAAAAAGGGCCTGGATTAAAGAGTCTGAGCTGGCTCTGTGGCTTCGTGTCTGGCTCTGTGGGTATATTCTTTTCATTACTCTGTTGTGTTTTATTGTTTTATTGACCAGCTGACAGTAACACTGATGATGGAAATACAGTAGAGTGCCAAAAATAAGCGTTTGGAAGATCCAATAAAAGTGCCATCTTTAGCTATATGGGGAAAAATTTCATCTGCTGTATCGATGTGTTCAATGAGCCTTTTCACTTCGTTTTAAACAATAGATGGTAAAATGCCATCTACTGCCACTATAAAGTCTTTCATTGTAGATGTTGCCTGAACTTTTATTGAAATTATTTAAAAAAAATTAACAGAGCACTGCTACTAGTGAATATATTTAGAAGACAACTGCCAAAGTAAGAAATCTCTTTCATTTATTAAATTAGCCTTTTGCAGAGTGTGACCTCCAGGCTGCTTTAAGTCTAGTCTGTTTGCTTTATATTACATGTAGTGGTATCACGATACCAGCGTCAGGTACTCATACTCGTACTTGTAAAAGCAACCCGATACTCTGAACCGATACCAATTTTGTGCTTGAATTTCCTCCTGGGCTGGGCTATGCTGCAGCTCAATGGCTAGGCACCACTTTATACCAGGTGGTGGTGCTAAAACACCAAGAGATTTTGTGCTGACCATCCAAAAAAAACAAGAATAGGAGATAATTTACATAGCGGGAGGGGGCGAAAATGTTTGTGGTTTGCAGATACTTCAAGGTAAACACGGAGAAAACTAAAAAAGCATGCTGTCGCTGTGCTCCGCTAAGCTATGACGAGGATCAAAAAATACTTTTAATAGTACACTGCACATGTCACAGAATTCAAAGAGCTTGCTGCAGAACAACCAAGTTTGCAGCAAGTACTCCACAAGCATGAAAAAATGGCAACATACAATCCACTTTCAGTTAGGATAGCTGAAGCTCTTACCAAATTTATTGCCCTTGATGAACAGCCGTTTTCACTGGTCAATGATATTGTTAAGTTATGTGTGGTCAAAAAGTACCAATTTATTAAGTACTCAGTATCAGAACTTGGAATAAGCAAGTATCTAAACTCAAGTACTCATACTTGTACTCGGTCATGATAAAACTAGTATCAGGACACCCCTAATTACATGCATCAAGTCATTACAGGGTAGGTGAGATGTTATCTTTTAATGTCTTTAGCTACTTCCATCCATCCATCTATCTGCCGACATGTTTATCCCTGTTGGGTTCATGAGGGGTGCTGCTGCCTATCTGCAGCTGTCAATGGGTCAGAGGCGGGGTGTCTTTTGCTACTTTTTCTATACATTTTTTTTAAATTATTAAGTTATGCCAGACCTGGTAACTGGATGTGGCAAGCTTTTAAAACATTAGTTGCAAACATTGTCATTGCCAGTCAAAATAGTTTAGAAGTAGTAGAAGAAGTGTTGATTATATATTTAGATTATTGGTAGGTGTTAGTCCCCTTTGCAGTAGTACTCACCAGCAGGTATATTAGCAGGCATGTCAATTTTGAAGTCACATATTCACATTTATTGACAATAAAGTGTAACTGAATAAGTAGAAAATACCTAAATAATTGGCTCCTAAAGCGGGTACAAACGTACCCAAGACGTGTACCAATTAATGTATAGTCGGTACAAAACATGAACTGGCAGATGGCTCTTTACGTAATCAAAAAAATCTGCTTAAACTGAAAAGTAAAACATTTCAAGTGATAAGGAAGCAGGACTCATGAAAAACCCATGAAGAGAAGTTTGTGTCTAAGATAGCTATAGTCACATTGTCACTAGTAAGCTATCTCCGATTTCGGAGATAGCTTACTAGATCACAAACCCTCATCTTGTTAGTGTTTGTTACAGGCACATGCTGTCTTCACTTCTGTGGTCTCCCGTCCCAGAAACATATAGCGAGCGGCGGAGGGCCCCAGCTGGTGCCACTGCCCCAGACCTTGACACAGGGATCGGGCCCAGTCAAAGAGGATTGCTCTTTATGCCTGTCTTGCTGATACAGTGGAGAAAGAGGCTACGGTAACATGGCAGAGCGTGGCCTGAGGAAAACCCAGAGACAGCAGGATAAGAACAAACAGGGTTCTCACACATTCTCACATATAAAGGGGCTCACTATAAGATATGTCAAAAGTCTTTCCACATTGACTCACTATGTTACAAAATCGAAACTTTTTAAAGAATACTTTAGTCAATTTTATTTAAAAAAAAAGTGCAGTTAAGAAGCCTTTTTTTCTGTTTTTGGTGATATTGCAATAAACAGTCGTAGTCAAGAGGTTTACTTCTGTGCTTAGATGTTTTTGATGTTAACAAAAAACCCCAAAAAAGACGAGAAAAAACATTTAGTCAACAACCCTGAAGACAGTTGCAGAGAAGGGGATGCGGTGAAGATAAAAACAAGTGTACTTTGAAGGTAAGGTTACAACACTCTTGGGACAGCCCGCAGATTTCTCGTAGACATCAACGTAGACATGCCCTTGATCAAAGACGCACACTGCCACCATTGTTTGCGCCAGAGACAGAAGATAAAAAAAGTACTTCCTGCAGTGATCCTGAATACAGAGAAATCTACTGGTTTCATTTTCTTCTGAAAGAAATGCAATGGTATCAAGTTCTTGTCTAACAAATTAAAATCTGTGCAAAGACCAAAGGGCTGTTTTGTGCACATTGATTTTGGGCCTTGAACACCACCAGAAGTCCTATTATTTCACGATGGGCAGTTGTTCTTGTTCCTTACTTGATGGAATACTATGAGCCTATTACCAATGCAGTTTTGCTCCGCCACAGTAATTACGGGTGAAGCCGAGCTCAGGTTTGAATTTGCATTACAATGCAAAGAAGGCATGTTTTCATTCGGAGCTACACTCCCGGGGTTCTGTGCCAGATAGAAGAAACATTAGCTCATAGGCATCACAATTTTGTGCTGAACTCAGTCTCTTGCTAAATGACTCTTAATTCAGCGAGGACTTCTCTCTGTTTGAATACCTACCAATTAGCATTTGATGCTAGAGGTGCCATAGATTATGCTCTGTTGTAGCCATGGGACTGCAAAGCCTGAGGAGGAGAGAGCGAGTGATGTTAAATTCAGTAAGAGGGTGGCCAGTCGTGGGAGGATATAGTTGGAGGTACCAGATTTTTTTTTTATTATTATTTACATTTTTGCTAGTGAGCTGTATCTACCACATACCTGGATTTACAAAGAGAATAACTGAAAGCCATTCCTTATCTACTCTCATTTGCACTTTCTGCTAATGATGCTGACCTTCTGCTGTTTACCAACAACTCTCCTCAATTCAGCGGAGAGTAACTACTAGAGACCGAACGCAACTAGGGCATCTGGGAGCAGCCGGGGGTCCCTTGAAACAAAGATGAGTTCATGTTTTAGTCTGGTGCATGGCTTGTGTGCTGCTTTTTTTTCTCCAGCGGGTTCAAAGGTCCTTGGCATTTCCATCTTGGACGGAAGCAGCATCAGACACGCTGAGCTTGTAAGTGGGCTAATGTTCTGTCTGTTCAAGTTTTTAAAAAAATAAGGAAAGGCGCATGAACTCTGAAGCAAATTCTCGCAGATTCTCAGCCACATTTTGTGTGTGTTGTGTCTTAAAAAGAAACTGAAAGCAAAATGAAGTCAAACATTAAGTACACGTGTTATCCCTTCCCCTGAAGACACACTGGTCTGCCATCAGTCATCTATTTGCTTCACTGTCATAAAGGCATATGTTGGACTTCTCCTGTCATGTCGCATTCTGTGAACTTTAAGATGGCCCTGACCTGCTTTATGTCGCCGTAGGGCAAGGAAGCTGTGGGGTGGGACGAGGGGATGTCGGCTGGTGTGCTGCTCCCAGCATGACTCTCTGGGGTCAGGTACAAGTAAGCGCACACGTGATACACAGTCATTTTAATACTTACATGTTGCTACTTATTTATTTATTTCCTCACTGTCGTCCTATGCTCCCCTTGCATGCCCTGCCTCAGTTTCCAAAGTCCCTCTCCAGCCGTGTGACTTAATCAGTCTGACAGACTCTGGCTGCCTGGGGAAAGTCTCTCTCTCCACAGTCCCCTTTCTCTTCAAGTTTACACTTTCTGTGACAAACTCATTCTGGCACCTTTCGAAATGCAGTGCTTTCTGTTGGAAAGCTCGGCGTGGTTTCTTCACACACGTAATCTAAGTGCACAGACATGCAAAAGTCCATGCCATCCACAAAACATACACCGATGCATACAGTTCCACGCAGTAACGCACACAAAACAAGTAGACGCAAAGACGGAGGCTGAAAATGCAAAACGAATGTCATCACAAATTGTATGCCTCACATTTGTTGTTCGTTCTTAAGTGCTTCCTCAAAAAACATTAAATGCATAAAGAAGTAATAGCTCTTGTTACTTTAATATTGTTGAAGGACCTTCTTAATTAGTTTTCATTTGAAACTTGGGCTGTTCAACTCTTCAACTTACTTTAGCGATCACAATATAAATTGAAATTAAATAAATTGTGCACAATGCAAACGGTTCAAGTTCAAGGTTAGATCTGCAATATGGCAGTGCTGCAGACAAACTAGACTATAGAAAACTTTTATTTTTTAGCTAGAAAACACCGAAAACCTTTCTTCTTGAATGCAGCCATAGAAAAGCAACTCCAAAACAGAAGAGGTTATAGAATCTCAAAATTCCAGATGAGACAACAATTTATTATGATGTTTTCTTTGTTTTTTCATAAATAGAATACATGTTTTATAAATCACAAGTTGTGTTTTAAAGAACATGTGGAATAATCACATCTGGTTTGAGTAGACCAAATGACTTTCCCATTTGACTCATTTAAAAGTAAGTCAAATGCCAAAAAAAGATTAACAACACCACTTGTGTTTTCACAAATAAAGCTGTGATAACTCTCAAACTGTGTTTTAAAGAAGGCTCATCGTTTCATTGTAGGATGATCAGGTTCAGGTTTGAAGTATTTTGTACAAGAGATTTAGAGACAATCTAATGTATTCCAGATTCCTTCCAATCTGAAGATTATAGCACACCACCATCAGGGTGTGAATGTGTCTGTGCATGGCTGAATGACTGATTTTGTTGTAAAGCGCTTTGGGGTCGTCGGACTAGTTAAAGCGCTGTACAAGTACAAGCCATTTACCATTACAATTTTAACATGGTTAACGGGTAATTGCTGTATTCTCACAGTGCTTACACAATATTTGTATCTTGTCTGTCAAAAATATGAAAAATATTTGTACTATCAAGAACTAAAAAGGCTGCCAGATAAACCTTTTAAAAGTAGTGGGAGTTTTTGCAATACTTTTGTAATTGGGTCTATTATGGTCAGCCTGTAAAGGAGTCTTATTCAGCCGTCTCTCTCATACGACTAAATAACAGCTCAAGGACGACTTCCTGTCTTAGTTCAAAATACAAATCTTGAAAGGGTGTCAAGCTTAAATAGCTCACCTTCATATCCCCGCCTCATAATAATATTTAATTAAAACAGCAGCTGAATAGCTCACCAGACAGACTTCAATTTGCTGAGAAATACCATGGAGTTTTAATTTTGGAATGTCATTAAACCTTTATTTGCAACTCTGAATTGTTATGTGTTTGAGCGCTTTGTTTTAGAATTTAAAGATGTGCACTTTTTTTTTTGTTTTTCCTGTCCTCTGAATGGACCCAAGCTGATATGCCTTTCTTCAAAGGGCTCTAAATGGACATCTCTCATACTGATGGTACCTGACAAACGTTTCCCCTGACATACCATTTCTACATCCTCCAATATCTTGTTGTTCTCTTCCACATGTCTAAGCTTTCTAATGCCACAGGCTTGGAGGCTTTCTCTGGCCTGGTTGAATTGATGGAACAATGGCCCTAAAGAGAGGCACAAACTGCAGTTTTTTTTTTCCTTTTTTTTTTTTTTCTGTGAGGCAAAACAAGAAAAAAGGGATTAGAAACAATATTGGTGGATGATGTTGAAAAGTCTGAAAATAAATGGTCTTTTAAAGGATTCTCTCATTAATTTCTGCCCTGAACAAAAAGGAATAATGAGAACAGAACATTTTCTATTCTTAAAAAAAAAAATACTGGCAATGTGTCCATTTAATGGTTGTGCTTTGTAGACCTGACATTCTTTCATCAAGCCGTTTTGCACTAATTTCAGTCTGTTTTCCTTTTATTTCTCGTCTGATAATTCCCACTTTATTTCCATTAGGCTTTGTTTGTTCGCCGTGATCTGCTGCTGTAATTTATTAGGGCTGTCATCATAAATGATGTGGCATGCCGACACGGCCCAGCAAGTACCGTCTCCCCCTCTTCTCCGCTCCTTTTATGGAGAGCTGCCCTAGTTTTTGAGCATGGAGGAAAAGAGAAACATTACAATTAAGGTGGTGACATCAACCCCCCGGTGGCGATGCTCAGGGACCAGATGTCCTGTCAGAGAGATGCTGGCCCTCACCTCCAGGGAGCGCTGGGTTGAAATCTGGTTCATCTCTCAGTGGGGGAAACACTACCGCTACAGTTCCGCCATTAATTCAAGAAAAAGAATGAGCCTCAGTTCTCTCTTACTAATTTATCAAGTTCTGTTTTTTTTTTTTTTTCTTTTTGTTCCCATTTGCTTTCAGAAATGCCTTAATTCTTCATAGATTTAACAATATGTCAGAAACATTAGCCAGAGATTTTGGTCCAGATTTGCATAATAAGATTTTGCAGCTCCAACAGAAATTTTAGCTGCATATCCATAATGACACTCTCCTATTGCAGAGATCTGGTTACAGTTGATTCCGCTGGGGTACAATGAACTCACTGTCATGTTCAAGAAACCAGTTTGAGATGATTTCAGTGTTTATTCTGAGTATTATTCTGTTGGAAGCTGCCATCAGAATATGAGTACCCTGTGGCCATACAGGGATGGACATTATCAGGTAGGCTGTGGTATTTAATTCAGGCTCGGTTGGTACCAAGGTCAAAAGTGTGCAGGGAAAACATCCCACACATTTTTTAAACGGCAACCAACAGTCTAAATAACTGACACAAAGCAGGATGGATACATTCTTTCTATGTTGTTTCCATCACATTCTGACTCTACCATTCGAATCTCGCTGCTGAAAATGAGACTCAGCAAATCAGGCAACAATTCAGACTGGAGCTGCACAATCTTATTGTGGCCAGATTTGGCAAGCCTGAGTCAATTGTAGCATCAATTTCCTGTTCTTTTCTGACAAGTTGGTATACCTTGTAACAAGGTCATTTAAGATACTGTTGGCTTTCTGTCATTTTGTATCAGTTTGTCCATTTTTCTCTGACCTTTAAACATGCCATATTTGTTCATAGAGCTGTTGCTTACTGGATATTTTATCTTTCTCAGACTATACAGTGTAAACACAAGAGATGGTTTTGTGTGAAAATTACAGTGGACAGGATAACTGTACCACATAGCTCTTATATTATCTCTCTTCACCATTATGATGATTTATTTAAACAACAGCAAGTATTCTTCATCACATCGTGATGACTAAATCCATTCTGTTGCTGCCATGCGATCGGCTGTCTCTTTGTGTCAATAGGCAATTGAACAGATGTACCTAATAAATTGGCCAGCGACCGTATGTGACACATTATCAACCCAACAATAACAACATACTGTCACAACAGAGAGCAATCTGAGGGTATAAAATGCTCATGGCACCAGCTGACTACAATGGTGGCAAAAATGTATCTTTTGCGCATTCAAAGAATTTTCCAGGCTAATTAAAAGCAGATGAACATTTTTGCTTTCTCAGTTATCCCCAGGCTCTGTTGTTTGACGGATGCCCGGTAAAAGCTGCACAAAGTGCATGTCATTTCAGTCGCATGTGGCCTTGGAGGAAATGCAATGACAAAGAGACTTTAAAATCTTTATTTTTTTTCATTTATTTCCAAACCCAGGATACTACCTGATTCTGTGATTCTTGTCCCGTTCTTCTTTTTCTACAAGGCAGCTGCTGGTTGTTTTGAGATGAAAGACGTTTGTTTGGCAGTCTTCAAAGAGTCAAAGAACTCTGAAAGTCACTTGTATTGCGGAGCTGTTGGTTCTCCATTTTATATCCAGTATGGAAGTGATGATCAAAGGGGTCTGTGTGGAGGGAGAAGCTAAAAGATGTCTGGTTTTGTAGTAAACAACAAATACCAAATCCCAGACCCACATAAGGGTTCGCTTTAAAGAACTGTCCTTCATCCACGTCCAGACACATCACTTGAGTGAATTTGAAATACAAGGGGTGTGAACCAAAATTGGTGGTTTATTTTTAAATGAGTACAGTGTATTTTATGTTTAAGCCATTAAACACGCACATCTTTTACACATTCTATGCTATATACCATTTAGAAGCAAAATGTAAGTGCATTAAGAGGTTACAGAGAGTCTTTGAATAAAGATTGGCAGCCAACTCCAAGGGGAAGCCTCTCCAGGCAGTGAGAAATCCAACATTAATGTATGAGATAGTTTCTTCACATTTGAAATGAGGCTTTGTAAGAGTTTTTACAGGTGCTCTTAGGAAATTATTATTATTATTATTAGTATTATTTTTATTATTATTATTATTAGTAATAGTAGTAGTAGTAGTAGTAGTAGTAGTAGTAGTAGTATTAGTATATCAAAGCCCTGGTAATAAGTCATAATCATAACCTGGAGAAGGATTAGAGGTTATGCAGCGGGGGTGAGGTGGGGATTGGTCGGGACCCTTGAACATCCCACTGTTAGCAGCTCCCGTCTTTGGATGCCCTGCTGCATTTTTAATGCTGGAGTCACTCGGTGATGGGACAAAGGCAATGACTCTTCCCCAGCGGACCATAGGGAAAGATACGTTAAAAGTCATCCAAGGGTATTTTTAAAACCAATAATGGGGTAAATAACTCTGCTAGTCTGCCAAAGGCAAAGAGCACTTTGTCTCTGGAAAAACCATTGAGATGTAGTTTGAGTCAAAGCTGTTTGGAGTGAGATAGGAAAACAATGTAAAGTAATAGAATTAGCATGTGACTAAAGTGAGGAATAATCACATTTGTGCTTGTTTGCACAGACACACAAATTCTCCACTCAGACAGCAAATTCACTGGCGTTAAGGATTAGGGCTGCAAGACACCGATATGTTTTCATTTTTTGACAAGAATGCTCTCCCTTTTGAGATTTATTTTTCTTTCCTCTGTTGTGTTTGTTGTTCTTTGTTCTCTTCCCTTTCCCCTTCCCCAAGTGCCAGATATCTTTGTTTACCTTAGAGGGCATTGTGTTGTCATTATTATCATCCGTCCAGTATTAGATAACACTCAGTGTCATGTGGCAGACAATCTTCGAGCAATCCTATCTGTGAAAGAGATCAGGACTTAAAACCTTAATGCTTCTTTGGCATCCTGCATTAAGGTTATAAAATCTTCCTTATCATATCATGTATTCATTTTTCTATATATGGTTTTAATAATGTGACATCAGCCAAAGCTCTGATACAAAATTTTGCAATATAACATAATTTTTGGTGAATTACACCTTGACGATTTGAGGGATTAAAAATGTGTCCACTTGGTGTTTTAAACAACCTACTAACCAGGGATAGGTGATGAAATGAGAGCTACCCTTGGTAGGTCTGTTATACAGCCATATAGGTTAATGCTGACTTCCTGAGCAAACAGACTAATTTACCAGAGAAAATTGTCCTGTTATATTATACGCATAATGTTACCCTGTAAAGAGCTCAAATACAACAAAAAAATAAATAATAGTTTGCTTGATAAGCCCGTGAAAACTAAATTTAGTGAATATTCATGCTATATTTGGCTGACGTTAATAAACATACCATTTTAGTGGTAAAAAATCAATACATTGGATAAACTTAGTAGCATTTGCAATTGTTTTGAGTAAATACCTTTACACCATGAAACAATAGTGGGTTTACTTAGTGTTATCGTGCTGTAAAAATCTCATTGCATTACTCAATCAAATCGAAACTTTATGAAGTGCTTTAACATATTATAAAGGCAAGCAAAGGGCTGCACAAGCGAATTAAATACAACAAGATAAAACCATAGCAATAAAACAGTAAGTAACAACACCATAATAAAAACAATAAAACACACAAACGGTGTAAAGTTCTAATCATGCTCTGTTGAGTTAAAAATAATTGTAAAAACATGAACTTCATAAAAAGAGATTTAAATTCATTAGGAGTTCTGGCAGACCTCACAGACAGAAGGCCATTATTGAGTTTGCAGAGGGTTGCAGTAGCCCAGTCTAGAAAAAAAAAAAAAAAAACTCGAATGACCCATTTAAGGGCACCACCAGGAAGATAAGGCTGACTTTGCGAACTAGCCTGAGAAGATAAAGACTAGACTGGATGACTGAACTGACCTATCAGCAGGTCAGTTTTTCCAAACAACCTCTGTTTCATTTTCATGCAAGCTGAAGAAGTCCAGCTCAGTCCATTTTTAACACCTTGTAAACATTTCCACACATTTTCTATACAATCTACTATACACTGGATTTTAAAGTTAAACCAATTTGGGTATCATCTGCACAAAAATTGTATTACATCATCATTTTCAAAGGTGATCTCCTGTAGACGGTAGCAGAGAGAACATAAAATGGGGCCGAAATTTTAGCGCTGAGGTACCCCACATTTAAGTCTCTGTTGATCAATTAATTCAAGTGCTGTGCCCTCACTCCATCAGACTGCTGCCACTGACCATAATATAATCCGTTGTGTATAATGAGATCAAAAAGAATTAAAACAGCAGACGCTCCAGAACAGTTAAAAGCAAATCATTGCACATCTTGCAAAAGAGCTATTTCAGTACTGTGGCATAACTTAAATCAGACAGCAACTCCTCATAAATACCATATAGCTCTAGATGGTTTTATACTTCAAGATAAACCACCAGCATAGGTGGACAGCACAAAGACCTCAAATATTTACACCATCTCAGAGAGACTCACAGGCTGAAAATGTTATAAAAAAGCAGGAGATACAGGTAAAATAGCTGGGTCAGCGAAGCAAAGTGTAAAAAATTAACAGCACTCTATCAAGAGAATTACAAGCAATGAAACAGAAATAATCAGGCTGGAAGATTTGTAAGGATGCAAGAGAGAGTTCAGCAAATTAAAAAGAATTAGAGACTTGCCAATATACCCGGACACAAAATCAGAAATAAATAGGGTCACAGCATTTGTAACAGCAGTCTGATTCTCAGTTGACACGATTTTTAACATCTCCTAAGAAATGTGAAGCTTGTCCTTCTGTTTTCTCCTGGTCTGCCGGCACGTACGTGTCAGCATGGGACTGTGGTAATTATGCCATGGCTTTGTGGCTTGTTTGAAGTGTTTAGTCTTAAAAGGAGCATTAACATATTCAATACCCGTACAAAGAGATTAAAAATCATCCAGGATCTGATCAACATTTTTCGTGCTGCTGGAACTCCTGAGAGGGAAGCGATCAGGTGAAAGGAGCCCACAAAAAGGGGCGTGACCGTTGCAATCATTACAGGATTGAACTCAAATAAAACTAAATTTATGATTCCAATATTTCAATCTCAATGTTAACCAAATGTTATAACCTAGTCCATGTTGTGTTACTTTTCATGTGTTGAACTGTTCACTCACGGATTCAAAGTTAAAAGAGCTGATCAAATTTAAAACATGTTCCGTTGTTAGCTTGGTCTAACAATACCTATGAGTGTTATAAACTCCAATAATCAAAATCTGATTATATTGTAAAATAATCAATGACAATAAATCTGCCAAGTCCTGAAGAATGCTGAACTAGAAGATCAACAAACAGAGCAGCTGTGATTTACATATTATCTTGACAAACAAAACCTCAAGACTGGACGAACTGTCTGCAGTCAGGAGGAAAAAGTTCTGATAATGGGGTGACTCCACCAGCTCAAAGCCACATCACCAACCAAAACTCAACCTTTGTAAACTAAAAAAAAAGGAAAAAAAGTAATTCATAGTGAATGTTTCATGTGGTATCGATCGCATTAAAAACAGGATGATAACCCCATCCATGGCTGTAAGTTGAGGCATGACTCAACAGACAAAGAAAGCCGAGCTCCACAGTTGGTTTAAACCGCCAAGATAGACGAAGCGCAGGAATTGCCACCAGCAGGTGACCCTGGTCCACCGCTGCTCCAGCAACAAAAGCCTGGATCCACCACAACAAAGAAAAAAAAACTTCTGCATAATCTGACGCTTCCTTCAGACAACCTCAGTGTGGGCCTTAATCCACACAAGAACAGCGTCTCGACAAATGCTTCTCTCTGGACAGTTGAAATGTGTGCAACACAGCTAAGCAGGCATGTAGGAGTGGAATGGTGATGGGTTTGTCCTCAGATTTCCATTTTGATATTCACTCAATTACAATTTAAAATCCGCAAGCTAGAGAAGGTGGTGCCATCATGCTTTATATATATATATATATATATATATATATATATATATATATATATATATATATATATATATAGTGGACCAGGCCACTTTGCTTTATCTTAATAATTCTTTACTCGGAGGTAGCTACTAATGTGTCATTAGATGAGTCCTTCTTTTGTAACATTATAGCTTTAGATGAGACTTCAATAAACTGGCATAGCTTTTAGGTCTCTCCTGCTCTTGCCACTGTAATCGAATCTCTGATGTGAAGTCTGTTCATCATCGTGCACCACAGGCATTGTTCGTGTCGCTGTGCTCTGGGTTGCGCACTACGTTATAGATGGCCTTGCCCTCGGTTCACCCCAAGGTCCTCTGGCTCCTCTTCAACTGTTTGTCTTCAGGTCATCCCAAGTGGGTCAGAACTGTGGTATTTTGATTTTATTTAATCAGGTTTAAAGGTTTAGAGGGCCACGGAGTTCAAAGGCGTTTACCCTTCCTTCAGCTGCGAGCGAGTCCTCTTCCATTTAGCATTGGGCAGCGGCCAAAAGAAAGTGCAAAACTGAAATGACTTCTGTGCTCCTTTGTGATTTGCACTAATGTCCCCTAGGGATTGAGCAATGACCACTGCGAGTTCCCCCAGGACGCCAGCCAGATTGAAACCCCTGCCAGCAGATTTGAAAGGATAGAAAATCATTTAAACTCCCCAATGTGCATTAGCAATTTTTTTTTTCATTGCCAAGGCCGGCCTCCACAATATTAAATTGCACTTGATAAAATAAAATCACAGAGTGCAAAAAGAGCTCTTCAACCTCCAAAAGAGTGAAGTGAATATTGAAGTGGCGACCAAATAAATTAATTATACACTGATGCAATTTGTTTACTCCGGTCTCTGACATTCACTTGAAGAGCTGAGCTGATAAAGAAAGAACTTCTGATGACAGCACAAGAGTCTTGGAGGTACACTGAGGCAGAAGCCCATGGCAGTGGAAAAAAAAAAAAAAGCTATGCATTGCCATTTGATCCCGCCTGTGACACCAAAATATAACTACTTATAAAATAAGCCTTGTATCAAAGCAAGCAGAGTGAATCTCAGCAGTACCATACATTTAAAAAATCATCAGAAGTGCAGGGTTAAAATCGATGCTTATAGTCTCATATCAGGATCTAGTAACATTTTAAGATCAACATAATTCTTCATTTATAGTATGCTGGATGTTGGATTATACCTTTAAAAATTCCATTCTCAGTGCTCACATACCCCAGGGTTTCTCATCTGTTATTGTGCTCTGTCAGATTGCTGGTTGGTAATGCAAGGGAGGGCGATGCAATGCATGTGTGCCATGGTCTTTTTTCTTTGTTCTGGTTCTGCTGGATGACGCCTTGCTTGGTAAAAGGGCATTATGACACAAAGGGGGAACAAAATTTCCGTCATGCATATCAAGGAGCTGCAGTCCCAGGGTGTGCAAGGCCAGTTTTAAACAACAAAAAGAAAATTACAATTTGGCCTGGTGCCAGCAGTCGCAGTTGCAAAAGTGTTTTGTTTTGTGGAGGGGTGGAGTGGGGTGGGGTGGGTGGTTGAGATCAGTTTCTGGCTGCAGTGGACTCGTGAATGGATCTTTCTTCCAAACTGCTGAGGTCTTTTTGTGGGACAGGCAGGTGGCTCAAAGCCCCCTTTTTTGTTGGCATGTGGGGGGAAAAAAAACTGAGAACAAAAGTGCCAGTTCTAAATATCATTCTTTCTCAAAGCAAGCACCATCATGCCCCTACTGCCCACCATTGACTGATTTTAAAAGGCTGGCACAGAACAAGGGTAAGTTTGTGCTGCTATTCTGTCAGCTTTGTTTCATTGAGTGAATCATTTTTATCAGTGCCAGAAGATATATCCTCTTAACAAACCTCCCCCCCCCCCCTAAAAAAAAAAAAAAAACGTTGGGTCCCATCATTTGTGCCTGGCACCACTGGGGGAACGGTTTTCTTCTTCTGAGTCCTGCCGTCCTGCTGTGCTTTGCAGAATTAGGATGTAAAAGAATATGCACAGAAGTCAGGAGTATACACCGGTGGCTGTTTCACACAAGGATGTTTCACAACTGCTCACGCGAGTGGTCTTTATTATACTTGAGACAGGAAGCATAAATCAGTCCCCGGGTTTGCCTGAAAATGGAAATGCTTCACACGTTATCTACTGCAAGTATTTAACACCCACTGTTGCGGTTATGACAGGCAGGGACACATCGGCATTCGCTACCGGCTGTGGGTGTATGTGTGTGTGTGTGTGTGTGTGGGTGGGGGGTGGGGGGGGGTCTACCTTTTTATATGCTGATTGTAAAAAAATATAAGGCTGATTTGCATTTATTTTCCAATTCAAGGTTTCCAACTGTATTTGTAAGATTATAGCAAAAGTGCACAGATGCCACACACTAACACACATGCAAAGCCAGTGACAAGATGCATGTGAAGTGTCTACGGAAAGCAACCTTTTTTTTCCAGCCAGTCCTCTACTAGGAATCTTCAACATAAAAACACTGAAAGTGGGAGCCAGTACTCAGAAACATAGTAGTTTGTCTATGTGCAACATGGGACTGTCCAAGAAACTTCCCAACAAACACCGGGAAGTCGTTATCAGATCAGTTACCCAATTCCTTAGGTGCCACCTGTGCCAAAGCACCACATGTATCTTGGGGCTCTTTGCTATCATGGCGATGGATTGCTTGGCTGGCTCTCAAACAAATGTTTAGCGTACCAGTGGAGAGAATGGCTCAACAAAAGTTAGATTATTGAGCTGTTCCCCGCTTGCTTGTGCTCTGCACAGATCCCACACCATTCGAGAACAGACTGAACAAAAAAGGTTGCAGGGAAAACCATAAAAGTTGTTATCTCACAGCAGGGTCTACTCAGTTGCAACATTTGGAAATATGTTACATCTGTAGGAGGCACAAAGGTGCTTTAAAATAAGAAAGCAACCAAGAATATTCTAAATTACTGATAGTCCGCATGTGTGCATTTCTTCTTTTTGTTTTAATAAAGTTGCGGCCAGTCTAATTAAAACTTGTGCGATTGCAAATCACACATCTAGTGCTCATTTAGATTTCAAATGATGAAGGTACATACTTTCAGTTTCATCAGATTCTGGGGAAGTCATGCCAGCTGAATGAGTTAAATTTGTGTTGGAAAACATTTTTATGCTGATTAAACGGTGTTAGTGTGTTAACCACACGCCTGAACCAAAACTTTAACTATCTGGCAGTCGAATTCTACCTGGTTCACCTGTTTGCACTCTTCCTCACATTCACTCTACCCCATCATCCCTTGTTCCTAAGCGTTCATCTCTTGCCCACACTTGCTTCATTCTTCATCCCTTAATCCCATTTCCTATCACAACCTGCATCCTTCAGTCCTACTTCTCTGCCACACACATTCTGATAGCCTCAATCTCTCATGTTTTACCTCTCAACCCTGTTTCTTCATTCCCCATTCATGCTTATTTCATCCCTTATCCCTGCCTCCCTGATCCTTCATACTGCCTTTTTCATGCACATGTCCTTATTCCCCCTACCCATATCCTTCATCGCTACCCACTTCTTTCCCCATCCCTACATCCCTCGTCCTCGTCCCCACTTCCAGAACTCCTAATTTTATACCTTCATCCCTAATCCCTACCTTCTTCTTCATATGCTGTAACCATATTCATCCATAGTTCACTAACCCTGCCAACTTAATCCCCCATTTCTCATTTTGTGTCTCTCATCCCTCCCTTCCTCATCCCTTATCCGTCACCCCCTACCTCAATCATCTGTACCTCCCCTATACGTCATCAATCAACCCTCACCCATACATCTTTCATCTGTCGGTCATCAGTGCTACCTCCCACATCCTTCATCCATACCTTCTTCTCCTCCTCATTTTCTTATTAGATTGAGCTATTGTTCTTAGGTAGAAATTGGGGGGTGGGGTTTATTGAGGGCTCTATCAAACCTCATCAATCCGGGTCTCTGACAAATAACATAACATATTTTAAGCGAACAAGGATGGGGTCTTGTTCTTGTGAAGACAATTTCATGTTCAAGTTTCAAATCTGTTTGAATCACTTCATTGTACAAAATGATCATTCATTCAGGAAAAATGTTAATGCTCCAAACCCTTGCTTTAGATATTGAGAAATTAAACTTTGAACTGTTTATGCTGATATTAATAAACATTTCCTTAAAAAGATTGTGATCAAAATGTTTCCTAATTAGACAGCATGAGAGAGCTTTTGTCTTGTGCCATGAGTGAAAACCTTTTTACCAGGCCTATTTACATATTTCAGATTACAACCCCCATAACCGCATGCTCTTATTTTTCTTGTTTGTTTTGATGACAGATGTTGAGTCATGGGTGAACCTCATGCCAGTAAACAACAAATACTGTATTAAAAAAATAGGATTTATGGATTTTTTTTATTTAGAGACTGTGTTCCAAGGGCTTCTTTGCAACCTTAAACACCTCTATACAGTACACCAGGCTGAAAACAGGAACTTTTAAAGGATATGACGGGTCTGAACGCGAGATATAAATTAACATTTCAGTTATGTGTCTTGATAAAAGACTTACTAATGCACCAGCAGGTATTTTTGACAGGATGAACAAACTTCTTGTTGTTGAAATGTTTCAAGTCATTTTGTTTCGTTGTTTGAACTACCTGTTTTCCACAGGCAATCACAAATGCTAGAAGCAGGTTAAGAAAAGCAATCCTCCACAACTAAGTAGAGGTTGGAGGCATGGAGAGGAGAGACAGTGAGTTAAAAACCATCCACATCTTTCTTCTGACCTACATGTATCAGCAATTTAAAAAAACAAAACAACAACACAGTGATCCACCAGTATTCTCCTAACAACCGCTCCCTCTCTCCACCCCCATCCCATATCTGAACACACACACAGCCCCTGCGGAGCAAAAACATAGTGTTTTGTTTCCTGTGTGTTAAACTGCAATTTAGAAACCAGTAATCCGTGCCATAATCTTTCACCAAATCCTGACCGGGGTTAGAGAGAGCTTCCACACTCTTCTTTATATGTAACAGCTGAGCTCACCTCCGAAAAGAGACCAACTTTTCCCACCCATCTGCAGATAGAGTCTCAGAAGGACGGAGATTTGACAGCAAAGAGCTGAGAGAAGAGGTGCAGCTGCTACCCTCGCCTTCACAGGTGACCCAGTGATCACAACGGCATCTGGTTGAATTACTTAACACTGCCGCCCAACAGACATGTAATCCGGGATAATGCCCTTTTGCTGAGTGCTTCAATCTGGGTAAATTCATCCCTGAGGAATGAGATCCAGCAGCGGAGTCTCGGGGAGAGAAAAAGAGAGAGGGAGAGGGAGACGAGGAGAGGGACGAGGGCTTGATTGGTTGGTATTAAAGAAGGCTGTTGGGGCTGAAAAGAGGGTCTTCGAGATAGATAATGAAACCCAAGAGTAAACAGCTTGATTTTGTTGACCGACTGAATAACAAGAAGGAGTTCATTGGCAGGTTTTCCTGGAAGAGTTCAAATTAATCTTTTTTTTTTTTTTTTTTTCCTGACCTCAATCCTGACAGATTCGAACTGAGGCTTTCATTCACACTGCTGTGAGCGGATAAACCTGTACATTACTCAAGCTGAACCCAGCCAGTGCAGTGTTATATGATCCCTCCATTTAGTCTGTGATCAGTATTTTCATTTAAAAGTTTTATATGCCATTGAACTGAACAGTCTTTTTTTGATTCCTCTTTGCGCTGTCAGCCAAATGCAATTGATTTTCCTTTGAAACCGCACCCCTTTGAATGTCACCCAGCTCCTGACAAACATTGGGACTTGAAAGTTCCAGCTATCCAACAGCAGCCTCTAAGATTATTTATTCACATATTTACTTATTACCCTAAATATCCAAGAGGACCCTCGGCTCAGAGGGATTACAGTGGGTTTAATCTATTGTAGCACAGAAATGAGCAGGGGTCAAAGAGACGGAGGTGATTTAAGCTGGCTAGCCTTGATGGGACATGCAACACAAACAAGGAAAACAAACTACATGCCACTGGGCTCCGTCATGAGCGGATGACATCATGTGTCACTCAGTGCGTGACTGTGGTGTGTTGGGGGGGGGGTCATAAAATCAAGGTACAAATGTGTGTTTATGCTTCCTAGGGTGCATAGGCAACTTCATCACTTCCTTGTTAATATGTTAACAAGGAATTAACCATACCTCTTCTTACTTCCTTGCAATTAAAGTGGGTCATTTTAGAGTTACTGGTCCTAATCGTTAACTGTGCAGATGTAAAATGAAAATCAGATTTTTTTATTTTTTTTTACAGCAAATTCACAGTATATAAGCACCACCTGATCACAATGACATCAAAGCTCTTTAGTGTGGAAGTTGGCTACTGAATGAAGAAAAACCGAAGTTAGAGCTTCCATAGTAAGCCAATTGTCTTAAAATGAAACCAATGGAAGCATGAATAAAGTTTGACATTTGTAGAAAGTAAAACATTAAAGGTAGGCATGTTTCTTTGGGCAGCAGCAACGGGGAGTTTGCTGTCAGTTCATAGTATGAACATGCTTGCTATCTCTCTCTCTCTCTCTCTCATTGATACGTACTCAAAATAAGTGCTTGATTAAAAGCTGACTTGCACAGAAGTAATTAAGATATTATGAAACAATGCGGGCAGGTCAGAGCTTTACAAAACTGTTGACCAAAAAATTGGCTCAAAAAATATCTTTGACTGGCGCATCATTGTTCTTTAACACAGGTGAATTTACAGAACTTAAGACTCTAAATGAAGGGTGTATTTTTATATCATTTTTGTTTTAGAATGATTTCTCCATCAATGAAAATTCACTCCCAAGCACAACTTTTGAAATACATTTAATTACTGTTTGGTCAAGAAATCATGAATCAAAGTTTGCGGAGGAAAAGCGGATTTAGAGTCGTCAGACAGCAGTTAATAGACAGCAGTAGATGAAATAAGGGCTTTTGGGGGAGCTGCTAAGACTTTGCCTTTCAGGACTAGGAAACAGCTTATCCTGGCTGGGTGGCAAAGTCAGGGGTTCTGACAGGAGATGGATGTGGGGGCGGGAGATAATGAAGGTGGCAGTGTGGGGCAAGAGGGGCAGCAGATCTCTAAGAAGATTGGGATTTTAATTTCTGAGCAGCCGCTCTGCCCCTAGTGGGCACAGCATGTGTTTAAGGTTGCCTAACTAAATCATAAGCTAAGAAAGGGTTTAATGTTGAGACATTAAGAAAAAAATAAAATAAAACGAGAAAAACTAGGAGGAGAGGGTAGATTTAAAACACTTAATGTGATAACATGACACTTTTTCCTGTAAATTTACAACCTTCAACCACACAGGTATCATGTTATCCTATCTCACCAATTCAACCCCCAAGACAGGGAACTCAATCAACCCAAGCAAATAAGAAAAAAAATTGATGAAAGCAAAAAAGTGAAAAGATAGAAGTGGAGAACGGGAAATGGAGGACAGGTCAAATAGCAAAAAAAAAAAAAAAAAAAAAAAGTGATCCTCTGCAAGGTGAGACGAGGAATCAAGACACTGAGAGCCAAGTTAAGAATGTGAGATGTTGTAACGATTGGAGGATGGGGGAGGAGGAGGAGGAGGAGGTGGGAGGAGGTGGACGCAGTGGTGAACAAGTTTGGCCTGAGGTGAATGTGTTCCTCGAGACTCGTCTCCATGATCCTCCCGACTGGTGCTGTGTCATCTGTCACGGGCTGAGGAGGTGACAGCACAGAGGGAAGGTGCCCTAGATGTGCTAACAGCACACTGTTGGTCTGGGGAGCAGATCGAACACCTTCCCCTCTCCTTATTCTCTCCCTTCGACATGTTCGTTTTGGGCCATTTATTTCTCAAAGTTAGCGGAGGAAAAAGAAACAGCTTTGTGCTGCTCCATTTAGACCGAATCCTCTCGCGGCTTGTGTCTCCAGAGTTAATGGATAAATATGCATCCACGTTTTACACATTCCTTAAAATTATCATGGCAGGTTGCATTTTTGTTTAATTTCTTGGGTATGGTAGTTTTAATGGCTGCACAGATTTTTTTTGTGTGTTGTACCAGAGGCAAATAGCAAATTTACACCTACATTTCCTCTCTCTGGAACAATAAAGGGTCCTTCTATTCTATTCTATTACACATTTTCAATGTTCCAAACTTTTTTAGCCTCAAATTTCGGAAGGAAGGAAGGAAGGAAGGAAGGAAGGAAGGAAGGAAGGAAGGAAGGAAGGAAGGAAGGAAGGAAGGCAGGCAGTAGCCCTGTCCAAAGAATGGATGGCTGGCTGGCTGGCTGGCTGGATAGAGAAGTTTTCCATACTGACCTAGCCCCGGAAAACACTTAAATCAATTTCCGTGCTTTTCCAGACTTTCTCTGACTGAATTAGAATCCATGGTCTCCTACTCCTTCCTTTATTTTCTGTCTCTCTTTGTGGCTGTCTCGCAGGACCACGGCGTATAAGTAAGTATACGACTGCTTGGACGAGAACTCTCTCTTTCCCCCTGTTCATAAAAACAAGATTGTTTCTTTTCCCCCCTCAGCTTTCTGCTGACACTGGCCCGGCACATAAACAGAGCCGTAATTTGTACAATAGAAAGCTTTGGGGAAGCACTTCCCTTTCCCCCTGGAGGCATGCAAAGAGACGGTTGGTTGTTATCTCTTGTTTACCTGGCGGGGGAAGTGATATTTTATATTATGGTAATAACTGACTTTGCGGAAATGCTCCGCAATCCCATTTCAATCCAGTTGCAGCGGTGCTCTCGTTCCAGTTAAATGAGATATGGTGTTAGTTGTTCCCAGGACTGGGTCTAAACCTGTGATGATATGTGCATGAAATTGTGATGGATAAAGGTTTATAAACCGAGGCAAAAATATGCTCACACGGATAAATCAAAGCATCAGTTTCTAAAGTCTATTATGACTCTAAATGAATACACTTTGCATTTCGACTACAGAAGTGCAGCAGTAGTCAGCTGTAGAAGCCAAACTTAGCAGATGCTTAGGAGTGAAGGAAAAGAGTCTAATGACTGATCATGTATTCCTGCAACACAGTAAGCGCAGATGTTAGAGGAAGAGTTGACTGTGAAATCGGGGGGAACAGAAGACAGCAAAGCATATACACAGAAAACAGCAGCTTCTACGGTGCTGCGCGTGATGTTCTGCAACTGTCCTGCAACACAAACTAACTCTATCCACGCTCTGGTCAACCTCACACTGTTTTTGCGCTGTAATTGTAAAAGAGATGCTGAGCATCCTTCCCTGTCAGTTTCAAATTGATGAATGATTTCCCAACGGCTTCTACATAAAAGTGCAAAACATGCTCACAGCAAATTTGTTGTGTTTTATAAGCAATGTTCTGCGTTACAGACTATAAATCAAGACGTGGAACAGCTGAAGTCAGCGACGGAGCAAATGATTTGTTTACCAAGTGTTATGCGTTGCCGCTGTTTTAGCAGCGTGCTTCCGACTCTGATTCGCCGGCTGCAACGCAAAACGTCAACAATGTCACGCTACAAATTTAAACGGGAGGAAATTTAGCATATATTCAGGGATTCCTCCAGATCAAAGGTTACATCTCCCTCTGGGGAAATCAGCATTCCTTCAGGCTCTTCGTGGTCTAAGTTGAGAAGAAAAGGCGGCTTTGTCATTGACCCTGACCCCGGAGCGGTGTAAACCAGAGCAAGCTTGCTGTGCGTCGTTATGATGCTGCGAAGTGAAAAACAGCCGCTGCCTGATCCAGCCCTGCATGCGTCCATGCTTCGCAGGCGGAGAGTTTGGCGGCACTTTGCTCTGTTTCTCTTTTCCATTTCCTCTAAAGACAACCACCTGGTGGCAATCTGGGAATACAACTAATCCATCCCCCTTCTATACAACAGCAGACTGTCTAGGAATACAAATAACAACAAAAATGGTCAAAAGAGGGCTGGAGTTGCCAAGCGCTCCCCGATGCTGCGCTGTTAACTTTCTCTGCCTCTATTCGTTAAACCAGCCGGACTCAATTGGGAAGGGGCTGTGAGTTTAAAATGATGTGACTAAGGAGTGAACACTTGACTGAACTTGAATGGGGTTAAAGGGCTTTCTGTGTGTGTGACGGGAATAATAAAGCCACATAGGAAGTATTTCACTTTGTCGTCTGAAAGCTACGCAAACTCCAGATGAAGAAAACTGCACCTCAACACCATCGCATCCACATAGACTTTTTTTCCCCCTCCAGATTCCCTCCTCTCCTGTTTGCATCAGACATCACGGTGCACATGGCATTACTATATAGGAATCCGTAAAAAAAACAAACAAACAAACAAACACAGAAGGCAGCAAAAAGCTCACATGTCACAGCAAGAGATGAAGTCAGAGGACAAAGCTCTCAGTCAGAAAGTCACACGGCCATCACAAGCATGCGAGCTGACACGAGATTTGCAAGTTATTCTGGAAAACTTACTATGTCCGGAGATCCACAGGAGCAGGAGCACCCAGGGCATCATGGTTGGGGAAAGTGGAGAGGTCAAAACCTACAAAAAACAGTAGGCGAGTGTGAAATTGAAGTTGGCAGGCACAGAGAAATGCACAAGATGAGACAGTGCTCCCGTGCGTTTCTGGACGATGCTACGGTCCCTCAGTGGTGTCTCCTTTTTTTTTTACCAGTAGAAAGCTGGATTTCTGTTTTCTGTCCTTCTCCTCTTCCGCGTACTCTTCCTCTTCTCCGTCTCCCTCCGTGGCTCTGCGCTGTGTCTTTGACTCTTCAGAGTGGCCGGGTGTCCGATCCGCCTCACGTTCTCTCCTTTGGTGATGTGAGCTTGTGGACTTTCTGCGTCCTTCGCTGCTGACTCTCAGAATACGCACGCTCACTGTCCCTCTCTCGCTCGCACTGTTTCTCATTGCCCATCCATTCTCAGAGTCTACAGCCCTCACTTGCCCCCCCTCCCCTCCCCACCCTCCTCCTCTCCTCTCTTTCATCTCCCTCTCTTTCTCTCTTGCTCATCCAATTCACAGCACACACAGCAGTCAGTGGATGGAGCTCCAGACTCCTCCCTCCAGTGCTGCCTCCCTCTTTTACTCTTTGCCTCTCAGCCCGGCTGTCTGGGTGGCTGTTGCTCAGAGAGAGGCTGGGGTCCTCGCTCTGGGAACCAAAGCTGCCATGGGAGAAACAGGGAAGGAGAACCTCAATTAGAATAAGAATAGTGTCGAGACCCCGGTAGCAACAAATAACACAGACAGCAACAAAAAGCACATTTTTCCCTCCTCCCAGTTAAGACCTTGGCTTTATGGGGGGATTCTATAGATGGAACAGAAATCTTGGCATCCTTGTGGCTTGATAATGATCACATTAGCATTTCCAAAAAAAAGGCCTTTGTTAGTATACAGATTTTTTTTATTGGGGGCAAACTAGTTTCACAGGCACTTTCTCAAGGAGCCAGGATGCAAAAAAATAATAAATTAATTAAATGCTAAAATGCACATGCAGTCAGTAAAAACTATGCCAGGTTATGCCTGTTAAATATTTTATAGAGGACTATTTTTTATTTGGTCATATTTTATGTCTAGTGAAGTGCATGTGTAAAAGAGAGCTTCATGTCCCTTGCTTTATGAAATGCCAGTCTTTACTATGGAGGAGAAAATTAGAGATGGACACATGAATTAATTACAAAATAGCAAATTAAATATGTGTCCCACCACGTTCATGTGCCGTTTAATTACTGATTATCTGTCGGTGATTTTCTTTTGCAGCAGCAGATAAGGTGGATCTTTCCAGTGTAGTGTTTGATTTACACACAATCAAAAGTGAAGCATAACACCAAACAATGAGGATGGAGTCATGTTATAAAGTTGGATGGGCAAAAATACTTTTGCATAGAATTGTCAGCACTGGGTAAAACCAAGCAACTCCTGATTTCATTGTGCTTTGCTTTCAAAACTTTCCAGACTTTCTTATATTCAGCATCTTGCAAAGTTCTGTGTGGTTTTCGTCCTGGCCGTGGAACACTGGATCAGCTCTATACCCTCAGCAGGATTCTGGAGGGTGCATGGGAGTTTGCCCAACCAGTCTACATGTGCTTTGTGGATCTGGAGAAGGCATTCGACCCTGTCCCTCGAGGGATCCTGTGGGGGGTACTCCGGGAGTATGGAGTACCGGACCCTTTAATAAGGGCTGTCAGATCTCTGTACGACCGGTGTCAGAATCTGGTCCGCATTGCCGGCAGTAAGTTGGACTCATTTCCAGTGAGAATTGGACTCCGCCAAGGTTGCCCTTTGTCACCGATTCTGTTCATAACGTTTATGGACAGAATTTCTAGGTGCAGCCAAGGTGTTGAGGGGATCCGTTTTGGTGACCTTAGGATTGTGTCTCTGCTATTCTCTGATGACGTGGTCCTATTGGCTTCATCGGGGCGTGATCTACATCTCTCACCGGAGCGCTGTGCAGCCGAGTGCGAAGCGGCCGAGATGAGAATCAGTGCTTTCAAATCCGAGACCATGGTCTTGAACAGGAAAAGGGTAGAGTGCCTTCTCCGGGTTGGGGGGGATGTACTGCCTCTAGTGGAGGAGTTCAAGTATCTTGGGGTCTTGTTCAGGAATGAGGGGAAGATGGAGCGGGAGATCGACAGGCGGATTGGTGCAGCGTCTGCTGTGAAGCGGGCGCTGTACCGATCCGTTGTGGTGAAGAGAGAGCTGAGCCAAAAGGCAAAGCTCTCGATTTACCGGTCGATCTACGTTCCTACCCTCATCTATGGTCATGAGCTTTGGGTCGTGACCGAGAGAACAAGATCCCGGATACAAGCGGCCGAAATGAGTTTTCTCCGTAGTGTGTCTGGGCTCTCCCTTAGAGATAGGGTGAGGAGCTCAGTCATCCGGGGAGGACTCAGAGTAGAGCCGCTACTCCTCCACGTCGAGAGGAGCCAGTTGAAATGGCTCGGGCATCTGGTTAGGATGCTTTCAGGACGCCTCCCTGGTGAGGTGTTCCGGGCACATTCCACCGGGAGGAGGCCCAGTGGAAGACCCAGGACACGCTGGAGGGACTATGTCTCTCGGCTGGCATGGGAATGCCTTGGGATTCCCCGGGAGGAGCTGGCCCAAGTGGCTGGGGAGAGGGACGTCTGGGCCTCCCTACTGAAGCTGCTACACCCGCGACCCGACCCCGGATAAGCGGAAGAAAACGGACGGACGGACACAGTTAATGTCTGATTTTAGGCCTACCCTGTACCTTGAGTATATTCAGTGTAATGTTATTTATATAACTTTCCTTAGACCTTTGACTCTGCATTGCCTAGCCTTTTGTGTCTTTGACAAGGCACAAAAAGCAGGGCTTTTAAAACTCAAAAAGCTTTATTTGGGATTCCATGTTTTCTAAATGAATAAAAAGCTTCATAACATAATTTGATCACCAGCATAGCTAAGAAGCCTGAACATTAGACATATTATGCACCACATATAAGGTAATCTCGAAATTATTCACATCCCCTGCCGGTTTAGTACTTATTAACAACACAGCAATAAAACACTTCTTATAAATGTGGATTATCTTTTTGCATATTTGCACCTAAGTTTTGACCATTTATGTTGGGTGATGAGCTACACAGCTTTGACATTTGAATGCTTTGAATGTTCTATGTGCACTTAGAAGAATAGGTAACCTCTCCATCTCAAATGCAAAGTTGCTTACATGCCAAGAGATTATAACCTGTTTTCTAAGTACTAATCATTTCACCACTAGAGGGCACTTGTAGAATGTGAATAAGCAACAAACTCTAAGCCCAAGATGGTTAAGCAAAAAAAAAAATAATAATTAAAAAAACTAAGGCAATACCATGTTGTAGATTTTGTCTCAAGACATATGAAACATACAAAATGGGGTTCATCATACATAAACTGCAATAATATATAGATATATCTATGAACAGACTTAATGTTTTTTAAAAAGTGTTCAGGAGCTAAACAGACCGACCCCAGAGGCTCTTATGCTCCAGGGTCAGGAAGCAGATTTTTGTTTTATGATTATTTGTATTTTTTGTGGCTCTGGAAACTGTCAAATAAAGGCCACTAGGCAGGAAATGGGAGAAGATAGAACGGAAATGACATTTGGAAAAGGTCTCCAAGACTTGAAACCTTGACAACTGTGTCGAGGACTGTGGTCTCCATAGATGGTTGAGGTTTTTCTTCCCCTGTGCCTCTGCCATACCCCTTCTCAGATTTGATTATGCTTCTGTCTTCGGCTAAATTGCCAAGATGTTGGTAGTATCTGCTTACAAACTTGTTTTCAGTGAGATAAATTGTTGAAAACTGTAACACGTACATGAGCTCAAACACAAGTAGATTCAACACATCTCAGTGTGTTCCCTATGACATGTGAAATGTTGGATAAGTAGTTAAAATGCAAACGTCAGTCAAACAGAACTTTGCTTCCTCCTGTGGTGTGCTGAAAAAAATGTGTGTAGAAAGTATTGAGCTGCCAACATTTTCGCACCAACGAGTTGCTGTTAATGTGACATCTTTCTAACTTTGTACTCCAGTTAACAAAAATTTTGATTTAAGGCTCGGGTGTACTGTGCGCATATTGTGAGCCATGCGGACTCCACACTCACTCTCTGTGGACGTCTTACCCTTCATAGTTCAGCGTACCTACATTGCCTACATTTCTTGTGACAAATTCCTACATTTCCAACTCTTTCTGTCAGCGGGGCGAAGCGGTGGAACGGATGGTAAAATGTTTGTTTTGCTAACTGAGCACCTAGAGCTGTCTCTTTTCATAAAAATTGAGCTTTGGACGTAACTGTCCACCTTGAGACGTGGACTCCGTGCAGACTTATCTCTGCAAGAGTATGTGGGGGCTTTAAGGGTTTCGCAATTCTAGCCTTTCCTGCAAGCTTAATTCTCGTGGCAGTTATGTCCTTACAAACATACAAGAATCCATCTTGTCCCACTCCCATCTCAATCGTTCAGGCCAATCACATTGCAGAATTACATTTTTTTTTGTTTTTTTTTAATTTAGTATCATGGTTTAAGGCAGGACATGTCAGCTGTGACGAAAGCGAGACGTGCCGAGCCCACAGCCGAACCAAAATGGCAGCATAAATAGCAGCACAGGAGGACAATCACATCTGTTTTGTCAGAATCAATGATTCTGAACCAGAATCAACGATTTCTTGGAATTCTTGGAAAGAAAAACAGCAAGAAGTGCCTTGACCAAAGTAACCTGTAGTGGTTTTTCTCATGCCTGAAGGCTGCATCCTGAACATTTCTCGCTCCGTCTACAGTGCAGCCCTGATTAGGAACACCTGTCAGGCTGCAATCACCATGGACTCATTCCACCTGCTTACACCGCTATATAAACTCACCTCAGTTGGTCCATGGTTACTGGTTCGTCTGTAGTCTCCTGAACACCATGCCTGTCCTGTTCCTGCTCGTCTTCTGGTCCTGTTCCCGTCTGCCAGTTCCTGCACCCCTACAACCTCGTCTAGTAAAATGACTCTGGCTTTCATCGTCCACTCCCTGCTGCTTCAATAAACTCTGGAAACCAGCTCTGTGTGTGTGTGTGTGTGTGTGTGTGTGTGTGTGTGTGTGTGTGTGTGTGTGTGTGTGTGTGTGTGTGTGTGTGTGTGTGTGTGTGTGTGTGTGTGTGTGTCCGGGTTCATCCAAGACAAATCATGACAGTTTTGTTGTGGATACATTGGCTAAAACCAATCTTTGGTAGGCGGGGACTAGGTATTGCTTCACCCAATCAGCTCGTAAAGTTCTGCTGAATTTCCTTCCTTTCCCCAAATGGATTTGATGGGAGCCGTGCCAGATTGAAAATAGTCAGAATGGAGAGTGCTATATATGATCAATCACTATGCTAGCCAGGTTACTGCATATCCCTGTTTGTATTTATGTCTTATTTGAAATAGTTCTAAGTCCTAAACCAATCTATGAAGAGTCAGTGCAATGACGTTTCCACTCTTGTGTTATTTTGTAAATAAACCAATAAAGCCTTGAAAACCACTGCCTCTCTGCTTTTAATCATTGACATTTAAGAAAAGCTGCTAGATTTCCCAGTGTCTTCACGTTAACGCCTTAGCAAATAACGATTTGTAGATATGATACTTAGCCTCTTTCTTTGCAGGTTATTACAAGAACACAAATTATTGCAATTACTTAAGCTAAGTCTATAAATAAATATCAACAGTAACACAGTTTGATATACATAAAATGCTACTTTAGCTCCAAGGAGGTAAATTCCATTAACTATTAGCTGAGAACTGGACATATAGCAGAGGGGTTCACAGAAGTATGAAGCTTCTCTCAGGTCCTGAGTAAGGTCTTTGCTGCGTTATACTATTTATTCAGTTTCATATATTGTTTTCTCATTTTGATGAGTAACTCTGCCCGATGGTGGTCAGGTATGGCCTATGAAAATGAGAGAACTATTGATCAAGAGCACTTTAGTAGGATACAAGTCTTCCCACTTGGTAACAAAGTATACAAGAAATTAGTGGCGGCAGTTAAATACTTTTGCATGGCACTAGATAAGTTCACCCTTAACAATGGGTAGAGGATTTATGTATTCATTTATTTTGTACTTTCTTTATTAGTTCACTTCAAGCATGACACTTTTTTTTGTTTTGAAAAACTGTACCACCCAAATCCCTGCTGTTGTTTCCTTATAAACATGGGGTGACTATGCATTCACCACCAACGCCTAGTTATCAAAACAAATTAACCATCTGAGGAAAAGGGATTATATAAAAAACACCTGTTTACCCGACCAAAAACAAACCGTTATAGCTGTTAGTTAGTAATTGCCCATTACGCATGCTGTTTTAACTATACAATTTATCGGCTTTGTAGCCGCTTTTTAGCTCAGAGTACCTCCACTGCTCATTATTCATATTCCCAGCACATTAGGCTGTTAATCCACGGCTACTGTAATTAGCACCATGAAAGCCAGCTTGCTGTCATGTTTCTAAAACTGAGAATATTATGCATTATTTTTCCAGAGGGTAAATGAAGGATGAAGCAGAGGTGACAAAGATGAAGGAGAGGCTATGGATGTATTTATACAAAAACACACATAATGATCAAGGGAAGTTGCTGAAAACTTTTCATCATTTAAGTATTCAGCCCATGGACGTAGAGGGACAGTAGAGGGTATGACAAAGAAAAAGAACAAATATTTATTTATATAATTTTTTACTGAATCTAAGTTAATTTTCAAAGAACTGAAATGTCAGTTAATACAAGGAGCAGCAACATATATCAACTGTATATATTTTTTACCACTAAAAATAATATAATGCTATAAATTCATTACACACAGTGATATAGTCCAGGTGTGCATTTCTGGTCGTTTTTATAATACAGCTTACAATAAAGTGACATAATTAATTTAGTGCTTCTTTACAGCATCGTTGCAGCGTGGCATGGATGTGAGCGTATGGCTCTGCTGAATTGTTAAGGAACGCTAGGTTTCTCTAACAGCGGAACAACAGTCAGCTCACCTGCATTGTTGGTTCTAGTGTCTCTCATCTTCCTCTTGATGATGCTCAATATTTTCTCTATGGAGTTTACAGAGGGGCAGTTTGCTACCATTCAAGCGGAGCGGTACTATGGTCATTATAGCAGGTATTGGTCATTTTAGTAGCGTGGACAGGGGTCATGCTCTACTGGAAAATAAAATGAAAATCACCTTAAAGCTTTTCAGCAGAAGGAAGCAAAAACAATAAAAAAATATATAATTACCGTCCTGACTGGGTGTTAAACACAGTGGACCAACACCAACAGATGACTTATGTCCCTATTTATTCTGACAATGTCTCTCGTCTGGTGTGGCTTAACACAAGGAAGGTGACAGCTGTAGCTCATGTGTTGTGTGTGGTGGCTCCGGAAGCTCATGGAAGCTCCGGAAGCTCTGACTCTGGCTGCAGTGGTACCTTTATAAATCGCTCCGATCATTTGGAATGGACTTTGCATCATAATCATTTTAATGCTTTGGCTATCACACTGCTTGTGTACCTTGTCCCGTCATATTTGTTTGTGCAATGTAATACTTAATTTTTATTGAGAAACACATTTTTTGATTTTTACCAGCTGTAAGCCATAATCATAACAAGAAAGAGTACACTTGAAACATGTCACATGTCAGACTCTACGAGTTTCCTTTTTTTTTTTTTGAGCAACTGAATTACAGTTATTGAGAATTTGCCATTTGCTGAAAAGAACCTGTGTTTCTTGTGGAATTTCAGTTAAACACAAAAGTGAACTGTAGTGGAGGCTACACATTGTTTTGTGAGTATGTGGAAAAAAATAGCTTCTGAAGTTATAAATAATCAGATCAAATATCTGTGGAGTTTTAGCCATAAAGGTTGTGGCTGACATTAAATAAGAAGCTGTGTTTATTTTTAATATACTGTACAGAAATGCCCAACCAGTCTCCAGTGTTTTGCATTGACACAGTAAGCTCTCCATTTGGGTCTAGTCTAGTATGCTTCATATCAATTTAATCCATCCATCTGACCTCCTAATCTAATCAAAAGGCCAGTGGATGACAGGTGGTCTTTTCATCAGTGCACCTAACAAGAACACACAAAAGTAACACGGCTGCTGCAAAACAAGAGGATAACAGAGTGTTATTCTGGATAAAAAAAAAAAAAAAACATGATGATTGCGGAATTTAAAAAATAATAACAATGAAGATTAAGTACTCAGAGGCTGAGGAGGAACAAGGTATTTGTGGAAATAAACGTGCAGTATTATCACAAATTAATCTGTTGGATAAACCTTAGTTTAGTTTTTTTTTTATATCTGAAGAATTTGGACACATTTAATGATCTTGAATTAAATCCAAATCCTTTGTCGAAATCAAAAATAGATTTTAAAAATTAAAAAAAAGCCGTTTAGTGGTATAACTTTTTTTCCCCTTTCTCTTTAATTCAGTTAATTTAAGAAATACGTATTCTAATTGACTGAATATGACTGTATATGAAATGTGGAATTATCTCAAATTACACCCAGGCAGTAAACTCCTATTTTAACGTTAAGGAAGCCTTCTTGTACTTGCCATGATCATAACCCTATTCAAATATGACAGGCTTAAAACAAAAAGGCAAAAAGCTAAAGGAGAGGGTACAAATAATCTGCTGGTACTTCTAACAAAAATCCTCAGAACTCATTTCTAGGTAATCTTAACCAAGCTGCGGGTTGTTCTGCCAGACAGTATTACAGTTTATGTGCAGCTCAAATGAATTTAGACCTCCATTCTGCTGTTGTATTAGTGTGACTGATGCTTTTCATGTGAGCATAAGATATTGAATACTGCTTGTCATGTGGGTTTTCCTCCAGAACTCGTTCAGAGTGGATTTCAAAACAGCATATTCCTCCCTTCCAATCGCATGTGCATACACTAAAGTTATGGGCATATGATGAATTAGTACATTTGCCCTTACCAAAATATACGAAGCGATTAGTAATGGGAATTTATTATTAACAACAACAATAATAATAATAATAATAATAATAATAATAATAATAATAATAATAATAATAATAATAATAATAATAATAATAATAATAATAATAATAATAAAAGTAATCATGAACCAGGAATCAAATATTTAAGTCTTTTACATGGTTGCTGTATATTTCTTGGCCTAAGTACTCCATAGTAAACTGATCTGCAGTGCAGAGAAATCTCCTCTATGGATCAATATTGTTCAATTGCAGAGATCTGTTTTTTTTTAATTAGTCAGCTAAGTTTTGTCCTAGTTTTGATGTAGTGTGTCTCTATTAATAATTAACTGTCTATGTGTTTCAAGTTCATATAACACTGACTGACAGGTTTTTGGACCTCTCATGTTGCTTGTGACTTCCTTTGCTTCCGTCTCCCTCGGCATCTATTGATCACACAAAAGATCTGTGGTCTGGAGGCATTAAGAAAGGATTGTTTCATGGCTGAATATGTATGTCACAGATTTGCTAGTAAAGTGAAGAACTGGCACCAACGATCAGTTAATGCTGTGCACACTATGATCTATAAAGGAGGGAGAGCAAAGCCTCAAATGCTAAAGAAGGGTTTCACTCTTCTTGGGAACAATGGACTTTCAGTGAGAAAAATCCACACTCTTTGTGCAATTTACAATATAGGAGATGTTTAGTATTTAATGAAGAAAAAATCCAATCTGGAGAGACACACACAGACAAACTGACATAAATTAAAAGATATTTGGCACTCGGTCCCCGACAAAAGACGTAAAAGCTGCAAATATCTATGAGTTTGGATGATCATTTTAGGATTGGGATTAGTAAATCACCCCCGGGGTCTGTACACTGGTGGTGGAGGCCATAGGATAAGGATAAAGTGTTTTGTCATTATATACACACACAACACAATTTCATAGATCATATGGAGGGTTAGCCTAAGCTGCAGCATCTGGGCGTACCGCCACTAATGGCCAACCTAAGGCATGTTTTTAGTGGTAAGGGAAACCGGAGCACCCAGAGACACGGAGAGAACATGCAAACTCCACACAGAAAGGCCCCTGTGGATCCTGAGACTCGAACATGGGACCTTCTTGCATTGAGGTGCAAGTGGTAACCACTTCTCCACCGTGCCGCCCAGCAGGAAGGAGTTAGATGAAGCTTGGGAGCGTGAAGGAGGAGATGGGGTGGAGGAGGGTCCAAGGTCAGCTCACGCTCAGTCGAAGCTCAGCTGAACAGCAGGAAGATCCATGTGTGGGGATCCTTATAAACAAAGTCCTGATGCGATTAGCTGGAGCACGGATGCCTGACGAGGCAATCAGTGGAGCAGGTGTTCTGAACGGAGGCGAGTCTTCCAGCTTGAACTTTCGTTTAAACTACTTTACAACTTGTTCAAACTCTCGGTCTTCTAATACGACTATTTATTATTTTTCTTTTTTTGTGTGATGATAGAGTGATGTTCGCCCATTGTACGCCAAAGATAGAAACATCTCACTTTTTAACAATATGAGAGAGCGAGTTAGGATTACCAGAATAATTTTTATTATATTTTTTTAGCTTAATGCCCTCAATTAGAGGAACTTGTTTGTTTTAGAGATGCACATATAAATTACTAGTTGAGTGAAATCAGAATCTGCCCTGATTGGTGGGAGCCATGTCTGAAAATAAAAATATTTTTATCTGATCGCTGATTGGTGAAACGGAAGGTACTTTCAGTTTGTGGGGTAGTTAAAAAGAAATCAGTGGAAGCCCAAAAGAAGCTATTCAAAAGAAAACATTATTTTCTATGATACATTGAGATGAATGGGAGTCATTCAGGCTTCAAAAGAGCAAGAAGAGCAAAACTTCAAGCAGATATCAGAAGAGGTTAACAGAGTACAACAAAGTTGTTTTTTTTTTCTCCATTTGAGCTAACAGGCCTGTGTCTTCATGAACATGCTGGAACTGGAAATATTAGCAGGCTTTTGGAAATCTTAGTGTTAAGCTAAGGTGAGGTGGAAAGGTGCATCACTACCACTCAATCCTTCCAAATAACCTTCATCCACTCGCATCAGTACTTAAGACATCTGAGAGTGTTCTGGAGAGTCTGATAGAATGCTGCAGCATGCAGCAAATGTTAAAGTAACAATCATGTGAGTATTGGTATGATGTTTTTATATATATATAATTTAACTGAGCTGTGTGAAGGTACATTGCTTGTCAGGTGTTGTAATGTTACGACGGATCAGAGTAAGTATAAGGGTTGCATTTGTATGTAAGTCCCCATGTCAAATCACAGGATTAATGAAAGAGAGAATTTCAGTTTCAGTGAGAAATTCCAACAAATCTTATTTATCCAATAACTCCTCGTGTCAGCATGTCAAAGCTCAAGGAACAGCATTGCAAAACAGCTTCTTCTCTTTGATTTAATGGTAAAAACATATGGGTGCAAAGTTATATTTGAAACATGGGGAAGGAGAGGGTTTCCACCAAAGTAATTTCAGCGACAAATTTCTTGCTCAAATTCCATAGTCCAGTTTTTAGAAAACTGGCACTGCAATGTAGTCTTTTGTAATGTATCCGAAAGAATCAAGAGAGAATGCAACATCCACTCTGACTAATTCAATTAAGAATTATTAAAAACCAAGCTTCAGCTCTGTTGTAAATGAAAGCAGTGGAGGAAGGACATCACTATCTATAAACCTCATGTTAAATATTTTACTGCCAGCAGTCACAATGGGAATGCTGGACCCCGCACTGAAAAGATTGCCATTCACAGTCAATTCAAACATATTTAATTACTTTAATGTGACCCTAATGCATTTATAGACACAGCTAAAAACGGAGTATGTAAATATCTGTTTATGGCAGTGAATACCACTTAATCAAAGTCAAGAGCAAGCTCATTTAGAAAAATTAAACAATAGGCATTGACCATAAGTACAATTTTTCAAATACTAATATATTAAAGGGTACTCAAATTTTAAAACAATGAAGTAAACTGAATAGTGAAAATGAAAAACAAATGTATAAAACAAGGTTGTCATGATTTGTCTTTGGATGAACCCGGACACAGCACACACACACACACACACACACACACACACACACACACACACACACACACACACACACACACACACACACACACACACACACACAGAGCTAGTCCTTAAAGTGAGTTTATTGAACAAGTTGGAAGGTTAATGACGAGAGGAACCAGAGTCTTTTATGGACGGAGATGAAGGGTGCAGAAGCTGGCTGACAGGAAGAGTGCGGGGAGACTGACCAGGGAGGAACACCGGAGCTGAAGACTTGAAACCAGGGTGGAGCACTTGAGACTAGGATAACAGAACCGAGAGCTTGAGACCGTGGAGCAACTGCTGGAACTTGAGAACGTGGGACAACTTGTTGGAACTTGAACGTGGAGCAGCTGGGGGAACTTGAGAACGTGGAACAGAACGTGGAACAGCTGCAGGAACTTGAGAACGTGGAACTGAACTTGAGACCGTGGAACTGCTGGAGAACTTGAGACCGTGGAACTGAACTTGAGACCGTGGAACTGCTGGAGAACTTGAGTAGAACGGAACCCAGGAGACGTGAACAGTAGGAGCGAACGTGAGCAGAAACAAAAGCATGTCTAAAGT
Source organism: Fundulus heteroclitus (assembly GCF_011125445.2). Lineage (NCBI taxonomy): Eukaryota > Metazoa > Chordata > Actinopteri > Cyprinodontiformes > Fundulidae > Fundulus > Fundulus heteroclitus. The sequence continues at coordinate 9,971,817 of NC_046378.1, read as the reverse complement.
TGAGGCTGGCTGGAACGAAACTGAAGTTAAGGCTTCTGACGGAGCAAAACGTGAAAACTGAACTGATGCAGGGTTCTGGCAGAGACTGAGCAGGAAAAGAACACTACGGACCGGCGAGCAAGAACAGACTGAGGTAAGTATAAATAAGGGTGGAACCAGGTGAGAGCAGTATGAGGTTGATTGCAGCCTGACAGGTGGAATTAATTATACTGAGCAGAGAAGGGAGAGAGGCAACGAGGCTCAGACTGCAGCCTACAAGCTGCATCCTGACAAAGGTAATCTAAGAAATGCAATGCTTGAACCAACCAAAACAGTTTTTTACAAAAATTGCTGAGATGCCAAGTCTACAATTTGCATCAAAAGTTAGTGTTTAGTCTATCCACTGCCACTTTATTTGCATCATTTGGCATCTTTTGTTCACAATGACCCCCCAAATTACCCCTGATAGATTTAAATTTGAAATAATATTGATATTTTGGAGTGACCCAGGCAGAATCCTGTCTTGAATCTAATAATGAATCTGTGGAAAGAGCTAAAGATAAAGGTGATGGCAAAGAGGCCCCAAAAAAACTCAAAAAGTAAGAGTTCATCAATATCGATAAACTGTAAAAAATACCAATGAAACAAGCTTGTTAAGCAACTGTACGCTACAAGGCTATTGAAGGCTTTTTTCAAAGAGTTAGAGTTTCAATATTTTCCAAGATGCCATTTTTGGTAAAATTCAACACAATTTTTGTTTATTTATCTAAGTTTTTTTCAAGAACACTTGAGATTGAGGGGTTTTTTTTGTGCCATTCTTTATCAGGAAGTTAGTAAAGACAAGAATTCATGATCCATGTGGCAGCTTCACACTGACTAGGTTCCTAATGAGCTCTGTCCGTTCATGCATCCAGATAGATACGCTCCCCTCCCTCCTTCATTTGGAAATAATAGCAGATTTGCTTTACACTTCCTGTATCAGGCTTCCTTTCTTGCACATCTGGTTTTTAGAAATTCACACATTTTGCTCTGTCACCCGCACAAATAGACTTGATCCGTTTTTCTGACAGACAATGGAGGAGGGTTCACAGTCATGCCGGAGCGCCAGAGCTGGTGGGAAATGCCCCATTGACTAGAATACCTTTTATTTTTGACGGTTGACGGAGTCTGTGTCATTGACTGCTGGTAGGATGTACCTTTTCTGAAATGGTGTTTGCTTTATACTATGGTTGCCAGATGTGAATAATGTCTTTGTGTTCTTTTTGTTTTAACCTAGGAAGGCTCTTTTAGAAGGCATTTTTGCCTTTTTATTTATTTTTGAATAACAAACACGGCAGTGATTTAGACTATATTCTAGGTTATTTTGTAGAATCAACAATACAGCATAAAACAGTGTTCTTTTTAGTTGAAAAGTTGCTGTTTTTTTTCCATAGGCCACATAGTCACAGGCTAATGTACAGGCCCAGTCTTTCGAAAGGCAATTAAATATTTCAAACCTACAGACTGGGAAAAAAATTTAATATTTCAATAAAATATATACACACAAAATAATACGTGTTTATTTTTAAGTGAAAGCTTCATTTGACAAATTCTACATATCTTTTGCATCCTACTTTGTTAGAGAGCCTCCTCATGTGCAAAGATGGTTGGTGGGAGCCTTTAGGCAGCCCACAACCAGAGTACGCCCTAGCAACAATAAACCTAGTAAGTTAATTCAATATAAAAGTTACGTTTATTTTGGCCTTATGTTAGAAACAGGGCAGTGAAGTCCAACTACTCTGATCTCCCGACAAAGACGGATTGCTCTCCCTCTTTGGAGAGAGCTGTGTACGTGAAGGGGCAGAGTGATATTACACATTTGGGAAGAATATTTAGTGCTCCTTATAATCCAGTGCGCCTTATATGTGGACAAAGACGCACAAAGACACGTTAATTCACTGTATGCCTTATAATCCGGTGGGCTTTATGGTCCAAAAAATTCTGTACATCCGTCTTTACGGGGTGAAAGTGTGCGGACAGGACTCTTTTGAACGTCAGACGGATAATGCAGGACTGCTTGAGTGACAAACTCAACAGTGGAGCTGTTTTCATTGCTAAACCAGTAACTGAGTTCAACAGGGTCTGGCTAAGGTGCTAGCAGCTAGCTAAGGCTTGGAGCAGAGACTGTGCCCAGAATTCCAGATATGCAGGGAGAAGATTCTATCAGAACTGGACTGGTTACTGCAAAGAGGATTTTTACCAAAGCTATCTGGGGTTTTTTGGGGTGATCTCCATCTCCAGGGACGTTCATCAGGTAATGTGGGTCACATTCAGGATTGCTATGAACTGAACTGAATCTTTAGTAAATGCCAGCTTTAAGTTTCCTTTTGGGGTATGTGGGATAAGAGAATCATCTGATTAGTGTTATAAGTGCTAGATGTTGTATGTCTATGTTTTCTATGTTAAGTAAAAGTATTACAGTTCACTTTAGTTGTGATTATTTTGAATACAGCTTAAGACACATGGTATTTATTTCTTTAGCCTGTGATCAAAATACGGTATGAAATTGCTCATCGGGGTAGGTAAACATATACAGTACACAGAGGTAAACTAAGTGTTTAAAGTAGACTTTAGGGTTTCTTTAAATTTCTGTGTTTCACTCTGTGGCAAGAAGGCCAAGCATCAATCATTAAAAGGTAGAGATACCACTTTATTTTAAAGAGCTTAGGTTAACCAAACCCATTAAATCCAGAAAACTATTATGAGGTGCTGCATTTTGTGTTTTGTGTTTTACTGAACCCCTACAGAAATGTGACCTCAGAGCTGAGTCACATACCAAACCTTCATTGCACCCCTATAATCTACATAAACTCTGCTACACCAGCACCACCGCTACATGTACTAGAGGACATATCGGAATCGATCATCTGAAGTACGAAAAGATGTCACCTAGATGATGTGCATAAAGTTTATTGCACTCAGCTCGTAACGATCTTGATCTTTTTCACCAAATGGTAAATCTCAAAATTGTTTATGTAGAATATTTTCCTTAATACTGAACAAAATTTTCTGAAAAAAAGATACAACAATTTTCTGCCTTTTTTGTACCTAATATAAAATGCATCCCATTCTCATCGGCGACACATTGGGATGATGGACAGGCTGGTGTTTTTTTTTTTTTTTTTTGAGCTAAATAGAAAGTGACATATCTGTTTATTTCTCCTGGGCCTGCATATCCACTGTTCAGACACAAACACCAGTGTCTGTGGACGCAAGAGTGCATATCTGTCTCTGTGAGCAAGTGTGTGTTTAGCGAATAAGCAGCATCAATTTGTATTTTAAAATTACTAAATCAGCCTGTTGTCTTTCAGGGAAGGACATCCACTCAATCTTTGTCAGTCAGATGATTCTCGGGAGATGCTGTATCTCTGCTGCCGATGCCCCAGATTTTCATTCCAATCAAGTCTGCAAAGTGGAAGAGCAGAGGTCTAAATTAATGAAATTAAAGAGTATGGTGAGGTATTAGGGGGAGATACAAGAGTGACAAGATCTTGTTTTCCTCCAGAGCGCATTTTAACAAAAGGACACTCGTTGGGAGACACACGGTGCTGGTGGCATTTTGTTAATTTACATTTCATTTGGAGTGAAATGGGAACCTCTGTGGAAATTTGTTTTGAAATCATTTTACATTTTAATTAACACTTTTTTTCCTTCATGCTCTTTACTGATAGTTCAGAGCCTCGTTTCCCAAAACCATCTTAAGGCTATAATGTTAATATAATTTGATTCAAAAACCTTTTGAAGCATAAGAGGCATTTTCCCTAATGGATCACAGCTGATGATGCTTTTACAATTAATCTTAGATTAACTATTTCCTACTACCCCGAAAATAGAACCCTGCAAGCAATCTAAGTAGCTCAAAAGCTAAAAAATCGTCACGACTGGCATACTTTTTACTTTATACCAATATGGTTAATTGAATCACAATACAAAATCTATCTGAAAATATTTGTATTTATACAAAATACATAAATAAGGCTTTGGCTTACCACTCCTAACCCTAAAACTACATGTAGTAAAATCATTGACACTAGTTTCATTAATTACACTTGTTTTGATCACTGATATTTTTCTTACAATAAATAATATCAGCTGTCTTTTCTTGGCTGGCAGATACTATCTTGAAGCACAATGCAGGGCTGAAATGGATCCAAGACATCTGTGGGGTTTGATCTCACTAACATAGCTGTAAATGTGACTCAAATGGACAGATTTATTTGACAATCTAAGGTGACCACAAAGTCCTGCAGTCACTGACATGTAACTACCTAACCCTGCTCATGGGAGTTCCAAGTAACAGCTGGGGCTTGAGCCCTTCCTAGCAGTCCCAGTAATGGTAAAACTCATTTCAACTGGTTTTTGGTCTAATCCATATATTTTCAATCAGGTTGAGGGTGGGGTCCTTACAAAAGCTTAAAATGATATTCAAACTTTGCAAACATCTGACCAGCACCTCACATACTAAGGTGGAAGGCAGATTAATTAAAATAAAAAAACCTAGAAAAACTAGCAGTAGAATAATGATTAAATTCATCACAGCCACATTTTAGGGGATACGAGAACTTCTCCTTAGAGGTACTCCTTAACATCAATTGAGTAATAGAAGACCCAGGTCACCACAAAGGATTTGCAAAGCCTCACTTTTGCCACTGTTATTACACATTACCTATTGCTTAGAAAAATAAACTTGGACTGATGATATATATGTTTCGTTACACCAAATCCAAATGCTGTCCTTGGCATGCTAAATCTCCAGGATCCCATTAAATCCTCCAATTTATTCTTGGCAAAACAGGAATTCAGGCAGCAGATCTAACAGCCCTCTGTGAGTATAAAATTGAAAAAAGCTGTCAGGGGTGGTTGATAAATAAGTTACGCATTATACTCCCCTAAACTACATTCTAATTTATGACATTCAGTGCCTTTCAAGGCTAAAGCGTAAGCTCCCACACAACAAACATTGTTTTTTTTTTTTAAATCAAGCAAAAATGCATATTTGCTATTTGCATAAAGACAAAGTCCACACGTCACACTCTCACAATTGTGTGTTGAAATGAAGAGCTTCTTTATTGGAGGCACATGGCATTGCTTTTAATCGCTGATTTAGAAAGTGGAAAAAAAAATAAAAATGCAAAACCGAGTCTGGAGATGGCTGTTTCGTTAGACCTTTTTTTTCCAGCTGTTATTTACTGGGGCTTTCATATGCTGTTTGATTAGGCTTAAGCTTTTAAACCACATGCTAATGTCTAGGCAGTAAAATGTACTTATGGAAATGTTTTAGCTTTTTCTCAAAACAGACCATACAGTGCCTTGGAAAACTATTCACTCCCCATGGCACATATATACATACATATACATACACATATATATATATAAATATATATACACACACACATGTGTATATATATATATATATATATATATATATATATATATATACATACACACATGTGTATATATATATAGTATATATATATATATATATAAATATATAATATAATATATATATATATATATATATATATATATGTGTGGTGTGGTGTGTGTGTGTGTGTTGTGTATATCTATCTACTATCTATATATCGATATATCTATGTGTGTATAGTATATAAATGTATATCATCTATCTACTATCATATATACACATACATATATTCATATCACACCAATTATATATATATATACACACACACATATATATATTATATCTATTCCACACCTTTAAGCATTTGAAACATTTTTGAACTAAAAATTGACATGTGCATATGTATCCACACCTTTGCTATTCTCATGCAACCAATTACCTTCAAAAGTTCCTTAGTCCCATGATTTATTTTTTTAATTTAAACTATTTTTTTCTGAAAGGTCCTAGCGGTTGCAGCAGCACTAACCAAGAGGCGTCACACCATGAATTCCAAGGAGATCTCCAAGTCACGAAAAGGAGCACAAGTCCGGGTGGGGTTATAGATATCTAAATTGCTGATGTTACCCAGCAGCCCCATCAAATCAATCATCTCCAAATGGAAAGCACATGGTACCACAACAAGCCTGACAAGAGAGAGCCGCCCACCAGAACTCTCAGACAAGGCAGCACGGAGAGCAAAGGTAACCCAGCAGGAGTTGCAGAGCTCCACAGCAGAGACTGGAGGATCTATTCATAGGACCACAATAAGCCGTATGCTCCAAATAACTGGGCTCGAAAAAGCCAGTCTGTCTTACCTTACTAAGAATAAGCAAAATTCTTAGTATCAAGAAGTGGCGAAGTCATAGAGACTTTTCCTAAGTGTCTTGCAACTGTAATTGCAAAAAAAGGTGTCTCTACAGTCTCTACATGCATAAGCTTTGAATGCTTATGCATGCATAAGTTTTCAGTTATTTCATGCTATTTGTTGTTTGTTTCTCAATAAAAGAAAAAAACTATACACCTTCAAAGTTGTAGGCATGTTCATCGAATGAAATGGTGAAAACTGCCAAACAATCCAACTCCAGCCTGTGAGGCAACAAAACAATATAAAAATGCCAAGGGAATTGAATACTTTTGCATGCCACTGTATGGATGACAAAGTTAGAAATGTTCCATCTTACTGCATTCAAACACCACCATATCTGTAAAACCTAGAATAGTAGCTCAGGATTAAAAAGAAACCACCAGCTGAAACAATTTACTTGTTGGATGTCACAAAAAATAAAATTAAAATAATAGAACAATGTATTCCGATCAGCACAGGTAAATTGATTTCTACTTTATGCCTTCACAGGACTGGCTGTGTAACCCTAACTTTCTGTTATTTATCTTTTTTTTTCTATACTTGTCCCTCCTGCATGCAACAGAAATTGCTCTCTGTGGGATAGCCCTCTGCTGACTTTGCTGATATAAACCTAAGACATAATTATGCCTTCAAATAACGTTTAATTCTAGCTGCATGGCAAGAGCTAAAATAAGGAAACAGCGGGGTTCATGGGGAACGGTAACAGCACAGCTCAAGCTGTAAATGCACTCAGAACTGGGGTTGGTGCTGGATAACAAAATAGGGCCTACAAATAATCTTCACTAACTGATCTTTGTTAATTAGGTTCCAAAGGTCTGTAAAAGTTGTACCATGTTTTAAAACTTTAGTAGGTTGGCTTAAATTTTGATATTAAGAAATGGCACTGAACACCAGCACAACGGGCATCATCAGCTTCTTAATAAATAAAGACAAATAAACACAAATAACCAAATGTAGATGTTAGTACATCAGAAACTGCAGTACAACACTACATGTCTGCCACACGTTTATCACGGGCTGGAGAATCCTGAGATGCGGAGCTGCACATAAACCCGAGCAGAACTCCTAATCAAACATGTCCTTTTGTTCCTGTAATCTGACCAAATGTTGTTTCCTTACCAAAGTGCTCAGCCTGCTTAAGTCTAAAGCTCCTTTGACTCAGTCAAATTTTCTCTGCTTCGTCGCTGGCTGGCTGGCTTATTTGACTTTCTCCCCATTTGAATATCATCGTCATTGCACCGTGGAAATTAGGTCTTTACATGCAAAACAGGGCTATAGATTTGTTTGCCTTGCTCATCTGGAGGATGGGTAAAGAGCAGTGGTCAGCAGCATGCACCTCAAGAAAGCTTGTTAGGGGTCACATGGTTTTGCATATGTCAGGATTCTTTCTTGTAAGGGAAATGAGTACTTGTTGTTAGACATCTGATACATTAGGCCTGCACCATTCCCGCTGCCTCCCTTCCTTGACAGAGAGTGGTAAATTGAAGCAGAATGGTGAACTATGGATTTGACCTCAGCCAGGCTTTTACTGTGTGTCAGCAGGAGAGAAGTCAATATAAAATGTATAGAAAAGAATCTGCAAAATCAAACAAAATGTTCTAAACGTGTTACTCCACCAGCTGTAACACCATCTGACTATTGCGTTTATTCCTCTTTTCTTTTTTAATTAATTTAGAAGGGGAAACATGCTGTTTTGAATTACGATAGCATAAACATGAAAAAGAGCATATATATTTTTTAAAGAAAGTAAATTGCTGATATGCCAAAAAAAAAAATGCACCGTTGCTGATTCAGCAAATAAATTATATTCAGTTAACTGAGCTGTAAATATTTTGCCAGTGGTCCTAATTGAAAATGCAGAATGAGCCTCAGTCTTTGCATCCCAAATGCACCAAACTAAGGATTTGCCTTCTTACACAAATGACTCTAGAGAAAATGTTGACATCATAAGAAAATGATATACAAGCCCAGCTGCCTTAAATCTAAATTGGCAATGACTGCATTGCATCAGAAAGAGCTAAACTACTGGGTCAGAAGATCTATAGAACTGAATTACTTTAAGATAGTCCTGCATAGAGAGGTTCTCAAATGTAATTTTCGGCGGTCCACGTCTCATTTCTAAATAAGAACAAAAGTCCAGAACATTTATTGATCAGCAAGTCTCAAAATGTTTGCTTATTACAAAGAAAATAAATTGCACTTAAAGCATACAGTACTTTGTGTCCCTAAAATGCTCTAATTATTCACAGTACAAATAAATTAGCATTGTTAATGTATACTAAATTTTAATCTAAACTTAAAGAACTTGATCATCTTGTATGCTTCAACAAGTGTTTCCCTATGCTCATGAAAAAAACTAAATAAAAAGACTGTACCTAAAAGGCAAAAACAGATTGTAACATCAAAATAACTATGGTAAAACTTACAAACACCTAAAGACAGTCATAATACATTGTAAATTAGTGTAAAAATTGTGCTGTTTGCTCTCAGGGATCAGCAATTTGATTGTGGACAAAATTGAACAGCTAACAATATCCAAAAAGAAAATAATTTCCAAACATGTCAACAGCTGCTGAGACAAAAGAGTCATGATAAATCATGGGAGAGTTTTGGTCCTTACGCAAGTATATCTGAACCTGGTAAGAAAGATAGGTGACATGCAAGACAAAAATAAACAGCTTTCTGTAATTTATGTTCAAGTGGTTTTCTTGGCAGAAATACCTAAGGAGTGTTATATTATCCCATTTTGAAATTGGGTTGCTAGCAGTCATATAGACAAATTTAAGGCTTTTAGGAAAACTAGAAACCAAAAGCAGTCATGGTTGTTCTTTTTTTAAATGTAACCGAATGGTTCCTCTGAATCCTTCAGTGAAATTGTCTTGAAAGTAATGAAAATACTATGTTCTTTGTTTTCAGAAATACAACAAATATTTAATTAACTCTAGATTTGTGTCAAAAAAAGAACTGTTCAATGTATAATAATCCAGGTTAGGTCTGACTAGAGTAATTATTAAGAAGTAGAGATTGTCAAATAATAACAAGACTCCAAACAGTCCCCAACCTCTTAATCCCAGCAGCACCCAGTTCTGAGGGAGGAATTTAAAAAAATAAATTCTAGGTTCAATACTGTAAGTTCCCTTTGTTAAAGTAGCACCGTGTAAGTTTTGACCCAAGTATCAGCTCAGTTTGAGGTATATTAAATGCTTTCTCAGGTCAATATACACAATGCACTTAGTGCGTCTAGATGCACAGTGTGGGCTGCCCTTCTCCAAAACTGCCTATGTAATTTGTATGGCAGTCTGAGGTCCCCTTTAATGAGTAATACGCAATATTTCACCACTAGGTGGCGCTTGAGCACTGTCTGTAGACTAAAACAAAATGTGTGACAAGCTGTACCATCACTCCAGCTACAACCCAGCCCCTCCCATCCCGTCTCATGCATTGCATCCTATGCATATATTTGTAAAGGATAAAAACATAGCAGAACAGCATCAACATTTTCAGTGAAGAAGTAAGTAACTCATAACATTTCGATGCAGTTTCCAAGCTGAGCTCGTGCAGGTACACGCGGCTGGCCAGGCTATGTAAACAAGAGACTGGAGAACAGCACAGAGAGATGGTGTGTGACGTCATGCCATAGGCCATCTGAAATATTACCTTTAGTTCTTCACATCACTATTTTTTAGTTCCATCTAAAATAATGACCACATCATTTCTGTATTACAGCCAAGAAACGTTCTCATACTCTATAAAAAGATTTAAAAAAGAAATACATCAAAAATAATCCTGCGATTGTATTAAAGTATTCTTTTAATTAATATAACTCAGAATTTGTCATTTCTTTTATCATTACTCAATAAGCCAGCTTACGTACAGTCCTGCCAGTCCTGGTTCAGATAGGGACAAGTAAAAAGCTTTAGCGATTAAATAGACCCACTGAAGCTTTTTACTGTGACCTGTGAAAAACTGGCTGGAGTTGCCTCATCTGCTTGTGTTGGTGTGCTGTTTTCCATTGTTTGGGGAGTAGTTTTAGGCAGAGGAACAAGATGACATATGTTTCGCCTGATGGTACCTGAAGGGCTATACACAAAATAGGAACTTCAGCAGGAGTGGGTTGACCCCACACTCCCCAGAGTCCCTGCATCTGTGACTCACACCTGCTGTCCTGGTGTAAGTGGACTTAATCTTACATGATATCTACTGTTGTCTCCTTTTATTCTTCCTTCCTGCTTTTTGCTTGCAGCTTCCTATTCACCTGGGAGCTATGGCATAAGTTGAGATGGAAGCTGGAGCACTGATGTACAAAGATTTCAGCTCACGAGGAACTGTGTCAGACTATAATCATAAAATTTGCTTTAAAAGCAAGCGACGCAAGGTCAGATCTGCTTTTTCAGTGGGTTTTTTTTTTTTTGTCTGCAAAAATGTATCTATTGATAGATCTTGGGGGATTATCACAGGGGGAGAGCTAGAGTCTGTTCTGCAAGTACAACAAATCTGGTTTGAGATTCTGTACAACCAGATTGCTCCATGTTAGAATATGTACTGCTACTTTTAGCTTGTGTCTATCAGTGACCTGTATATTAGTGTCTCCATGCATCTGGATGTTTAAAAGTAAATGATAAACCAGCATAGTGATGATTACTCTTTGTGTGCCTGAAAAAGTGTTACTTATTCCAATAGGTCAACCAAATTGGACCCTTTTTGTTCAGCATTTTTGCTTAATAGCCTAACTGATCATTTTCTTCTGTCTGTTTAGCTTTGCACACATCATAATTCAAAAAATTCAGACTGCAGAATCTGCAAATGTTTTTTTAAAGTGGTTTTGATCAGTAGATCTTCAGGTTTACTGAAGGTAAAATAATCTTTGACTGCTTTAAATAACTCCCCTTCTGTCCAGCAGCCTAAAGTGTCATGATTCAGGGTTTTGGTTTAGCACCCACAGTTCAGCAGGAGTGACACAGAGACACCATGAAGAGTTAATTATAAACTGACACTTGCTGCCACAATGGGAGAAACAGAGATAGAAACAGAGAAACCAGCGATGGAGAAACAGAAACCAGGAAGTTAAATACTCAGGGAGATCATCAACAGGATGGAAATCAGGTGAGTGACAATCAACAGAATAGCAATTATCTGGGGGGAAGACTAGGCTAAAGAACTGAATGAGGATGGCATGAAATGGAAGTTAAATATACACAAAACATAAACAATAGATGGTTGTGACATAAAGGGGTAAAGTAAAGGGCTATTTGAGTGCTTTTAAGGAATCTGAACTACCATTGATCAGGGGTCCGTTCTTCGTACGTTGCTTAAAACATCCGAGATCAAATGAGACATCCAAGTTGATTTCATCCGGCTAATCATGATCCGGCTAACTGGGTTCTTTGAACACACCTGTTGTTTATGATTAGTATGGCTGGATTGAGTTATCTGAGACAACTGCGCGTTCATGCGTTTGTTTAAAAGGGGAAATGTATCGATAGTAGAAACATTGATCAGCAGCGCTGCTATTGACTGTTCAGCAAAGAACGCCCACAGTTTTTCTCTCAAGCAGAACACGAGCTTTTAATGGAAGGTTATGCCGAATTTGAGTCATTAATTAAAACACCTCAAAATCTGTTAAAGCTAGGAGAGAGGGCCGGCAAAAAGCAGCAGACAAATTAATGCAATACTGTCCATGGTAGATGTTTCTATCACTTTCTACAATATGAATTTTTGCATTTTAATAATTTGATATTATTTGTTCTTTTAAATCAGAGCCTCCACGGGACCCACTAGAACATGGGGACAAGTAAAAGTGAAATACAAGAATATTCTACAAAATGGTAGCCTTTAATTATTACACTTTATTTTAAAAAGGCACTTTTTATGTCAAGAGATCCAAATTTCAGTGTCATTTCTTAGACACGGGAAGTAAAGGACACGTGCAAACTGGGAATTTTAACAAAAAAAATCTTTATCCATAAAAAATGAAAATCTTCCTTTTCCAAGTCATCCACAGTTTACACAGTAAAACTGTATTGCTCCGTGTCTAGATAATCCATCCATAGTTTTTTCTAATACAATATAAGGCTCGACAGGAAGCAAGCCTTTCAAAGTAAAACTAAACTCCACAATAAAATGGCCCGAACAAATCTTCTTACTGAATATGATAAAAATAAAAAGCAAACTATCATACAAATAACTTAAATATTTTAGATTTATGGCTCCAACACCACTTATTCCTCTTTAAAAGCCAATGTTAAATGATGTGTGTGTCTGTTTATAACAGCCACCAAGAGAAATCTCTCTACAATTACACTGTCGCGCTGCGCTAAAGGATCCTGTCTATTGCGCAATACGTGATTAATTCGAAAAACTCTGCAAATTATTCTTGCACCTTCCGCAACAGGTTGCTGTCGTAAAAATGGACATGGCTACGACAGACTTCCCTTTCTCCTCCGCTTATACAGCCGTGATCTAATCTTGTTTACATGAAATAAGCCTGCTCTGGAGCAGGTTTAAGCTGGCGCACATGTTGCTATGACAACAAGTGCAGGATGTCTTTCGAAGAACCAAACGATCCAAGATCATGCCAAATCGTCAACAATCAAATCCAGCTAACTGAGTTAGCGACGTACGAAGAACGGACCCCAGCTCTAGTTGATGACAACATATGTAGACTGGTCAAAGCTAGACTGAATTATTTTGAACTAGAGACAAATCATGTCAAACAATTTAATTCTGTAAAATGTACATACTGTGTTTGAATTCTAATTTAGCATGCCAGTTTGATTTTAAAAGTTTAAAAGTTGAATGAAATATGTTTTAAATAATCTGTCTTTTGTTTAGAATGGCTCAGTCCATTTTTGAAAACTGTCATTTAGATTCTAGGCTTAAAAAAGGTCCAGATTTATTCCAAAAGAAATTGCCCATTAGTTAAGCTATGCTCTTGAAGCCAATTTCAGGATTGTCCAGAAAGGAAGGTGGCAATTCTGAGGGGGAAAAAATAAAATAAAACGTAGAGCATCATTCTAACAACTCTTTAATTGTAAATGATAGGATTATCATGTTTCACAGAAAAAAAAGAGAGTTTCAGTCACCATCTTTAATGTTAGCTAATTGACAAATGTTATTTACTTCAACTGTGTTCTATGATGCATCGAAGCCTTATATGTTGTAGAGCCCTGGCCCAATTTAATCTAATTAAAGAGTGGTGCCCTAACCGCTAGGGCACCACTCTCCCAGGGCACCCCAGGAACGTGTTAGTGTTTCCACTGTGAAAAGACAAGGCGTGGTAAGGGGAGAGACCAAGTGTAAGCCAGCAGCTACTCTGTCAGGCTCTGATGAGGCGAGTGTTTCCAATCACCACCACAGGAGAGGAGATGTTTTGGAGCAAACACTGTTTCCTGACATAAAAAAATGCTGTCTCAAATCAGATGCAGGGCCTGTCTGAGTAGTGATGATAGTGTGCTGCTGTTTGATGCTCTATAAATGTTTTGAACCTATTGAGAGACAAGGACAGAACGAGATGAAAAGAGAAGCAGAGACAAGAGGACGGATATCCTGCTGTTAAAGTTACAGAAGAACTTCACTGAACGCTGTTCTTTTGAAGTGTAGTGGGAGTTTTTTTTCAACACATGTAGTGACATTTTCTTCAGTGTTGTCAGTATAACTAAAATGTTGAGTTTAATTATTATTTGTGTATATGTTCCATTTTTTATGTGTTTGAAATAAATATTTAATTCATTAAAACAAAAGAAATGTAGGGAATTAAAAAAGCACTCGATACATTTCAAATTTCTTTTTCATTTGCTTTACTAAACTTCCATTTTTTCAGACATTTTGTTCCTCTTAAAATATTTTTCCTCTTTCTAATATTTTACTTCTTCTTTCTTCATGTTTGTTTTCATTCATTTCTCTGATACAAGTAAAAAAAAAATTCAAGCAGACCTGTTTTAAACAAACACTTGAAATCCTGTATGCTACAGTGCCAAACGCATTCTGTTTGTGTTGGTTACAGTTAATATGTAATGTGAATAAAGCAAAATATAAAAGTAAACAAAAACACAACTTACTATATATGTATAATATTGACACTGTTCTTACTTTTTTGTTCTAGAAATAAATATAAACTGTAGATTGGTTCTTCAGAAAGTTGAGTCCCCACTTACTTTATGGTTCTTAATAAATGTTTCGTTTCATTTATGTATTCTTTAAATAGCAAAGATGCGTGGACTTTTTTGGTAGAGTCAAATTCTAACTTTATTGGTTTTTTATAAAAAAACAAAATAAATAAATAAATAAAAACAAGTTTAGATAACAGAGAAACAAAAGAGAGGTATAGGAAACTTAAACAAATGCTGTAAAGCACAGACATTTTTCAAACGTTTTTAAAGATAAACTTAAACCCATTTCTTTACTGTTATTGAAATGTTCTTTTGCTCTGTTAATGGAGCAGTCAGCCTGAAATGTTTGGGAAGCACTGATACTATGGTATAAGTCTATACTATATTTTTTCTGGTCTAACAGAACTAAATTTACTATAATGGACATCCAACATTCCCAGTGACTTATAATTCCCTTATTAGGCATCAAGTCTGACCAACTACAAGTCCCCTCAGTCTTATTTATGAATTTGGATCTTTACTGTTGTGCTTACTTCCATATATATAGGTTTGGAGGTGTTTCTGGGAAAGGAAAAGTGGCTATAGCCAGCTTGATACCAAGACGTTGCAATGAACCTAAGGAATGACTCCTTGGTTGTAGTTTTTTTTAGTACCATCTACTTTTTACACCGGGGTCAGTTGCCCTTATTGCTCCACTGTAAGAGCCTGGCTACTCTGATCAACTTAATCACCCAGGCAGTACATAGGCATGCTTACTTGATTAGCTTCAGGGCTTAAGTGTAGATTGCTGACTGGCTGGAAAATATTTCAAACCTCTTTGTCAAATCAAACACTCTAGGAGCCTAAATGGTGAACATGGCACTTGACGATGCATTAACTGTTAACGGGGGTAGCGGTAGCTGACATGCAAGCAGAGTTGACGTCAATCTCTCTGCAAAGACATAAACTTTCCCATTACCCCTTTCTTGTTTGGACTCTTAGCAGCAGCCGCACTTCTGACACCATGTCATGTTTTCCTTCAAGGATCTCCTTCCGCATTTATGAATGGAACATCAAGCTGACTGCATGGGCAGAGCACAAAAGAACTCTTATCCTCTGTCCAGCCAAATAATACTTTTCTCCAGCTCACTAAATCTGAAAATCAGGAGGTTTACCACAACAAAACACAAATTAATTGTTTGCTGATATACACTGTTGGATTACTTCTGTCACGTTCAGTGCTGTTTGTTTAAGCATTTGTGGGGACTTTTTAAAATTATACTTGTTTTCCTGTTTTTGTTTGAATACCGAATGTGCTGTCAGTGCAACTGCTTTCCAGCTTGCCTACAATAAGGAATCACTCAGTCTTGATACTACGCTAATTACATTTTTTATGTAATAGAACATTCTCTGGATTGAAGGATGCCAAATGTTTCTTTAGCAGGTGTGGGCAATCCTGTTAGACACTGTTTGTTTTACACCTTAACCATTTTTTTTCCAAATCATTTCGTTTGTACAGCTTTCCAGCTTTCTGCAGCCATTTCTGCCAAGATTTTGTAAATACATTAGCAGAGTGAAATGTGAATGCACTGGTATTCTGAGACTCACCATTTATTTAGTTTTTAAAAATATGATACCAACAGTTTTTATTGATTTATTTTTTCTTTGGCTGGATCTTTTTTTTCAATACATTTATTCGTTATAGTGTCCATCCCCAAAGATTACTATAGCTATGAGTTACAATATGTTTACAGTACAATGTAATAAAAAAACAAGTATCTTTTTGACACAGCTAAACATAGCTCTTACGTGTTGTTGTTCTGCTCTTTCTGCAAACACCCAACCTCCTGTGATTGGATAATAGGTGGAATAACACAACTGTGTTAGGATTGTGCTGCACATGCATCACATTTAACCCTACAGGTCCCCAGTGAGGTATAAACATCACACAAATTTAGGCATGACAGTCTAACCGAATTAACATTGTAGATCAATTAGATTCTTTAGTTGAACAATCTATATATGAATAGCTGAATAACAAAACAGAACACACAAGGCATAAAATAGCACCTTGACAAAAGGAAAACAAATTATACATTTCACACCATACTAATTGGCAACCCTTGGTAAGGATGTGAAAAACAGAGTCAGTCATGTATTTATTTACTTAAAAACACAATGGGACAAAGGCCTTGAACAAAATCACCAGTGCCACACTCATCAACACCCCTGCTGAGTAGATCTCCAGAGCTGCTGTGAGAGATCCTGTTTCGAGAGGGCTGCTGCAGGGATTCCTGGGTGTCAAGCTCCAGATCACGGCAGACGCCAAGCTCCAACCTACCATATCCCAACCATTTGATGTCTGAATTGCCGATGCCCACGTAGAGCCCTACATTGTCCCCGACGGCCACCTAGAGCCCTGTTCCATTGCCGACAGCATCCCCTGTGTTATTCATGCTTGTGCTGGTGACACTTAAGTATACATAAAAACCTTTCAAATAAATAAGCCAATGTCTATAACTCAACTTAAATCAAAGTCCACACAATATTTCCTCAGGATTTTCTGCCATTACATTCCTCTCCCCAATAATCGCCAAGGTAACATGTCCCATAGATTAACACATACATTGTGAGAAGGTGTGAGGCAATTATTTTAATTGCTGTAAACAGTCAATTACACTTGTGCGTAATGCTCGTAGATGCATTGGCACACCTGGAAACCTTGTAAATGGGAGAATTAGGAGGAAACATGGTTTCAGCGATCAAGGTTTTTTGACCAATGATAATGACTGGCCAATTTGCAGCTTTAGACTCCAAACATTGCAATCTGTTATAACCTACAGGGAACAGTGTCTACACTCTTCTTTATTATCTGGGGGAAAACTCTCATTCCTCCTGGTTTCCCTCCTTCCCTAGATTGTCAATATGAACGCAAAGCCTCAGAGGAGTTTCAACATGGCTGTTGAAAAGCTTGGGATGAGGCTGTCATTCCACATTTAAAACTGCAAACAAGTTGACTTTTTAACAAGTTCCTTTAATGTGGACAACATATGTGCTTTTACCTGTGATTACACATGTAATAAACTCTCCTTTGTGATTTTTTTTTCACAGTGTCTATTTTTTGCCTGTGGTTGCCATGTCACCATGAAAAAAAAACACAGACTTATTTATAATTCACATTAATATTCATGATGTGCTTTGCATTGACTATTTATGGTGAAATATGGGCGTGTAGAGGGCAGAACATGAGGTAGTACCATGTACCAGGTACCCCCTAACCCACCCACACCCCCATGAAGAGGAGTGCCATTTCTCCTGTAGTTGTCTGTTTACTAGGTGGTGTATCTCTGCTTTTAAAATGCTTCTAGCTAAGTTTTATCTAAATCCCCAAAATACATCAAATAATATCGAACTAACTATAGAAATCATTAAGAAATAATAAATATTTAATGTAATAAATTAAGACTGTTGCAGGAACTTCAAACAGAAACATATACACTGCAAAAACGGAACTAAAAATAAGTCACATTTTCTTGAACTTACTGTATTTATCCTTGATTTGAGCAGGTAAATAAGATGATCTGCCAATGGAATGAGTATTTTGATCCATAAAATAAGATAATTAGATTTCCTGCACTCGAAATAAGATGACAGAGATGAGTTTTTAGTATTTTCAGTGCAAAAAATCCTATTCCATTGGCAGATCATCTTATTTACATGCTCAAATCAAGGACAAACACACATATTTTAAGAAAATTCTACTTTTTTTTTAGTTTTGTTTTTGCAGTGTAAAAACCTTAATCTACAAGCACAGCAGAAAGCAGCAAGCACAATATAGAATCAGTATATTGAAGACCTGCTGGACTACACTATGGTGCCTGCTTATTTTGCCCTGGACTGCCAGGCTGTCTCTGGGAAGAGGGGATGTGCCATTTCCCCACTGCATAGCATAACTATGTCTTCACCTGGTGGTGTTCCCTCCTCCTGCTTCCCTAGAACACTATCTTCATTTTACATCGTGGTACATTGTCTCTGTCCATGGTGCTAACTGGCTGATACTCAGGAGGAGGGCTCAGGCCTTTATGGTCAAGGGAGCCCACATCTCAGTCAATACACCTGAGGTTGAGAGCTCAGGCACAGAGGATACAACAACAACCACAAATAGCAAAAACGGCAGCAACTATAGTAAAATAAGTAAAAATGGAGGCCATTCATGTTCTCTACTTACCAAACCATTTCTCAAATATTCCTGACAGTGGATACTCTATACCTGGATGTTCTTTTAGTTCATTAGACATGGCCCTCAGACCCTCTAGGGTTCTAGTCAGAGAGCCATCAGGGATGTATTGTTAGGTATAAAGTAAAGCAGTGCTGCCCAAACATGCTATATACACCTCCTCTCTCAGCCATAATCATATCTAAGGCGAGTCTATTTGGATAAGCCAGTAAGGACTTTGCGGCTAAATCTAACTTTAATTAGATTTGCGGTTCATGTCTCAAATCCATCTTGGATAAAATTAGCTAAACTTTGCAAATTACGATGTATATAATTCATCCTATTAATATTTCTGTTAGGTGTTATCCATAGATACATTGATTCTAGACATCTTGCTACCTGATCAGCTAATTTATACTCATCTGGCACTCCACGTCTCACTCCAATTGCATCTATCCACACAGGGGAGTTTTCTATGTAAGTCGCAGCCCTTTTAGATCAATATTTATGTCCCCCTGTCAACATCTGGTAGTCAGATATCTGAAACACCTGTAAAGGAGAAATTAGAGAAACTAAAGCACATCTCCCAGCCCAATCGGTTGGTAGCCATCCAAACAATCTGTTTCCTTGACAATACCACCATACATCAACTCTGTTTGCAGTTAATTGAGTGGCAATTAAGTTCCCATTAAGGCAATACTTTTCATTCAGCTGTCCTACCTTATTACTTTTCGCAGCTGTATTTTCATTACTAAAACATGTGACATTGGTGGTCAAGGATTGTTGGAAGATGAGAGGCTTTGTGTTTTGAGGGGCTACATGGTATATAGTGTCCCAGGTTGAACACCTCTTATCTAAATTGTCCTGGGTCCTTACTTGTAATAGACAGGCCATACTACTACTGTTGGACATGGCAGCATTAACTGAATACTCAACAGCCTTATCCACCAGCTGGAGAATTGGTCTGGCCTGAGCACAGACAGCATAATCACCTATATGGGCTCTCCTGGCCACGTCACAGGTTTGTTCCAACCAGCTGTTCTTTTGGGAGTAACCAGTTTCTAAATAAGTCTGTTGGGCCGAAGATATATATCTACCATGTTTAGGGCTACCACACCTGATTTGTGTTTACCAGGTTTCTGGCTTTTGGCTTCATCTGTGGGGGATATCATATTAACCTTTATCACGCTCATAGGATCAGTTCCTGATACCTCAGCACCCAGGATGAGATACCAGGCCTTAGCAGCATTCAGTTCATACCATACCATACCAGCTTTATTTATAAAGCACTTTAAAACAACCACAGTTGATACAAAGTGCTGTACAATCCAAAAACACAACAAAATAAAAATAATTATAATTAAAAGTAGTTTAAAAACAAAGACATACACTTTAAACTAGATCTCGCTGGTGTTGAAAGCCAAGTTAAATAGATGGGTTTTAAGACGAGCTTTAAAAGTGGACAGAGAAGGGGCCTCTCTGACCTGCAAAGGTAAGTCATTCCATAATTTGGGGCCCATAATAGAGAAAGCCCTGTCCCCTCTGAGCTTCCTTTTTGTTCTCGGTACCTCCAAGAGCAGCTGATTTGCTGACCTGAGAGACCGATGGGGTATATGGAATTGAAGAAGCTCAGTGAGGTAAGCCGGGGCAAGATTATGCAATGATTTAAAAACAAACATAAGAATTTTAAAATGAATCCTAAAATATACAGGCAGCCAGTGAAGTGAGGCCAGGACAGGGGTCACATGGTCCCTTTTTCGAGTATCTGTCAACAAACGTGCAGCAGCATTTTGTACTAGCTGCAGCCGTTCAGTAGCACAGGAGGTCTTAACTGCAAACTTAGACCTAATTCGAGAAGATCCAGGTTTATCCAGACATAAATGTGCACATGTTTACAAGTTTTTCTTATGCTATGAGTCGGGTCTTCCATATCAAAATATGTACCACTTTTAACTGTGCTACCACTAACAGTCCTCCCAGGACTTTCCAGTTGCCATACAGCAACATATTTACTCCTATGTATATGAGATGCTGTTTAATGTCCCTTAGATTTCTTTCAGTAGGTAAATTCCCTTTCCTACAATGTAATTTGTGCCAAGGTCTGCTAACACTAGTTTGCTCTTCCTCCAACCATACTTTTAAACTGTAGGAGGTTGCACTCACCACTTTGAATGGTCCAATCCATCTTGGATATTTCCTAGTTCTGTGGAACACTTTTCTGTACACCCACTCTCCTTCAACAATCTTTGCTGGTTCTGATTCTGCTGTCTCCCTTGTTAGTACTTTCTGTACATTGTGAGATAAAAATCTTACAGCAGATTGATATTGTGTTATATAGTCTTCAACCTCCCCCCTTTGCTTGTCCAGATTGGGCGAGCAACCGCAGTTTAGCCGGCCAGTAATAGGACAGGGCATTTTCTTCTCTGTCAGTGGCTAATTTAGGGTTAAACCCATGTGTTCGTGTGGTGAGGATCTGAGTGAGAACATCACCAGAGGCAGAGCATCCAGCCATGTCATTTTTGTGTCAGCACAGACCTTTGTGAGTTGTTGTTTTATAGAGGGATTAAACGACTCCACCAATTCCTGTGAGGTAGAGCAAAATTTGTGCTGGATGCCAAAGTATTTTTTTTTTTTTGTAGATCCTCAGTGGTAAAACGCTTGCGACTTGAAACCCCATAGTGTGGAATGAGATCATTAATGGACCAGTTAATGACCTCAAGGGAAGTTTCAAATTTGGTGGGTCTGACTTCAACCCACCTGGTGAAAGTGTCAACACAAACTGGAAAACATATTTACATCCTTTCACCCTTTTTTGTACACCCACATCTGTAAAATCAACCACAATTTCATCCCATGGTTTCTGTGGAACAGGGAATGCAGCCATTTGCATTTTGAGAGTTGTTTTAGGATTAGAAGTAGAGCAAATAGAACAACTATGTACTTAATATTTACAAACATCAGTTAAGTAGAAGTGCCACCAATTTTGCCCTATCAGGGCAGCATATTTGTTTCCTGATTGATGGCCCCTATGATGAGCTTCTTCACATAACATAGTGAGAAGTTTTGAGGAGGCCACAACTCTCCTATCATGGGACTGCCAAAAGCCAGTGTTTTTACATTTGGATGCTCCCTTTTCCATCAATGCTTGTTTTCATGTGGAGCTGCATCAATATGCATATTGAAGCTAATATGCAGTAGTGAGAAATGTGCCAGGACTAGATGAACAGCTTTAACAGTATAGACAGAGTCAGTGTAAATGTTAATGCACTGGCCCTGATGGAGCTCACAGGCTCTGGTAACAGTGAGGATTCCACCAGCTGTGCTGAGGGAGGAGAGGAAACAAGCTCTGATTCAACAGTCTTGGTTTTACATGTACAACAGCATATGATACAATAACACCTCCTCCAGGAACAGCATGGCTATAGCCATCATTAAAAAAACCTGAGGTGCTACCTCCCCCACACCCTGCCATACATACCTAAACCCTACCCCAATATTCCAGGGGTGACCAAACGTCACAGCGCCAGCCAACCCCCGGGACTCAACGCCCACCCCCAGCCCTGACCCTGACCAGTTGACCTGCTCCTCCTCCAGGCCACGGATGGTATTCGTAGAACATGGGTGTGAGAAAGACCTCTAGCCTAACTCTGCGTGCTCAAATGCTGTGTTGTTGCAGGTTGTTCTCATGTGTGTTTAAAACTGGGATGACCAAAAAGGGGAGGAGGGGCCAGCGCTGTTTTGATACTGGGTTTTGTACCCACCCCTAGTGTGTATATATATATATATATATATATATATATATATATATATATATATATATATATATATATAAACCATGTCTCTTCACATAAGTACACAGTAGAGGCTAACATTATCAACATCCATCTTTAATAATGGGTAGATAGCACAGTGATAAAGAACACTTTGGACTACGGTACATAGTCATGAACTGTAAACTTTCTCCTGAGGATGGATGGATGTATTATTTAACCACAGAAAGAGAGCGGCAGAACATGGGACTTATCGGACATCGGGTGAGTTTGAAAAGTAAAAAAAAAAATCTTATGACGCATCCTACTGAAATAGGGGGTTTTCAGCTGACGTCACGCTCACGTGACTACTCAGCGCGTCCGCCATATTGGGTGGCAGTCGTTTCGCACCGTTGACCTGCATTGTATGACGCCTTAGGCAGTATTGGAAGTGAACAATGGGGAAAACGTGTTTAATGGTTGGTTGCACGGCCCGTGGAGGTGGAGATCAACGCTCTTTCTATCGCCTACCAGCCGTAATAGTGAATCAGTGTGAAAAAAAAAAAAAAACAGCTGTCTGAACAACGCTGTCACCTATGGCTGACACGGATATCCAGGTCCGATTTGGACGGTGTTAAGCTGGAATACGCCAGAGTCTGCGGTGCTCACTTTGTCACAGGTAATTAACTGTTAAGTATTTAAAACATGTAAGAAGAATATATTAATAATATGGCTTGGGCGTTATGACTTATTACTTTCCGCGGCTGTCATGTTGACTGCCTCCGCCGCCTCTACTGCCTATTACTACCGCATACTGTACTCCCTCTCTCAGCCGTGTTTTAATTTGATTAATTTCACCGTAACTTGATTTCAACCATGGTAAACCGTTGCTGTATTGTGGGCTGTAACAGCGCAACACATGATCGCCATGGGAAAAACATAGAAACAGATTAATTTTCCACCGCTTTCCTGCCTGGAGGCGCAACCACGGAGAACAACTGTTAGTGATAACAAAGAGTCGTCGGCTCGCTTGGATCGCGGTTGTAAGTCGACCGAACATAACTTTCCACAGTATCCCGATGTCAATGAGAGTGTGTTCCAAACGTTTGAAACACATAGCAGCAAGTTAAAAGTACATTACATTCGCGAGTGGTTGTTAGCGCTAACGGTTAGCATGTGCCAGAGCCCGTCTGAGCGCAGCTTACCTTTGAACGAGTTACAGAGATAACAAAGAGATCGTCGGCTCGCTTGGATCGCGGCTGCAAGTCGACCGAACATAACTTTCCACAGTATCCCGATGTCAATGAGAGTGTGTTCTAAACGTTTGAAACACATAGCAGCTAGTTAAAAGTACATTACATGCGTGAGTGGTTGTTAGCGCTAACGGTTAGCATGTGCTAACCCGTCTGAGCACAGCTTACCTTTGAACGAGTTGCTGTGTTCCCACTGTTTGCTGGCTTTATGATCTGCAGCTCCTACCGGCGCCAATACGGTAAATACAACTTAATTTTGCACTGGTCATTGTTCTGCTTAAATAATTAAAGCCGCGAGCGGCGTCGATCGGCCCTGCAGCCAAGCGCCTTCGCGCACCGCCCGCCGCCGGCGGGCGGTGCAACACATTTGCAACACATTTGCGTCGGATTGTTTACATTTTTACCATCTTATTAAAACTCACCCGTCCACGTATGATGGCGATTTCCTTGATGTACATAACCAGATGTAAACTGGTTGTGAGCCTCTAGATCCTTGTAAGCTCTCATTTCCTCAAGAGTGTGCAGAGGGTTTTCACCGAACACCAGGTAATGCACTATGTCGCCGTCCTCTACATTTGGCCAATCATCTGGATTACGGCTAAACAAGGCACCGTGGAAGGCATAGGGGTCCATATGGTCGATCACGGAACATTTCCTCAGATATACGTCCTTATCTGGTCGCTCTAGCGTGCTGGCGTACTTATCCATTCGCGATACGATAATACGTGTAAGACAACTAGAGATAAGGAAGTGTGCCACCCAATATGGCGGACCGGAAGTTGGCCAGTGACGTCAGTGAAAACACCCTATTAAAGCAGTGTATCATTCAACTTTCCATTTTTTAATATCCAAACATTATTTAAGTATATATATATATATATATATATATTTTTTTTTTTTTAGTTTTTTTTTTTAGTTTTTTTTTTTTTTCTCCTGTTTCAACTATAGGATTTGCTCAATAGTACAAAAAAAAACATACTGTATAGGTGTGGACATTTCATCTTCAATCCTGCATAATCATGACATTATTTTTTTATTGTGAGACAATGACAAATGTTATCTTAACAAGTGTCCATAAATCGCTTTTTAAAAAGTTTCTTAAAAAAAACAGAACAAGCAATTAAAATACAATTGAGCATGATGAAACTTGCAGACACAAAAACATGTAGAGATAAAAAAAACTTAAAATTGTTTGACATTTACCAATTTTGTAAATGATAAGAAAGTTTGAAACTTGTTTTCTCCTTAATCTTCTTTGCAGAGTGCAAACATTCAAAAGGTCACATATTTTTCAAATTGTATTTAATTTCCACAAGTTTACTTCATTGGAAAGCTTAGAGTCCACTCTTTCTGAATCTGTAAATAACCCAAAATGGCCCCAGGGAGTCTTGTTTATGGTTTTGCTGTGGCCGGTCACATATTGCCACAGACCCCACCCACCCCGGCAATGCACTCTTTGTCATACTTTAATCAGGTGAATTAGCAGTTGATCAGGTAGACTACCTCACTGGTCGACCACAGTATGTGAAGACACAGGACTGTGTCACTGACACTATGGTCTGCAGTACAGGACTGACACAATTGAACATCCAGGGAAACTGATGTTGAGATAGTGGACTCTTAAGAAAAGATGCTTTATTTGTCATTATACATACAACAAATTTCATAGATCAGATGGAGGGTTAGCCTGAGCTGCTACGACTGAGCGCACTGCCAATAATGGCCGACCTAAGAAGCATGTCTTTTAGTAGTAGGGGAAAGCTACACAGACACGGGGGGGGGGGGACATACAAACTCCACACAGAAAGGCCCCTGCCAATTCCAGGACTCAAACCAGCGACCTTATTGCTCTGAGTCAAGAGCACTAAACACTTCTCCACCGTCTGATTACCATTGTTCACCTGAACAATAAATTGGAGTCACAATACTGACGCTCTCTACAGGAAGGTTTAGTGCAGTCTGCTGAGGCTGAAGTCTTTTGGAATGCAAGGGGTTCTCTTTGAGTCTGTGAGGGCATCAACCATCTTCTACGGTGTGGTTTGTTGGAGCAGCAGCTCCAGTGAGTGGATAAACTCATTAGGAGGGCCATCGCTACCATGGTATGCCCCCTGGACCTAGTACCTGAGATCCCTGATGTCTCCTACCCCTTGCCTGGAGCTGTTGTACCGCTGGTGAGCTCTTTCAGTGACAGACTGCTGCATCCTAGATCTACAATGGAACGCTTCTGCAGGTAATAATAATAATAATAATAATAATAGTAGTAATAGTAATATCATCTTTATAGTCATAGAAACATACATTGCAATGAAATTTGCTCTCTGCATTTATCCCATCCCCTTGGGGAGCAGTGGGCTGCCATGTGCGGCGCCTGGGGAGCAATTGGGAGTTTAGGGTCTTGCTCAGGGACCCAGAGTGCCGGCACTGGGGATCGAACCGGGTACTTGCATCCTTCTCTGAGTGCAAGCACACTGCTCTAACCACTCAGCCGCCACTCCACCACTAGGCCACCTCTCCCCCAGGAGGTAATTCCTCCTAGCTACTTTATAATCTCTGTTGCTCACAACAGACTCAATAAATGTTTACAACATGTAAATGGTTGCTCTTGGGTTCTGATCTGATAACGAATGATTTTCACTGTCTCTCAGACAATTCACCTTTACACATCTTAGCTACTCTGAGATGCTGCTGTACAATCATACATATTGCATATTATCTCATATTGTTCTGTAAATAGGCTTGTGTTTTTTCACAGTTTTTCAACTGTTTAAATTTAATTTTTGTTTTTTGTTTTTTTACCTGAGAATGCCACATTATCAATAACTGTGCAATAATTAATCTGGTATTTATTGTTGCTTTTTTATGGCCTTTCTGATAAACTTGCTTTACAACTAAGTTGGATTAGGTTAGTTTGCATTTTCATTAGTAAAAATTGTGTGCAACTTTGTTTGTGTCTTTGGCACTCATGGCCAAATTTCGCGACATTAAAGAATTTTTTATCTTACATAATTTAGAAACATTGATTCAGAAACTAATACACTTAAAAAAATATTCTTTCCCAATGTTGTGAAGGTTTTTGTCCCCTGCTGACAATCAAATACACCACCAGTCCAATTTATAGCTTGTTACATATTCGCAAATGTACTACAGGCTCTTGATCCGACCGAGAATTTGTTACACACAAGGACTTATTCACCTATCAGTGTTTTCAAACCTTTTTTTGAGCCAAGGTACATTTTATTCATTGAAAAAAATCACGAGGCACAACACCAACCAAAAACGTTAAACAAATGATACTCTGTAGCCGCCTATATTAACAGTATAGTCATTCCTATCAAAGTTCTTGAATAATAAACTATAAAAATATTTTTATCGTCTTTTATATTTATTCTTTCAAATAAAAAGTGCACTTAACATGTCCACTCCAAAAATACAGCTGGGACAGTGCCTAAACAACGTGGTCTTAAACTTAAAGCGGTAGTAGAAAACTTCAAAGAGTTTTATAAACTCTAATTATATCCAAAGGCATTCTGTTAGCAGGAATACAGAAAATAATGCTTATTCTGACAGAAGCAATAATACTTGAGAAATATTTCACTGTTACAATATGAAGACTTGCATGTATACAATGTCAATCTCAGTATATTTTACTCACTTAGTTTTGTTTGGATATGGCGTTTAAGCTTGCTTGGTACCATATCACTGTTGGATAGCTTTTCACTACATACCAAGAACAACGGAGTCGGTGTTTTTGCATCCCCGGTAAAAGTAAATCCAAATCAAATGTAGCTCTCACTGTATTGCCTCGAGCTCACGGTATTTGCCTTTTGACACCCACTCATACTAGGGCCTTCATCTGGGTCCGAATTTTGTCCAGGGCCCAGATCGGAGTTAGCATTTTTTCTCTTCAAAAACTTCTTCATCATTGTCATCACAGTCTTGCTAGCCACAATGCTCTCACCGCTACCTCTTACTTTCATGCATCACTAATTCTCTTTTCTTAACGTACAATGCAATTTGCTACCTGCTGCCATCTAGCGATAAGGAAATATTACATGATTACGCCACCAGTCAATACTACAGCACATGTGGCATATTATTTGCAGATAATAATGAATTTCTTTTCAAAAAATCTTTTTAGACCATTTAGGTGAAATTGGATAATTTTTCTGACAATCACACTAGGTGCCGCAGCATAGTGGTTGAAAAACACTGATCTAGATTATACTCAGTCTCCCATTGCAACTGAGGGAGAGGAAGAGGATGAGGCAGAGCCAGGAGGAGAGGGAGGAGAAGCTCCAGGAGCTGTGGAAAAAAGTAAGACAAAGGAGACAACAGGCTTACTCATCTGATCATGAAAGGCTGCAGGAACTTCAATAGAGGAGCTGTCTTGCAGGTTTGTGAACTGTATTTACTGTACTTTGTAATAATAACCATGGCCATGACAAATGTTGATTTGATTGAGGATGAGAAAAGTAGAAGCTTGTAAGGTTAGTTCAAACTTCTAAAGCAGCACTTTATGTCACCTGACGCATTCAGAGCTGGAGCCACACCTCTCAAGTTATATAGACAAGTTTCTGAGAAGGGTGGCCTGCACTGAGCATGCAAAAATAATTTAATGAAAAATCATTTAATATATCTCAAATTAAGCTCCTACTTAAGTCAAAACTTATATTGAACTGGTTTAAATTAAAAGTAAACTTCTGATATATTCAACTCTCACTTAATAGTACCAGGAAACATTGAACATCAACAAAAAATAATGAGTTATTTTATATCATGACATTGACATTTAATATGAAATGAATAAATTATTAATAAACGGGATATTTTATTATTAAGTATGTTTACAGAATGCTTCCTGAACATCTTTGGTATTCTAATTGGGGAGGATGCCATGTAAATACAAGCTCAATCTTACATTTGGCTTCTTATTACTGGAGCATCTTCCCTTTGAGTGGCTTCAGAAAAGATTCAATAGCCATCTCTCTTTTTCAAAGTGCTGATGACTTATTCAAATAGATAATTTTCCTCTCAGCATAGAAACGTAAAAAAGGGTGATACTTATGAGCTGAGTGACACTTCAATTAGCCTCTTCTACACCACTACTAATAATCAGATTGTGATCCATGTAAAGGACAAGGCAGGCCATTAAAACTCCTTAAAAACCTAGATGTACTGTAGGCTGTAGATTGTGCTTGTTTTTTGCTGACAACTGGTTGAGCTGAACCTGCTCTTGGCTTCCTTAGAGGAAATAAAAGCTATCTTTTTGTAATTGCTGAGAAAACTGATTTTCCAGTGTCAAGGATGCTTTATGTATGTGTCCTCAAAATTTGTTCTGCCCTTTCCTCAATTGCCCATCACATTGCATTGGCTTTCTATTGAAGCCTCTCAGTACTTTATTGAGCCAGTTTACAGCATTAAGTCGGAACAGTATTGACAATGTAACCAGTAAAAAAAAAGAAGTAATTATGAAATCATTATTCAGTTTATACTGATATCGATCAATCAAAACATTTGTTTTCACTACAATTGATGTCCATTTCTCTGTCATTTAATATGACAACTACAATAATCCACCAATAGAAATGATTCCCTTCTGCACAAAAAGGATATGTAAGAGGTGTGCAGCCGACTATATATATATATATATATATATATATATATATATATATATATATATATATATATATATATATATATATATATATATATGGTCACAAACAGGAGATCCAAATCCACAAAACACTAGATGACAAGTAAGCCAGACACAAAGAATAAATGAGATAGGGCTGACACCTCTGAAGCTACATCGAGAGTCTGGAAATGAACAAGGAAAACCAAGGAATAATTATGCATACAAATATGGTTATCAAAAGGTGAGACGTTGGTAATACTGTCAGATGGCAGCAGAACATAAAAGCAGAATAAATTAGAAGTACAAATTAAACAAAATTTAAAAGGAGGCTAATATGGATTTTCTTTTTTTAAAAATACTGACAAAGGGTGCACAATGCTTGCATTACTAAAAAAATGAAATATTTCAGAATGCTCTAACTAATATTTTGCAATTCTATAGTAAATGAGTGAATAGTTTGCACACACAAAAATATACTTTTATTTCTACTTTTAATTTAAAAAGTAATAATCACACATATTAACTTTACGGTTGCATGGTATTGATCTGTTAACACTGTTGCTTCAAAGTCAGAAGATCCTGGGTTTAAATCCTAGTCAGGGCTTTTTTTATGTGGAGTTTGCTTGTTTTTCCTGTGTATTTGAGTGTTTTATCGGGGAACATTAATTTCTTCCCACAGGCCATAAACATGCATTTAGGATTTGTGGCCACTCTTAATGAGAGGGGCGGTCTGTTCAGTATGTCTCCGTGTAGCCCTGGGAGGGACTCTTGAATAGAGGTGGACCTTTGCCGTACGGTTTATTTTTATCGGAACACATTTCTAATGTATACATTACATTAAAAAATTCAAATGCACTTAAGAGGGAAGAAAATGATCAATAACAATATTCAATTGTTATATATAAAAAGCTAATTTTTTAAAGTAAGACCTAAAAATCTCCAATACTTGTAAATATGACTCCCTTTGATTCTGTAGCTTGGTAACTACTGCATTTCGTTGCCTTGTACCTGTACCTGTGTAATGACAATAAAGTTGAATCTAATCTAATCTAATAACTAGTAAGATGCTACTTCTGTCATAGCTTTAACCCATTCCCCAAAGACCTAAGGGCCTTCTGAACTCTTCTATTTACAAACAATAACTCTAGCTGCTAAAACAAAGTCTGTTAGGACCAAAGCACATTTGTTTTTCAGTATATTGGGTATGAGGGATCTATCTCCTAATAACCATAATTGAACAGAAAAAGGTAGACACATGCCCAATCACTCCTGGTTTTTTATTATTCTTTTCCTGAAAGTTTGAACCACAGGGCATGACCGCATAGCATGAATAAGTATGCCCTCCTGTCCAACAAAGACACCCTGTCTACTTTTAAGACTAATCTTAAAACTTTCCTCTTTGACAAAGTTTATAGTTAGAGTGGCTTAGGTTACCCTGAGCTACCTCTATAGTTATGCTGCTATAGGCTTAGGCTGCTGGAGGACATCAGGGTCTATTTTTTCCACTCTGCTGAGTTCTCCTACTGTTCTCCAATTTGCATTGCTTGTGACATCATCCAGGGAAGACAGATCACCCGCTATTACCATATATCAATAATTGGCTATTTAAATAAAATTTAATTGAATTGAATTTCTGCCAATTTTCTATACATTGCCTTAGATAAAATTTAAAAAAAAACATAGAAGCAAACTTTTTGAGGCAGTTTAGAATAAGTCTGTATCACCGTATTGTCTTCAGATACCTGATTCATTATCTTCTTCAGTCCACTCCTTATTTGCAGGTATTTCCAAAAATGTGATTCATCAATTATCAAATTAAATTCTGTTCTAAGATCGTAGTAAGATTTACAAATGCCATCTTTTATAATATCTGCTATACTTCTAGGAATGGCAAAAAACAACTTTCCTTATAAAAATGAACAGATTGACAATTTTGGACATGTTGGAAAAAAAATCATCCTATTTTTCATGATAAAATATGCAAGGTGCGATACGTGCTTGTTTCCCCTCTTTTTCTGTCTCCTCTAACCACCGGTCAGTCGAGGCAGATGACCGTTCACACTGAGCCTGGTTCTGCTGCAGGTTTTTCCTTCCCATTAAAGGGGAGTTTTCCTCTCCACTGTAGCTTCATGCTTGCTCAGTATGAAGGATTGCTGCAAAGCCATGGCCAATGCAGATGACTGTCCTTGTGGCTCTATGCTCTTTCATGAGGACTGATTGCTGCTTGTCAAGACTTGATGCAATTTACTGGGTTTCCTTACATAGCAAGCTTTTTGACCAATCTGTATAATCTGATCCAATCTGTATAATCTGTCTGAATTTGACTTTGGAAAGTACCTTGATATAACATATATCATTAATTGGCTATTTAAATAAAATTTAATTTAATTGAATTTCTGCCAATTTTCTATACATTGCCTTAGATAAAATTAAAAAAAAACATAGAAGCAAACTTTTTGAGGCAGTTTAGAATAAGTCTGTATCACCGTATTGTCTTCAGATACCTGATTCATTATCTTCTTCAGTCCACTCCCTATTTGCAGGTATTTCCAAAAATGTGATTCATCAATTATCAAATTAAATTCTGTTCTAAGATCGTAGTAAGATTTACAAATGCCATCTTTTATAATATCTGCTATACTTCTAGGAATGGCAAAAAACAACTTTCCTTATAAAAATGAACAGATTGACAATTTTGGACATGTTGGAAAAAAAATCATCCTATTTTTCATGATAAAATATGCAAGGTGCTGGAAGGCATTGCATGGAGCATGGAGCATTTTTTTTCAACACTAAAAAGCAAGTCAGATATTGCAATTGGGGGCATAAAGATTTGTCTCACAAAATATAAACACTTCGAGTTGATCTTACAATGCAAATTTGAATGAACGTAATATTGAAAGTGGATTTTAGAAAGATTAAGAGGAAAAACAAAGTTGTATCCCTCTGTGTCAGCTCAGTCTGTCCTCACAGTCAGCCTAATTTTAATTCATTCTAAAAACTTGCCTGCATAACGAATTCCTAAAATGACCCTTAATGTACTAAACATTTAATTAGGCTTATATAATTTTTTGAATCTTGTTTGAGTTTAAATAACATTGGTTCCCATTCCACCTAAAGATAAGCAACGGTATAGTGATTGCATTTGCATTTAAATCAATTTTTTTATCTTTTCAAAAAAGGGTCTATTCTAATCCTCCTTCACCTGCCATCCCAAGGGGCTAAAATTTAAAATATTAAATACAGCCATCAAAAAAGGCCAGTCTTTGAGGAAGTTTTGAGACCTTGATCTGGTGGTTTCGTTATATCTTTGAAGATAGGGAAAGAGGTGGAGGAATAAAATTGGAAGGTGTGGCAGAGAGTCTATGCAGTGTCCTTTATGTTTGCTTTCACAATTCTACACCAACTAAATCTAATGTTTCTCTTAACCCCCAATGTAGTTACTGTGCATCAGTGAAAATGGAAACTTATAAACATATAATTTTGTTTGATGGGTGTTCACTGTAACATCTTTACTGATATAGGTGATTCAGGTGGATGTATGTGGGTGCTCATTACAACTCTTTTATTATAGTTTAAGGAAGATCAAAGAAGATTTTCTTCTCATATTTTTTTTTCTTTTTTCATTTTTGGGTATGATAGCTATATTTAGAATGATCCTCAATCCCATTGCATTTTGCTTGTGCTATGGTTTTACGAAGGTTTTAATGTAAAGATTTACATCTAATTCTACACAGAGCTAATCAAACCATAATTGCTCTGTGTATGATTGCCTGCTGGTAAAATCTATTCAGCAGTTGATCTAGGAGTATTAGGAAATATGAATGGTTTTCAGATTGCCATCATCATGGGAACACAGTGGTCACTGTCAATAAAATATGTCAGTCCCTGCATAACTGAATAATAAAATAAATCAGAATTTGCTCCACTGTAATGTTTTGATATTTCTTAGTCTCATTACTAGCTTTAAGTTAATAAACGCGTATTCGAATAAAAAAGGCTGACTGGTTAATTGTGTAATAGCAGACTGAATTAACGTTCAAGGTCCAACCGAAATATTTTCAAGATAAAACAAAGAAAAAGAAACACTAGGGACAGAATATATATACAGTTTATTCCATGGTAAATGGCTTGTACTTGTATAGCGTGTTAACTATGACCTCCAAAGCACTTCACACTACAGTATAGTCATTCACAACCCTGATGGTGGTGAGCTATGTAGCTACAGCTGCCCTGGGACAGACTGACAGAGGCTCATTTTCTGTCTCATTTTCTTTTTTTTTGGGTGGGGGGGTGATTTTTGCGGTTCTAGTGGTTTGCTTTTTCTGAAAGTAGGCTGACAGGAAGGGGGGTGGAAGAGGGGGAGAGACATGCGGCAAAGGACCACGGGTGGGATTCGAACCCGGGTCGACCACGTCGAGGACTAAGGCCTCTGTATATAGGTCGCACAACCTGCTGCGCCACAAGCGCGCCTGACTTTGTCTCATTTTCAAATACATCTCAAAAATTAAATTTAAGAAAGTGAAACGTTTATTTCAAAAAGATTATTTTCAAGTTTTTACAGTATTTCTTGTAATTTGATAATTATGGCTTACAGGTAAAAAAATAAATAAATAAAATCAGTGTCTCAGAAAATTAGAATATCATATTAGACCAATCAAAAAAGGATGTTTTAAGCACAAGGTCAGGCTTATGAAAAGCATGTAAATTTCTATGTATTCAATACATGGTTGGGCCTTCTCCTGCATGAACTGCTGCATCAATGCACTGTGGCATACAGGCGATCAGCCTGTGGCACTGGCTAGGTGTAATGGAAGCCCAGAATGCTTTGATAGCTGCCGTCATCTCATCTGCCATGTTGAGCGTGTTATCCGTTATCTTCCTCTTGACGACAGCCAAGAGATTTTCTATGGCGTTCATGTCAGGGCAGTTTGCTGGCCAATCAAGAAAAAGAATACCGTGGTCACTAAACCAGCTTTTGGTATCTTCAGCAGTGTGGGCGGATGCCTAGTCCTGGCGGAAGATAGAATCAACATCTCAGTAGAGTTTGTTTGCAGATGGACATGCAGACATGAATTTAGATGACCGCATTGACCATAGACTTCAGAAAGCATAGTGGACCAACACAAGCAGATGACATGGCACCCCAAACCATCCCTAGCTATGTTTACATGCACAAAATTGCACAATAAGATTAAAATGTATTCGGATTAAACAATCGGATTGTACTGTTTATATAGGCACACAATCAATAAATCCAATCATAATGTGTGTGTATATGCATCTGGCTTTCTTCAGAATATAACCACTCTGACATGCGCCGTTATCACATTCCCCTAAAAAAACAAAAAAGACAAAACAAAGAAGAAGAAGCAATTCTTCTACTGTGCTTTGTTTACTATTTACAAAATTAGTAAACAAAGTAGTATTATACAAGTTTGTTTGCCTTCTGGGTGGCCAGGCTGCATTTGCATAATTACGGTTGAAATGTTACTGGGTAAGAAACCAATTTTGAGCTCTTTTATTATTTTTTTTTAACGTAAAGGTTGTATCGGGAGTCCCGGCAGTTTTAAGCTAGGGGTACCAAGCAGTGGTTAATTTATTTATCAGACTAAACTGTTATCTTGTCAGCCACTCCAAGCATCTAGGATTCTAAGATGAGTGAATTTTTATTATTTCTCAACATGTGATTAAGTAATTCTTATTTCACAGCACTTCCTCAAATGTCATATGTGTAGTACATATAGCATCTTTAAGTACATTTTTTGTATGAGTCAGATTGTTTGACACACCCAACATATCCATGGTAGACTTGTTTTATTTGTATATCACTTTTTTGAGTATTTACAGCATAGAAAAAAGGCAATGCTGAAACCTTTTTTTTTTCTTAAAGCCACATACTGTATCTTCATGTGCTATAAAAATAGCAGATAGATAAACAACACAATGACAAATGAAAAACTAAATGCAAATGAAACAATTGTTATTGAGATTATGGATGTATATGAGTAAAACTACAACAATATTAATCTGACCCTGTTTTACAGTGGATTCCTGTGGGTTCTTTCAATCTAGGACCTATAAACTGGCATTATTCAAGGGTTATTATATGTTTCTTGGTTATTCCCTTTGGAACAACACTATGCAGTTGCTATTTCTATTTGTATATATACATTATGGCAATTATATTCTGTAACAACGCAAACATATTACTTAATACAAAATAAGATTGGAGGTCATTGTATCACTAGATTCAAAAAAATATTCAAACCATAGTGGACCTCACTGAACCAACGATTTGCTGTTATAGCATAGAAACCATGCATTAGCATTTTAGTCATAGGAGTAAATACTTAGCTTGGGTCTCGACAGCTTTCCTCCGACAGCATATGCTCAAATCAGCAATAGGGTTCAAATGCTGTGATTCAAGATCAGCTTGCTGGTCATTTCAGCATTGCTTTCTACTGTATACAGTATAAACTATCCTAAGACATTATGAATTATGCATTCAAATGCAGCTCAGAGCCTCTAAATCTGCATAAGACCATCAAAGCAACCGAGCCATGCTGGGATATCAATACATAGAAGTCTGCAAATATGATTACTGTGAAGTGATTAAAATTACATTTGCAACTAACAGTTGGCTGATCTCTTAAGTACAGTTTCTGCACAGGAACGTGGGAGGAAAACAACAGGGTAAGAAAACCCCTCTTGACCTGCCAGAGGAGAATAAAGGTCTTTTCGTTATCCATCACATCATAAGAGGTGTAATATCTTCCATACACCCACATTCAAGAAAACTACCAGCGCCAAAAACAAACAGACCTCAACAAGAAAAGCCATTTTGTTGTAGCAATACATTGACAAATAAACATCCTTATGTCCAATTGGATCACAATATGTTTTATACAGTCACAATGTAATATGACATTTTGATTTTCAGACTTCTTGTAGTGCCACGAAAGAATGAATAGAATGTATTTTGCATAAGCTTTATTAGAATTATTCAACTGATTATTCAGAATCCATAAAGACTGCTTAACATAAGGCTCCAGAAGCAAGGTTAATTTCAGGACGTTTACAATGTTTCACATATTGTTTTTTGTCTACATTTTAATTATAGAACGTAGACAGACTTTTTTGTCCTTCAACTACACATTCACAATATACATTTAAGTGAACTTGTGTTGAAAGGTTCTGAGTAAAAATAAAAGACAAAAAAGAAAATAATTTGTTTTTTGTCAGGAATGTAGTTGCAAACTAAAAAACACATTTTATGTGTACAGGAAACTTGTGTGTAACATAATATGAGTAGTGCAAGTATATGTATTGCAACAATGAACGGACCATATGATAGTGCAGATAGTACAGTTAGTGCAATAGACTTCACAGTGTCAATGTAAAGTGACTAGTTTTGTATGTATGTGAGAGCGGATTACTGGAAGTTTGGCTGTCCCATGATATGTGGAATGAAGCTGTTGGAAGATCTGGTTGTTCTGGATTTGAAGCTGCTGAACCTCTTACCAGTGGGCAGCAGGGAGTACAATCCATGATGAGTGTGGGATGCAATGCTCACAATGATAAGAAATCCGCTGAACCAAAAAGAAAAAAATAATGTTAGATTTCCTTGCTGATCTATGTTATGGACCGTGCCAAGTGTCATGGCAAATTGATCCTGACCAAAACAACAAGATCCAAGATTCAACCTGATGAAATGAGTATTCTTTGTACAGTGGCTGAGCTTAGCTTTAGATATTCCATGACAAGTTCCATCATCCGGGGGGGACTTGAAGTAGAGCCACTGCTCTTCTGTATCAAAACAATTGTGCATCCAATCAAGATGCCTCCTGGCCATCTCTCTTTTGGGGGTTTCTGAGTATGTCCCACTTGAAAAGGGTCCTTGGGTCAAACCCAGAACTCAAAGAATGGAATTTAAATCCCTTCTGAACTGTGAACGCTTTTCAATCCCATTAACTCTGCTACAGTGTCCCTGGGGAGAGGGATGTCCGACTTTCCCTCAAAAACCTCTTACCTTCACAACATAATGTTGGATAAGTAGACAACTGACGGACAGATGGACGGGTGGATGAATGGATGAATACTTATTTGCTTTTTTTCTAACAATAAATCAATCACTTACACAACTAGAACTGGTAAAGGATTATCCTTCACTAGCCTCATTGAGCACAGGCACACATAACACCGCCAGTACAGTACATTTCCATCTTATAAATATTTCAACATGTGCATTACAGCCATCTAAAAATAAGCCAAAGGTGCTCACTAATAACAATGATTGAGGGTAGCTAATGTAATAAACTGGTATGTATTGTTTATATGCTTCCATGTGCCACCGTTGTCCATGTCACTCATTTTAAACAAATAATATGTGGGAGTGGTGGGGTTGACAGGCTCAATGAACATGCTCTCTGAACACTTCTTGTTTCACATAAATCAAAAGAAATCAATGCCAGATTGGGGATCGTAGCCTCTGTTGTGCAAATGAGTCCTGGCTTCTGAACAAGATAATAAATCCCTGCCATGTTATTTCAGCTTTTGATAAATGAAGGAACATGATGGAGGGGGTTACAAGTGGAAGCAGGGCATATATATCTAGTGTATACTGCTAATAAAGCATGTGAGGGCCCTTTGATAGACTAATTTGTCAGTCCAGTTCTCTTGCACTAGAACAATGCACAGTACAGACATTTTAAATCCACACAAAGCTGTACTATGTTGAAATCAAATGTCGCACTGAAGCAGATATTTTCCTCTATTATGATGCAAAAGAAAAATGTTTGAGAGGTGATGTCCTTCAAGTTGCTCAGCTTTGTGAACGTTACCTCTGGAAAGCCTGAGTTCCAGTCAGAAGCGGGCCAAAGAGTGCCAGAGGTTTGCTATCAAATAGCAGCCAGGTTGTACCCTCTGACAAATATGGGATCAGTGTCACATTTGAGCTATGCCACAGGCGGAATTAGGGCAGCGGGAGGAAATGACTTGACTTTCCAATCCACACTATGCCTTTGTACCCTGGCTGGCCCCTGCAGCAAGCGATGGCAGGAATACAGGAAGAAAAATTCCACTTTAGCTCATGCCACAGACCACCTTTGCATCCATTCCACTGTGAGGTCCTGTGCACCTCCTGATTGCTAGTGGAGACTGCACGATTAACTTCAGTTCTCATCTATGCTGTTGCCCAGCACGTCTTCTACTTCACTCAGCACCAAGGCTTTGCTGAACTGGTAGAAAGTAACGAATCAGAATGTTATTCCATTTTCATTTGCAAGATCTAGACAGGCTTCATGGATTTTAATTTCACACCAGATATGAGGTTGAGACCTTAAATAACACATTCTCAATGTGATACTGTTCATATATTTTGCAGTGTTTGCATGTGTGAATGTAACCGTATGCATGACTTTATGTATGTATATCTCTAAGTATTTTTGTCAATATTTTGAAATAAAATTTAAATAAAAATTGTGAATGTTTAATGGATAGAAATATGTAGGTATGCTAGAATTTTTATGTCATTTTTTTTCTACCATCAAATAAAAATATTTTCCTATTTTACTGCCAGAAAACCTAAAAAAGGGAGCATAAAGAAATGCCACTATCGAGTGTTTTTTTTTTTTTTAGCATCAAATGGTAAGCATTCTTAAAGCAAACTTTTCTGACACACAAATAAAAGAGTCTTTTTGGGTTTATGCCCTCAAAACAGGAAGGCACTACTGAATGATGAATGATGATGAAGAATCTAGATGCCTGTTACTCTATAGTTATATACACTCTTTGCTCTGATGAAAGACCTGTTTAACATGGATAAGTCCAAAAGATGTGAGGCTGCTTACTGGCCACACCGGAAAAAGCAGTTAGCACTTTATGTACTGTGATAATTTAAGTCGGGGGGGAGGGAGTCACCCAAAGCTGAAGGATAAGGGCACATTTAACATCAGCCAACCCACTGAGGCAACATGTTTTATGTTTATTTTAACACACATTTTAACTTTTGGTTTTCTGCCAGAATAGAACATTTGTTATCTGCAGATTGTATTATTAAACAAATGATGAACACTCCAAATGTTCTTCCTGCATGTTTATTAGCTGTTTATTAGCTGTAGGGGTATCATCATGTTAGATGACATAATGGTTAGATTAGAGCAGGGGCCTTGCGTTCTGAGAAAGCTAACACTCTGGGTCCCTTATATATATATATATATATATATATATATATATATATATATATATATATATATATATATATATATATATATATATATATATATATGTGTGTGTATGTATGTATGTATGTGTGTGTGTGTGTGTGTGTGTGTGTGTGTGTGTGTGTGTGTGTGTGTGTGTGTGTGTGTGTGTGTGTGTGTGTGTGTGTGTGTGCTAATCAGTCTGCAGCACCACTTAGCCAGAACAATAGTAAAATCCAATCAGCACTTCAAACATGTCAGTGAAAAAGATTATGGGGAAGTAAATATGGATGTAAAGATTTGATCTTAAGTACCAGATTGGGATCACAATTATTTAGCTGATAAGGACTGAGGTCACTGAGGACACTTCAAGTTTGCTTCAGCTATATTCAGTATCTCATTATTAGCAGTTGCACTGTCTATATTCTTCTTGCAACAACTGCAACTTAGCAATGATACTGAATTAGTGACAGCCACTCTGAATGAACAGCATCTTTGGGTTGTTTTTTTTCTCAATTAAATGTAAATTTACATTATTGAGAATAATGCTGTTTGTCTCAAAAGAGTTGCAATTGGAAAGAGATTGCAATTTGTGTGTGTAATTTAATGATTTACTGCAGACAAATTACCTTAAATAGAAACATTTATTCAATTCAATTCAAAAATACTTTATTTATCTCAAAGGGAAATTAAATATTGATGCAACTCATTTTGTCACGGAGTTATTATAGATGTGGGCTGTGGGCAGGAAAGATCTCCTGTAGCAGTTTGTTTTACAACCAATCTGAAGAAGCCTTTGACTGAAGAGTCTCTGTTTTCCAATGACAATGTCATGAAGAGGATGTTCAAGACTGTCTATCATTTTCTTGATTTTATGCAAATTCCTTCATTGCATCATCATCTCCAGAGGTTTCACAGTCTTCCTCAGAACAGAACCAGCCTTCTTTTTCAGGTTGTTGAGCCTTTTTAGGTCCCTGGCTCTAATGCTGCTGCCCCAACAAATGATGGCAGAGGAGATGGCACTCTATGTAACATGTAACATCTTGCTTGAAACCTTGAAGGATCTTAGCCTTCTCCAAAAGTACAGTCTGCTCTGTCCTTTCTTGTAGATGGCTTCACTGTTGAGTCTTCAGTCCAATCTGTTGTCTAGATGAACACGGAGGAATTTCTATTCCTCAACAACCTCCACTTCTTCTCAAATTATAGAAATTGGGTTTGATCTAATACCGTCTCTCCTGAAATCTACAATCATCTCCTTTGTTTTGTTCACATTCAAAATGAGATGATGGTTTCCACAGCATGCAACAAGTCGGTCCACCAGCTCTCTTTACTCAGCTTCTTGTCCATTTTTGATACATTCCAAAAACTGCAGTGTCATCTGAGTATTTCTTTAGATGACAGGAATCAGTCTTGTGCTGGAAGTCTGAAGTGTACAGAATGAAAAGGAATGGTGAGAGTACAGTTCCCTGTGGTGTTCCTATGCTGCTGACCACCTGGTTAGACACACAGTCCTTCAGCCTCACAAACTGTGGTCTGTTTGTCAGGTAGTCATTGATCCAGGCGATTGTTGAGACCTCCACCTGAGTCTTCTGGAGTTTCTGACAAAACAGATCAGGCTGAATCTCTAAATCTGGTTAGACACACAGTCCTTCAGCCTCACAAACTGTGGTCTGTTTGTCAGGTAGTCATTGATCCAGGCGATTGTTGAGACCTCCACCTGAGTCTTCTGGAGTTTCTGACAAAACAGATCAGGCTGAATCTCTAAAATGCACTGGAGAAACCATAACATGATGCTCACACTGCTGCCTGCTTTGTCCAGGTGACAGTGGGTTTGTTGAAGCATGTATATGATGGTGTCTTTAACTCCAACTCTATGGCTATAAGCAAGCTGCAGTGGGTCCTGCACAGGTGAGCCAACACTCTCCATGTCTCTCCATGACCTTCATGATGTGGGATGTCAGGGCAACAGGTCTGCAGTCATCATTGATGACTGATGGTTGAGTTTTCCTTGTTACCGGAACCAGACAGGATGACTTCAACAACACCAGTACCTTCTCTTGGGTCAAGCTTAGATTGAAGATTGCAGAATCCCACAGAGCTGCTCGGCTCACACCTTCAGGGCTGACACCATCTGGACCTGCAGCCTTTTTCCTGTTCAGTCTCTCCAGCTGCCTCTTCACTCGACTTCTAGAAACAGAAAAAAGGGAAGGGGGAGCGAGTAGCAGCATCTCCTGATTTAGTTGAAGACAAGCTAGTGAAAGCAGGATGGTGAGCCTGTTCCTGATCTTAAATTGTTGAAGAATGTGTTCAGCCCTGTCCACTTTCTGCTTGAAGCCTGTGATCTTCTTTATTCCTAACCACATATCTCTGATACTGTCCCTCTGTAGTTCGCTCTCCAGCTTCTTCTTATACACCTCGTTGCTGTCGGGGGGGGGGGGGGGGGGGTTGTGCTGCCCCCCCCCCCCTCCCCGTCTTGATGTTGAGGCTTACCCCATGGGTCCTAGGGCTGAATACTCCTCTGGGGTCCTGGTGCCTGGACACGGGAGTATAAGATGTGTGTGGTGAGTGCGAGTGTGTTTACTGTGTCCCTTTTTTCTTTTGGGGAGTAGGAGTGTCCGCATGTGAGGGTACTAGGTTGGAATGGTGTGAATGTGATTGTGTATGTGGTTTTCTGTTGTTTTTTTTAGCATTTTGTCTCATCTGTTTCCTTCCTTTTTCTCTTTTCCTTTTCCTTTTCAGTGTCAATTGAACATGAAATAGTCCCAGCATAAAATCCAATAAAGCTTTTTGCATATATAAATCAAGAGGAGCACTATGACGAAAGCAGTAAGGCTCCACTTGTGAAAGTAAAATCTGGGGGCTCTGGCATTGAGACGCAAAATCATAATGCTACATTGACAGACATAAAAAGAAAAATAAAGAGGAATGAAAACAACCACCAAAACAACAATGGTGAACTCTCTTGGCAGACAACATGGATGAAAATATATTGCAAATAGTTCAATGTCTGGACTGCAAACACAACATTTGACAGTAATGTGTGCTAGGTCACACCCTCTGTTGTTCATAAGCACTGCCAATCCACCTCCTTTCCTTTTCCTGCAACACTTTAAACTTCTGTCTGCTCGTATAGTCAGGAAGCCCAGCAGAGAGAGACGTTGGAGTAGGGGATATGATCCTGCAGCCATGTTTCAGTAAAACATACTTAATTCCCAATATTCTTGCTTAGTTCTTGTCAGGGCTTGAAGTTCATCCAACTTGTTTGCTAACGAGCTCACGTTGCCCATGGTGATGGATGGCAAAGATGGTTTAAACTTCCTCTTTCTCTCTCTCCTCCTTGCTCCTGCACTGCAACCACGACTCCTCCTTTTCATCTCTTGTGGGATTTCTGGCTTCAGTTGTCGTATTATTAATGCTTTTGCGATGTTAATCAGCTGCTCCCTGTTGTAAACCACCCTGTTGCTATGGTTGTACATCATAACAAAAGAGCAAACTATAGAAAAGAATTGAGTAAAATCAATCCAGCCGCACAGCATCCAACACAAGAAGAAATGACCATCCAAAAAAAGCGACCTCCTCCAAGAAAAGCAGGAACTAAACCTTGAAAAAATATAATACAATATCAATTAATGTTAGAGAGCTACTTCAACGTGCTGCCAGCCCGAGTGTTGTAACTCCAGAATATATATGAAATATACTATGGAAAGCAAGGCTTATTTGCTGATGATTGAACATCTTTTCCATCCTTTAACATTTCAGAGACATACAAGTGTCAGTCTGAAATAATGTCTCGATTTGATTGATTTTACGATTGTAAAATAAAATAAAATCAAGTAAAAATGTAAAACTAGTAAGAACTTGAATGACTACAGTAGAAAATGGAAGAAAACTAATGTTTCAATCCATAGAACCTCCTTGAACATTACATCAGGAGGAGACATTATAAATAAGGGCCTAGAAGACATGGTGATGCCTTTGGTAACAAAACCATTATGTAGAGGAAGGTATCACAGTGAAGTTATTTTCTAAAGCTTGCTAAATAAATGTG
This sequence comes from Fundulus heteroclitus, assembly GCF_011125445.2. Classification (NCBI taxonomy): domain Eukaryota; kingdom Metazoa; phylum Chordata; class Actinopteri; order Cyprinodontiformes; family Fundulidae; genus Fundulus; species Fundulus heteroclitus. The sequence goes on along the minus strand of NC_046378.1, from coordinate 9,928,340 downwards.
AATAAGTCTTAAAGAAAGCACGTTGAAATCTTTCAGCATTAGACATTTTACATTAGGTTCAGTTTTCTGCTATACTGTCTATACATTAAAAAGGAAAGTGCACAATGCAACTTTCTGTTGTGCAGATTAAAAAAAGAGACACTGAGACAAAACATTGAGGACTCCCAGGTACCACTAGGCTTTGCTATTTAGGGATATTATGGTTTCTCATAGGGCTAAATGGACTGAACCAAAACTTTATGTCAGCATACCCTCTTTCAACAGCAATAAGGTACATAGTTCATTCTGCACTTAACTGTATTGGTCAACAACTTGAGCAAACACCTCTGGTACTGGTGAAAAAGCTGCTGAAATCCAAATGCAGGTAGCATCCAATCAGTGTAAATTATGTAAATCTTACATAATTCAAGTCCAAGAAAACCTGCTAATGAGAGGAGATTCCCCCAACAGCTGTGCATGCTGCATTCAGGTACAGTTGGTTAACTAGATTCTCAAAATATCAACACAACTCCAAGCAATTTAAACATGTTTTATTCTGAAATATGTGCACAGTCTCATATATAATTTTCTAAACACTGAGCCTGACCATTGACTTTATAATCATCAAGGTCAAAATCTTAAAACTATAATTTTTTTTGTACTGTTATACCCCACATAAAAAATAGAATGTATTATATATATATATATATATATATATATATATATATATATATGTGCGATAGAATGGTGACCTGATGGTGATTAGCGTTGTGCCACAGCCACAAGGAATACAAATGTAATATAAGACCCGTTAAGATGGCCCTGGAAACGAGGAGTCTCACAGCAGGATCCCTCCGCTCTCCCTTTACTGGCAAAACAGACGAACATTTCTTCAAACTGGAAGCAATATGAAGGAGCACCGCTGCTCCGTTAAGTTACAAGCCGCCTGACTGATATTAGGACAGCACCGAGCGCAGCCCCAATGGATACCCAGCAGAGCTTCCCTAGGGTGGATGTATCCCAAAACGAGAGCCTTTCCCAGCTTTCAATGCTGGAACACTTGCTAGCTGCCCCTGAAAAAACTCATTTCCATTGGATGTTGCCCAATCACCAAGACACAATAAAAGATGAGGTTTGACAGAGAAAACACGTACAGTGAATTTAGGATGGAACACTTTGGGTATTGTTTTTTTCATTGTGTTTTATTCTTTGTTGAAGCTAAGACCAGAGGCTTGTCAAGGTCATAGACCTGTGCACAGATCTGTGTGGTTGTGCTGGTGTTTTTCTCTCTATACCTGCAGGGTGAGACTGGCAGATCCGGTCCTCAGAATCCTGTCTTGTATTCAACCTTGTTTTCCCCGTAACTTACCTCATGTCCTTCTTTTCTAGAACATGTCTCATCACTTGACAGATATTCTATTCATTCCAGTCCACTGTCTGTAGCCACACTCAAGTAAGCTCTCCAGGCTATGTTGCTCAGGACCATCTGCTCCGTTCCCGAGCTCATGAGAGAATCCACCGAAGCCTGCCTTGCTGTAGCCTTCCTGGAACTCATGCAAACCTACGCTCCCACCATGGCACAGACCTCCACCGTGTGTCCTCACTAGGATCATGCCTGCCTGTCCACCGTCCTTCATTCCTCACCAACTTGAATCACCCTTGAGACTTCACACCAGCTGCCTCCCAGACTGTCAGTCTCAGCTCTCTGTGTTTGGGTCAGCACCCTCCCGGACAAACCCACTTTCTCACTAGTAAGTTGGCTACAGATCTGTCAAGTAATTTCCTCTGTCTGCTGTGGGTGGCTAACCTAGTTTTGCTTTCTATTTTCAGTCTAAAACCAGAGCCCTCCCAGTAACCCCAGTTTCCACTATTCATCCATTTTAATACATTTCTTAAAAAATATCTCTACCTCCATGTTTGCTGTTCCTTTTAGAGTCTATTGGACATTAGAGTTATGACAAAGCTAGGCTACCTCCTAGTGATCTTTTGAAACAAAACTATGCTACTGTGTTTTTGGCTGTTTTTAAAGGTTATAACCATTTTTATTTCCACAAGGGTTTTAAAAATGTTAATGTTTGTTATCCGGTCTGGTCATTACAATGAAAAATTACTAAATAGTTAGTTTAAACATACTCCCTGATGTTCGTTATCCGCTAACTCTAACAGCTTGCTACAAGCCGAGTTAAACACGCAGTTTATGTAAACATGGCGTTTGTTTTGTTCACTCCGCTGTCATCTAATAATGCCACGAGCATTTCTGTAACATTAATAATGACGGTTCATGGTATTTTGTGGAACTTAACAGAAATCTATCAAGCTTATTGCCTCGTCGTTAGCCATGTGAAAACTTCTGTTCATCTGTCCCTATAAAGCGCCCCTCCATCATCTTTAGTTACAAATTAAAGTGTATTTCTGGAGAAATAACTACATTAATTAAAGTCAAGACTCCTAAAGGTTATTGACTTTTTATTAAGTCCAGGGACCTATATCCTTCATTAAAATGTTACTTATAATTCTGAGTTGCATTGTGAATGGGTTGAGCACATACCAATTTTTGTTCTAGATTAGTTTAAAAACTAATTTGACTTAACTCCAAATTCTTTAAGATGAGTTTTGCTTCTCTAAATAAAGCTCCTCACGGAACTTTAAAATTATTGAATCATTTCTTTATTGTTTGTATAGTTCCTTAGTTTATTTAGTTTTCATTTTCTTAGTAGTTTTAGTTGAGGTTCACTAGAGTAGTAAAGAAGAGTTCTTGATTCACATGTTTGAATTGAAATTGTATTACTTCTGTTAATAAATTCTTATATTTCAAAAGATGTAATTTATTCCATATGTATGCAGTGTGTTGTTAGAGAATCCTAGAGCTTGAATCTCTCGTTCACTACTCCGTCACAGGACAATACCTGACATCACTGAGGGGGTTATTTGATTAAATATTAAATAACTTCAAACCATTTAATTACACGACATACACTATAATTAAAAGTAACCATTTATGGTGACTGCCTTCAAGAATATGTATTTTGAATTCATTGGAAGACATTTGAAATGAGAAATTTGCTAAGGGGCACAGAGTAACATTTTTGAATAGATTTAAATGCCAATCAAATTTAAAGTGTTTTTGCTTCCTCTTATAATTTTCTTAATTTGAGTCTTGCAACAGAATGATGATGCTAAATACACACCAGACCTAGTTTTTAACGTAAAAAGCAGGCTAACTTTAACTTTCTGTAATAACTTACCAAGAGTGTTGACATCAGAAATACAGAAAATGTGGGAGCTATGCTTGAAAGCCATGTCCTTGCCGGGAAAACCACCAATTCAAATGAGTGCCACCAATTCTGCCAAGAAGAGCAGTCAAATATCCAGCCAAAATTATGCCAGAAGGTTGTTGATGGCCACACATTTTGTGTACAAATTTCTAAAGAACATTTAAATAAGTATTAGTTTGAGGATGCAACAAAAACCTAAATCAAATGAATTCTGTAAGCCAAGTTTTTGTTTTTAAATGTTGTAAGTTTTAAGGTGCATGCATAATCATTCCCCTCTGGAAAAAAACGAATGGACATAACAAATCTGTAAAAATATGCAATTAACATATCTATCCAAATAATACATATATGTGGACCTCTGAGGGAAAAAAAAACTGCAGGCCAAATTATTTTTATTCAAATCTCAATTATTTTTTATTTTTTTGTTTTTATTTTTTGAACAGACTACTGTTTCTCCACCACATTGCTGTAAGTATTTTTATATAATTTATCTTGTAAATAAAATCTTATTATGTATGTACCACATTTTGTTTGGAAATGTCAAACTGTATATTGTGATGTTAGAATTATGACATCATCATGCTTGAGCTGTTACCGCTTCCATTGCTAGAGTAATTTATACAGTATACAAGGGTGTAAAAATGCACCCTCTGTTAATGAGACAAGAAGATGCACAATATTAGATTCATAGACCCAAGCTGAGATTTCAACAATATTTTTGGGGAAGAATAAGAATCCCTTTGTTTCCACAAGTGCATATCAAAAACAGTCCAGATTCTAGTCTGTAGAATAGTAAAATAACAGTGGAACAACTCTTGAGTGTTAACTAAAGGCTCAGAATAAGATGTCAACTATAGCTTAAGTGGCTAACAGTTAACCAATATTTACAAATAGTTTGCATATTGTTTGTAACTCTTTTTTAACTAAATATCCAAAAAGGGTATCTCAAAAATTATTCAAAGGTAAAGGAGATTCATCATATGTTTTATTAACTTATTGCTGTCTGTGAGACGAATAAGTAGACTTAATTTACTGGCTTTGACAACACAACAGGTCAGTTTGAGGAACTGCTTTCATTCCTACTTCAAAGTGAGTCTTACTTATCTTACCTCTTACCTATAGTATTTTCATAGTCTTATCTTAGACTTCACCAGATGAAGTTCTATTGAAGATGAGTATTATGATATCATGGCCTGTCAATGTTGAAAGATTTTGTGCAGGAAAGTGAGATTGTTTGACCAGTAATTATATGTACTTTAGCAAACAATTGATTTTCCTTTCCAAACCTCACATTTGGATGTAAGTATAGCTCCACTGTCAGCTAACTTTACTATAGTATCTGTATTGGTCCAAAAGGAAAGCAAGGCCTTTTGTATCGCATTTGTGACTCTGTGCTGCCCACAGAGTGATTGTTGATTTAATGGGGTCACACAACAAAGGCCTTGCTGTAGTGTTGTAGGCTCCTTCCTATGTCAACATCTCATGAATTCCAAAAACCTTTTTCCCGTCATTTTCTCTGGCAGTTCCCCCTGCCTTCTCTCACTCCTTGACATCCACCCCCAGATCCACTCCACTACCTCCCCTCTACACAATCTCCCACCCTTTTCCCCATAGCCTGTCTCCTCCTTCCAACCAACTCCAAACAGGCCCAAATAGAGAGTGACAACTCTTCCTGTTCCTTTACAAAATTCATGATAAATCTTTCATTAATCATGGATTAAAAAAAAACATTTAGTTCCCTGGGGCTTTCTTCTGTACTAAAATAAATTAATAAATAAGCCAAGTGCACACAACCACAGAGAGACATTGCTTTTTCCATGCCATATTCCCTTATCATCATTTAAAAAATGGTCATTGTTTATGGCACCACTGCACTTAAAAGCGCTTTCAGGGGAAGACTATAAAGTGTGCCAGTTTTTCACAGTTTTTGTATTGTCTAATTTTAGTCAAGTCAAGGACAAGGTATTCCACATCTTTTTTATGAATTATAGATAAAGGATAAATACAAACAAAAAACAGTATATACATATTTTAAACTAAAATAGTAAAGGGATATTACAGTATGTTTACTGATGATAAGACATCCTTTGCCAAAACATAATTCCTAAATAGTTTCTACAGTTTTTAGTGGATGAACACAATGACTCTTCTTGATTTTGGATAACTCTTTAGAACCTAATTTTGTTTGTGAAATTGTCTTCTAAACAATTCTTACTCAGTGACACTAATAATCCAATAATATGTTGTACAGGGTTATGCTTTTACAAATGTTTTCCCTTACAGTGTAGAGGTGACACTTTAACCCCAAATACATAGAAATAGCTAGATTACTGTATCACTTTGTAAATGCTGGACTATTTTTGTTTAATTTCTTTTTTTAGGTTAAATTATTTTAGGTTGCCCAGCCATTGTCCCCATTAAGCCTCGGAAAATGTTGAAATTTCAAGTTTTTAACCAATATTTCCTGTCCAAATTCAGGCTAAACAAAGATGCTGAAAGTCAGGCTTATGTCAAATTGCTCAACCCATTAATATTTCAACCACATTTTGATGTCAATAGCTGTTCTCATGAAGACAGCTTTTTTACCTTTTCTTTTTGAAACCACATATATGCCATGTTTAGACAAATGTTTAAGACCTTCTGGGAAATTTTACCCAATCGGTCAGTAGTCTTTTGCTGTCACACCTCTATACATGTATGTCTATGAACTAAATCTATAGTGTTGCATGCAGACATTCTGATCAAATAAAATAGAAAAATGCAAAGATAAAATAAAATGCTACATTCATTGGTCAAATAGCAACGAAATATATATTTGAATTGTGTCGACGTAAAAAGAGAGACACTAAAGTCTATTTTTATCTTGTTAAAAAAAAGATGATAGAATGGTGAGGGTAGTGAAAATAGCTAATTGGTCCTCTTTTGCTGTAATCGAGTCACATTGCGCTGGAAAGGGAATGTGCTGTAGAACCAGATGTTTTTGAAGGAACTATAAATCCTTTCTGAACTAGGAACTCCTTGGGGTCCCCCAGACAAAGGTGAACAGTGTGACAGGGAAACGAGACATTTCGTTTTCCTTCATGGTACACTGAAACTTAATCTCAGATAACTGGAGTACATTGGATGGATCATATTTCTGCTCTTTAGTGAAGTTAATGATAACTTATCGTTACATGCATTGGTCTTGTTTGCAAACATCAAACATCAAAAATCAGATCATTATTCAAGTTATTGTTTATTTTCTGTATGAATAAACCAATTACATTATATATGTCATGTTTTGTAAATGTGTTTTCATAAAGAAATGTAAAGGACACAGGATAGTGTAATGATTAATTATCATAAAGATTTAACGGTGAAACACAAAACTCAAATGTACTTTCTAGCTGTAAACCTCCATACCACTAAATAGAAACTAGAATCTGAATCCTGTACCAGTGGCCTAAAAGGAGAAACTTGTTTATTGCATCCAAATGAACAACATTGCCAGGAACAAATTCAATGTGATGAACATGAACTCTCTCCTGTAAAATCTCAGTGGTGTTAAATAACTGCTGAAGGATCAAGATGCATTTTTAATTGCTGTAGCCAACAAAGTCTCCTTTGTCACATTGACATGTGCAATTTTGAAACAAAGGCTTTTAAAAGTAGAAATCAAAAAGCTGATGGAAGCCAAGTAAAATAAATCCTTCACAGAGATAGATACAGCACCAATTCACTGCCATTTACCAATTTTTCCCCCCCCTCACAACCTGGAATTAAAATGTTGAGTTAGCACAATTTGATTTACAGAGCATACTCACAACTTTCTATCGAAGCTGTAATGTTTTGTGTATTGTGAAGCATACAACTAGAACAGAAAAACAAAAAAATGTCTGCATACATAACATTTTCACACCACCTAAAGTCGTTACTTTATAAGCCACATTTTGTGGCAATTAAACTTGGAAGTCTCTGTGGATAAGTCTAAATGAGTTTGCTAAATTATGTCACTGGGATTCTTCCCCATTTCTCAAGGATAACTACTCCAGCTCCTTCATGTTGGTGGTTTTTCAGTCCCTGCTGCTGAAAAACATCTCCACAGAAGGATGCTTCCAGCACCGTGTTTTACAGCGGAGTTGGTGTTCTTGGAGTTATTAGATGTGTTGGGTTTGTGCCAGACATAGCGTCTTAGGTGGCCAAAAATTTCAATATTAGTCTTATTTGATTTGAGCACCTTGCTCCATACATTTGGGGAGTCACCCACTCAAAACATGCCTTTTTATCTTTAAAACTAAGTAATGGCTTTTTTCTGGCCACTCTTCCATAAAGCCCAGCTATATGGGGTGTACAGCTTATGGTAGGACTATGGACATTCTAGTCTCTGCAGTAGAACTGTTATGCTTTCAGCCATGTGGGATAAAATCAAACTGTAATTTAAAGCCACTGAAATGTAAGACTTTTACAGGCACCAAGGGACACGGGGGGGGGGGGGGGGGGGGTGTACTGTATAACCCCTCTGGCCACTAAGGATGGGGACCTTTCACATTTGATCCGATACAATACCGATACCGAGTACCTGAGAATCAATACCGGTACTTAGCAGTACCTATTTTCGGTACTGTTTTGTGTTTATGTAGTAAGAAATCTCTAACTTTTTCAATGTAACACAAGTATTTCTCGATATATAAACTTGCTTGGATCAGCAGTTATCAGAGCGAGAGAGTTTGAGAGGTGAACAAGGGATTGAAGCTGTGCGTAAATAAAATTCAAATAACTATTTTAGTACTACAGTTTCCAAGAAGAAAAAAGACTAAATTGAAAATAATGAAAAAAATTGATCCAGCTTTGTAAAGGCGGGATACGTTTGCAATAAGGGAACAGAGGCTTTCCTCAGCACTCTTTGCTCGAACTACAAGCGAGTTTAAAGACAAGGAAGTTGCCGCAGCTGTCTGTCTGTGAGACAGTGCTTGGAGAAGAGAGATGGACCTCATACTAGCCTCCGCCGCTCTCCAAAGATAGTGACTCCAGAATGATTGTTACTTTCACAGGAAGTCATCAATAACTGAAAAAAGTCGCTAGATTTTTTTGCTAGTCACTTATTTGGAAAAAGGTTGCTGGATGGGTCTAAAAAGTCGCTAAATATTGCGATAAATTCACTAATTTGGCAGCAGTGACCAGCTGCTTCCTCGAAATAGAAGTGTTCTTGCCGCTGGCCTTGCACTTCATCTCACAAATATTGCAGCGAGCCTAATCTGCTGTGGATTTTGAATACCGGAGCCATGCATTCCAGCTCAGTCAGTCATGCTTGCGTTGTTGACTGAACCAGCAGCTGCTGACGTCATTACGCTCTTGTGTGTGCAATGCTGTGTTCAGGTTCCGCATGGAAAATCGGCCACTCTTCCACTCCCTCTGTGTCACAGTGATACGTTTAGGTACCGAAACATGGTAATGTTTGATTACATAACAGACCAAGAGTTATTTATTAAACATTAAATAACTCAAAACATGCGTAATGGCACGACAGAACCCTGCAGCTTTTTCAGTGTTACTTTTGGTGTCATGAGGCAGACAAGCAGGGAACCCAATATTGAAGACAGACACAGTGTTGCGCTTTTAAAGGTTTATTGGTGAAGTCCTGGTGCAGACAGGAAACCTCTACAGGAGCATGCTGGAAATCTTGACAACGAAGAGCTGTCTATCTCCTCAGAGGTCAAAGGTGAGAGGCAGGATGCCAGAGGCAAGATCAAAGTCTGAAAAACAGGCTTGTGTCATACATGGGTGGTTACAGCTGAAATATGTAGACAAATTGTAGGGGCTAAGGAAGGCTCATAGTCGATTCCATAGCAGTCCAGCTTGAGTCCAGAAGAGAGAGAATCAGGTAGATGTCCGACGAGGGCTTGACAAGATTGTGTAGATTGTGGTTGTGGTCAAAACATGGTAACAGGCATGAGAAATGCTGGATATATTTCAATATTCTGGCACTGTCGTGTTGTCTGAGGAGAGCTTTTAAAAGAGAAAGGAGCAGCTGTGTGGCATGAGATAATTGAATAATGTCAGAGAGGAAGGCTCGCAGTTGCAGTCCATAAGGCTTAATTAACACCGAGATCTAATGAGTCACAAAATGAAAACAGCAGACATGACATGTGGTATCTGTGTGGCCTCTGATTAATGTCCTCCTTGCTGGATGAACATCAAAGATTTGGATCTTTCTTTTATAACTTCACCCTGACTTGTACTTTTAGAATGACAGTGTCACAGGAGATAGGGAGTTCGTCCTGCAATTGGCAGGTTACTGGCTCAATCCCCCACTCTGACCATCTCAGTCATTGTCTCCTTGGGAGAGACACTTCACACAAATTGCTGGCTGGCGGTGGTCATATGGCCTGGTGGCGCCGATGTATCGCCTCTACTAACGTAGCTCACCACCGTCAGGGAGTGAATGGGTGTGTGAAAGGGTGAATGACTGATTGTAATGTAAAGTTATACAAGTACAAGCTATTTGTCATTCTCAACAAATTTGTCACTGACTTTTATCAGAGGCACACACAGGTGAATAAATGGTTGACACTGTGTGTGAGTCAAATTGTGTGTGTGTGTATATATATATATATATATATATATATATATATATATATATATATATATATATATATATATATATATCCTCTGACATAAAATTAAAGGATAACATACTGATTAAGTTATGGGTCTGCATCTTTTTAAAACAGAACTAAAATATGTAGATGAAAGTCTAGCATGATATTTGGGTTGTTACAGGTATTTAGAAATTCTTATAAAATAAAATAATATTTGCATCCCCGGCACCTTACCTGCGTGATCAGCAAACTGCAATGAATCCAGATTGTTAGAACCAACTGACATAACCTCACCTTTCATATTTTTCTAATTGTTTTCATCCCCAGAAGGGGGAGTGCTATTGGTATGTACCCAAGTTCCTTGGGTTTTATGTTGTTTTGGGGACATGTATTTTGATAGATTTATTTACGCATCTGACCGTTGTCAGATATTGAGATATCATTTTGAGGTGTCAGTGTCTTTAACTTAGAAATACAATTTCAGATCTTGAAAAGAACAGATTAAAGGCATCTAGTAAGTCAAGATAGTCAAGGAAATAGTGTTCTCCTGGCAACTGCCAAACCCAGACCAGTCCATTAGATTGCCAGGTGAAGAAGTGCTATTTGCCAATCCAGAGAACACTCTAGAGTCCAGTGGTGTTGCACTTTACACCACTGCATCTGTCACCTTGCATTGCACTTGGTAATGTATGGCTTGGATGTAATTGCTCGGATGTAGTTGCTTGGCCATGGAAATCCATTCCACAAAGCTCTCCATGCACTCTTCTTGAGCTAATCTAAAGGCCACATAAAATGCTGTGGTCAGTAGCAATTTAATCTGCAGAAAGTTGGTGACCTCTGCACATTATGCATCTCAGCATCCATTTCTCCCACTACATCAGTTTACATTGACTACCACTTTGATGCTGAAATACTGTTGTTCCCAATCACTTCCACTTTATTATATAAATATGGAGAGTTGACTGTGGAATATTTAGGAGAGAAGACATTTTGCGACTGGACGTATCCTTTTACAGTAGCATTTTGGAATTCACTTAGCTCCTAAGAATGACCCAGTCTTTCACAACTGTTTGCAGAAACTGTCTATGAGCAAATACTTGTGACAATTTGATATGCACAATGGATTTATTTCTCGTTTCACTTCACCAACTCATCTTATTTTATGTGAAGGATCTGCACAAAATAGTCTGACAGGTATTTTACAAAATACATACAAAAGCCAAGGAGGTTGAATACTGTTCCAGTGTAGTATAAGCAGACAGACATATTGATTTCATATTTAAACGACATCTGCTAAAGCTTGCAGTAAAGCGATGATCAAGAACAGTTAATCGACTATTTGAAGCCCGTGACCTGTGGCTATATCTTGAGAACTGCCCTTCCTGGAGTTTTCCAGCTCAGTAATTAACTGTGCAGAACAAGGTGGCTTTAAAGGTTAGTCTCACAATGTATCTCCTGAAAATGATTGATGAGTAATTTCCTTATCTGCAAAGTTCTTGTACTCTCTCTCTTGTTATATGAATAAAGTCAAAGAGTTTGTACAACATTGTTCTGCCTTGTTATTCAACTCTAACATTCATCCCTACCGCTACTATCTTCCTGAGAGTGTATTAGCCATATATAAGTATTAAATAATATTGTGATTAAGTGCAGATACAACTTGACATGTTTCAGTTCCTTATTTTCAGGATGTTTTAAACTCTGGCATGTAATAAAATACAATAATTTTTCATAGTGGTTGCTTCAAGTTTGAGAAAAATAATAAAGAATTTACAGGAAGAAAGTATGTTCAAGATGGGTCATACATGCTAACATCTGCTCACATTCCACAGATAATACACTTCATAATTGTATGTGCATTGTGTGCTTCTGTGTGCCTCTCCATCAAACTATCTGTATGAACCAGTTTAGAAGTTTTCTGTTAGATCATATTAGCATGGAAATGATGTCTGCCTCCTCAAAACCTCAGTTGGCCAAAACACATGCTCTATAGTCCCCTCTGACTTAGTGATGTGGATGGGTCTTTTTTTCGTTGTTCTGGGTGGTTGTGGGATTAGTTATTGGGCGCTTTGAGGCTGAAGGTGTATGGTGATCACTCTGCTCTGGATTCTACTCCTGACCGAGGGTTGGTGGAGTTGGCAGGCTGTCTGCCCTGGTTCTTTCGGGGTCTCTGCTCCATGGCTGTGGGGGCACTGTCCCAGACTCTCTCCGGCTGTCTTCTGGGTAGATGCATGGTGTCTCTGTGGTGGGCAGTCTGTTCTCTGTGCTCCTTGGGGTTGCTGGTTTGCTGGGTCTTGGGGTGCCCCTCTGCATGCATCACTGAGCACATTTAAGGTAAGCTCTACACCACATATTCATGACATAGTAACTGTGTTTCCCTGTAATTCTTTTCATTGATATAACACTTTAGTTTCATATCCTTTGTGTTGGTGTTGTTGCTTTCTGTGGTTTTTGTATTTTTGGTAAAGCAAATATGTTTGGCATAGCTATGGCAGCCGGAGCACAGTGAAGCTAATTATAACGCTAAATAAATAAATAAACGTTTGCATCAGTTCCAATAAAAAGATGAATCACAATGTTTGGGACTTTTTGTGAATGTGCTCCTCTGTTTCAGTACTTCATAATACCACCTGTCATAGCAGGAACATGTGCAAATCTTGCACGGCATGCCTGTTTAGTACGTTTTCATCTAACATTGTATTGCACATGGCTCCATGACTTCTCCCAAAAACTTTAACCAGTTCCTTTGTCCCTGCTGAAAAAAAAAACAAGTAAACAGCATGTTGCAGCCAACACAATGTCTCATCATGGGGATAGCGTAATAAGGGTTCTGCACAGTGCTAATTTTCTACCACACATTTTTTTTTCTATAAAAAAAGGACAAAAAGTTCAGTTTTGGTCTTGTTCTTCTACATGCTTTCTCGGGCTTGTTGCAAACTGCAGGCAGTAATTGGTTTGGTATTCTTTTAACAATAGCGTTCTTCCAGTAAGACAAATGTGTTCTGTGAAAATATTCGACCACATGGACTGTCGATCTTTGCAGTTCTTTCAGAGTTACAATCGTGTAACGATATGTTGCCGACTGGATACAACCACCTACAGCCAAAAAGATTATCCCTGCTCGAGAGAGCAAATAAACATGTCGCTTGAGCAGAAAAATTCTGCATGACAAAACAGAGAGCACAGGCGGAGAAATTCTGTGCGCAAATCTCATTTCCGGTCACACGGATCTCATTTCCGCTCACAGGGAACAAATTGTGCAGATCTCATTTACATTTGCGCAAACGCATTTTGCTCATCCAATTATTTACATTAATTTGCCACCACAAGGGGGCTTTCTGAATGTGACTGGTTGCACTAAATGTTATTCAAAGTATAAGTAAATATAGTAGGAAACAAATCCATGTCACACTATTTAGAGTTTTATTTTTAAACTACTTGTTTTTTATTCCACAATACAACCATGCAATATTTTGGTCTTCAACATCAGTTACTAATATACTGACATTTGTGGCTGGAATGTGAGAAATGAGAGTCCAAGGTGAATGGATACTTTAACAATGCACTGAATACAGGAATATCCTGCACCATTATTATGTCTTGAAAAGCAGGACACTTGAACTAATTTTATTGCAGCAAAACACTGATGCTTTCTTAGAAAATAAAGGTTATCTTATGCAAGAGGTAGAGTGGTGAAATATACTGCTTTTGTCAGACCAATGCAATTTGAAGTTACTCATCTGCATCACCTTATCTGCAGTGTTCTGTTTCCCTTCCTGTTTTACACATAACCAGCCTCAGTCTTTTTCCTCACATCCCTGTGTAATAATAAATGCATTCAATTAGTTACTAAAGGGTGATTTAAACTTTCCAATAAAGAATGCAGCAAGAATTCTCCAGATGCACTCTTTTGGTAATATTTTCACAATGTTTTTTTTTTTTTTTTCATTTTCTCTTTTTCCTTCTGGCTGTCAGAACCTGTGGAAATGTAGATAACTGCACATACCTAGATCCTTGGATCACCAGGAAATTTTTTTGATGAGAACAAATAAACATGACTTTGGGAGTCATTATGCAAATTTATTTGTCATGTGGTGTCTGAAGACCACACATGTTAGGCTTTATCTGCACCACAACTCTGAACAGGATTCAAGTAGAAAATGAATGAATGGATAGATGGACGGACAGAAGGCAGCAATCAAATTAATCTTTAAATATCAAACTTGTGGTATTAAGCGATTGAAATATAGACTGGACAAACACAGGAGAGGTGGAATGTAAAATTTCTCAAAGATGGGCTTGTTTACCCTGTAGACTCCATTAGAAGCCCTGAAGCATTCCTAATGTTTGAAAGCAGATGTCTTACAGCGGCAAGAGAGTCTCTTAGTGCTCGTGCTTCGCTGGAATATTGGACGGTGTCATGAAGAAAGAATCTGTTCTTGGCTAATGCAATCCTCTGCAGCTGTTAACAGGAGTTTAATAATGGTCTAAACAACAAGCATCCCGGAAAAGTATCACAGTTAATGGACCCCGACTGCCTAGATAAGCACTTTCTCCAATGAATCAATGAAAGCTGGAATAGTAAGTCTAAACTTTGAAACATATCTCCTGTGCAGATGAATGAAAGCAAAACATGCATTCACATATAATGTCTCTGTTTTTGAAAAGCAGATGATTCCTTTATTATGTTGTTGAATTCTATGTTTCCTCTTTGCATGAAAGCCATTAGGTAATCAGGAAGCCGGAGCACGTTAGCAATGCAAGAGTTGCAATGAGAGAATAAATTATAAATAATTAAATAGCAGCTAAACAAATCCTATAAATAACATCACCAGACAGAAATAACATTTCTTAAGTTGCTGGCATAATATTTTGTTAATATTCATTGAACAAATTCTTTGACTTGACAGTGACATTTTGCTTCTTGTGTTGTAACAAACATTTTTCCCAATGTCACTGTTAGAATGTGATTAAAGCCAAACCATTTATTTTCTGGATCCACAGAATACAGATAAAATGAAAGACTCAGGTGAAACCTGGAGTCAAAATAAATGTCAAATAAATGCTCACTATGCCAAAATGGAAATCAAAGAAGAAAATAGGATGAAATGAAACAGGATCTTACAAAGTATTAACATTGATCCACACACAGTCTAAATGACAAGTCAATCTGGAGCCTTTCCATCCCTTTATTTTAGGTCACACTCACCTTAGGCTCAACCTATAGCCATATGGGAGAGACTTGAGTGCAGTGCAGCACACTCCTATAACATGAGTCACTAATAATTGCAAGGCAAACTGCTCAGCTTTTGAAAAACAACAACTTTTTTGATAAATTGTGCCCACATACAATGTATTGAAACTGCAAAGAAAACATATTATCGTACATGCTTGATTATCTGGGGATCACAAAACAAACTAATATTAACTAACATAGCATTTTTACACACAAAAAGTAATATCATAGGCCCCTAGGTTTGCGCAGTCCACTGTCCACTATTTTTCACACTAGAAGGTTATGTATTATAACCGTCTTTGATTGTAACTCTAGTTGTTCTCCTTTTCACAAATAAAGCTATTAGGAATCAAGCGCCATCATATATCAGAGATCTGATTACCCCGTATGTTCCTAACAGAGCACTTTGCTTTCAGACTGCAGATCTATTGGTGGTTCCTTGAGTCTCTAAAAGTAGAATGGGAGGCTGGTCCTTTAGTTATCAGGCTTCTCTCCTGTGGAACCAACTCCCAGTTTTGGTCTGTGACACAGACACCCTATCTACTTTTAATACTGGCTTTAAAACTTTCCTTTTTGATAAGTCTATAGTTAGAGTGGCTTAGGTTAGGATAACCTATCTCAATAGCTCAGGATAATAGGGCACATCAAGATATATATCTCTCATTCTGCTGAGTTCTCCTACTGTTCTGTAATTGTGCATTATTTGCTGTTATTTCAGCTTTTAACTTCCTGTTCTCTCTCTCTCTCTCTCTTTCTTTATAATAGGTACATCTGGTCTTCCGTTCTGTTAGCTGTGACACCATCAAGGGAGGCAGATCCCAAGTGTCCCAACCAAGTGTCACTGAAAAAACGTGCCATATCAACGTTGGTCCGCAGGGGGAAATGTAGTATTGTCACAATTTGGCTCCTCAATATGATTCAAGGCAAGGCAAGATTATTTATATAGCACTTTTCAGCAAAGACCAGTAAAGACAAGTACTGTTTCAGTCCAACATTTTATTTGGCCTATTCATTTACATTAGCTTGCAACCATGTCATGTAATTTATTATTATTATAATTATTATTATTATTATTATTATTATTATTATTATAATATCAAGTGAAAAAAAATTATGTGGCTGCCGTTGCCTGTAGAAAAGTAAATGTTTAAGCAAAACAACTGTGTTTAGATGCATTTTGCATCTCTAGTGATAAGTATCAATATTATTTTCATAATCGTCGTTGAGGGAAGGTAGATAATCTATCCTTTATTAGTTTTGCCAAATATTTTCTCAGAAAGATGTGAGGAGGTGACATTTCATACCTACGTCACCAAAATTTCCGGTACATACCCTAACATTTAAGCAAAACATCTGCTGTTCTATGCATTTTGACGTTATATCTAGCTAAATGTATGCATAATATAAGCTTCGTTCAGGGAAGGTAGACAACCTTTCCTATATTAGTTTTGCCAAAGATTTCAGTGTGTCTCAGAAAGACGTGAAGCAGTCATGTCACGTTGCTAGGTAGTTTCCAGTTATCCACATTCATAAAAAAAAAAAAAAATTGCAGTTCTACGCATTTTGATGATATCTTTAGCAAAACATATTTAGAATCTTCGTTCAGGGAAAGTAGACAACCCTGTATTTATTAGTTTTGTTGAAGATTTCAGTGCGGCTCAGAAAGCTGTGAAGCAGCCAGTTACATCACTGATATGCGCGGACGTCCGTGTTCGTGAAAATCTATATTTAAGAAAAACTTTGCAGTTCTATGCATTTTGATAACTTCTCTAGAAAAAAATGATGCATTATGTTTTTTTTATAATTGTTGTTCAGGGGAGGTAGACAATCTTTCATTTATCAGTTCTGCCAAATGTTTCAGTGTCACCTGTTCTGCCGGACCAAAAGCGGGGTGCATTCCATTTACTCTATATATCCATCCACCATATTTATAGAGGGAAATGTAACATTTAAAGATATACATTTATAAGAATCTATGCAATCTGCTGGGTTTTCTTAGATAGGAAACTTTGACCAATCTGTCCGTATAATTTGATTGAACTGACTTTGTAAATGGCCTTGTGACGACACGTATTGTGAATTGGCGCTATACAAGTTAAATTAAAAACACAACACTGTAACATCAAATAATTTATTTGATGTTACAGTGTTGTGTTTTACAGGCAGATTATTTAAAATGTTTCTTCCGTATTTGCTTGCCAAATAGGCCTTTTTGTCAAAAATTAGAGTAGCTTAGGATCATAAGAAATTGGAGGAATAAATGTCCATTTCTTTGTAAGCTGTAAACAAATTTTATAAAGGTTTTTGCTCATTAGTTGTTCTTGTGGACCCCTGACGTTACCTCGAAATCCGATTCAGACTTTTCAAAATAAAGTTTTAGAACAACGGATATGCAATAATATTAATGGCACTGTACATAAGGTTAATGTCATGATCCTGAAAGTGTTTAGATTTTGATGTAATCTGTTTGTGTTCCACCTCATCTCATTTTCTGTTAAGTAATCAGTCTCCCTGTTTGTCCCTTCTTCTCAGCTGCACCATATATCCCCAGATCGTTTTCTGTCCAACAAGTTCTCTTGATATTTCCCAATCACTTCACCGCTCTGACCTTGGTTCTTTCCTACATTGAATCATGACTCACAATAATTGTTAAAAACACAATTGTGAGTGGAGTAATTACTATAATCAGTATCCAAAATGCATGTGAGTAGTAAAGTACATATTGTCACTGTCATGTTTTGTTCTTACTTTGAGTATTCTCAAGGTAAGTTGGTACAAAATGCTGCTGCATGTCTCTTAACAGGTACAAGAAAATGTGAGCATATTTCACCTGTTTTATTCATTGGCTGCCAGTACATTTTAGGATTCATCTTAACATCCTTGTATTTGCTTTTAAAGCTCTAAATGGCCTTGCCCCACCTTACCTGTCTGAGCTGTTACATCCTTACACACCCTCCCGTTCCCTTAGATCAGCTGACGAGTTGTTATTGAGGGTGCTGAAGACGAAGCGCAAGCAAAGAGGCGACCGTGCTTTTTCTGTAGCAGCTCCCAAGCTGTGGAATGACCTTCCCTTGGGCATTAGACCGGCCTCTTCCCTTTCTGATTTTAAATCCCTTCTTAAGACTCATCTCTTTTCATTGGTTTTTAACACAATCTGAGATGTTGACTTTGTTTTACTGCATTTTACTTCATTTCATTGTATTACTAATTGTATATATAATTTTGCTTATTGTTTTATGATTGGTCATTTGCATTTTATGATTGTGTATAGCACTTTGGTCCTGCAAGAGCCCTTGGCCCGCAACCACAGGCTCAGAAGTCTCGTGCAAGACCGCGAGAGTCGGTCTTGCTTTACGGTGAGAACTCCATGTGTTTTTGCCCTGCCATTCACTATATGCACGCGCGAAAGCAACAACAAAGAACCGCGTGTTAATGTCAAATAAACATGCAAGCATATCGAGTTTTTTTTATTATTATTATTATTATTATTATTATTATTAGGACAGTAAAGCACAACATTCTACCACATAAATTCTGCAGAATTATATATTAAACTATTTGTACTGAAAAGAGAGCGAAACAGTCATACATTGGCAATGATCTTAATTGATACAATGCATTTGGTCAAATTTTCAATGTGAAGTAAGAAGCTTAAACTAGATCTAGACACAATGTCAAGATTTTTCAAATTGATATCAAGGGTTCATTTCCAGAGTTCATTGTTTTCCACTATGTTTGTCCAACTTAAGGGTATTACCATTCATTAAAACGTCTGTTTTCTCCTTGCTTTCAATCTTTCACCTGGTACAAAATCATTCATGTGAAGTTAACAGGCCCCTTTAAATTGCCTTTAGATATGCATAGGTGTGTGCATACATTGTAGTCTTTATATTGGCTAATCAATATATTATAAAACAAAAATTTACTTGGTAAGGTTCTGCTTCATTCTATGAAGGAATTTGCAGAGAGTCTGGGCTGTAACCTCTGCATAGTCTTTAAAATAAGCAACTACAAATTAATTCTCTTCAGGCCTTTTTGTTTAATGGAATGTTTCAAGGTCTTTTTAGAAGTGCCATACTCCCTCTTCCAGCAAAAGTGCAACATTATGTAAACTGACTAGTTTATGTCTAAAATGTAAAGGCCTATACCACTTACTTGGTTGAATAATAAAACCTAAGGTGTCATGGTAATATGAGCAGCGTTATTTCTGAACCAAATTGTTTTTCTTATACTGAAACAGCAGGACTAAATTCTGTTTGAATACTTTGTTCATTTCATCCCAATAATAGGTTGGATGTTTGACTTTTTCCAAAACCAGCTGAAAATGTTCTTCATATGATTCATTGGGCTCTATAATTAACTTCCACTCAAAGTTGTCCTGAATAACTGACTGCAAATCCTTTCCTTTCCATTTTAATTAACCGCGGCCTAAAGCGTAAGTGGGAAAGTGAGGCAGGAAAGAAATGAGTCTGAAATAATGAAAGAGATCAAATCTTAAGTAACTGGCAGCAGCTTTGACAGAAAATTAGATTAATTTTTTGCTGAGAGCAATCACTGTGATTTGAACTGATTAGCGCTGGGAACATGTCTGAGGAAGCACCAGTTGCATGTACGATAAGAAGTGCACTACACATATTTACCTCCCCAGATCAAATAATGATTTTTCCTTGTTAGGTATCTGACAAGATTCAAGAATTTCGAAGCCCATTTGGAGGCTATTTAACTAATAGGAATCACATCCCTAAATGTGTCCATTGATTAACATGTTTCTGGTGTTGCACTTTGTTGGAAAGACAATCAGAACATTCAGTAGTTGGATGGTAATAGTGTTATACTAAGAAGTAGTTACTAGTTTTTAATCATGGGCAAGTGAGTTTAAAATCATTTGTCTGCTTTGACTTGATTAAACATACTGGTAAGTCTACCTTTGTGAGTGCTCCTGATCCATTCTAAGTTATTTTGCAAGTCCATTATTTTGGGTTTGGATGGGCTGAAAAAGGTAGAAATGCATTTTAGGCATACCCTTTTTGAGATGTACCTCCTGTCAATCTTATGCTTCAGTGAAAAACCTGACATTCTCTCTAAATCTACTTGTCTATTTTTAAATACACTAGGAATCAGATCCAAAGTTCACATTAGCTGCTTTTTTTTTTTTTTTTTTTTTTTTTGGGGGGGGGGGGGTACAATGAAGTTAAACAATTAACTGTGTATGCATGTTAATTTAGATTGAATGACTCATTTAAGTAAAACAGGCCCCTAAACAACAATAGACAATCATTAGTAATTTGATTCAAAAATGCTGATTCCTAGAGTGAGCTGACTGTTTTTCAAAAAGCTAGGATACGTCAACTTGATAATACTTCGGCTTCTGCTTTTCTATTTCTTAAAGCAAACAGCCAGAGGTAAAATTCCTTCTGAACTGCTGAAGGTTTGTTAGGACTGATGCTAGACATGCTTAATAATAGTAAATCAACCAGGAATGACAGGCAGAAGTTGGTTTCAATGTGATTTTTCTAGGTGATATTTACTAAGCACTGTGCTGGACAAGCAACTTTTGACAGATTGTGACATATATTCCGGGGCATTTTCCTCCAGAGAAGTCAAGGCTAACAGTGGTTTATGATTGTCTGCAGTAATTAAACTGGTATAAATCTTTACATTTACATTCCTGTTTGATGTATTATGCCTCTCCCCAACTCCACAATGAATCATGAATCCAGCGTAATAGACCATATGGACTCTAAGTGCATAAACAAAATGACTGACTTAATTAGATGACTAAAGCAAATGGGATTTACTCGGTTACTAGCTACAAAGCACCTCTCTATGTATGTTGTAATCAACCACATAACGTGGACCCTGTTACTTCCTCATTTTTTCTTGCTCCTTCCCACTGGTGCTAGCTGGAATGGCTGTGATGTTTAAGGTTGTACTGCTAGTGGCATGATTCCCAACACTATATGGAGTTGATATTTCAAAGGGCGATTGCATTACAATGCTTCTGTGCATTTGTGTTGCTAAAATTCCCAGAGGTCTAAGCATTCTTCTGACATATAGCTGAGCTGTACAGAATACAAGTGAACCCCACTAGAGAACAAATGTGGACGAAACACATGGAGAAAAACACAATTAGTCATACTTTCAGCGCATCAGCCCTACTTAGGAGAACTTCATTCTGTAAACTAATGTAAGTGCCATCTGAGTGAGGTAAACAGAGACATTTTTTTTGTGAATAATTATTTGCAATAAAATACCAAAACAAAAGTCTGACTGTGTGACCCATATGTCATAGAGTTTTAAATACATCTTGTAGAGGCGCAATGTTTTGTCTTTGTCGTTGATGTGACAGTGACTGGTAACTTATGTGATAAATGCTTTCCTTGACAAGTCTGTCAGTTTAGATTAAAGGCCTTTGCAGTTGTGTCACACACTTTCAATGTTTGAAGGACTGAACAAAGTTTGGGATGCTGTGCTATTGCCAAATCCTGCTTTAAAGTTCTCCACAGCTTTATCCATGACTCGTCTGGTGTGTTTCTTGGTTTTTGTGATGCTGTTTTTTTCTACAACAAACATCTAAGGCTTTTGCAGAACAGCTGTATTTGAACTCACGTTAAATTACACATAAGTAGAAATTATTTTCTAATAAAAGTAACTTTTAAAGGCGCTTATGTGTTAGAGTAAGAGAGTGTGAATACAATTGCACTTCAGGAATTTATTTGTCAAAAACTTTCTAAACCATTCATCATTTCCTTCCACTTTGCAATTATGCACCACTGTGTTTTGATTCATCACAATAGAATTCCAATAGAATACTAAGTAAGTAGTTTGTTTTTAAAATGACAAAGTTGTGTAAAAGTTGGGAAGAGAGAAGTATAAGAATGTAAAATGCAATACATTTTTTTACAAACAATTACTGCAAAATGCTCCAACAGAATTAACAAAATATTTTGTCAAGCATTACTTTACAGCACTTATAAATAAATACTATTGTATGCAACATTAACAAGAGCCATGCAGTTAAATTATCCACTCAGGTCACAATTTTAATGAGTATACTGTCAAATAATTGGCTCTAATGGACTTCAAATAATAGGCTATTGACTGAAACCAGAGTGGAAAGTTAATTGAGAAGCTGTGGCATGAAAGCCTTAACACCAACTGCCACACAGTCCAAATCATTAAAAGTTTTTAATAAGTAAAACAAAAAGAGGACTCATTTACAAAATATAACAAAGTCATTATCATATAGTGATAACAATGCCTTGTCTATCACCATTGATCTGCAAAACCATTCCCTGTTACAGAGTGTTGCAGCCAATCAATAGCTAGCTGGGAGATGTGTATCCTTTGTATTAGAGTCCCACAGAGATCCTCTGATCAGTGTATCAAATGATCATGCTCAAAATTAATTGTACACAGACATGGATTAAAGTGGATACAGAAGACCAGTAAGCCATTTATATTAATTTCATTGTATTTTAATTTGTGTGCACATTATTATTTTTTTGTTTTGTTGTTAGTCGTTGATTAGCCAATGGATCTAGTCATTGGTTTGCTGTATAAAAGTATTGATGTTATTTTCTGAAAGCCTTTGGTTTTACTCTTCTGTGTAACTTTGCTTACTAAACTGCTTCTTTCCCAAATAACCCACATGTGAGAAATATTTTTCTACTGAAGCTTTATGATTTGTGCCTTTAAATTTGTTCCATTTGTCAAAAAAATATTGGTCGGTTAAATTCAGATTCCTACTTTAATGCATATATTAGAATATTTAAATGTGTAAATGCTTGTAGGTTTTAGCCTTGTGGTGGTAAAGTTCCTGTCTCTGGTATTATGTTTTGAAAATGAGTAATATCATGGTTGAGTGGATGGTGTTTGACTTCCAAATAGTTTTGCTTGTGTGTCTTACTTTTGCAATGCAAATAATAATGCAAATATAGAATAGAATAGATTAGAAAATAATAATACTTTAAATGATTACCAGTAGGGAAATATAATGGAAGTGTATAGTCCACACCGAAGTGGTGATTCAAACTGGAAAGACTTCATTGTTTCAGCTGCTTTAATCTTGCTCAGATATTTCATTATTTGTTGTGTCTATACATTGCATGAGTCTGTACAGATACCAGTGAATTTGTTACCACAAATTGTTAAGGATAAGTTAGTATAAACAGTGGCTGTACATATGTACTCTTTAAGAACTTCGAACTGGTGGTAGCTTTTGGTTCAACTGACATAAATACATAACGTCAGAATCAGCTTTGTCATGTAAGTGGTACACATACAAACAATTTGACTTGGCTTGTACAATGCTTGCTATGTGCTTACTTATTAAATTATAAAATAACACAATAATGGAGTAACAAAAATCCAACAGAAAATCCAACAGAAAACTATAGAGCCCGCAAAGGGACATGGAGAAAAAAAAATTAAATAAATGTATTCCGACTTATTTTTGCGAGATCCTGCAAATGTTTTCCGATATCCTGACTTACTTTTGCGCGAGATCTCACAAAAACTTGCGATTCACGTTTTTTGTGAAAGAATTGCATGGGTGGAGTTTCTGCAATCCACAATCTCCAGTATAGACAAGCAGGATGATTAACAATGCTTCCCATGGTCCAGAGATCTAAAGCAGATCTAAAGCAGTGACAATTTTCACTGCTTGAGAAACAAAGTTGGACAGTTTGACAATGTAGTTTGTTCAGCAAGCATTAATCAATGAAGAGCAAAAGAGAGTTAATGCTAATGATGACTACAGTGCTGCTACATCAATTGGCACATTAGCCATGGCAACACAAGTCCACAGAGAAATGCAGGACAATTCAAAAACAGTGGAAGCTGAGAAATTAAGTGTGGACAAAAAGGACACAATAACTGGAACTGTCCAAACTGGAAAAAACAAATAAAAACAATCACAAAGCCAAAAATGTAACCTGTGAAAATACAGAAAACTCAAAAGTACTTTGTAACTTTCACTGATGACTTATCTCACTGCTGTAAGGTCTACTTCATGAAACAAAAGAGTGAAGTCTTAAGCAAATTCAAGGAATTTGAAAAAAAAAAAAAAAACATTCTCCAATAAGTGTGGACACAAAGTTGCAAACTTAGATCACCTTCACAAAAGAAAAGGAAACAATGCAGTTAAAATGGGTAACAGAATCAGAAGAGCTCCAAGTTTGCAGATTTGGTGACTGTTGATCATTTTGCAAATGTGTGTTGTGTCACAGAACCAAGCACACAGAAGGATGCATTAAGATGTCCATATGCAAAAGAATGGGAAGAGGCAGCAGATTTGGAATATGAGTCATTTATAGAAAAAAGAAGACATGGGATTTAGTGGCGTTACAGGATAGAGAGGTCGTAGAGTCAAGATGGGTGTTTAAAGTCAAGCATCAGAGTGATGGAGAAGTGGAGAGATACAAGTGCAGACTTCTTGCCAAAGGTTAATCACAGTTGTATGGTGCTGATTACATTGAAACGTTTTCACCTGTGGTACGTTTTAGCTCAATTCGTACATTACTGTCCTTCGTCATCCAAAATAGCCTACATGTGCATAAAATGGATGTTGTCACTGCCTTCCTAAATGGACACCTTGAACATGAAATTCACTTGGAACAACCAGAGGGATATATCAGACCAAGGTCAGGAACACCTTATGTGCAAACTGAAGAAATCAACCTATGGACTGAAACTGTCTCCTTGTGGTTGGAACAAAGAGTTCGCAAAATTCATGAAGGATCTGGGATTTAAACAGAACACCTCAGATCCCTGTGTTTTTGTGAGGACATTGCAGGAGCTCCAGATAATTGTGGTTTATGTGGATGATCTGGTGTTGATTACAGAGTCAACTTAAAGCACGCATGAGTTGAAACAGGCTCTCCAGGAGCGTTACAACATGAGGAACATGGGTGAGCTATTCAATATCCCAGGTAATCTGTTGTTCAAGACAAAGCAGAAAACTGCATTTCTCTTCATCAGAAACAGTACATTGAAACCATTCTTCAGAAGTATGGGATGGATAAAGCAAATCCTCTTGCAAACCCTGCTGCCACCAATGTCAAGTTGAAAAAGGCTGATGGTTTTAGTAATCCTGTGAGTCCAAGCATTTACCAGTCTATGGTAGGAAGTTTGCTGTATGTTGCAATGACAACCAGACTAGACATAGCACAAGCAGTTTAATGAAAATCCAAATCCTCCACATCTGACAGCTGTGAAGAGGATTCTTCAATACTTAAAGGGCACAGTGAAGCTTACTCTAAAGTATGAATGTTCAGGAAATAAGAATTTGGTTTGCTTCTCGGATGCTTGCTGTGCTGGAGATCCGGATAACCAGAATTCAACAACAGGCAACATATTTCTACTGAGTGGAGGAGCAGTGAGCTGGCTGATCAAGAAACAGGCAACAGTTGCACTCTCAACAGCAGAATTAAGTTGAATATGTTGCTCTCAGTCAAGCAGCTCAGGAGGGTACCTGGCTGAGAAGATTACTGAGTGATCTAGGTATGAACACTACACCTACAGTAATTCTGGAGGACAATCAAGGAGCCATCACAATAGTGAAGAATCCAGTGGACCATTCAAGAACCACCCTATTATCATATACGTAAATGTGTGTAGAATGGTGAGGTTAAGCTGGAAGACTGTCCTACAGATGATATGAAGACAGATGCTCAAACTTCTGACTTGCAAGTGGCTTTGTCAAAATATCTTAGGAGAGAGATTGGACTTTTTCCAATATAATTATGTTATGGAATGTCCTGCTATTTAGTTGTATTATAACATAGGCAACATTTTTTGTCGAACATAGCAACACAGTAAAAAGAAATAGAGAGGTCTAAAGTTATTGTCATATTTGGGTTAAGGTTATTAGTTCGAATTTCTTAGGTGTCTTGATACCATTGTCAAATTAAGTGGGAGTGTTGAAAGCATTAATAAGTAATAATTTGTACAATGGTTGTTAATGGAGAAGTTACTATACTGCCACCTGGGGTCTCTCTTTAGTATTACACATGTACTGCTGTTCCTGTCTAAAACGGAAAATAAAGCGACTTGTTAAAACACGTCGTTTTGTCATCACTAACCATGATTACTGCGTTTCACTGACAACTGGAATAACGGCCAACGACTAACAGACGAAAATAATAGAACTACTACAGAACCAAGTTGAGAGGCTGCAGCTGCGGACCCGTTTTGGTCTGGAGCACTTTGCAGACTCAGACAATGAAATCTGGTTCTATACCAGGTAAGTCTGACTTTTCCAAAGGCTGAATAAACTAATAGGACATCAGCACTAATGGCCATTGTGAAAAAGAAAGCAGCAAGATCTGCTGCAAAGTCCTGGTAAACCTCAGCCACTCTGAGGACATCAGGGTCTGGAAAGTCTCCCTGCACAGCCTTATAACATTTGCTCCTACACACGCAATTAAAAATTGTGCTTCTAGGAATTAATTTCAAGGTTACTACATACAGAGGCTTGTAAAAGTATTCAAACCCCACATTTTGTCGAAATACAAACAAATCTGTTTTATTTCAATTTTCGTGAAAGACCAACACAAAGTGGTTTACAATGGTGAAGTAAAAGTAAAATTCCACATAATTTAAAAATTCCTTTTTACAAATAAACTGAAAAGTGCAGTGTGAAAAACGCCGAGTGTGGCAGAGAACTAACACTGCACATCACTCTGAACACACCATTCCCACTGTCAAATATGGTGGTGGCAGCATCATGCTCTGGGGGTGCTTCTCTTCAGCAGGGACAGGGAAGATGGTCAGAGTTGATGGGAAGATGGATGGAGCCAATTACAGGGCAATCTAGGAAGAAACCCTTTGGAGTCTGCAAAAGCCTTGAGACTGGGGCACAGGTTCAACCCTAAACATAAACCCAGGGCTACAATGGAATGATTTAAAACAAAGCTAATTCAGGTATTAGAATGGCTCAGTCAAAGTCCAGACCTAAACCCAATCTTGTTTCTGTGGCAAGATCTGAAAACTGCTGTTCACAAACGTTCGCCATCTAATCTGACTGAGCATGAGCTGTTTTGCGAAGAAGAATGGGCAAAAGTTTCAGTCACAAGATGTGCATAGCTAGTAGAGATATGTCCTAAAAGACTTGTGGAACTGCAATAAAAAAGTGATTCCACATAGTATTGACCCAGGGGGGATGATTACATTTACACACAGCATTTTTCAATTTATTTGTAAAAAAATAAAAATAAATAAAAATTAGACCAAGCATCATTTTCTTTTTATTTCACAATTGTATATACCACTTTGTGCTGGTCTTTCACATAAAATCCTAAAAAAATATATTTATGCATTTGGTTGGAATGTAATAAAATGTGGAAACATTCAAGGGGTATGAATACTTTTGCAAGCAACTGTAATTACCTTACTCCAACTCCAACTGTTGGCTGTTTTGGCCTTGCGGAGACAAAAACCATGTCCCATACACGGCCTGAATTTACACCCTGTAAAGCAATGAAAAGTCCTGCCATCATGAAAAATTACACGAGCGACACCACACACTTTGGAGAAGAGGCATGATATATGTAAATGTAGTGTATGGGAATTTATCACAAAACAGGCTGGCAGAATTGACAAAGACTCTTCGATAGGTGTCAAAACATTTTTATAAAAACTGAGTAAAAGTCCAGTTACCTCCGCTTTAAGCCTGCTATGTGGTTGCCATGACATGGATGACTGAGAATTTGCACAGACATATAAGGATTTATATTGTCAGTTTAATTAAAATGAAATATATACGTGTCCTTAGATATAATGTAACCTTCAAATCACGAGCTAATATTACTAACGATTCTAAAAATGGTCTTATGTGGGTGACGTGAATTTCTTATAACTCAGCAAGAACTTCAGTTGTGTGACCTGACAATGTGAATTTTATGACTTCTCTTTCCATTTACTTTTAAATAGATTTGTAGGACATGTTAGATTAACGGTCTTAATGTGATGCACGCTTACCATGGTCCTTGGTTTGTGCCAGCCCTGTTCTAATTCAGTGCAGCATAGTACAGGCGGCACATAAGCCAAATTCAGAGCAGAGTAGTGTGCAGTCTGATACAATAGTGCAACACTGTGATTGCACAACAGTGAACCAGCTGCACAAGAACACTCAACGTATGTGATCTTTATGGGACAGCAGGCTTTAAACTCCATCTAAACACAAAATAAACAGTTAGCAAAAACTATGAATGCATTTCTTTGTAATTTTTATGTAGCAGAAAGTGAGAATATGGGTGCAGCCAAATTAAAAAGAAGCCTGGAACAAAACATAGGATTGCATTGGCTGTTTTTCATTTATTTTTTTATTTTTTTATATATATATACTTAATTGTATATTGATATCTACGGGTTTACATTTGCAATTCAATACCATGTTATAGTTATGTTTTTCAGAGATCGAAATAGACACATTTAAATCAAATACACTGGCACATATACACAGGAAGTAGTGTTTTGAGTACAGATCATAACTATCATTGTGCATTAAATGAGAAATATCAATTATGTGACAAGAAAAAACGTTGTTCAGAGTAATGTTTCCCTGGCACTGTAACAGATCTGTGTCTCAAACTGCACAAGTCTGAATCCATCAACCTTTTGCCAACCAAACACAGTCGAAAACAACAACAGCAATCACTCTTACAGGAACCTGCTTAAAGATTGAATTGTGTTCAATCTTTAAACAGAACAGAGAAAAATAGCCAAAAAGCAGAAAAAGAACTGGCCTTAGAATTGACAATGTGAAATAGGGCTGAACTTACACTCTAATAAACAACATAAACCATTAGAGACTAAATTATGGGGTTCATATGCAAGCTAATGCTAAAGCTAGATGTATTCTCCAAATCCATCACTTTTTCAACAGCTAGAAATGCATACTACTTAACCTAAACATTAGTGACATGAGAACCCCAAAATATAGTCATATCTTTGTGGAACTGTCTTGTGGAACTGTCTTGTGGAACTGTCTTATTGTTTCACCCTACTCTTGAGTTCATGAGACTTATGAGTCTTTCGCATGGAAAAGTAAAGACTGCCCTGATGCTCACTCCCTGATGAGTCTTTGTTGGACACTGTATTAAATAAAACAGAGTATGAAAGAGGTCTTATGCTACACCTTTGGGGTTAGGTTAAAAGAGACATCATTAACTGCAGAAAGCGAGACCACATTAATTGTAAAGTAGATATGAGCTAAAGCTAGCTAGCCAAACAGTGACTGTATGTGTTTAATGCTTACTATCATAGTTGTCAATTTGAATTTGAAGTCATTTAATTTTTTGGAATGTGGAGCTAATGATAAGGTTTGAATGAAGTGGAGAACATCCCTGATTGTAAATTTTGGGAGGTCCTGAAGTCATTGGGTGTAAAACAATGCCATTGCTCTCCGAGGTGAACAACCAAACAGGAAGTACTGGTCCTCACAACTTCAAATTAGCGGAAGTAGAGTAGCCACATCGTGCAACGAGCCCATATAAAAACAACTTCTCTGCCTTTGTCTGTTTGACCACTATCTTCTTGTTGTCAGGACCCTCTGAGCTGCAGACTTGTTTCTGTTTATTGGCCTCACCCGTGTTCCCCTGATTAGCACCTGTATTTCAGTTCCTCTGTTTGTTTTCCCCGTTGTCGGGTCATTCTGGTCCTCCTGCGTTCCACGTTCTCCTGTGTTCCCGAGTTTTTCTGTAAGTCTCTTGTTTCATTAAAATTACCTGTTTAATCACATTCGCTGTCTCTGCCTCCTTGCCGCCTAGGTCCTCTTCTGCTAAACCTGACACTTGTCTCCACCCGCTGGATTGGAATGGTACTGCAAGTTTTCGTCACTACGGTCCATGTCATTATGTCATTGGGTTGATTTACATAAATGGTCCCAAGCTAATGGAAACAGGAAAACCCAAAAGCCCTAGGCTTTCATTTACTGGGGTAATACAAAGCTCTTCGGCACTGTAACTGTTGGGGGGTGTTTCCTGGGGCTCCTCTCTGCTCTCCTCTGGGATGGGGGAGGCAACTATCCCTGTGTTGGTCCCTCTTGGGTGTCTGCCTTGGCACGCTGGGGAGCGGGTCTTTGGCTCCTGACAACAACTATTGAGCATTTTTCTTATGGATGAAGCTTACACACTAGTGCACTCTGGCAAACATCTAGAGGTACATGGTTTCAGGTTCTTACAGATTAACTTTGATTCAGAAAATATCTATCATTAGCTTTAGCTGTCACTTTATATCCCGCATTATATAATACTGTTAATTTTTCAGTGATAGTATCAAGGCATTAGTTGTTTGTACCTGCAATACCTTATCGGCTTGTTTTACTATATATATATATATATATATATATATATATATATATATATATATATATATATATATATATATATATATATATATATATACATGCCCGCCGACAGGGGGGGGGACAAACAGGTCAGTTGTCTCGGGCCCAGGACAGAGGGGGGGCCCAAAACTGATACTCTGACAAATGGTCAGAGTGTCAGTCAGAGCGCACGCGCGCGACTGCAGCAGCTTCCCCAACGTCTCCGCGACTGGTGCAGTCAGCACCCACGCTGACTGTGTCACGGCAATCTGCTGCTCCCCCACCCCTCTGGTAGATGGCTCAGCCAATCAGCAAGCAGGCTCAGCCTGGCCCGCCCACTCAGCTCTCTCTCAAAAACATGAAGAGGGAAAGAAGCGCCGTTTGGCTATTTTTTAATACTGTAAATGAAATCAAGCTGTATGTTTTGTAAAAAGCCGGTTAAATTAAGTGGAAACACAACAAATTTGTCTAAGCACGTGAAAAACCATGAGCAAGAAAATGTCGAGCGACAGAAATGGAGAGGGGAGACGAAACTTCTCTGAATGCCCCGACAGACCAGACCAACAGACTGACGTCACTGACTGAGGTGTCTCAGTCCTCCATCTAGGTAGATAAGAGTGGTCATCTTCAGCAGCAGTTCATGCTAACTTTCAAAGTAGATATTATCTATTATATGTTACTGGAGCCCACACAAAAAAAATGTAATTCAGACCTTGAAAGAACCCAGTACATATATCCTATTAAAAAGTGTTATTTAAGATAAGATAACATTTACTAATCCTTTATTTATCCCATGATGGGGAGATTTATAAGATTAAAGCAACAGGCAGGTACACACAATACAGACAAAATTACATAAGGATTTAAAGATACGAGAGGTGGATTATGAAATAACCACTATGAATATAACATTATTATTATTATTATTATTATTATTATTTAATTGTAATATTAAATACAAATCACAAAACCCGTAAGGTCAACAGTTTCATGATACTTGGGGTGGGGCGTGGACCCAGAGTGTGTTTGAGGAGGATATAGTGAGAGCCATCCCTAGCGATAACAGAGACAGTGCAGGTGGGGGTGGGGGGGGGGGGGCTTACTGTCCGATTGGATAGTCTGAGCATAGTCGCTCAGAGATGGATCACAGCATTAATTTCAATGATCCCGCGTTATGGCCAACAACACTGACTGATTCTGATCGAATGAATGTTGTGCGTTTAATGGCAAAAAGGAAGGCTTTCTCAGAGATTCAGAGGGCAGAGAATTCCCAAAGTATCTAACATATTCTACTTCCTGCAATGAAAGGGAAAAATTTGTTAGGGACTGGCTAATATGCAGCAGGTCAAAAAAGGACATATTTTGACTGCAGTGCTTGCTGTTCTCTTATGAAGAAAAGATCAACTAGTGCACTAAATTCAATAGATGGGTTGAAAATATCCAATATAAAATACAGAGATTTCCAGGGCATGATGTATACAGTTAAGTTTACTTGTTTTTGGGGGTGTGTGTGTTTCTGTGGTGGCGACAGATGTGTGTGTGTGTGGGGGGGGGGCAAAATGACTGCGTTGTCCCAGGCCCTAGCAAAGCTATCAGCTGGCCTGTATATATATATATATATATATATATATATATATATATATATATATATATATATATATATCTTTGAAGGTGTGGAAGCAGACTCCAGGGATGGTATATCTTGCTCTCTTCTTTTCCTCTCCTCTATTTTTTCACCTTTTCTCCCTTTTAGCTTTTTGCATATGTAAATCAAGCGCACTATGGCGAAAGCAGTAATGTTCCACTTGTAAAGTAAGATTTGCTGGGCTCTCTTTGGCAATAAAGGGAAAATAGCTGCAGGGGAATTCATATTAATAAACTAAACCCCAATAGCTTTGTGCCCATCTTTACATGTGGAAGGGCAAGCTTGGTTTTTGACCTTTGACATACTTAGCAACCATCCTTTTTTATCTCAGTCTTTCAAATAGCATTCTGTCTTTACATATTTACATTGAAGTAATGGTCTGTACCAGATCCCCAAAAGTAAGTCAATACATCATTTTACTAATAGAATGGAACACATCTCTAACTGTAATTGGGCTTTTTCTGCACCATTAAATCACAGTTCAATCATGTGTTTCAGCCAAGCAATCATAACAGGAATCATCTATAAATCATAATATCCATTCCAATTAGACCTTTTTTGTCAGAATAAAAGTAACCAAATAACAACCTTTAAGCAGGTATTAAACATTCTTTTCATTCATTTCTTTAGTGTTTTTGTTCCCCCACTGCATACACTCTTCATTATTTCTTTTGTCTTTTTTTTTTTTTTTTTTACAAATTTCCAACAACTGAAGCAGATGCATTGTCAACACAAAATAAGTTAATCTAACTGCCAAAATAATATTTTTCTGTTTGAATGAAGTTCAAGCTGGAAGACTCACCCCCCTGCACACCTGCATCCACTGATTGCCTCGTCAAGCGTCCATGTGGCACCCAATCTGCGTCAAGTCGTCATTCTACCATCCCACAAGACTCTGCCTATAAGGCGCTCCATCCATGGATTCTCCTGCTCTTCAACTGAGCTTCAACCCTCCTCCACCCCATCTCCTCCTTCACGCTCTTAAGCTTTACCTGACTACTTCTCTCCTACGGCCTCCTTTACCAGTGTCCCCAAGGGGAAGACTTCAGTAATCCTAAAATGAACAGCCAAGCTCATAGATATCCACAGCTTTCACGTCTTCTGCCGTGGCCCAAGTGCCAAAGAACTTTTCTAATTTATGTCAATAACTCTCTCTAATTGCCTCTTTTTGTCTCTGTGAGTGTCTCCAGATTGAACTGTTGTGTTTGCTGTTTTTCTTTACTCTCTAGTATTTGCATTTGCACACATGCCTTGGTATCTCATTAAACAAAGAAACACAGTAGAATGAAAATATTCAAACATTTTTGCATAAAATTCTTCAGCCGTTTGCAAGTGATGGATTTTCATATAGTGGTGTAATGAAATTAATATTTGTTTATTTAGTCTGTGTTACAAATGATTAGACAGGCTTCATATCTACCCAGTTTACTTCTTAATAAATGTGAGGAATTGCCAATAACAATAACACACATTACAAGATATGCCCTTTTTCATACATTTTACCCAGCATTAGTTTGCATCAAATAACTTGTCTTTTGAGAGTCAGAGTAATTAACAGATGTTCCAAAATAAAAACTGATGTTTATAATTCCATCTCAAAACTGGTGCACGTTCTTCGTACGTTGCTTAAAACATCCGAGATCAAATGACACATTCAAGATGATTTCATCCGGCTAATCATAATCGGGCTAATTGAGTTCTTCAAACACACCTGTTGTTTATGATTAGTATCACTGGATTGAGTTATCTGAGATAACTGCGCTTTCATGCGTTTGTTTAAAAGGGGAAATGTATTGATAGTAGAAACAATGATAAGCAATGCTGCTATTGGCTGTTCAGCATGGCCAAAGAACGCCCACAGTTTTTCTCCCAAGCAGAACAAGAGCTTTTAATGGAAGGTTATGGCGAATTTGAGTCATTAATTAAAACACCTCAAGATCTACTAAAGCCAGGAGAGAGGGTTAACAAAAAGTAGCAGACAAATTAATGCGTAAATACTGTCCATGGTAGATGTTTCTATTACTTTCTACAGTATGTATTTTTGCATTTTAATAATTTCATATTTACTTTGTTCTTTTATATTAGAGCCTCTACGGGACCCACTAGAACATGGGGACACGTAAAAGTGAAGTACAAGAATATTCTACAAAATGGTAGCCTTAAATTATTACACTTTATTTTAAAAAGTTACTTGTTATGTCAAGAGATCCAAATTTCAGTGTCATTCCTCAGACACTGGAAGTGAAGGACACGTGCAAACTGGGAATTTAAAAGAAAAAATTCTTTATCTAGAAAAAATTAAGTTCTTCCTTTTCCAAGTCATACACAGTTTACACGGTAAAACTGTATTGCTCCGTGTCTAGATAATCCATCCATAGTTTTTTCTAATACCATATACGGCTCGACAGGAAGCAAGCCTTTCAAAGTAAAACTAAACTTCACAATAAAATGGCCAGAACAAATCTTCTTACTGAATATGATAAAAATAAAACGATCAATAACTTAAATATTTTCTATTTATGGCTCTAACACCACTTTTTCCTGTTTAAAAGCCACTGTTAAATGATGTGTTTGTCTGTTTATAACAGCCACCAAGAAAGATCTCTCTACAATTTCACTGTCGCGCTGCGCTACAGGATCCTGTCTATTGCGCAATACGAGATTAATTTGAAAAACTCAGCAAATTATTCTTGCACCTTCGGCAACAGGTTGCTGTCGTAAAAATTAACATGGCTACAACAGACTTCCCTATCTCATCCGCTTGTAAAGCTGCGATCTAATCCTGTTTACATGAAATCAGCCTGCTCGCGAGCAGGTTTAAAATTGCGCACATGTTGCTATGACAGCAAGTCCAGGATGAGTTTTGAAGAAGCAAACGATCCAAGATCATGCCAAATCGTCAACAATGAAATCCAGCTAACTGAGTTAGCGACGTACGAAGAACGGACCCCCGATGTAAAGCTAGGAAGTGTAGTTTGCAGTTGTTTATTTTTGTTATTTGTTTTTCTTGCAGACCTCAATCTATAGTGTAGTACATCTCTTTTGTTGGGGTCATGTAGGCCATTGCGGACAAAACGTCAAATTTGGTGTTTTGGGAAACAGACAGGATTTGTGCCTTTGTGACATTCTAAAATAAATAATTATCGATTTGAGCAGAAATACAGGGTAACAGAGGGAGAGAGGACCAAAATTCTAGTGTATTGATCTCTCTGTATACAATAGCTGGGCCATTGATGTCCCCTGAGCTGAAGCATATAGGACAGCTCAGAGTTTGAGAAAAAGACCATAGGGCTTTGGTGTAAAGCATGTACATAAACCATTATCCAACTTGGTCTCAGTGGATCTGGATGTTTATCTTTTTTAAGTTTGCATGCATATATCTGAATCCAATTGCCTAAAACAAATTATATAAAAAAAACATATATTAGGGCTGCAAGTAGAAAAACATACAAACCTAATTAGTTTTACTGTGCATTTAAATGGGGAGCAAATTAAAAGATTAATGTTTTTCCAATGTACTGTTTGAAAATTAAGCTGATGATACAGCAATGTATGCCCTTTAAAAACGATTTCAGAAATCAATGTTGATTTTCCTATCCACTTCTTGTTTGCCTGTAGCCATTTCAGACCTTCTACAGCATTTCTTTACATTTCTTTTCATTACTCTCAGATTACATTTTAAGTACATATTCTGCTTTGTCTATTATCAACTTTCACTGTGAACACTTTTTTTGGCACATATGTGATTTATTTACCACTAACCAACATTTGCACTAATGAATCACTGTATTCCTTTTAACGTGTGAAATAAAGTGCAAAACCACTTTCCCGTCGGACATTATACAAAAATTGAAAAATATTACAAACTACACCAGTTAGAAATTCAAAATGTACTTCTTTAATTACAATGTCAGATTAACCCAGCAACGTTATGATGGCATATAATTATGAATGTCTAATCCGTTAAAGTATTCATCGACAATGTTCTTCTCTGTGATCAGAGTAAATTGTAGTTAAAGGCCAAATGAAGTAAAATCCTTTGATGTTTATTATGTCCTATTGTGAACATTTAGTTGACTCACAAGTTAATCGATAACTACAGGTCCATCTGTTTGTCTCACCACAGGAGTGAACACCCAATTTCCTAAGAATTGTTCCTTTCTCCTACTCACTAAAGCTTTCCCCTCTGCCTGCTGTTGGGCCCTTAGGCTGGAACTGGCCTAGCTATTCCCCGGCATACAGCTTTGCCTTCCCACTCTAGTTGTTGTACCACTAATAGCCTATTTCAGTGGTTCCCGAAGGTAGGGGTGTCAGGTTAAATTCATTTTTTTTTTTTACAACAAAAGTTTCTTGGCATGGATCTTTCGGGTTAGCATAATGCAACCAATGTTGAGCTTGTACACATGCAGAAAGTTCATCTGCAGAAAAGTGCAGAATCTTATGTAGCCGCATGATTTCTAAAAAAATCGGGTATAAAGGAATCGTTCTCTGTCAACTAAAATAACAATTGAAATGCAACAGAATTAAATAGAACTGATATGAAGATTATGCTTAAAGTCCTGAACTTGTTTAGAGGCTTATCAAGTTCATGGACCCAAAAGCACTTTACACTATAATCAAACTTTCACCAATTCCTACACACATTCACATGCTTACAGTGGTAAGCTACATTGTAGACTAAGAGAAGTGGGGCTGCCATATAATCTGTGCCACTGGTAGCAGGCAAAGCAGGTGAAGTGTTTTGCCCAAGGACACTTCACCCGGAAATCTATCTTTCTGTGTCTCCAAACTCTCCAGACACACAGTCTATTCAAGCATGTCTTGATGGCATCAAAACATGGTTACCACTAAACTTTCTCCGTTTGAATGAATCCAAAACAGAATCCATACTCTTTCGTCCTTCAGGCCAACCAAATTTAGCTTTGAACCACACACCTCTGGAATTAAACTTCAGCCTTCCATAAAAAATCTTGGAGTGACCCTTGACTGCAACTTAAATTTTAAAAAAAAACAAATTAATTCTGTGGTATAGGCAGGCCTTTTCCAGCTTTGCCTATTAGGTAAGGTTAAATCTTTTCTCACTTGTTGTGATCTTGAATACACAATTCACGCCTTCATCATTTCACCTTTGAACTATTGCAGCGCCTTGTATACTGGACTTAATCAAGTGTCTATATACTGTTTAGAACTTGCGCAGAATGAAGCTGCTCAGCTCGTTACCAACACCCACACTCCTGTCCTTTACTCTCACCATTGGCTCCCGGTTCAGTTCAGAATTCAGTTCAAAATCCTATTGTTTGTTTTTAGTTTAGTCCATTGCCCTGAACCGTCTTACCAGAGGGACATTCTGACCCTTCACCAGCCCAGTAGAACCTTATGCTCATCCAAACAACTCTGCTGGTGGTCCCACAGTAGAGGTATAAACAGCCTGTGATTGTGATTATAGTTATTCAATTCAATTCAGTTTTATTTATATAGTGCCAATTCACAACACACCATCACTAATCAGTTTAGAAAGTTGATGTAATCAAATCATACAGGCAGATTTCTATCTAAGGAAACCCAGCAGATTGCATCAAGTATTCACAAGGAACATTCACTCCTCTTGAAAGAGCGTGGAGCCACAGTGGACAGTCATCTGCATTGTTGATGGCTTTGCAGCAATCCCTCATACTGAGCATGCATGAAACGCTGGAATCGCCGTGGCTGTTGGCCCCAGACCTGCCCTCCAAAGGATCCTCATTAAAGGATTTAAAGTGTACTCATTCCAATTACAGGGCCTCGAAAGAGTCCTGTAATGTTATTTTTCGTCACTACCTCCCTGAGTCGGGAATGTGTAATTTGCACGCCTGCTGCCTTCCTTGGATGTGGTAGCAGTTTCTCAGGCTCCCTCTCTGGAATCGAACCCTGATTCCCCGTTACCCGTGTTCACCATGGTAGGCACATATACTCGGTGTGTAATTTGATCTGTGGAGAGTCACCACCTCTGTGGTGACGGGGAGCTGTACGCAGCCTGAGAAGTTATATTTCTAACTGTGTTGCATGCTGGGAGTTGAGGTTTGAGAGAAATTTGCTTTAATTTTAAATGTTTATTTTGATCACAATTTTTTTCCCCGTTTTCATTGCACATTTAAGTGATGGAATAAAACAAAGACATATTTCCCTCCATACATGGACACACTACCCTTGCCCTGGGTCTTTCTACATGGAGTTTGCATGTTTTTCCTGTGCATGCGTGGTTCTCTTCGGGTAATCTGGCTTCCACCCACAGTCCAAAAAACACAACCGGTAGGTTAATTGGCCTCTCTGAATTCACCTTAGCAGTGTGTGCGAGAATGGTTGTTGGTCCTGTCTGTCTCTGTGTTGCCCTACGATAGACCTGTCCAGGATGTACCCTGCCTCTCACCCATTGACAGCTGGAGATAGGCACCGGCACCCCTTGCGACCCCACAATGGATAGACGTGTTAGAAAATGGATGGATGGACATGCACACGCTTGAGATATGAAAACCATCAAGAACCACACTCCAACCAGATTGTGGCAGTCATGCACACCTCCAGTTTTTTGCCAACCTCTAAGAAGGAGATGAGGAAGAGGAGCCAGAAAGAATGGAGTCTAAGAGGAATATTGGAAGCTTGGAATATATAATAGTTTAAGCTTGAACTGAGGATGGAAATATACATTTTCTAAACAGACCTGAATTTTTTTTTTTTTTGCTCCCTCTTCAAGGTCTTGTGAGTATTAAACTCGGCTGAGTCGAACTGTGTGCTTGCTGGTTCACGACAGTTTAAGCAGAGACCATTTTCTTAAAGAATGTTAAGTTATGTTTTTAATGGTGTAGGGTAAGGGATTTTTTTTATTTCTTTTTGT
Organism: Fundulus heteroclitus; assembly: GCF_011125445.2. Taxonomy (NCBI): domain Eukaryota; kingdom Metazoa; phylum Chordata; class Actinopteri; order Cyprinodontiformes; family Fundulidae; genus Fundulus; species Fundulus heteroclitus. Next base: position 9,889,428 of record NC_046378.1, on the reverse strand, counting down.
CCTCCTGAATGGAAAGAGAGGTACAATTAATAAATTAGTTTAGGTGATATAGTACTTTGTTTTAAAGGGGTACTTGTGACACTGGTCATTCTCCTTATCAGATCTAGTTTGATAACCAGAGATAGCTTTACCCTCCTGTTGCTTCCTCCGGATTCCCCTCCTTCCCCCCCCTGAGCATCACCACTGTTCAGGGGGGGTCCTCGCTTGTGAACATGGCTCTGGTGGTCAGCACTCAGGCTGTGGACTTCCAAACAGCCTGTGAAGAGTCGTGGTGGTGGTGGTACAGTGTGGGATCTCTGCACAGCCTTTCCAGCTTGGATATGTTCATTCTCTGGTGGCTGCAGCATACTCAGCTAGATATGTCGCAAATAACTGCTCCACGCAGCTGCACCTCAGTTTTCCTGTAACAGCTGAGAAAAAAATCACAAGGTTGCTTTCAACATAGAGGCTGATTCCTTACTCCGGTGTCTGATTGAGCAGAAGACAGACTGCAGACTCAGCTCCGATCCAGCCTGCATATGTGCATGGGTCTCTCCAATGGAGGACTCCTCTCCTCGAGAGTACACCAACAAAGGGGAAGATAAATCCTAGGAGGCTTGGTACATAGCAGTGTTGGCATCCCATGCTGTGATGGGCAGTCCCCCTGTAAAAGTGTCATATTTCAGTTCCTTTAAATTTACAGTCTGGTTCTATCCTCCATGGCTGATTGCACACCACTAGAAATGTAATGAAAATGCATGAAATCACAGTTGTTTTGCTTAAATGTGTATTTTTCCACGAGCAACAGAAGCCATGTTCTAGTTTTCGCTGGGAGAAACTTGATAATCACATGACCTGGGTGCGGGCCAATGTAAATGAATAGGCCAAACAAAACGTAAGCCTGACACGCATTGAAGAGCCAAATTGTGACAATACTACGTTTGCCCCTGTGGACAACATGGATATTACATGTTTTTTCAATGAGACTGGGTTGATATAGTCAAACTGAGATTTAAATTGATTACAATTTAAAACTCAGTTTGTATGAGATTATCACACAGACACTGAATTGTGCTGGTTAATGTTTGCCTTATATCATATCAGTCAAAAACCTGTTGTTGTAAGATGTGATTTAATGAGGTTCTGCGATGAACTACTGCACTGCTGCTCTCTGAAGGCACTTTTTTGCCACTTTTTTGCCATAAAAACTTGACTGGGCACTTGGACTACATCGCCTTTCATTATAACTCTTAATCAGCTCACCGTGTACACCTTTTACTTTCTATACTTGCAGCTAGAAGTTACCACCTTAGGCAGAACCCAACCCACGCTGCACAATGGTCAAACTTAGCAATACCCTTAGAGTCTGACTTCAACTTCACAAGTTTCTTTAATTAATCCTTTGACATGGTAATAACGAGAAAAGGAGGAAAAAAGACAGCATGGAGATGTGTGCAGAGGTGGGAAACATTAGATGAATAAAAAGGTGTTGAAGGATGAGGTAGCCAAATGTGCAAAAGCAACATCCTTTATCAGACAAAATAAACACCGAACTGACTAAAGGTAATGGAATGAAAAAGATGGCGGGCTTGGCATTTGCTGTGGAATATAACATTGTCAGCATGTCGTCAGGCTAAGTGTTAAATCAGCTGTCACATAATTTTCTTCAAATGTCACTTGAAGCAGAAAAATTAAACAAGATCTTTAAAAGTAATTTAGAGGACAACCTGCTTGCACTAAGCACACCTATAATGAAAGGTTTTCCATCCTTCAAGCACCAAATAACTCAATCCCTGCTGAGGATGACGCTAACTGTTAAATTACAAGCGCATCTGACTGCTGAGGAGACATGTAGGATGGGCTGCAAGTAAAAATGGTACATCAAGCTACTACAGTTTAGGAAGCAGCAAATTATTTTGTATGGATTCTGTGTGATTTTAAAGTGGGGTTGATTCACAATTTTAAAGATTATTAGTAATGTTTTAAAGTGGTGTTCATGTATTTTCTAGATTGCTATTGGGTGGATAGTTTAACTCACTTGGCAGTCTGCACTGGTACAGTGCTGAAGTTTTTCATATTTTGCTACATGAAAACCACAAGTTCAACATATTTCATTAAGATTCCATGCATCACATTTAGACAAATTGTGAAGTGGAAGGAAGAGGATGCATGGTTTTAAAACACTGTTTTTTTATTTGTTTTTTACAAAAAAAGGTCTGAAAATGTATAGTGCATTTATCTTCTGCCCCCTGAATTAATAGCTTTTAGAACTACCTAAGGGACAATTGTTGCTCAAGGCAAAGTATGGTGACATACAGAGCATTCTGTCCATCGTCTACATTCATTTTGTGTGCATTTTAGTCCTTCACCAGGGAGCTTATGGATGTGCACCAAAATGCAACATAGAGCAATATTACTGTAATCACAGGGGCATTGGGGTGTGGTGTGGCTCAAGTGCAATCTCGGAAATAAACTAAGAGGAATGCAATGACAGAAATAGCCGAACTCCTCCATTCATTCACATATCAAGATACATTTAATGACTGCACAGACGACCTTCATCTACTGTGGTACCTCTTTTTTGTCTCTTTCTGAGAATGTACCCTTTCAGGATTTCCTCCACTGTCACCATTATTGCTATTATCTGAGACTTACCAATGAATTTGGAGGCTAAATTAGAACTGCACTCCAATGGATATGGTGCCTAACAAGGCGTTGGAATCTGGCAGACCTATTTATATCTATAAGGGGAGCATCAATGGGCCTTTACATTACTATTGCAGCTACTGATCTTTTGAGGTTTGATTCTACCAACTTTCCTTGTGTAGAGAAACAATTGTTTGCCCCTTCTTCCTTGCAAAATAGCTAAAGGTCAGGTGAGAGAACCTGGGAGCATCAGCTTCAAGGGTTGAAAAATATTCTCTAACCTGGCTGTATGTCGGAGCGGTGGCCTAGAGGTTAGAGAGCAAGGTGTTTGCATCCTGGAGAGGCAGCAAAGTTCTGGGTTTGAATCCCACAGACTGCCACTCTAGGATTCTGACCAAGACTCTTAACCTCCAGAATGCTCCTTGGGTGTCACACACATTTGGATAAATGCAAATGTAGACTATTAGTAATTATCAATTATTTATTATTAAAGCTCACTGGGGTCCTGCTATAAGGTGAATCTATGAACAAATCCCAAGTCCTTGGCAGTATTCAGCAGGTTTTTTCCCTAGGCTGGCCATCATAATTAACTCAATCATTCTTCCCACTAGCTCCCTTTTCCTGTTGATTTGGATCTTAACAGCATCATGTTGCCAACACTGTTTTTCATGGTGTGGTGTATGTAGTGTGTGTTCAGGGTCCTCAGAGTTTTCTGCCACTCTTATGTTTTTGCATTTAGGCCAACATGTTCAAATTTAATCTAATCTAATCTAATCTAATCTAATCTAATCTAATCTCCTTTTTGTGATGTGAGATGACGATTTGGCAGCGAGTTGGTCAGCGAGGCAGGTATATGAAGGCAGGTGAACAGGTGAGCAGAGTTTGAACTAATTAGTGACCACAGGTGGAAATGGTCTAGGCAGGTGACAGCGGCTGTTTGCTGAGGAGGGTGGGAACTAATTAGTCCAGAACAAAGCAGACAAAAACCTGCATCATGACATGCAGTCTGAGAGCAAAGTGCTATGTTAGGAACATATTGGGTAATTCTTCAATATGTTTCAGTTAAAACACACGAGGGTGACTTCAATGAATTGCTGAAGCATGTTACACAGGATTGTCAAGGTAGCAAGATGCCATTTTTATGTCCTTCAAAATAAGAGCTGAATCAAGATGTTTGAACAACAGTACTTTAACACTATAACCTTCACAAAGTTGGTATTTACAGCATGACAGGAAATGCATTTGTTTTATATTATTTTTTGCATTTTTTTTAAAGCTGGTAAGTTGTCTTTGCACATCCTGACATGAAGGGAGAATGCTTTCTAACAGACCTGCTTCTTTCTGTAGAGTATCCCTGGCATTTTAGAGCTCCCTGAATAAAGCACAGGACTTGTTTGGAAAAGCTTCTCTGTTTTCTGGACCAGACTCAAAGCCTTATGTGTTGGCTCAACATTTTATCAACATTTTCTAGCCTTTTATTTGGTCTTGTTGGGTCTTGAATATATATATATATATATATATATATATATATATATATATATATATATATATATATATACTGTCCAAAAGTCCACCACAGCTAGATTTGGACTGCCCATGTCAGTGGTGATGCTTACCACGAAAGATCCTATGGCAGCTGCTCTCTCAATAATATCTAGGATGATTGGCGCCTGTAAGTTGCTCAAATAATGGAATTGCTACTGAAATGGTAAGCCGGCACTTGCTTCCATCTTGCTGTTCCTTCTGCCATCACAAACACACATGCACACTTCCTCTTTTCTGGTGCAGCTCCATGCTTGGTGTGATTCCCATTTCATCCAGAGTTAAGACACCTGGTTCCAGCTTAATGTGTTGCAGTCTTCTTTGCTGGTTTCTGATGTCATGGAGAGGAAGACTCATGTCCTAAAAAATCTTGTATCCTCCTGAGCACGCTGGAAAACGGATTCTTTGTTTTACTTGCATTTACTCCATTCAATGCTTGAATCATTCTTTTTGCCAGTGATATTTGCCTCTGATATTTCGTAAAAAAAATCTATTTTCCATAGTCAAAACGTTCTTTCGTAGGACAGGATAAATCTTTTCTGTGTTAAGTTATCCTTCTATCCTTTTTTTGTGATGTTTTTTGCCTTTCTAATTCCTCCCTCAGTTTTTTCACCTCAGGTCTGTGCTTTGTATAAGGTCTTGTATAATAAAATGTTTGGTTATTTGGTTTTTCACAATTGACACATGCCTGTTTTATCACCTGGTATGATTTTTACTAGAAACTGTTATGTTTAAATTAGCATTTAAATGAATTACTAATATACAATAATTATAAGGTTATAGGCACAATCAACTGGGTTATACATACATTTAGTACTCCGTTCACATGAAAGAAATGAAAGATGCAATACTTATATCTTCCACAGAAAATAATTAATTGCAGGTCATCAGTCAAAACATCTAAAGCCCCATATTTTCCTCCAAGTCATTTAAAACGCCTTTAAAATTTAGATTAGCTCTATACCATTCATGTCATTTAACTCATACGATCTGATACCAGATAAAACACTGAATCACATGTGCCCCACATGTTTTTCTGGAGATATAGGAGTAAGTCCTGAAAACAGTGATATTCATGCTTTGTTGAAGGATGTATAACTGAAAGTAAGCTGAAGAAGGATAAAACTAGAGGACCAGGTCTAGCATTCCCACGTTAGCATGCAAAGAACAACTGAAAGAGCTTTAAAACTGGTATAATTACTCCTGTTTGATTTGCTTTATGTGCAAAACTTTATTATAAACTACTTGAGATGTTTTATATTGATAAGTGTAATGAATAAAAACATTTTTATGAAATATGATAGCCCCAATGTATTCTACAATCTATTGGAAAAACATTTCCACTCTGATATTAAGGACACAGATAAATATTGTGCTGACTGCAGTCTGAGGTCTGTAGGCCCATATGACTTGGTTGGTGGTGTGTGCACTATGTGTGTCTCATTTTTGTGATTGAAGTGTTTCTCTTTTGCTGCATTTTTCCATTGCGTGTTCAGTTCATTTATGTATTTGCAGTACATTTGAACCTCTCAGCCACCGTAATGATACGCTTCAGGACATCAGCAAATTGTGTCCAATTGTAAAAAAAAACAACAAAAAAAAAAAAACAGCAAAATATGTCTGTCTTAAGGGTATTTCATTTTTTTAGCTGTTCTCAAAATAGCATTACTTTAAGAAAAAACACAATTAAATCAACCTCAGGAGATACAGATTTTTTTTTCAAAGTCATTTTAAAGAGACATGTCTGAATGCTCTAATTTCTTTACATTTGTTTAGTTCCTGAGACTTGAGAGGATTTCTTTCAGCACAGTCGTCTTCATATATGGGAGTATAAATTCAATGGTGTTGAGATCTGGAATTTCACCGTACTATTACAACCAATAAATCCTTGAATTTCCAATCATTCTGTTGTAGAATTGCTTATGTGCTGAGGGTCATGGTACTGTTTTGAGACCCAATGTAGGCTGAGCTTTTGCTGTTAGACCTCACATTTGAGTCTAAAATATTCCTTAAAGTATCCAGGTTCCAAGACTGCACCACACATCCAAGTCATCAACTGTGGGGGTAAAGGGATTTTGGAAAGCAAAATATTTATTTGAGTGAGATCTTTTCTTTGCCCAACTTACAAATAATGGAGCATTTAATCTTTTTCTAACTGCACTGTCATGTGTTTTGAAATTTGAGATTATAATTACGTCCAGTAGATTTAGCTCTTGCGTTTATCTATGATTTCTTGGAGCAGTCTGACCTTGGGATAAATTTGCTGGGAGGTACACTCTGCCTCTGCAAAGAACTGATTGTCTTTCAACAAAATTAACAAATGATAGTCAACCCCGACATGTTTTCAACTCAAAAATAATGTTTCTCACTTTAAAATAGTCGTTTTTTTTTAAAGGAAATTAGATCAAAACTGTCATGAATCAAGACAGAGTCCCAGTATTCAGCCAGACAAGCAGAGGTACAGAAAAAGGCCCTTTTATCAACAGAAAGTAAGAACGGGCTAAAAAACAAAAATTACCGTGGATGACCAAAAACGGATGGCAGCAAACAATCAGTCCAGAGCCGATGAACGGCAATCTACAAAACTAGAACGGGGTCAGGCTAACTCTAAGTCACAGGGCAGATCAGATCAGGCAAAAAGCAGGCAGTCCGAAAAACGCAGGAACAAAAACAGGGTCAAAATCAACAGACAGAACAGGAACAGGATTTGCTGCACTAAAATGATCTCATGACTGGTCTGAACACAGTTTATATGGAGTTGGAAACAGTAAAACCGGTGAGAGATGATTGCAGACGGGTGGGGGGGGGGGGGGGGGGGGGGGGGAGCTGCGCAACCAAAAGCAAGACAGAGACAGAACATAAACAACAAACAGGAAAGAACCCAAAACTAACTGGTGGCAGAAACTCAAAGTATTACACAAAACCCCACATTGATTGCTTCTCATGGGTCATTACTGATGTCTTTCCCTCTCGACATTGTGTGAACATACATACACAGCCCACACTTTTGATTGTAAAGACATGTTCACACATGCAGATCTTCTCTTAATCAGGTGCATTTATACAGCAGTACCTATCTACTACTTTTTTCTAAAATCCTAGGGGATCACCATGGGTACAACAAGTATTTTCACAAAGAAGCCTTTTTATCTTGGCTTAAGTTTTCTTTATAATATAATGGTACTATTAATTTGGCTTGTTTCTTTATACAGTTGTGGTCGGATTCAAAGAATTTTCAACTTTACGAATGTTTACTCATGTCTCAATTTGTAAAATTTCTGAAATTAATGAAGGTGTACCTTCTTTTCACCAAGTTTGTGCTAGAAGAGTGTTGCTCCACAGTCTTGAAATCTCTAGATTTTAAGTTTTTTTTTTCCTGATCTTGATGCACCTTGGAAGTAGTGGTAGCTGTGCCAGAAAGGCATAGAACCATCCAAAACGTATGTAGCTGAAACAGGACTAGATTTATCTTTATGTTGTAAAAACACTTAATCTTTGAATGCATGCTAATTTTCTATTTTTTAAAGACATGCCAAAGGATTTTCAGTGGGGGTCTTTTTTCCACATTTTTGATGCGGAGCCAAAGCACATCCTTAGGTGCATCTCACCTCTGCTTCAACCCCTTTCCCACTCTGCGGCGGCTCACCCTAACCTAAGTCTGTCTGTGTCTCAGTGTCAGTGTAGGGGTCTGTTACAAGAGCAGACCGCCAGCATGTGATGTGCCAACTTCTCCCAGCTCTGGGGATGTGGTGAGCAACACTTTATCTCTGAGAAACAGACTTGTCCGATCACCTCCTGGGGAGGCTGGGGTGAGGGAGGAAAGTAAATAATGGGAGAGAAACATTAGTTTTTGTTGTTTTTCTGTCTCTTAAAAAAAACAATTCAAGCACAGAACACGTATTGATGAAAACATACTAATTTTCAAACTCTTAGTGTTGGTCCCCAGTGTGAGGAAATGCTGTAACTCATGATTAATATTTTAATTAACATACCTCACTAAACCCCAATGAGCACTTAAGGGGGAAGTATTAAAATATCTTCCTCTATTTCTTCATTTAAATCATGTCTTCTCACCTTCACAACAATTTCAATGAGTAGCAGCGGAGCTGACCTCTGTGTTATGTTTGCAGAAAAAAATCTATTTGTTTCAAATTCTGTCTCCTTTCATTCGTGCTCAGTCGTTTATCTGCCTAAAATAGACTTTCTATCTCTGAGAAAGTTGGAAATATGTATTTGCAGTGGATAATTCTAGTTTGCTCCAGGCCAACTCTGTTTGTGTTGTTTTACCTACCTAGCCAGATAAAGATCTGATGCCTCTACCAACTAATAATAATAATAATAATAATAATAATAATAATAATAATAATAATAATAATAATAATAATAATAATAATAATAATAATTTAACTTTATTAATCTCACAATGGAGAAATTCACTTCTGCATCTTAACCCATCCCCTTGGGGAGCAGTGGGCTGCCACTGTGCGTCACCTGGGGAGCAATTGGGGGTTAAGGGTCTTGCTCAGGGACCCAGAATAGCAGCTTGTGGGAGTTGAACTCAGAACCTCTGGGACCAAAGCTCTGTGCCCTAACCACTAGGCCACCACTCCCCACTTTTTCTGCATTTAACCCATCCCCATTGGGGAGCAGTGGGCTGCCACTGTAGGGCGCCCGGGGAGGAGTTGGGGGTTGAGGGTCTTGCTCAGGTACCCAGACTGCAGGAAGTTGGGATCGAACCGGGTACTTGCATCCTTCTCAGAGTGCAAGTGCACTGCTCTAACCACTCGGCCAGCACTACCCCAGTTGTATGTGTGTAACAACTGCCACACATACCGATTACCGCCATGTTTACATACAAAATTTACAAGGATGATTTATTTTAAAGTGGCATTCCAGTTAGGTTACTGCAACCACCAAAAACACTTGCAGTATCTTTCACAAGTTCTATCTAAAGCCAAGTGGGATGAAAGTTATCTATTTCCTGACACAAAACAGTTGTTTAACACTACATTTGTTGTACTCTGCTTCATCCAGCGTTTTGGCTTAATTGTGACCTAAGGCAACAGCAACCGTTTTTATTCCCATATTGCCAACTGATGCCAGTGGTTTTAATTACAGATTTAATTCCCCCACAAGGTAAATATTTTAATGGAATCCAAGGCCTTCTGTTCTGTTCTCATGTAAAACATCACATTATTTTTTTCCAAGGGCCAGTATGGTACTAAATACAGATAATTCACATAAATTAACTGCTGGGTGCTGTTGGGACAGTGGTTGGACAGTTTTAACCAAACACTGAGTCAAAAACTGATCAATTCCGATAAGAAACTCTAAGAAACCCTATACTATATTTCTTTTCAAAACCTCAATTTTTAAGTGTGCAACAACCTGATAAAACTTCAATGCACCTGCTCTGCATAAAACAATTAGAATCAGTAAAAATATTAAATAAGGTATATAATGGTGTTAATTTTTAGTGTGTTGTGTTAATTACTTTAACAACCTTAGTGTATTAATGACACTAGAGAACAAATCTAAGATAGCGTTTATGCGGAACATGCTAAGTAGTTAGCGCAAGCTGGTTCTAGCGATGTTTTACAGTCATACTTTGACAATGACCTAGGACAGGGATTCCCAAAGAGCTGCCGCTAGGGGGGGTGCAAGAGGAAAAATGTAATGGTGGTCTGACAGTGTTTTTCCCCCCACACCATAAAGACGTGCAAATAAACATTTCCTTTGTTTAGAAGAAGTCTTCTTCTACACTTCATTTTAACATGAAATATAGAAGAAATCTTCTACACATTGTGCTGTATATGCGCACCTAGCTTGTGGCCTCTACATTCTCGCAAATACGCTTAATTGGCTAAAACCAGGAAAACTGTCATGCAGGTGAGACATCTAAGGTCAAAGATAGTGATGAAGGAGGAGAGGAACCAAGAGGGAGTGAACAACTGGAGGCAACAGAGGAGAGAATTGCAACGGATCCGGGAGAATAAAACAAGCAGATATCAGAAAATGTCTTCTTCGCTCTCCTGACTTTACATCGTTTATGTCAAGTAGAGGGAAAATTGAATTTGGGCCGAAAGTTTTATTTACAAGATTAAATTAAGTGACCCGGTCTCTCTTCGCTCACGCAGCACCTACAAACAGCACTGCCCATGATGCTGTGATTCTGAACCACTACAAACACCGCTGCTGCTGGTGGGAAAATAGACACGTCATCTGGACTATGTTCACGCACAGAGCTGCAATACTTTTCATTGTTATTCAGACAGGTGCAGTTCATTCTAAAGATGCCGTTTTAGCACATATTCAGACCAGAACAGGGAAAGCGGCAACCGGTGGTGGGGCTATGGGGAGCTGAGGTGTGTTGCCGTGGGTGCGTTTACCTGCTGAATGTAACCTCTGTGAAACAATCAGGATACAACTTTTTAATTTCTTTGATTAATAACAGCTTTATGGAGCGCTCTGTTATTTTTACTCTGTGCCGCTCTACCAAAGTCTCTCTATCTCTCTCTCTCTCATCCGTCCATCCGACCACCAGCCGGTCTCAACACCTGCCAGTTCAGCCTAAAACAGTTCTTCCCGAACCTCTCCATGGCCATCCCGCCCCTAGTGTAAAGTAACTAAGTACAAATATCATGTTACCTCAAAAAAATTCTAGTTGACCTTTTACTTAGACTACGTTCACACTGCAGGGAAATGCAACCCAAACCCGATCTTTTTGCTCACATGCGACCCACTGTATATCCATCTTTTTCACGGCAGTGTGGATCGCCCAATTATGATCTTTTCACCCCCCGAAAATTAGTACGTGGTACTAATTTGGATACTTATCAATTTTTTTTCAGAGGGTCTGCTGTCTGAATGGCCATGTCACATTTTATCCGTCTTTTACATCACTCCCCTGGCTCTCACTACACATCAACACACAGTATTAGCAGGTAGCATTCCATAAAAGACCATTGTTAATAGCTGTGCTACTTTGTTCTTACCTTATTTAGTCTTGCTATGATGTGGTCTTAATACTGCCGGCTCCCATTGCTCAACAGCTTTCAATATACTTCGACCTAAATAGTAAATGTAAATACTTTTCACACGTGATTTCACACAGAGTGCCTTGACAACTATTCAACAGGTGGGACAGCCCAGAGATGTTTCAAACAAGCCAGAAGATCTACCTAAACAAGTTACACACAGAATTTACAGTGCTGCACCTGGAAGAATGGAGGATCAACATGACAAGAAAGGCTTATCAGGTTTTCAAAAAAATATACATTCTAACTTTTTCTCAATAAAATCCTGACTCCAGCTCACCCAGTTAATCCACAACTTTCACAGAATTAGTGGGAGTCTGTTGGGCCAGTAGTGCTATCAGCATGCTGTGGTTTTCAGAGATAATTTTCCAATGGGGAGCTGGTGGTGTTGGGAGATTTCTGGATGTCTGGCTTTCCTCATCCTCACACTTAGAATCTAAGATCAAGAAACAAGCATACTTGTTTGTTCCCTGAAACAAACATGCACGTAATTAAAAAAATCTGCATAAACCTCAGGTTATATATATTTTCATTAAGGCAAGTTTTGTGCTGTAATACCTTAATTGTCATGTATTTCTAAGTGCTTTGGTAAGCTGTAGTAAATGGAAGCGTTTTTAAATCTCCTAATCACATTGAAGCAAAACAAAGATCCGTTTCAAGGAAAACATGCTTCCTTTTCTTGCAGATAAACATGTTGACATTAGACTTAGAGGTTTATTGGTGGAGACCCAGTAATAAATGTTTTGAATAATCATATTTCTAGAACTGTTTATTGCTGCCATCCAAAAACTTACTTTTCTTTCCTCCCGGGCTTCTGTCTCCGTACGGAGGTTTGACACTTATTCAGCCAATGACCTGCTGTGGTTTACACTCATCTGCAGACCAGCGGTCACTCTTTTAGGGATGAAGATGTTTGCATCCTCGACAGAGAGGAACGTTGGTTTGAGAGGAGAGTAAAAGCAGCAATTTTTACGAAAAGAAACAGCTTATTTTGAGATCCCCAGTTTCAATTGTCCCTCTCTTGCAGTGCTATTATTGTGAGTATCATTCAGCCCCCTGGGAACAATAAGTGGCCATCAGATCACTAATGATCAGTTAGTACCCTGATGTAGGGCTAGGTAACATGGCCTAAAATCAATATCACGATATATTGAGCAGTTCACCTCGGTAATGACAAATGGATGATAACTTCCAATAAAATATATTTATGTTTGGGGTTGTAATGTGACAAAATGTGGGAAAAATTCAAGGTGTATCAATACTTTTGCAAGTCACTGTTCTTATTTTCTGAGATTGGGTTTTCATTATGTATTAGATTAATCAAAATCACAACAAATAAAGGTTTCAACTATTTCACTATGTAATGAATCTGTATATGAGTTTCATTTTCTGCAACAAGTAAATTTTTTTTGCACTATATTCTATGTTGTTGTTTTTTATCTGTATTTGTTATATCCAAAATTCAGGACAAAATACAAAATCTCTTGAACTTTGGGTAAGTTAAATTAATAGAAATGAATTAGAGTTGATGAAACCAGGCGTTAAATTGTCCCACATTGAAATATAATATAATCTACATGATAAGAACAAGCATCTTGCAAATTGTAATTTTTAGGCTGCTGGTCGTTCTTTGCCTTTCTTCATGAAAGCTCAAATGGCTTATTTAAATGATACTGCAACATGCTAAGTGCATTACAGATAAAAATATCTATATAAAAAAAAAACGTTAAAATGTAAATCTATCACGAACAAAAATGTATTAATATCTATGTGCTAAAAAGTGCACTGAGTACACACAAGTTTTAATGTGCTGACAGGTGCATAGCCAGGAAAAAGTCAGATGTTTAGAGGAATATCTGCTATATCTGTGTAAGGCACAGGTCTGTTGCTGTGCTACAGTGTTTGAAGATTTACAGGATCAGTTCAGCTTCACTGTAACCACCTTTTACATCCTCATACAGTATTACTGTTGACTGATCATATCTTTTTAATCATGTTTGGTTTAATATATTGCTTTATAAGTGGTTGCAAACTGGGCCAGTCTTAGCTATATCTTCAGGCTAAAGAGGAAGTTCACTCTTGCTCACAAGCACATTCTCAAACCGCAGGGGTATGATCGTATGCCCAATAACAAAAAATATTGTTTAAAATTATACATTTTAAGTCTCACCATATTTAAGCCACATTTCTTCTGGGGTTATCTCCACCCCTATAATTACTTCTGCGCCCACCCGTCCCTCATCCCTTGGCACTTAATTCAGGTATACTTAATTCAGTTGTATATTAAAATATGCAACTGAAAACTGGCACACTGATTTAGGAAACCCATCAGTGGCTCCTGACACTTTGTACATCATAATATGTAATTTCATATTCCCATATGTGTCAAGCAAACAGTCATGCCTGTTAGGGAACAATAACTGACACCTGCATACATCTGAACATGTCACGATAGGCATTATGGTGAGTGTGATGTTTTGTTTATTTATGCTTTGCCTCCCCTTGACCTAAAGTAAAAATAATAGCACATGGTCTGGGGTGCATCAAAGGCAGCAAATACAATTACCCATACGAGCTCATAAGAAGTTGTACAGTTAACTTCAGGCAGAGATAAACAAATTATACTCAGTACTTTATATAATCAGTGTTTTAGGTCACAATGAAAATAATAATTACTTGCTTAACTTACTAGAGACTGAAATATGTAGATTGAAACCATTGCTTTCAAAAACATAAAGAGGTATGAAACAACAGTAAAACCAATAGCATGTGGAGCAGATATGTGTTACCTAATTACATGACCATGTGACATCAACTCAGCCATCGAGAAAGCTAGCAACTAAGACAATGGAAACTTTAGGCATTTGTACTGGGCACGAAATGCTCCTGTCAAGGGTAATTAAGTTTAGTAATTTTGGACAGGGAAACCATCTCTAAAAATATATGCCTTATTGAAGAGATGCAAAGCATAGAGTTAGGTATTTCACCACACCCTCTAAAATGAACTGCAAAGAAAATAGCTCTAATGACTAATACTTTTAAGAAGACTTTTGTTCTGTATTTGGTTGTCTTTACTGCAATCCCTCAATGTCATGCTCACTGAATTGTGTGCTGGTTTGTTTGTGTGGCGCTGCTTTCTCTCTCGCCTCCTCTCTGCAGGGTGCGACCAGCAGGTGCAGCTCCACAGGTGTTCCTCATCAGCTCTAATCAGAAGGGTTTATAAGGAATAGGAACCAGGAGGGAGACGTCAGATTGTTTGCTCTTCCAGTGTGGTAATCTGGCTAGAGTTTGTTGGTCTATAATATTAACTACTTTGTCATCTAGGTTCTTACCTTCTTGTATGCTCATTTCCTCCACAACTCCTTGGGCATTCATGTCTGCTGTGTGTTTTGCTGTGAAGCTCATCCGTGTGAACTTTGCTGTGAGCCTTCTGCTTGCTCTTTAGTGCCTACCCCCTCCTATTAAGAATCTCGTCTGTATCAGCTACTTTTCACTCACCTGCCTGTTCACTCGCCACCGTCGACCGTACCACCATACGCTTCTACTTGCAAGAAAATGCAAAGAATTAGTCCTAACAAACTTTTCGCCTGTCAACGTCAGTCTCAATCGGTAAACTCACCTCTTCCTGTAACTCACCTATCCATCTGCAACAGTAAGAACATCCTCTTCTCTCTGAAGAAGCTGCTAATTCCACATTCCTCTGCAAGCCAGAGTCATCTTGAAAAACCAGATGCCCAACCTGATCCCAACTTACTTCAATAAACATCTCTTATCTTGCCTCTGTATCTTTTGCTCTAGTCAATTGTTTTATTATGACACTCATTCCTAACATGAATGTATTGACAGTGGAGAGGAACACTGCCAATTACAGGAGCAGGAAGAAGCCCACAGTACAACCAGGCTCAGTGTGAACGCTATCTACCAAGGCTGACTGGGGATTGGAGAAAACCCCAGTTAGCAAAGGAATGTTTGCTCGCCATCGAAAAATGCTTTTGCTGAAATTCTATTTAATCATTGTTTTTCTTTTAGACCATTAAGGCTGTTAATTATTTTTCACAAAATTTCTATTTTGGTCTTGTTTTGAAAAAAAGTGTGAAAAACTGAAAAACTTCTCCTTATCTTTTCCATAGGAAACTATGCATTAATGTCTAAACAGAGACAGCATCTGCATCCACATCAGATCGAGCTCTCTGGGCTCCTTTAATCTGCTCCATTACTTGGTGGGGGTGGTGGACAGTGGGATGTGTCCTGTAGGGCATGGAGGCTGATTCAGGGGGTGCCTGGGTCTTGGAGCTCTCGGGGGTGCCCGGATTGGGGTGTCTCGAAATACATTTCTATTGTATTTTGACCGAGCATTTGGTTAGACAAGATGGCGTTGCTGACTTGCAAGGCTTATGTTCTTATGTTATGTAGGCCTAGACTCATGTTAGGATAGCAAGTTCTGCAGGGCCAGAAATAATTTTTCCTGTGCAAAATGTCCCTGTCTTTTTTGTGCTGTTTACCTCACTTACCTTATGAATGCTAGAATATTATACATTTTTCAGGTTTTCCACTTGAGACCAGAGCAGTAACTAGTCAGTTTTTTTTTTTACAGTGTCCTGTCTGGCAATGTGACAATAAGAATTGTTGTCTTAATGCCAAAAAGACCCCAACACATTTTACTTTCACAAGCAGGGACTTACCGGATTCGCAATATTGCTCTGCTTGATTTATACATGCAAGAAGCTTTATTAATGCAGGGAATATTTCATGTTCTACGGACACTGAAAAAAGGAGAAAAGGTGAAAGAAAAAGAGGAGAGAAAAGAGAGAGTACAATACATCCTCACTGTGCTTCTTCACCTGCAAAGAGAGATGTAAAAAGAACAGCACACCAGCAGATCCGCTCCAGCTACGGCGGAGCGGATCTGGCCAGGGACCCGAGGACCTGGGGGCGCCCCGCCCTCCGGTGGGGGCCCCGACCGAGCCATGGGGGGTCAGGCCCCAAAAAGCAGCCGCCAGGAACAAGCCGGCACTAGCCCGGGCACCGAGTACCATCAATGCACCACCAGGCCAAGGTGCCAGCCAGCGGAGGGGAGCAGGATGGGGGGAGGGGGGGATGGGCTCCACACTTAGTGGAGACCTGAGATGTCATGGGAGAGGGGGCAGTACAAACCCAACCTGACAAATAAACAAACAGAAAACTACATACACAGTAACATTAAATTGTTCCCACCCTAGTGCCCCAACATGCAAACACTTTATAAATAGGATGCAGTACACACACTCGCACTTACCACACACATCCTATATTCACAGGTCCAACCAACATGAACCGAACGGGCCAATCAACCAGAGCCCCCGCCTGCCTCCGCCTGCCTCCGCCTGCCTCCGCCTGCCTCCGCCTGCCTCCGCCTGCCTCCGCCTGCTCAAATGTCATTAAATTACATGTTGTTCTCAAGTGTGTCTAAAACTTATTTATTAATTATTTTCTGGAGAAATAATTACATTAATAAAAATCAAGTGTCCTAAAGGTTATTTATTTATAATTTTTATTTTCTAACTTATATCTGCAGTGAACCCAGGATTCATTGAATCATTCTTATGATGACGGTTTTCAGCTATCTTTATTTATCCTTCTGTTCTTTCGTGTGTACATAGTTCCTTTGTTTCTTCAATCTTAATTTTGCTTGGTAGTTTTAGTTAAGTTTCACTAGCCTAGCAAAGAGGATTTGTTGACTGAAATGTATTGTTAATTCAGATAAACAGCATCCTATAGTGGTGTTCTCTGAATGTTCATTTATTTATGTTAATAAATTGTTATACTTGAAGAGAAGTTGTCACTCTTTTATTCCATATGTGTGCAGAGCTTGCTCTTAAAAGAATGCCTGTGTTCAAATATTTTTATTCAACTATTGTCCTAATATCAGCTGATTGAGCTGATATTGACAGAACAATACATAACAGACCGAAAGTTATTTAATATACATTAAAAAAAAAAAAAAAAAACTAAAAACAGGTGTAATGGCGCAACAGAAAGATGGGAGACACCAGACCCAACAGCCCAGATTTCTATTAAGGCAATCTGGGCTATCATTACAGCTCAGTAGAACCAAAGGCAAGTCGCCTCCATTCCAGATCAAATTGATGCAGTAAAAATCCTGAAAAAGGAGGCCCAATTCCTGAAATATTTCATCCTATGTGAAAAAAATCTAAATTATGAGTTTCACCTTAAGAAATGTTTAAAAATAATTAACATTTGCATAACATTATTTCTTTTAAAATTGCATTTGTGTGTGATGTTCAAGGTACATTAGCCTGATGATGCAATTAAACATGGATTGGTTGTCCTTTTTTAGTATCTTCAGACAAAAAGGACTTATTTGGGTGACAATTTAGTTTGCATGTTACTGAAGAATTAATTATCATCAAATTTAAATACCTTTGAAGTAAGGATTAACTTGAACTTAGCAATTAGGCATTGAATGATTGTAAATATTTCATAAGAAATAAACATTCTAGTCACAGTTTTCACTCTGCTGAATGGTAATATCTATATTAATTTTACAAGATATGAACAATTTATTTTGCAGTTCGTTCTCAAACCAACATGTCAATATGTGAATGGAATGACTGCCAGTGTAGCCTTCACCTAATGTTGTAGGACTGTTCTTCCTCAGTTACTTTGTGTGCAGTAATGAGCATGAGAGTGCCCTCCTTAAAGATATATCTCTGCCAAGAGGAGCTGACATGCTGGAAATAGAAAATCTTACAGTAGGCGCACATTAGTATGGACACTTGAATTGGTGTGTCAGTGTGTGGCTTCAACAATTACTGGCAAATTAGCACAAGAACAGAAATAGTTCAATTGTGCCCCACTGTGAGTTAAGAATGGTTTTGGCTGCAGATTCAGTTTATGCTCTTGGATAAAAGGAAAAACCACACATTTCCATCTGACAAAAAAAAAAAAACAAGATAGTCATTGTAACCCTACAGTGAACTTATGGAAACTCTCACTAAAATAGCATCTAAGGCCATTATTTTGGCCTGAAAAGATCGACTCTTTCTTTAATTTGAATTCCACTATTATTCTTTCATGTCCTTAAAACAGTGGAGCAATTAACATATACTTAGGAGGCAAGAAAACAAATGCTCAGTGAGCTTACAAAAAAGGAAAAAAAAAAAAAACAAATTCAAATATAAGATTTGAAAACCCTAATTCAGTGACTCTTGGTGAGGAATAATGAACCTTATACATTACAATAATAGTTGTTACACCCAAAAGGCTGCAATGTTATTTAATTTATCCCAAAAATAATTTTTGCTGGTGGGACAAAAAGTGGATATTTTTTACCAAACAGTGTTTGGTAAAAAAAAAAAAACAGGATCATCATTCCTCACAAACCACCACTTTGCCTATTGTCCTACTACATACAATTAGGTCTTGATAAATAGATGTTAGATGGATTTTATGTTAGATGGATTTTATTCATTATCATATCCTCAATTTTACCCAGAAAATCCATCTAAAGCTCTCATTTTGATTATTCTATCATAAAACTACATCCTAACCATGCCATTTACAAATGCATCTTATTGTGCTTTAAGTATACTGTATCAAAACATGTGGGGGAAAAAGAAATTACCAAATAGCTTTAATAGAATTTTCCCACCACTTCCCTTAAAGAAAGTTGTATACATCACTAATAATGAGCATAAGGTTAGTTAAGGTTAGGTCTATGATTGAGCGCATTCATTCATTAATTAGTGCATACATTCGTAATTGGTGCATATACCATTATGGGAAGCAAAAACATGTTTTATTGAAGAAAAAACATTTCTCTTTTCTCTACACCCAATTTATTAGATGACTAAAATAATTTGCTGAGGACATAATTTAATTTGTTCTAAATGTTAATATTTTTTTATGTATTTTTAATCATTCATTTGTTGTGTTTAGCATATTGGTCAGTCTCTGCTGTTTAAAAAAATAAAAATATGTATATATATATATATATATATATATATATATATATATATATATATATATATATATATATATATATATATATATATATAAAAAACTGGTATTTATTGTTACAGTTTACCAGCAGGCTTGTCCAACTCCAGTGCTCAAGGGCTGGTCTCCTGAATGTTTTAGATCTGCCCCTGGTCCAACAAATCAGATTCAAATGAATGTCTTACCTTCTCACTTTGTCATCAAGGTCTGCAGAGGCCTGCTAATCAAACACTCATTAGGTTAGGTTGTGTTGAACAAGGACAAGACCTAAAACATGCAGGACACCGCCCCTTCTGCACCATACATATTACATAATCAATATTGTGACATTTTGGACACCTCTGGAAATGCCCTAATTCACAATTGTTCTCAAGCATTTTGTTTACAAGAAATGGCTTGAAGGCTTTCTGTCTCTTTGCCTGTAGTAAAAAGAGTTGCCATCTGCTATTAAGTCTATATCTTTCAAACACACGCGTACAAATTCCTGCACACACACACACACACACACACACACACACACACACACACACACACACACACACACACACACACACACTTATCCTTGTTTAATACACAAAGTGATGACCGTGCATTGACTACCATAGACTTCCATTCATCTTCAAGGCTTACTATGGCTCAACCCTGACCCTACCCCTAAACCTAACCATTACGGGTTTATACCTAACCCGAACCTGAACTTTAAACCTAATTGAAACCTAGCCCAGAAAAAAATGTGAGGCCCTTTTTTCGGTCCTCACTTTATATCAGTGTCTTCACTCTTCAAGTAAAATTAGCAAAAAAACTCCCTCCACATGTAAATGCAAGAAATACTTGAGTGTCCAACATATATGGTTGCAGCTCTCTACATGATTTGAACTGTGATGTTATGCCCCTCGTAAGCATTGGAGGATGTTGAGTTTCCCTTTTTTTCTTGGGTAAATAATATATTTTCCCAGAGTTATCTGTCCTGGCCAAGCACTGGATGTCCAGAAAGGTTTACTAGCCCTTTCTAAAATAAAAAAACCCTCTCTTTTTTCATTTATTTTACTATTTTTATTACCCCCATTGGAGGAAGATGGCATAAATCTCGGTAGGCTCTAACATGCTGTAATAATATCTACATTTCACTACTAACAACTGGCGCCCTGAGAACTTGAATTCGGAGTCTAAATTGTATCGAGGGAGGTTTTTCCTTATTTTACATTTTTCATTTTCCTTATTTTTCTACCCACAGATCAGCAAAATGTTTTATTTAGCATAGACCTCTCATTCCACACTATAACAGATATTTATGTGAGAGGGACCAGCATGTAAGTGAAAAGGGCAATTCGTCCTGGCATGTAAAAATTCGCCCACACACTGATGAGCCTGTGAAAGGGTTGAATATCGATAGTATGGCAAGTATAAAGGGAATGTAAGCACTTTTAATAATTCATGTAGGCACACTCCATTAACTATGCCACAGTATTGGCCTAAGGGCTATTTCAGAGTGGAATGGAGGAGAGAGGTTAGCTCACTCCACAGCGTGCTAAGTGTTGAAATCCCATGAATCCATGGGTCTAAAAAATGCACCTGTAATTACCAGGACGGAACAGGGACAGAGAGGTGGGAAATAAGAAATAGTGACATATAGTATTAAATGTGTTCTGAACAACTTGTGGTTGGGGGAGTGGGGTGTGTCTTTAAACAGTAACTTCATGATTAAGCGGCCTTGTTTTGTTTATGTTAAAATAGCACCCTATGATTCGAATGAGTAATATACAGTGCTTTGGAAAATTACCCCCATCAACCCTGATTATTATTTTTTTTGACATGTTATAATGTAGTAGAATTGTACTTTTGTGTAATCTCTCGGATTTATCTAATAGACCATTACAAAGCAGTACCCAAATGAGAAGCAGTTAATACATGACTTTAAATAAAGAAAATTATAAATACAGCAACATGTGGTGCGCATATGTATCCTGCCCTGAAATAAAATCCAGTGCGTTCAGAAGTCACCTAATGAATAAATAGACTCCATCTGTTTCCACCTGTGTGTTTCTTAAATCTGCATTTCAAATTAGAGTCAGAGGCTTGTTAGTGAACATTAGCTAACAAACAGTTTAGCAAGAACCAAGGTAAACTAGACAGGTCATGCATAAAGCTGTGGACAACGTTAAAGTAGGACTAGGTTGTAAAACAATGTCCCCAGCTTTGAACATCTCATGAAGCACTGTTCAATCCATCATAAAAAAAAAAAAGATTATGTCAGGACTGGCTCAACCTACCAGGACATGTCTGTCCAACGAAACTGACACACAAGGCAGAGCATTGGCAAGAGAGGCAGATAAGAGGGCCATGTTAACTCTCGTGATGCTGAGGGAAACAGGATGATGGCAGCACAATGCTGTGGGGATGCTTTTCTTCAGCAGGGACTTGGGAAATGCAAAGAGAAAATGGAAAGAGGCATGGAACTAGGTACATGTAATACTGGAAGGAAACCTGTTAGCCGCTGCAGAAGACTTGAGACTTCAGTGGAGGTTTACCTTCCAGCAAGACAATGACCCAGAGCAAACAGCCAGAACTATAATGAAATTGTTTACATTAAATGTCGTGTTGCTCTTTCAGGCTGAATCTCAATACAAATAGCATCACATTTTTTTATTGGTAGGGGTACTGTAATGAATGCTGCTGGTGAACCCAATGTTCAGCTGGATACAGAGTTAATTTTATTTGTAAAGGTTTATTGAGAGGGAATGAGTAATGGCAAGTGAGTCAGGGAAGCAGGACCAGACTTGACCAGATGCAGGTGGAACCTGATGAGAACAGAGGATTTAATGGCTGATGGTGCAGACAGGCAGGGATGAGCAGGGGAACAGAATATGCAAGTAGTGACAGACCACAACTGACGATGTGGACCGGGGAACGACCAGAATGGGCAGAGCAAGCGGCTGGAACTTATGGGGAAACAGGCAGAGCTGCAGCATGCGGACACAAGTGACTTTCTTTAGAGAAGCGAACAGAAGAGTTCAGCTGGCTGAGCACACAGGAACTGGTAGAGTCATCACACAAGACGAGATAAGACGAGAAATGAAGAGACGGTCTGACAGGGAGGAGTTGGCTGACGCAGGTATATGTATACTGGTGCACAGGTGAGCCGAGTTGACCAATTAGTGGCAACAGGTGGAGCTGATCTAGAGTAGAGTGGTGGCTGGAGGGAGACTGAGCTGATTGGATGATGACTGGTGGCTGAGAGGTGACAGGCTGATAGGAATAGTCCAGAAAAGTCCAAATCAAACAAAAATCTTAATCATGACAGGTACTGCGTAGTTAAATTAACACATGCTTATTAAATCAAAAAGAAGACAAAGTAGAAATCCATGAAAAGTGAATAATAAAATGTGTTTGGATTAACCAAAAATGTATACTGTAGCTTATTGATAATGTGAGTGCAATATGGTGATGACCATTGAATTAAAACAAAACCGCAATGTTACCCAACATGATTCTAATTCTATTTTCTTCTTAGTCTTTTTTTTTTTTGTCAAAATTAATCTTTTGGCCTAACTTAATGGGTTGCCTTGTGAATTGCTAGCGTCATTGATTTATGCCTCCAGTCTCAACCATACCTAATCATTTAAATATAAAAATGTCTGAAAAGGATGTTCAGCCTCTACCATGTTGTGCTACTGAACATGGCTCACAGTACCCTAGCTGTAGGGGCCCGTAGAGAGCCCTCAGTCAGCGGGAAGTGTTGTCTTAGCTTCAGAGCACTTGAAGCCCCAGCGTGAGTGTTGAGAAAATAGCCAGGAGCAACCCCTGGTTTCCCCAAGTTGGAACTCATTGCCCCCAAGACCCTGGGCTGGGTGAGCTGCACAGTAGAAGGCCTGTCTGTGGCTGACCTGGGCGAGTACTCTATTTCCAGATTTACTGGCCCAGATGATGGCTTTTTCCACATCAGTGGACACAGACACAAATATAGCAATCCAAAAGGTGGAAGCACTAGTAGTGATACAGGCAGCCAGAAGAAAGGAGAGGACAAAAGATGCAAGTAGCAGCAATAGAAGTACTGCATAGGAACGATGGCTCCCCGTTTGGTCAGCCACATGAAAAGCACCCCATCAGATTTCATCGTTTCCTGCTGTAAATATGAGTCCCAAAAAATGTTGTGCTATTAAGCAAACCTTTATCTATTTACCTTGCAGAAACGATCAGGTCTATTCAAAATGTGTGCTTACAGTGCAGTGATCTTTCCAACCCTGCTGAGGTAGAAAAGCGTGTGTGACTAATGTTATCCTCCTGTTTTGTATCCTGTTAGCCAAAAAGAAAACTGAAATAGAATATATATGGTGCTCATGTGTTTGGAGTTAGTTTATAAGTCAAACCAGTTGTCTCTTTTTTTTTTTTTTTAAAGAATGCAGGGGGCATGTTATAATTTCACATTTCTAGGCCATACTTGAGAAGTGTTAAAAACAGAAAGAAATGCTGTGTTACCTGCAAAGTAAATTTGACGTGTGCTTTCATGACAAGCACACCCAGGTATAAAAAAAAACTAAAATGGTAAACGGGAACTAAACCAAAGCAGCTGAGGTTCACAGCGGGAAGAGATTCAGAGTATTCAAAAGAGTAACCTGAACCCAATTATCCAACATCCCTTAGTCTGGTATGATGTGATGATTAATTGATCTCTCATTTAATTTTAATGATCTGTCAGATGCAAAAGAAACACAGAGTGATTGTTCTCCAATTATTTTAGGTCTCCTAATTAATTTGATAATCATCTGATTAATTGAGCTGAAGTAACTGCAAAAATGATGTGAAGAAAATTAAAAATCCCCATTGTCATTTATACATCTCCAGTTTTATGTCTGGTAGTGTTAATTTAAATATAACATGCATGTAACCTTAGGGTTAGAGTTAAAGTGGCTGGGTTAATTCATTTATATGGTTATTTTTTTGGTGCTCCACAAACACACATTGTTTGTGCATTCCCATCATGGCAGTCCCAACTCTGTCTAGTCTGGCGGAACACGTCACTATGCATAGGAATATAGTATATGTATGGGAATATCATGGACCAGCTGAACCAGAGCAGTGAATATGGAGAGGGGTGCTAATACAGAGCTGCTGGGTATGGAGAATTTTTATTTTATTTTTTTGTATATATTGCTGATAGAGGGCTGTGTTCACTGGACAGTCTGGGTGTTACATTCAAAGAATACATTTGGGCAAAACGAAGGTTCATCAGCCACTAACCGTCCTTCTGTGGTACATGCATAAGCAAGATAATTAGTTATTCTTAAAATTGAATTATTTAAATCAAAAGGCATTCATTGGCCATCCCTTCAAGGCTGCCACTACGAGTCGAGTCGATTCACTTAGTAGTTGTGTAATTGTTTGGTAAGAATAAATGACACACTTTAATTCTTTCTAACAAATTGGCCAGATTGTTTTAATATGGAAACAGTGTGTTAAGCCAGTGCCTATTTTAATTATTAAGAAGAGTTGGACCTAAATAAATAAACCAATAAGAAACTCTGAGAAGCAAATCAGGCATCCAGTATTTTTAACACCATTTCTGGACCACAACCCAATTTCCTAAGCTCATAAGCAAATACACCACCATTTCTTGGCAAGGCCACAGATGCAAAATGTTGTATTGCCTTTAAAGAAAAGCATTTGTTTAAATAGGTCACAGTTTATACAACATTATTGGAGGATAGCTATTACAATGGCTTTCCATTTTATTACACATCTTTCCACTTATTAATTTGTCAACCCCCCCAGTGTGAATGTTTGCTTCAGTCTTGGGTTGTTCAAGTATAAGTATTGTTTTCCACTCCCCAATTTATGAAAACAGTAGCAGTTACATGTTAAAAGTAAAAAAAAAAACAACAACAGCAAACCCTTTCAACAGGAAAACACCTCCCACAGAGCCAGCAAGTGGTGACAGTGGTATAGAATGACCCTTTTAACAGGAAGCAATTCTAAGCTGAATGTGAGTGGCTTTCTGCTATAACAGACTGAGGTTTGAAATGACACAAAGTAAATGTGGAAAAAAAAATGTAAAAAAAAATTAACGCTGATTTAGGAGCACTTTCTATGAGAAAGAAAATCTGACTACAGAGAAAATATCGGGAGTAGCTTTGGTAATGTTGCTTTCTGATGAAATAAAAACAAAATAAAGAACAACAGCAATAGTTAGGAAAATAATATCACTATATAACAGAAGTGACAAGAGTAATTTGCATTTATAGAAATTACATGTTTGTTAAAATGCAATATATAAACATTTTCTGGACATGGCGACATGTTTTATTGACGTGTTTTATGTACAATGTCATTACCATGTTTTGGGTATTACAGATTAGTATTGTTTACTACAGTATACCTTACCTGATACCTTCTTGCTGTCCAACCTTGCGATCTTACACAATGTTTTTGTAATTGTATTTGTAAGGGCCTCTACCAACAACACTGGCTTTAATACTTAAGTGTAGTCCATAACTTGATTCAGGAGATGAAAGAGTAACAGTAAAGTGAGACACTGAGGGAAAGGGGAGGGTGAGTGGGATGTGGATTTCAGCCAAGAAGGCAAAGAGAAATGACTAATCATAAAAAATCAAGAGGTGTTGACA
Source organism: Fundulus heteroclitus (assembly GCF_011125445.2). Taxonomy (NCBI): domain Eukaryota; kingdom Metazoa; phylum Chordata; class Actinopteri; order Cyprinodontiformes; family Fundulidae; genus Fundulus; species Fundulus heteroclitus. Next base: position 9,863,606 of record NC_046378.1, on the reverse strand, counting down.
TTGCATCTGGGGTTCTGAAGGCATCACAGACAACAGCCACAAAAAAACAATACCCTGGTCCTGAATAGTCCCACCCTGTGATTGATTTTCCCAAGGCAACTGATAAGTTTCCAGGGTGAGGCAATCTGTGAAGAAACGAATCAGCTGAGGTGAAAGAAAACCAATGTTTGGACCTGATGCATAGGAGCCAATAATCTGACGAGTAACATTTGCTCAGGGGTCAGTCACCTTGGAAAAGGCAATCTGGGAGCAAATGTGTTGACTATACTGTGAACCAAATGCTCTTACCTCAGGGCTTTCGATTTTTATAAGGGTTCCCAGGAAGCTGTTTTCCAGAAACATATTTTTTTTGCTTGTTTTATAATTCGTCTTTTGGAATGTTACCATCATGGCACCGAGCCCTATTCTCACTGGCAATATACTGCTTGTTTGTTAATTTTCTTTCCAAGAAATGTTTTATATCTTCCCATTTAAGATTACCTATGTTTCCCAAATCAAATATTATAATATGACCTTAGAGTTATGGTCATTTCTAAATTAATTAATTAATTCTCTGCGATTAACATACAGTGTCCCTCAAAGAAAAATATGTCTTGCAAAGCAATCTATGCTGACCAAACAAAAAAAAATCTGAAATTCAAACTAATAAAACCAAGTAGTTAACAAAGTAATAGATGGTGCATAAATTATCACTGTAAATCCAGTTGCAGAGTGTAAATGGAACATGAGTATCAAATATACAGAAGCTCAGTATCAAGTCTAGGCCGGGACAACTGCAACCGTCAACCTTAAAGAGATTTTTAACATGGGAAAATCAGACCGTCCCACAAACAAACACTCACAATTAGAAGACAGTTGATGTTGGCAGGAGATGAAAGGTGTTCTGGATTGCTCATTATGGGAAAAGGGTGACAGAGCCAGGTGACTAGAAACAGGCAAGGCAGGATTAGTGAACTGAATAAGGGATAGAGGATGGACCAGGGGATGGGTTGGGTAGAAAGGGAACCAACTCAGATTTATTCAGAAGCTCATTAGTGGAGACAGAGCAGGGCATAGGGGAACAGAGAGTTCACCCTCATTGGGGCTCATTACACACTGGCAGAAAACTGACCCAGCCGGGGTTAAAGTAGCAGCCATCAGGGTAACTCTGACTAGTTTTACACAGACAGACTTGGCTGGAGTATATTTAGTCCCTGAGAAGCCTTATCTCCTTTTATTTCCATCTTACACACAGTTTTGCTTGCTTTCAGTCATTGCTTTTGAGTGAGTCTCTGAGGGTTGAGTGGCATTTATGCAACAATCCTCCAATGTAAATATCACACAAGATGAATTCCTTTTTGCAATTTTGGGAAAATCTACTCTCACAAGGTCTCACAAGAAGTAACTTCTTTTAAAAAGATTCAGCTTTTAAAAGGGAAGCAACAGGGCTTTTGTCCAACCAAAGAAAACATATATCTCTGAATTTCTCTCAATATAATTGACTTTTTTCTGGGAACACAATTTTCTTCACAATTTGGATTAAGAAATCAGACATGTGCTTTTTGTCTTAATGTTCATATACAGGATTATCATGCTCATAGAAACCCTAACAGCAGCATTGGCTAGATGGCTATCCATCCATCCATTATCTAACCCCCGCGATCCCCTGTTGGGGTCGCGGGGGTTAGATAATGGATGGATGGATAGGTGCTGGTGCCTATCTCCAGCCGTCAATGGGTGAGAGGCGGGTACACCCTGGACAGGTTGCCAGTCTCGCTAGATGGCTAAAAAGGAGCCAATTAGGCTAGTGTTGGGGTATCTAGCTTAGCAAGATACTCCAACACTAGTAAAGTTAAGCTAATTAAACAGACAGAAATAAAGCCAGTGTACCATATATCCATCTCGCCTATAACTACTTATTTGTGCATAAGTTGATACACCCAGGGCAGTTCACCAGTAGATCACAAGGCAACACAAAGGTGCACAGCACAAACAACCATGGACATAAACACTCATTCCAAATACCAATTTAAAGAGGTAAACAAATGTAACAGTCATTGTATGACATGTTCAGATTTGAGCACCAAATATCATGGGCAAAACCTTACGCTCACAGGAAAGGTTCTACAGCAGTATCTTCAATTGATTCATTGCAGATCACCTCCAGCCCAGACCCTGTATGCAGGTGCAGTGGAGAGGACAAACCTGGTAGTAACGTCAATTCTGTCACGGAACAGAGCAGCCATTAACGTTTACCAGCCTCCAGCGCACTGAGCAGTTCATACTTTATTGGAGCGACTTGAAGTTGCATCAGTGGCCAAACCATATTGTAGGATAGGGGGAGAGATTTTTTTTCCCCCCACTAATGCAAGAGGAAATAAATATCAGGCCAATATTTTTCTTCCCAAACAGTTAAATAAATATTCTTGTCAATTATTTAATAGTTGGAGAACCTATTTATCTGCATTGCCTCTACAATGGGCCCGAGACAACAGACCAACTCAAGAAATACTTCCTTTATTCAAAATAAGAGCCTCAAATATAGACACATGGTGTCAACCTAAAGAACTTGGCTTCATATCTGTGTTTTTTGATAATAATAGCTAATCCTTTTCTCACCAGATAAAATGATGCTAAAAGTAGCAATATTTCACCATTGCAAGAAAGGGAACCATATCACATTGTGGTTACACAACAATGTTGTTATATCAAGACAACAGCATATGGAAAATTTACAAAAATGTTCTCGTCTTCAATATGTAATAACAGCTTTCACAATAAATCATTAGTTATTTTTTTTTTAAATAAAGAAAAATATAGGATCAGACATTTTTAAGTCCTTTGTGCAACAGTTTATGCAATAAAGTATCCTTAAATGGATTTTAGCACCATTATTGTCAGATCAAACTCCAAACGTGGATTTTATCAGTTTTGAAAAATTCACATATTCTAACATATTTATTAATTTTCACACTTCTAGCATTTGATCATCTTTTGTGTATGACAAAAAAGAAGGGTTTAGTTTGAGAAACTGAAACATACCTAATCACTGTTATTCAAGCCACTAAATACCTAAAACTGTGGCAAGGGCAATGATGATCCATAGATTAACTGCGTCAACAACATGTGATCTATGTAAAAAAACAAACAAACATGTGATTTGTGTCACACAAAAGCGCCTAGTGTTTGATTTCTCTCATCTCTCCACATAGTTATTGGAAATATATTGAGCACTTTCAGATAGCCAGACCCATTATTTATCTGTTTTTTATTCCATTTTTAGTGCAGTGATAAGGAGTTGGTGGCAAGGAAAATGCTCATTAAACTATCATTGGTACAAAAAAGAAATCAAAACATTTAAAAATAGTGAGTGTGGTAGATTTTGAGAAGGAGTAAGAGGGATGTTGAACATGAGAGGTGGGAGTGACTTTGGAAGAAGGTAAGATAGATGAGGTTATTGGTCTAAGTGCATAAGACTGTGTATGTGTGATTAAAAGAGAGGAACAGACATGCTTGGAAGGAAGGGAAGGAAAGATCAGTGCCTGCCAAGACAGAATTAGTAGTCATTTAAGGCATTGGTCATAAAATGTGAAGCAGGAATTAAAAAGGCACAGCTTTAAAGATTACTGCTTGTTTTTTTCCACACGTCCTTTAATTAATTAGAACCCCTAAAAGCAGCAATGGTGGATTAACAGAGATGTGCACATGCTTGGCCAGGCATTTCTTTTCCTTAATCTAAGCTTTTCTTGCATCTTTTCTTAACATCAGACCAAGATGTTACCAGATCAAACTAACCCTACAACCTAAAAAATTGTTTATTGTTCTGTAATATTTTGGTATCTGGAAACTTTGTATTTTCAAGCCACGAGCTTCAACTTATAATAAAGGTCATGTGCAAAGGAAAAAAATCGACAGATAAATTAAGCAAGTAAGACAGTCAAATCTGATTGGTAAAATTAGTGGAAGGAATTTCCAAATTGTGATTCAATGTGTTTGTGAGTCTTCTGTGTTGTCCTTCTTAGACAAGGTGGATAGGAAGGGCACGGCCGCAGACAATGGGGGACAAACGAGTCAGCTGTCCCTGGCTGAGGAAAAAAAAAAAGGAGTGATTCCAGTGGCAAACCAGTGAGTCCAAGGATTGGGACTCACTGGTCTACCAGACTAATGAAATATTGCTAATGAATAAAAAGTTGGGCTTGGAGAAGCAACAATTTTTTCATCATTTAGAATTATCTGTCATGATTTGGAGATGTCTGGTTATGCTTTTGATTTAGATCAATGTTTTTCTTTTTCTTTATGCTCTATAGGTTTGCAATATTTTTCCATAATGTCCACTTCTTCATATTTTATATTTGCTAGATATTCTTCCTTGTTACTAAATTTGTTTTCTTTTTGCCTCCTAGTTAATTCTTGCATAGATTTTTAGTTGGAGTCTTGTGTTTATGCGTCTGGCTTGAATAGCGGGTTCTCTAATCTGCTGTTCTTGACAGGATTTCCAATTTCCATTGCAGTTCTGAACAGCGTTGCAGGCCAAACTCCATCTTCACCCCAACTGTGTTACCAGAATAACCTTCTTTAAATTAGGAAGTGAAGTATTTATGTGAAACATAGCAAAGGTCAAAAGAAGAAGCTGAAAGTCTCTTTTCTGCCCATACTTAATCCATGTTTTTCCGGTAAGGGTCTAAATACACAATAGTAATGTTTATGTTAAAACATTTTATGAAGGATACTGTATGGAAATCAAGCTCTTAAAACATGTAAACAATTAGTTTCTCTCCCAGGAAAAAGACGAACATGGGTCGCATATGGCCAAAAAGATCGGATTTGGGTCACATTTCCCTGCAGTGTGAACGTAACCTAAGACTACTCACTCTATCCATTTCTGTCAATAAATGGCCACACATCCATTTGGCATATTTCTATTAGTTTTTCTTAAAGAAACAAACTAAAAAACAAAACAAACAAAAAACAGCAAGAATCTCTTTTCTGTTTCCAGTTGCACACTGCAACGACGTTCAATAAATTTAATAAATGTAGAGTGCATTTTCTGTTTTTGAGAGCTGGAATTTTAAAGCAAATTATTTTTTTGCCTTAAAAAAACTTCTAGATATTTTTTTATTTTTTTTATTTCTAAAAGATACTGGAACAAGATACGGACAAGATAAAAGGTAAAAACAAGTTGTGAAGAATCAAAGATAAAATGTTTCATTTGATATATAAATCAAAATACATAACCAAGGCATTTACTGAGCACTGTTATTAGACTTGTGTCCTTCAGATCATTGAAGGCAAGAAAAAAGTCTGGAAAAATTTACCTTTTTTCCATTATTAATTTTCTTTTTCCATACCTATCCAGGCCTGGGTGGTGGTCTGAGTAAATTTCCACAATTTTCAAGACATTGAAAACAATGGAACGATGATATTGTAGTTGAGAAAGGACTTGCGCATGTGTGGGTGGCACAGGGCATGCAAATTTGCTTATTCTGTGTGTGTTAAATTGGTTGGTGCTGGAACAAAACCTGGGTGAATCTAAATCTTCATTAATGCAGAATAGTTAAACAAGTGTTTAACTATTTTGAACAGCAGACACCCTCTTCATTGTCTCCTGGAGCGTCAGAAGAGTGATCGCAGCAGTCGGCTTCTGTCTTTGCGCTGTAAAACTCAGCAATAAGACTGTTCAGCTTCTTGTGTAAAACTGACTGTAAATGTAATAAATGTATCATCATTCTTAATGTTCACTCATAAATGTCTAAATAAGTTTACAGGGGGAGATTAGTCAATCAATAATAATATGTATTTTTTTTCTTGTAAATTTTCTTTTCTATGTTCTTACTATGGATGACTAAGTGTGGCTGTTGTGTTTTTGTTATGTTAAGCTAATGCAAGCAATGGAATTCCCCCTGGGGATGAATGAAGCTCTATTCTGTTCTATTCTATTCAAATTAATTGTCTCTTGGTACATTACTATGAAACCTGCTAATCAAACCATAACCCGTTGGCTGCTGCACAACTTTATCAAAAATGCCGAGAAATAAATGTTTTACCTATCATTCTACTATCATATTTTGCCTTTTCATATGTGCGGCTAAATCTATAACTTTATTAAGCTTTATTAACATACCTACTAACTCATTCGTACTTCTTGTGAGTATCTAACACAACTGTCTCACTGCTTATAAAGCAGGAGTCATTCTTATTTTGCCAGCAAGATATCAAATACCTTGTTTGCACTCACTTCAAAATAGGCTCCCACACTGCCAACTGTTGTATGCAACAAAGAGACTGAGCTGTCACCAACAATCACTTGTGCCACAGGAGTCCTGCCAAAGAAATATACTGAGAGACAAAGAACTGAAAGATTCATAATCCAAAACCCAAACATAATTTCCATGCCACATGTATCTATGTTTTGACCTTTAAAACACAATTTTCAGTCTGAAACATGAATAGTGTTATTGAACTGTTCTGCCACAATAAAAAAAAGAGAAAAAAAGTGGAAAAAAAGGTGATGCTGTAGTAATGATTGAGAAAGTCATTCAATTTTGAGGGAATTTGGAAAGCACAGAAAGTCAGATAAGGAATCGGCGAGGCTTCTATTTTGAGAACAACAGAAACTTGACAAACAGGAGTAGAGAGGAGTTTTATCAGAAAATAGAAAGATACTCGAGTGCCTGAGCATTGCAAGATTCTCAGTCAAAGACTTTGTTAAAAGTTATCTCACCTTTTGTTTACTTGCATGGATTTTCTACCAGTGTGCTTCAGGATTTTTCTCAGAAACATGATGGCTTTATTCAGGAGAAAAAAAGGTCATTGCTTTCCTTGCTTTGAGTACACCAACGGGTATCATGCTATGCATTAAATGCTTTTCACAAGCTGCACATTTCGGCTTTAGCTTTCCCTGCTCCCCTTCCCTTTAAATAGTTTTATTGAACTTTTTTTTTTTTTTTTCTTGAATCATGTTTTACAGTAATTGTCTATGTAATTGTGTTTGTCAAGGTTGTTCTTAATAGCTTTTAATAAACTGCAATTTATGGCTAACTAATCCAAAACAGAGGGTCCATGCCAATCGTATTAAATAAATGACTAGTCAATACATTGCTTTCTCCAGCCAATTGCAAATACAGTATGTTCTTATAATGTACTTTACCAATGCAAACATCTCTCCTGTACCTACATTAATTATGCTTAACCGCTGAATCTTCATTCTGATTCTTTGACTCTCTGAGCTTGAATTACAGTATAGAAGTGTCTGGAGTGATGCATGACAAGCTTTAATTAAATGGTACTTTTCCTATTTTACATATAATATTTGGGTAAATACACTCATGGCCTGTTTAATTGTTTTTTTTAATTACACAAGTCAGTAAACTATGAATCAACCAGTCACATGATAGCGCAATAATTGCATTTAGGAATCTAGATTTGGCAAAGCTGACCTAGTGACGTCTAAACCGAACATCAGATTGGGTAAGAAGGGGGATCTAAGGGACTTTGAATCTGGCATGCTTGATGGTGACAGAGGGGCTGTTCTAAGAATTTTAGAAACTGCTGATCTACTAGGATTGTCATTCAAAATCTTTTCTTGGGTTTACAGGAAAAGTAAACATATCCAGTGGGTGGCTATTATGTGGACAAACATAGGTTTTGGCTATCTGGGGAGAATGGGCACACTGGTTTGAGTTGATAAAAAGGGAACAGCTCAAATATGTGCTCAATTACAACCAGGTTATGTGGAATAACATTTCTGAATATATAGCGGAACCTTAAAACAGATGATATACAGCAGCAAATGTCAACACCTGTGCCACTCCTTTTTGCTAAAAACAGGAAACTGAAGCCACAGTTTGTGAAGACTCAACAAAACTGGACAACTGTTTGGAGAGAAAAAAATCTGCTTGTCTGCTGAGACTTAATTTTACTGATGCATTCAGAAAGTAAGCCCAGAATTTGGTGTAAACAACATGAAAGCATTAATACATCCCAGTAATTGTTCTGCGATGAATTGGAAAGGGTGATATTTTCTTGTTGCACTTTTGGATCTTTGGTGCTATTTCAGCATTGCTTAAATGACACAGCCAGCCTGAGCACTGTTGCTTACCATATCAATCCCTTGTCTGTCCCTGTCTAAACCACAGTGTTCCCATTTTCTCAAGGCTACTTTCTTTGAGGGCCTTGGCACAACCTGTCCCACTCAGGACCCTTTCCTGTTCTGTCCTTATCAAACCCAGTCAACCCAGTGCCACTGTAATTGCACTCTACTGTGAGATGCAGTAATTTTTTGGATTGCATGCTGGGGTAAAGTTGAATAAAATATGCCAAATACCTTCCATTGTTAGTTTTATGGTTTTGATATCAGCTTTCTATTAAAAAAATAATTATAATACCAAAAATTATTTTTTTACTTGTGGTAAAATTATTTCCATTTAAAGCATCTTTGTGTGGATAAGATAGCATATTCGTAAGAGACTGGCATACAATTAAATCAAGACCTTAAAGGAGAAAAATCTGAGTGCAGTCATGACATTCTCCCCTATTCACTGTCAAGTCAATTTGGCATTTGTAGTCTGTGTGGCAATTTCTGTCTCGCATCCATCATTTGCTCATCCTGATCTCAGGGAAGCATCAAGGGACAATTCTAATTTGCTGGTCTAATTAAAAGATAATGGTCAGCATTCACATATGTCAATGAAGCTCATGTGGACACCTTAATCACAAGATAACTACTCTGATGCAATGGGAGCTACTGACAAGGCTACATCTAGTTCATTTTCATCCCGCTGTCTGTTAAGTAGCTTAGGAATGATTAACAGCTGAGATTCCCTTCAAGGACAAAACAGAGAGTGACCATTCCATCAGTGTGATCTGTCTGATAAAAATACCTACCATGAAGTATAATGTTCAAATGCATTAAGGGATATCTATACTAGTTAATGAAATGATGATGAAAATGCTGATCTTCTCAAAGCATCAAAGGTCATGCAATAGAGCAATTTCGTGAGAATAATTAGTTCCAAAAATCTGTTGCGGAGCTTGTGCTGACTTTGTTCTCTAAACAATAAATAAAGTTATGCAGCAAAATAACTCCCACATACATGCTCCACTTGACTAAGCTGTCAATCATTATTTCAGATTTAAAAAAAAAAGAAGAAAAATACAGCAAAAGACAATAATTTTTCTTTGTCAACAAGACTAAGTACATCACTGTTAATTACACAAACCCTTTTTCACACCAGTGAACCATGCAGTCAGAATTAATAGCCTGCCGGCAAGAAAAGAAAAAAAAGATTCCCTCCCCCTCGTATGTTTTTTTTTTTCAGGAACCAGTGTATATCAGTCTTGAATTATTCTTTACTTTTTTGATGACAAAGTGAGGTGACCATTAGCCTGAGGCTGGCTCTCAGATTTGTATTGACTTGCATGAACTTTGTCAAAAATTGAACATTGTTTGGAAATGTCACCTTTTCCATGACACTGTGTCCTGGACAGAAAAGTTTGACAATGGCTGCACGCTATTTTAGGCATGTCACCGACATCAGACCTCACTTCCAGGCTTCCTTCAATAACCAATCATGCCGTTTTCTCCCCTGGGAGCTCTTTTTACTCTTGTTCTGTTTCTTTGATGGTTCTGTCAGTCGTACAGCTGGCTCAGACTAAGATGATTTTCCACGTTTGGACTGAACAGAAGTCAAAACTACATATGGATTGAAAGTCTAATAATTATAGAGAAATGTTTTGTGATGTAAGCATACATTCTTCATTGCATACTTTTTGTCATAAAGTACATTAACCATTTAAGGAATATTCCCTCACAAGTCACTTTATCGGATAAGCCTTGTTTGTATCACCTTGGTTCCTTGTTGCACTCAGAACAGTCTTAACTTTTTTTTGCATTTGTTTAATAAGGTGTTGTAAGAATTCATCAGAGCATTTGGTGCATAATACCATGACACCATCACATGTTGCTGCTGATTTATCATCGGCACATTGATTATGTGTGTTGATGTTATATTGCTCTCTTTCTTTCCTCTCCTCTCCTCTTTCTCTTTCACTTTTTCTCCCTTTTAGCATTTTGTCTGATCTGTTTCTCTCCTTTTCCCTCTTTTACCTTCACATTTCAATGGCCATTGAATATGAAATAGTTCCAGCATAAAATCACATTAAAGCTTCTTGCATATTTAAATCAAGCGAAACACTATGGTGAAAACAGTAAGGCTCCACTTGTGAAAGTAAAATATGTTGAGCTCTTTTTGGCAATAGGACAACTCTGCCACATTGCCAGACAGGACACACACAAAAAAGAATATGTGTATTCCATGTTTCATCTGATTCCAATGGTGCTTTATTGGATTGAGATCTGGTGACTGGATGTCATTGCAGTGGACTAATTGTTAAAGAACCCAACTTGAGGTGATTTGAATTTTGTGACATGGTTTGTAACTTTGCTATGACATCATGTCTGATGTATGCACATTGGACGTCACTGTTCAGTACTAAATTAGTTACATCTGACAATAGGCAACTTCATCAGCGTCACACCACATCAGGGTATGCCATCCATCTAAAACACGGGCTGCATTTGATATAGGCAAACAAAATCTGTTGTTCAGCTGCATGCTCTACACTTCAATCCCAAATCACTTCAAAACAAAACCACAATCAAACAAATTTAATGAAAAATAGCCCAGTAGTAAATTCAAAAGTTCTATTTGGATGAATATGTTTAATCAATCGTTAATATTGTTTCATAAATAATTACAAAAATAAGTTCAGCAAAATATCTTTAGTTCAGTGCATGAAAGTCACAAGAGAAAAAATCCAACAAGAAGAAAAAATATGTTGGGGCCCAAATTATTTATTAGTTTTAATATAGGCTATCACAATGAGAGAACAAACTGTCTCCATGTGGTGCTTTGTTTGCGCCGAGCAGACAAGTTTGTTTTGATCCGAGCAAACAGGCTATCCCTGACAGGAATTGATTCAGAAATCCAAAACATTGTTTTTTTTCTGGGTTTTTTTGTTTTTTGCCGGGCAGCACCGAGCCTCTCATATTGTAATAGCTCTGATTAGTAGACGTAGGTCGTAGCAGCTGTCCCGATAGTCACCATAAATATCTGACAAATATCAGATATTCGTCAGATATCTGGGCAAATATCTGATACTGTCAGATATTTACTGCAGGTTTTCTTTGGTCGCAAGACACTAATAGAGGCTGGCCAAACCTCTGCTACAGTGATGGAATCACATCTTCCATGGAGGAAATGCTGAATGGATTGAAGATCTAGAAGCTTATACGGTATGCAACTGTGGTGCAAGTGTTAGGGAGATTGTCTTGTAACTGGTGGGTTGCCCATTCGATCCCCTACTCCGACTGTCTCAGTCGTTGGGTCCTTGGGCAAAACACTTTACCCACATTGCCTGCTGGCGGTGGTCAGAGGGTCTGGTGGTGCAGATATATGGCAACCTCGCTTCTATCAGTCTTTCCCAGGGCAGCTGTGGCTACAAACATAGCTCACCACCATCAGGGTGTGAATAGGTTAATGATTGTTAGTGTAAAGCGCTTTGGGGCCTTCAGACTTGATAAAGCACTATACAAGCACAATCCATTGTCATGATTTAGATTTTTGATTGTTTTGTTCTGGACTTGTCTTAATCTGCTTTCACCTTTTCATGTAAAGGTAATCAACATGAGTGGTCATAACTGGACTAAATTATTCTATATCGATTTGAAATTCTCTGTAACAAACTCATTTCATAAACCTTCACTGTAGTTTTGATTATTAAAACCTCCCCTTTTGTTGTTCTTGTAAATTCAGAATCATATATTGTAAGATAGATCAATAGAGTATTTTATGGGATATGATACAAACCAATAATACGGGAAAGAGATATTAGATAATCCATCAGTCCATGAAGGTATAAAAAAACGTTCATCTTGAATTGCAAGCCTGGACTGGGAGCAGTGGCTTATTAATTTATTGTTTTGTAACATTAACAATGAGCTGGTTCTTGACTCTCTGCGTTTTCACTCGATCTTTGATTTCCACCTTTTCAAAGATATGGGGATTATTTTCTCATCAACATGGCTCATGTGGATGGCTTTTATTTTAATTTCAAGAATATTAAATCCCACTTTGAGCCTTTTGTGCCACCAAGCGCTGCAACTTTCTGAATTAAGAATCTCATTTCAGACCCTGAGTTTTAAGTCAGGGTGGCACATTTTTTAAGTCAAGAGAAGTAATAAAATCATGAAACATGAGACAGAGATCAAAATGTTGTGTTGCATCAGGAGCGAGTATAATTTAGCAGAGAAAGAAGTCATTTTCAAAACCGTGTTATGATGTAATCTTTTGTGGTGATCACAGGACACTCATGGTCACTCCCTCTGAAATTAGATGCTGGAATGAATCGTATTCTTGTTAATGAACATTCTTATCGCCTACTTGCAGATCAAGATTAATGACTTGTAATAATGATGCATACCTGTAAAGTGACTTTCACTTGAAGGATATTTAATGAACCTTCATCATTCTCTGTCTGCAATGAGATTCTTAATTGGGATGCAGATTGTCTGGGATTATTCATTATAAAATACATCGTGTGGCTCATAAAAGAGAACAATTGAAAAAGAGGCCAGTGGCAAATATTAATGCGATTTGAATTAATCTCCATTAAATTACTCAGGCATTGATAAGGGGCTTCAAGTTAAAATTATCATTGATTTCGTCCAAACTTTGTTGCTATTGTTTTCATCTAATGTAATACTGGACTTAAACAATGTTATCTTCAAATCGGAATATCATCTCCCAATATTTGGAAGAAGTCCTACAGACTGTAGTTATCTAAAGTTAAGAATACCATCTTGAAACTCTAAAAAAAGGTGTGGGGGTCAAAGAAATACTGGGATAAACCATTTAATTGACTGGTGATTTGAACTGGTTTCTGTTCAACTGGACTAGCCTTTAAATATAAGAACAATGTCTCCTTTCTTGTAGCTAGCAACGCCACGTCATCTTGTAAGAATTTTTTTTTGCTGAGAGGGAAAGACTTCAAGGTTTTTTGAGTATTACTAAGTGTTTGAGAGGTAGATCAGCATATTTTGCTGTCTGAGAAGCTCCAAATGTAGACAGTACTAACATAAATAAATCAAAACTGACTTTCATTGTCCATTTCCATTACAGAATAGCATTAGTAAAGCACACTTTTCTCACAAAGAGGGGCCTTTGGAGGTAAACCCTTACAATACAACTTGTATATTTTTGTAAACTAAACATATCTTTCAAATAGGAAAATAATGAATTATTTAGCCACCTAATCTCAAAATAAATAGTATAATATGTATGATAAGCATAGGCAACGCCTCTGCCCATGACGCATTGATTAAGGATAGCTTCAACAAAGTAGCCTCAAGGTGACCATGGGTGTAAGATTTCAGAAACAGTACATTTTCCAATGTAAGAAAACACTATATTTCTGAATTATTACTTAAATACCATCTGTCTGTGCAAACTCTCGGATTTTATCTGTGAAATATTTTACGAAGTACATCTATTCCTGCCCTCCTAGATTCCTTCTTGCAATCATCCTTAGTAATTAGCTGCACAAAAAAATATTTATTTCATTGCCTTAGCCAAATGAAGAAAGTAATATTTGACTGGAATGGCTGTTTGATTGTAAATCAGGTAGTGATGTGTCATTTGTGATTGAGATGGCTTTAAAATGGTCTCCCGTTGAGGATAGCTGAACTTTCAGACATTTCACTCTGCTTAGAGACTGTGCTGGCAGGGTTGGGACTTTATTTTGATTCGGACACCATGCAGTCTATCAAATCCAAAGCAGTAACCCTGTCAAATTGTTCAGAAATGTCAGTGAGAAGGTTCTTAATGAAGCACCCGTTATGACGGCCTGGACCGATGTTATGTCACAGGTCCTCACCTGAAAGACTTCTTATCAAGACGTCCTACCTGTGGAAGTTTAATTTTATTCATTTTGTCAAAGGTTACGTTAAGTCCTGTTTTAATTTATTTTTTGTCTTATAACCCTTATGTTTTTGTATTACTTCTTTTATTAAGTTTAAATTACAGAGAGCTTGTAGGCATGTTTGTAAATTATTTTTAGGTCTGTAATGTCGTCAATATAGGCGTAAACGACCTATTACTCCAATGTCCACGTGAATCTCAACAAACGCAGTCTTTTCTTAATTATACATAAGCAATACATGTACTACTTTTACAACTGATGCACATTGTAAAATTATAAATAAGCTCTAATTGCACTGACAGGTGTCTGCTGTCTGGGAACTGGTTGGCATTGACCTTATAAGTCCATTGCCAAAAGGTTTACCACGTAAAACCAAGTCAGCAGCAGAAGTCGGAAGGAATCTCTGCTCATTAATCTATATGCATGGATGCCTAAAACATATTCTTTCAGATCTGTCTTTTTATAACTTTTTTTTTTTTTTTTGGGATGGAGGGACCTGAACATTTTTCATTCATCAAAGAGGTATGCAATAGAAAAGAGTTTGAGAACCACTGCATTAAAGTAACAATGCTGGCCAGAACTGAAGCTACCAGAATATGTTTTTTGAAGAATATGGATTTGTAAAAAACAGATTGTTGAGAAGGGTTACCAGTTCTTGTTATTTTATCAGTACTCCTTGTAATTTATTTTCATTATGTTTTGAGTGATGAACCTTGTCTTATTTTTCATCAGAAACAGACAAAATTCTTAATTGAATGAAAACAATTTTACATCTGAATCAGCCAGGGGTATGAATAATTTGGGCTTAACTGTAATGCAATCTTCCTTCAAAAACTATTTATTTCCTCGTTCTTTTCTTTGGAAATAAAAAATAAACTATGACATGTGACTTGTACTTTTTTCTTTTGGGAAATCTTCATTATTTGACAGGGACAGAACAAATTAGTGAGCAAGTAAAATAAATGGGCCAGAGTTAGCCAAAGGCTATTATCATCTCTAAGAAGGAAGTCAGCGGCAACACAAATTATGTGTTAAAAGCTACTCCAAAGGACATTGCATGTTCTCCTAAGGTACGTTTGCTATTAAGAAAAGAAAAAAAAAACAGCACTTAAAAAGGTGACAGAAGTCGATGCTGTTAGGTTTTGCCCGTTAGTCTGGACAAAGTTTTTTGTTGTGAGTCTGCCTTAATTGCTAGGCCAACTGTTAAGAATCTCTTTAAGACAGGTGGTAATGGATTTAACAATGTTTACAATATTAGCATTTAAAAGTTGATCTTTCAACTCAACTAATTTTAGAAACATATTCCGTGAATGATGCTAGGTATTAGAAATAAAGTCAAAACAATATTATGCTAAACTACTTGGTTCTTAAAGTACACCTTTGGTGAACCTCAGAAACGTCTTCAGTTATGTATTCTGGGATCATATTTCGGATCTCAGAACTCTTACCACCTCCCCAAGGTGTACCAGCCAGGGCTGATCAGGCCCTGGCTTGTGTTGGAGAAGCTTGTGTGGGCCACTAATACCATAGCCATCTTGTTACCTGTTTGGTAGCTTTTGTGAAATTGTATCATCTTTCCTGATCTAAGGTCCTTGCACTCCAAGAGTTTTGAGGACCCTGATGAGTGATAGGCCAACAAATCCCTGCCCCCCATCTCCATGGGGTAGCACTAAGCCCTGCACTCCTTACTTTGGCATTCACCTACCAGCTTTTCGTACTTTGCCCTCTTCCTCTCGAAGGCCTCTTCCATTTGCTCTTCCCAGGGGACCATTGATTCTAGCTGGACCGCTTGCTTTAATGTTTCTGACATTAGGACTGTCGCTGACTGTCGCTTCATGCTTGCTCAGTATGAGGGATTGCAGCAAAGCCATGTACAATGCAGACGACTCTCCCTGTGGCTCTACGGTTCCCCAGGAGTGACTGCTGCTTGTCGGGACTTTGATGCAATCAACTGGTTTCCTTATATAGGACATTTTTGACCAATCTGTATAATCTGACCCAATCTGTATAATATGATTGAACTTGACTTTGTAAAGTGCCTTGAGATGACATGTTTCATGATTTGGCGCTATATAAATAAAATTGAATTGAATTGAATTGAATAGGACAAAGTCTGGTCTAAACATGGTTTCTGTGATGATACAAACTGTTAGTTTCCCAAGTAACCTTTTTCATGAAAGGTAAAAGCAGTCTCTGATACATACAGATACCTGCACAGCTTCTACAACTGTTTGAAAGAAAACGGTGTAACCAGTAAGCTTTTATTAGTACTTATTTCTGACCACAGAATATCATTGGAAATTTGTATTTAAAGTCTTACCATCATTTTAAACTGAGCTAGTTCCATGATAAAGATTGCACCTGCTTATGCAACAGCAAACATGAGTCAGATTCTCATCTATTGAACCAGTGGAGAGAACGTTGCTTTTCTGAACAGGAGCTCTAAGCATTATAGATGTGTTCCACTCTGGTTTCCCATCTCTGTTCTGTGGGAGTTTAATCTCATTCCAACTGACATATCCTCAGGCACACTTTTTTTTTCCAGAATAAACGGAAACAAAGAAAATAGGACAGATTGAAGACAATTTTAATTTTCTTGTTGAGTAACATTGGGATATTTGGGCATCTCTCTTTCCCTCCTGCTCTATTTGACAGTCTATTTGCCAGTCTCCCAGTCCATTTTTACAGAGATTATTTTATCTGATTTGCTGGGGTTCTGGCGGTACTGGCCATGGGGCTGAGGGGGCTTTTATGGACTAATCCCTCACAAAGCCAGTAATAACCTGTCAGTTCATCCCTTGCCAAACATCTTACCCTCACCCATCCCGTTACCCCTTTCCAAATTCTTTTAACCATGCACAAACATACCAGAATGCATGAAAAGGGCAGGGGACCAACTGATTGTGGGGATGAAGCCAGGCTTGAGGCTCAGGGGTTTGCATCCTAAGTAAACCATGAGTGTTTTTATTTGTTTAAATAAGACTATTTTCACCATAGTAACAAGATAACTTACACTGTTCCCCTCCCATCTCTCAGTAGTGAACTTGAGATGGTTGATCATGCTTTTATTTCTTCCCATTTACACTATTGTGATAGTCATTTTACTTGTTTGAATAAAACCTCCTTGGCTTGACTTCTATCTGTGCAGAATGCTTCAGCGAGGCTGTTGACAAAAACTAACACAAGGGCACATATCTCCTGTTCTGTCCTCCCTGCACTGGCATGCTGTGTACTTGAGGGTTAATTTTAAAATTTTGGTTTTACCCTTTGAGGCTCTTCATGCCCAGGCCCCTAAATCCAGTCTGGACCTTTTGGCTCCTCTATCTCTATCTTGGACTCTAAGGTCTTCAAGTCAAATGTTGTTGGTGGCACCACAAACCCGTTTAAAAACCCATGGAGACCGAGCTTTTTTAGGCAGTTGCTGCTAGGCTCTGGAACGCTCTCCCGCTGTCCCTACACTGCACAGACTCCTAAGACTCTTTTAAGAAACAACTAGAGTCAGTTTTATTCAGAGGGAACATTGTTTAATGTGTTCTGTGTTTTAATTGCTTTACCCTTGTGAAGCTATTTCTGATGTACTGTATTTATCTTTGAAGTGTAATAGAAATAAAATTGTATTTTTACTTAGTATTGTTTTTAGCAACATGTTATACACGTAATGAGCATTTTTTTATTCTTTTTTTAAATTATATTTGTATTCAATCTCCTCCTTTTTTTTTTTTTTTTTTTTTGCATTTTGAAATGCAAGCAATATTTTTTATCACCCAAACGAAAATGATTGCAGCAATGGCAAGAATGGCTTTGATCCCTTTCAAATTAAAGATTAGATGTTAATCCTGGCAATTTTATGAAAATCTCTTTCATATGTCTGTTCACCAGGAGAATATTGTCTGACTGTAAATAATAATAAAAAAAGCACAAAGCATTGAAAGATCACAAGCATTGTTTTATTTGTTCAGTTGATTAACAAGTGGATTAACATTTGCTTATATTTTTTAATATATTTTTGAATAGGATTATGTTCTCATTTTTACCCTGTTTTGACAGAAAGGCAAACAAATGGGGCTTGTTTGCCCAACCCAGACACTTGTAAAGTCCTGCTCAGTAGGAGCCTACTGCCATGCTCACACGCTTTCATCTCATCCCTGCCTTGTCTGTCTGCCATACCTTCCCAGTTGGTTATTTTTAACATCCTTTCCCTTGGTCTCATTTGGGCCAGATGGGGTATGCCCTGAAGCATGTGTTTGGGGCAAAGCTGCACTCCTGGTTAGCCTCTCTCACTAGTGGAATGAGGCCTGTCAGAAGACATCAGGGTGACTCATCTAGGGAGGATGTGCTAACACATCATTGCCTCAGACTTTTCTGTGAGGGTTGATCGTCCATGAACAATGCAGTTGCGAGCTCACACTTGACCGATTTATCATCTTAGCTTTGAAGTGAGACAAAAATAGAGAAAATATGAGAGGGATAGGTTTTAAATCAAGAGTGAAGAAATGCTTTTGCTTGTATATACTCCCACAATGACTGACTTGCAGCATTCAATTTAAATTGGGTAACTTTCTATTTATTGCAATTATATGATCAGACCTCAGAATTTGCTACACTACATACATTGAGTTTATATTTCATCATGAGAATAGGTAACCTTGCGTTATTTTCACAATTTTTCACATTCAAATCAAAAGCCTGGCAATGCTCCATGCAGGTTTAGAGGGGGTTGTGCATTTTTGTAAAGACACCTGTGGTTTTGGCAGGGAGTTTTATACCAGGTTCTAGTTTGCCTCCTCCATATCCCATTGTGTTGACAAGACTGTGATATTGTGTTTTCTTTACTCTCTGCATCCCCGGAGTGATTCAATTTTGCCTTTGTGATGCTAGTGCAGACCACTAGTGATGCATTGAGAGAGCAGTTCTCTTTCTGCTCAAGGTTCTATTGTCACATGTATCTCAGAGATAGGTGCAACCCAGAAAAACAGCTCAGTCAAGGCCAAAATCAGCATAACCTAACCTATATTTTTGGAGGTGTAAGCCAACCAAATGAGTGGATCTTAACTCCTGACTACAAAGAAACATAATTTTTGGTGTTGGATGTGGTGGGGTGTGGGTTCACAGAATAAAATCTTGCAAAATGTCAAAGGGAAATTTTGTCCTGTATTGCACTATCCTGGTGGTGCATCATATTTCATCCAGTAAAGGAAACATAAGGTTCTGGGTTAATTTTTTTCAGACAGAAATTCAGAAACTGGGTTATTTGGACATCAGGAAACAGGCCATGTTTAGTGTAAACCAAATACAGAGTGCATAAACAGAACCTCATGCCAACTGTGAAGCAAAGAGGTGAAAATGTCACAGTCTGGAGATGCTTCATTGCAGCAGGTCAGAGCAGGGGATCAAACCTACAACCTACCAATTGCAGGTCAAACTCCTTAACTCGTGTGCCACTGTCGCCATATGACCTAAAATATACCAGTAAATCCTGGTTAGAGTAAAGGCCCAGATCTTGATCTTGTGACTGAAATGGGCTGTATATCAAAGAAACTCCTCACAAATAATGAGAGAACCAAGCTTTTCTTTCAACTAGGAAGACAAGCTGATTGTGGCTTTCTATTGTACGCCCGAGTTGCATGACTCCACTAGTTATTACTACCAATACTAGTCCAGAAAGGACCAAGCCTGCAGAAGAGTTAGTGCAGAAGCTGGAGTGGCAGGTAAGTGAAAGCATCACTTGATAGCGCCATTGTACTACTGTCTTGTTGCCCGTTGTGCAATTGCTGTCACAAATTCACGTTCAATGTGAAGGTACCATCATACTGGTGTGAGAGACTGGTTGATCCATACAAAAAGCATTTTACTTAAGTTAGTTATTTTAACTAAAGTTGATAGCACTAACTATAGGAGCTGGATGTTCTAACTTGTTCCACAGCTACAAAATAAATGTTTGTTGATATATATTTTGTTTAAAAAGTAAAAAAAAAGTGTTTTGTTTCTGTCTTTGTTCAGGTGCAGTTAAATGCTTATTTCTTTGCCAGAGATTAGAAATATGACAAGGAATTTCACATTGATATGTGCACATTTCTTCAAAAAGAACTGAATATTTCATTTGGTGTTATTTTTTTTTTGCACAACTGCATGTGGGAGATTGTTATTATGAAGTTAGAACAACTGCATGTGGGAGATTGTTATTATGAAGTTAGAAAGAAAGTTGTTCTTGATGAGCCTGTTCTTTTTACTGAAACGATAAGTAAAAACAAAATGTCAAACTAGTAGACAATAATTGGTTTTAGAAGATTTTATGTTATCATTAAAAATTATGACATAAGACAGGGCTACAAGATGCTGTAAGAACTATGAGAAAACAACTGGCTAACAGTCAGTTGTTAATATTGCAACAGTTATAATCTTCCTTCTTTCTTTCACACTTTTTCACGCTTTTTCATGGACATTTGATGTTCACTGGTTCTAAATATTAAATGCTTAAAAGACTGATCAAAACCTGAAATAGATCATTCTGCAGTGAGTATAGATTAGTTAGAACACAATTTGGGATTTTTGAAACCATGTTACTGTTTGTAAAAACTTTACCATTTTCTATGGGTTTTCTTTCTTTCTTTTTGTAATCCAAACTATTCTGGTACAACTTCACCAACTTTCAAGGTGCATAATGTTTAAATTATTTTACATTTTCAGTGTATTGACAATTTTTGCAAGCTCCACATTTAAAATTACCATGTAGGTTATGGGTTATCAGGGTTGTTTCTGGGGTGTTATAGAAAGCCTCGACAACCCTTTCCCTGATATTTCTACCTCTCTTATAGGTTATCGTAGGTTATCGTTGGGGGTTCATTAAAAATACCTTTTAAATTTGGATCACATTGAGGAATGTGCCAATGTTTTAAAATTATTTCTTTAACATTCCTTGTTTTTGGTGCAAAGCTTGTACAGAAAACAAGATTTGATTTAGGCTTTAATGCTGTTTTATTTTCTAAGTAGAAATTTCAACTTCTGGAGTCCCGCTTGTTTTCTGCAGTTCTTAGCCAGTCCTCCTTTAAACATCTTTCTTTGAAAGATGTTTAAACCCAGACCTTTATATCAAGTAAGTTGATTTCTTCAGAGTTGTATTCAAGGTAAAAACGTAAACCTGCAAAGTTTCCATTTAGAAATTGCAGTAAGGAGGTGATGGGTCCCTTCCAAAGTAAGAAAACATCTTCTATGTACCTTTTCCAAAAAATAATAAATGGCAGAATTTTTTTGGTGATCATATAAACAATCTATTCTAGCTGTCCAACAAATAGGCAAGTAAAACTTGGTGCCATTTTGATTCCCACTGCTGTCCCAGAAATTTGAAAATATCGTGTGTTGTTAAAAAATAATTCTACTTTAAAACAAATACAGCCAGGTTAGTTAGAAAGGAGGTATAAGGTGATTTTCTGGATCTGGTTTCAAGAAAAAAATTCCAGTGAATTCAAACCTTGCTCATGGTCAATGTTTGTACAGAGATTCAATATCTGAAGTGCAGATGGTTACATCTGAATCAATTAGTGGGAGATCTTTGAGAGAAAGTAGAAAGTGAGAGATATCTTTGACATAACATTTTAAAGTTGGTACAAAATACTTAATATGAAAATCTAAAAAACGTGATATTCTTTCAGTCAAACTTCCAATTCCAGACACAATAGCTCTCCCAGGTGATTGTTCTGGGTTCTTGTGGATTTTTGGTAATATATCCAAGAAAGCTCTAAGTGGGTGTTCATTTATAAGGATTTTTTTTCTCCTTCAGTGAAATCACACCATTTGAGAACCCATCTTCAAGTAACATCTGTAATTCCTTAAGGTTTTCCTTTGTATGATCAGATTTAGGTTTTTTGTAGAAGCTTGGAATTTTCAATTGTCTTAAAATCTCTTTGATATTTAATTGTATCCATAACCATAATAACACCTCCTTTATCAGCTGCTTTATTAACAATAGATTTGTTGTTTTCAAGTTCTGTCAAAGCCTCTCTCGGCATCTGCACTATTCAATGCAGATGA